>NC_090445.1:706468661-707093661 GCF_031143425.1 Pleurodeles waltl
TCAATTTCCTTAAAATGAGAATATGGAACTGGATAAGGAGTATTATGAAACACATACAGAAAGCAAGGCAATGCCATCATTTTGACTAGAGCTGCCCCACCAAGCAGTGAGAGGGGCAGTGCCCGCAAGTCTTGAACATTTTTTCTGAGACATGTCATGGGGCAGGCGGGCACATCACCATGTAGAATATATATTAAAGTCTTCTTCCAGTTGATGGTGTACCCTGTGTAGGTGCTGAATTGGGTAAGTATTTTCATGATTCTATTGAGTGTAAGTGTTGAGTCAAAGACATAAGGCAATATGTCGTCTGCATAGCGTGAGATTCTGTCCTCCCAGTCATCTGTTCATCAAAGCCCCAAACCCAAAGGGTCTTGTCAGATCCAGGCAGCCAGCAGCTCCAGAATAAGTGCAAATATTAGGAGCAAAAGTGGAAAACCCTGATGGTTGCCACATTGGAGTCAAAACGTAGGGGACACACCTCTATTAACTGTAACCTTGGTCAAGGGCTCCGTATAGAGGAGCATTATCCAGCTCAGATATAATGAGCCGAAGCCCATCCTATGCAGAACCTCAAACAGATATGGCCATTCAACTATGTCAAAGGGCATCCTACCATCAAGGGAAAGCACCAGGGTGTCCTCTTGAATGGATTCAGCCTGTCTGAGGACCCCGTGGAGGTGTTACAGGTTTCAAGAGGTGTTTCTTCCTGGCATAAACCCAGAATGATCAGGGTGGATGTAAGTCGTAATCCCCTGCACCAGGCGAGTAGCTGGAATTTTAGACAATATTTTGACTTCAACAGTGAATAAAGAGATTGGCCTACAGGAGGAACAATCGTCGGGTGGTTTACCATCCTTATGTATAAACATTATATTGGTCAGCTGCTGGTCCTTGGGAAGAAATATCAAATTGCAACTTTCCCTGAACATTGTGAGCAGGTATGAGTTGATTTTTACAGCTGTAAGCTTATAGAGTTCAATGGGAATCCCATTGGGGCCTGCTGCTTTTCCTGAGTTCAACTCCCATATTGCCCTAACTATTTCCTCCTCCATGAGGTCTTCCTCTAGTAATGCCCTATTGTCACCTGATAGTCTTGGGAGCTGTATGTCAGCCAGCAACTTGCAGTAATCTTCCTCCATAGCAGCAGAGACCAAGGAATACAGTTGAGTGTAATAAGTGGAAAAAGCCGTTGCCACCTCCTGTCTTCCCTTTACTTGCTCACCTGTATCTGTCTGTATCGCTAGTACCCAGCAATTCATTCTTTCACGTTTGTCAAGCGATAACAGGAGCTTCCCAGCTATGTCCCTGACTTAATAAAGACGGTGTTGGGTTGCACGGTGACTGGCTCTGGCCGATTTGAACACTATGGTGGTCATTATGAACATGGTGGGAAAGACTGTCGCCCGCCGTGGCGACGGTGAACAGAAGACCGCCATTGGTGATTGTTAGACCTGACAGCCTTAGGGTGGTCACCCCTAACTTTTTGCCTGCCTCCCTCCACTTTTTGGACACTGTTTTTGCTGGCTTTTAGACTCTGCACACTTTACCACTGCTGACCAGTGCTAAAGTGCATATGCCCTCCCCCTTTAAACATGGTTATCTTGGATCATACCTGATTGGACTATTTCATTTACTTATAAGTCCCTAGTACTGTGCACTGTATGTGCCTAGGGCCGGTAGATTAAATGCTACTAGTGTGCCTGCAGCACTGGTTGTGCCACCCACTTAAGTAGCCCCTTTTCCTTGTCTCAGGCCTGCCATTGCATGGCCTGTGTGTGCAGTTTCACTGACACCTCGACTTGGCATTTAAAAATACTTGCCAAGCCTAATCCTCCCCTTTCTCCACATATAAGTCACCTCTAATGTGTGCCCTAGGTAACCCCTAGAGCAGGGTGCTGTGTGGGGGAAAGGTAGGACATGTACCTGTGTAGTTTACATGTCCTGGTAGTGTAAAACTCCTAAATTCGTTTTGCACTACTGTGAGGCCTGCTCCCTTCATAGGCTAACATTGGGTCTGTCCTCATACAGTATTGAAGTGGTAGCTGCTGATCTGAAAGGAGTAGGAATGTCATATTTAGTATGGCCAGAATAGTAATACCAAATCCTGCTGACTGGTGAAATTGGATTTAATATTACTATTCTAGAAATGCCACTTTTAGACAGTGAGCATTTCTTTGCACTTAAATCTTTCTGTGCCTTACAATCCACGTCTGGCTGGGCTTGGTTGACAGCTCCTTGTGCATTCACTCAGACACACCCCAAACACAGGGTACTCAGCCTCACTTGCATACATCTGCATTTTGAATGGGTCTTCCTGGGCTGGGAGGGTGGAGGGACTGCTCTCACACAAAGGACTGCCCCACCCCCTACTGGGACCCTGGCAGACAGGATTGGACTGAAAGGGGGACCTGGTGCACTACTTAGCCACTCTTTGAAGTCTCCCCCACTTCAAAGGCACATTTGGGTATAAAACAGGGCCTTTGCCCTACCTCGTCAGACACTTGCTGGAGAAGAAACCTGAACCAGAACCTGCATCCTGCCAAGAAGAACTGCCTGGCTGCCTAAAGGACTCACCTGACTGCTTTCTACAAAGGACTGCTGCCTTGCTGTTCCCCTGCTGCCTTGCTGAACTCTTGTCTGGCTGTGAAAGTGCTCTCCAAGGGCTTGGATAGAGCTTGCCTCCTGTTCCCTGAAGTCTCAGGACCAAAAAGACTTCTCTTTTTCACTTGGACGCTTCGTGCCCCCAAATGTTCGCGGCACAGCTTGTTCCGCAGCGAGAAAAACGCCGCACACCAACGCTGATCGATGCGATGCCTTCGGGACGACCGGAACTTCGCCGCACGGCCTCGCAAGGACAACGCCGCCCGACCTTCAGAGGAGAAATTGACGCAACGCCTGCCGTGAGAGCGAAACTTCGACGCGCAGCCCTGCAGAACGACGCACAGCCGGAAAACAAGCAGGAGAATCCACGCACAGACCCGGGACATCTGGTTATCCCCACAATCCACAGAAAGAGACTTTCCGCGTGCCGGAAAACGACGCACGACTTCCCCGCGTGAAAAATAACGACTCAAGTCCGTGTGTGCTGGGGAGAAATCGACGCACACACCATTTTTCCACATATCTCTTCTTCTGTGGCCCTCTGAGGAGATTTTCCACTCCAAACCAGGTACTTTGTGCTTGAAAGAGACTTTGTTTGCTTTTTAAAGACTTAAGACACTTTTTATCACTTTTCAGTGATATCTCTACAAATTCACATTGCAACTTTATTCGTTTTGACCTACAATTATCATGATAAATATTATATATTTTTCTAAACACTGTGTGGTGTATTTTTGTGGTGCTATATGGTGGCCTTGTATGATTTATTGACCAAAAACTTTACACATTGCCTCTAGGTTAAGCCTGACTGCTTGTGCCAAGCTACCAGAGGGTGGGCACAGGATAATCTTGGATTGTGTGTGACTTACCCTGACTAGAGTGAGGATTTTTGCTTGGACATAGGGTAACGTGACTGCAAACCAAAAATCCCATTTCTAACAGCGATGAAAAGAAACCCGCCATATAATGATGCCAAAAACAGAAACCGCCAAAAATCCTGCTACCACCAGCCACCACCAGGGCCCTTGATGGCAGAAAGGCTGCACACCCCACCCAGCCACCACCAATCAGACAATTCCCCCACCCTGCAAATAATGATGCACAAATCACTGCAGCGGATAGTGGATGTCAAACGACCATTGACGGTACGGACCGCCACGGCCAGCAGTGGGACCCAACAGCAAGAAATGCACACATAGGCAAGTTTGAAACCCCACACATCTGACACACATCCACAACACTATAAAACACTCACATACACACCCCGCAATCCTTTGCATCGCCAATAGGACAACTGAGATTGACAACACAACACGCATACACAGAATGCAACATCACACACCCACCCACACAACAGCACTCTCACCAATATCCACACAACACACACCATGGCACCCCCTAAGCACCCACGCTTCACAGATAGGGAGCTAAGAACAATGGTGGATGAAATACTCAAGGTCGAGCCACAAATCTTAGGGGCACAGGTCCAGCAGACACCCATCACCAGGAGATGGAGTTATGGCAGATGATTGTCAACAAGGTCAACACAGTGGGAAACCATCCATACATGAGGGACGACATCGGCAAGAGATGGAACAACCTGCGCGGGAAGGTGAGGTCCATGGCATCAAGGCATAACATTGGGGTCCAGAAGACTGGGGGAGGACCCCCACCTACACCCCCCGACTGCACCGACTGGGAGGAAAAGGTACTGACCATTCTGCATCCTGAGGGACTCACTTGAGGAATGGACTCAGGTAAGTCATCTACAATTACCCCATATGCACCACACCTGTAATGCATGCACCACCCCGCTCCTCCAACTACCACCAGGACCACCACACCACCCAGGCCATAATCACTACATCCAGTCACCCTGCATGCTCACAAACCCACTAACAGGCCCACGTCCTTCCCCTGTTCAGAGCCACCTACCCCTGCAAGGAATCCCAATGACACAACACCACCCACAATGCACCTCCACATGCCATGCAAAATCAAATGCCAACCCCACATAGGTCCCTGCATGGCCCAACAGGGGAATAAACTCCACAAAATAGGGCAGAGCTGTGCATCCTGATTCGATTTAGTACATGTAACATGCATGTCCATTTCCCCCCACAGGCACCACTCCCCATGCCCCCTGACGGAAAGGCCAAGGTGTGCCAGCACCCCACGTGGAGAAAGAGGCCCCACTGAGGACACTGGAGAGGGAAGTGTGGATAGTGAGGAATACCCTGGCCTTTCACACACTCCTGGACTGTCACCCCCCAGCAGCCCAATCCAGGATACCACTGACACCCCTACCAACCAACCACCAACATCAGCTCTGGTCAAACGACCCCACAGCAGTGTCTCCAGGCCACAGACTGGTGGAAGACAAGTACAGAGGCCAGAGTCTCCACCTACTGACAGGAAGGGTGATGATGGTCCCAGTACAAGTGGTTCCGCCAGACCTGTGCAGGGGACACAGGCACAGGGGGCTAGGCCCGGAGGGAGGGCATCAGTGGCTCAGGGTGGAGGCCAAAGGATGGATGCTGCAGCCCATGAGGGCCTGGGAGCATGCCACCATACCCAGGACAGGATGGGCCAGATCCTGGCCACCCTGGAACACAGTCAAAGGTTGCAGATAGCCCAACATCAAGAGACCATGGAGCAGTGGAAACAACTGAATGCCACCATGAACACTATAGCAGGGGTGCTGCAGCACCACCACCTAACCCAGCCTGAGACCCCCACAAACCAGGAAGCCCCTACCACTGCCCAGGACACAGACCAGCCATCAACATCAGCAGCATGCAGCTGGACTGGTGGCATAGGCAAAGGACACACTGGAGACCAGCACCCCTACCCGTGCAGCCCAGCACCAGACACTCAAACGGTCCCTCAGACCCAGATATGGCACAGGAACACCTGCCAAGACCAAGGCCCCCACTAAGAAGTGACTCTGACATGGACTGTCTCCCAAGTGTGCCACTGTGTAACCATCCTCACCCACCAATAGCAACATAACAACTTGCAAGGGACAGATGGACCTATACCCACTGCCACCAATCACTCAGCCGTTGTACCTTGTATGGACATCCACCATTAGCCCACTCCCTATCTCTGTAAAGCGCACCTATGCAGTTAGGACAACAAATAAAACACGTACACCAATTCCATGTCCCCTATCTTAATGCTGAATCAATTGTATATGTGAATGCATTTGCCAGTCAATTCCGTTATCAGACCTTTATTGCAGGAATGGCACCCCACGCACAACATTGTGTGGAGTAAACAGACGTACACATCATGTTTGTTTCCATGGCACATGACACATTATTATTCAGCTAACAGTGTGCGCTCTATCACCCTCCTAGTACGTCCATGGGCCTCATTGTAATTCCTCTCTGCATTTGTCCTAGGATTTCTCACAGGTGTCAGGAGCCATTGCATTTTGGGATAGCCAGAATCACCAGCAAAAGTGTTTGAAACAGGACTGTAACAAACTGCCATTACTTTCCGACAGCCTGGCTGTCAGCCATGTACAGAACCAGTGTCATGCACACTCACTTATGAGCTATCCTCTGTCCCCTTGTAGTTGATCCATCATGTGTGTTACGCTGCTGTTTCTCAAGACAAATGAATCATGGACTGATCCTGGGAACATGGCATTCATATGTGATATGTACTGGTCTGCAGTACACACCAATTGTATGTTCATTGAGCGGAAGTTCTTTCACGTTCCTGTACACCTGTTCATTCACTCTTGGGGGTATGAGTGCTGTGTGGGTGCCATCAATGTCACCATTCACATGGGGAATGTTAGCAAAACCATAAAAGTCAGACTTGATGGCAGGAAGTTAAGCCCTTTGGGGAAGCGTGACATATGTATTCAGATGTAGTACAAATGCATCCAGGAATTTGGACTGGATGAGGATAAACTTGGCTGTGAGAGCCCTGCGCCCATGCCCACTGTCACCTGAAATTAGTCTGTGGCCAAGAAATGGAGTACAGACAGCACTTGCACTTCAGTAGGGATGTCATGCTGATTCTGATTAGCCGGTCTCAGTACTGGATCCAGTAATGCAGATAGCTCATGGATTGTCGCAGGATTGAGTCTGTAGGTGACAATGATCTGACGTTCCACCATGGTCTCCAAATCAACAGCAGATCTGTACGTGGATGGGGCCCTCCCTTGCCACATGGGTCTGTACCTAGGGGAGGAGAGAACACATGTGAGGGACACACATACATATGCCCAACACGTTGTGTATGACTAACTGCTGTACAACATGTAGGTTACACACAAGCGATGTATGATGTACAATTGTAGGGACATGTATGAAGTGATACGTCTGGACTGTTGTGGGGAACAAACACCCATGTGGGCATGTGACTATGGGCTGGGGTCCATAGGGCCTGTATGGGACCCATGACCAGGAAATATCGGCGTCGTGCTAGCACAATGGCAGCCTCCTGCCACTCAGATATGTAACAGTGGAAGTGACCTCATTCCGCTGGTGGTTGTCGTTATGGCGTAAGGCGGTGTTCACCGCTGTGCAACCATTCATTGGTTAACATGGTTGTCATTGGAGAACCTGGGCCTATGATAATCGCCGCCGGCGGTGACAGTGCATACCACGGCGGAGCGTACGCCATGTTGTCACCCCAGGTCCAATTGACTCCTGGATCCCGTGCATGGAAGTACTCCACTGAGTGTGCTGCTGTGTCCTGACTCTGGTTACTCAAATGGCACGCGTCACAGGGGAAGGGGCCCTGGCCTTCACCACAGAGGAGCTAGAGAAGCTGGTGGATGGGTTCCTACCCATGTATGCCATGCTATATGGGCGACCAGAGGAGCAGGTGAGCAGGCAGATGACGTGCATGGATGTGTGTGATGGTGGTGAATGCCCATATACATGTGTGGTCGGTATGTACCTGCACAGGTGTAGATTGTATGGCAAATACTGTGAGTGAGGTGGTGAAATGATCTTGTGAAGTGTCCGTCCCATAGGTGACATATAGTCAGCGGTATCACATGGCCATATCCTGAACTCTGATCCTACTATTCAGTGTGTCCCACTCAGGTCAGCACCCATCAGAAGAGGGCAATCTGGCAGGCCATCGCCAAGGAGGTGCGGACCCTGGTGGTCAACAACCAGCGGAGCACCCACTGCAGGAAGCATTGGGAGGACCTGCGGCACTGGGCCAGGAAGCATGCGAAGCCCAGCTAGGGAAGAGCTCCCAACAAGGAAGTGGTGCCTGTCGGGCCCTGACCCCTCCCAATGCGCCGTATTCTGGCGGTGGCATATCAAGATTTGGATGGCCGCTTGAAGGCTGCACAGCAGCCACAAGGGGCTGAGTACCAACGCCATGTAATGCACTTTGATGGATGTCTGAGGGGCCTGTAGTATGTATGCTGTCTAGTGCCAGGTACTCTGACAGGTGTTTAACAGCAATCCAGCCCCCATGGGTACTGAGATGTTGAGGAGGAGGTCTGCAGTTCATCAGGTCCTTGTGTTATGTGGGAGAAGGGTTGTATGCTAGGGTTGTGGCCACTAGTCATAGGCATGACTAAAATTGTAGGTACTGCATGTTGGTGTGTAAGCTGGGTGGGAGTGTGTGTACACCAAATTTGTACATCCATTCAAGTATTTACAGATATCTCTCATGATTTGTCTCCCCACCCCTGTACTCTTGTGTTGTCTCTGCACGTCAGCTTCATCTGGCGAGGGAGCAGTGGCACCGGCGAGTGGGGATGAATCAGCCCACGGTTCCAAGGAGGCAGAGTCTACCAACGCCAAGTAGACCAGTGGGTTGGAGGGCGAGGGGAGTACCACGGGGGAGGCAACTACCACTGGAGGTGGTGACTCTGATACCTCCTCCGATGGGAGCTCCCTGGTGGTGGCAGACCCAAGTGGGCCCACCCATTCAGTGTCATCTTCCGCCACCCCCATACCATCACTGCCCTCCTAGTTGCTCCCCACTCAGTTGCCTGTGCCTGCTCACCCAGAAAGGTGGGTGTCTCCTTCATCCCCAGCACCTCATCTCTTGCCCCAGTCAGCCCTGTTGCCCTCACAGAGGAGGGCAGACCACCATCGTGAATGACATCAAGGGGCCAGCATCCCTGATGCAGCATAACAATGCATATCTGGAAGGCATTCACTGTGCCATGTCTGGCCTACAGAGATCTTTTCAGGCTCTGGCCTCCTCTTTGACGGCAGCCAGTGTCCCTGGTCTTTCCGCCCTCCCTCCCACCACCTCTACTCCTTCCACCACCCCACTCCCTTCACCCATTCCAGGCACATGGTCAGACAGCCATGCACACACCTCAACACACAAAAAGCACACAGAGAAACACAAGCACGACACTTCCCACCACAGGCATACACACAGTAAACATACAAAAGCAAACACAACAACACCCACTTCCCCCAGTGTGTCCACCTCTCCCGCCTCCCTGTCTGTCACCTCAACATGCACACCCACAAACAGTTGACACAACATCAGACATCCAGTCATGCAACCAAAACACCACACCTGCACTCACCACAACATTGACAGACACATGCAGCACACTCACCAGACCTGCAGACACCCAGATAACTTCCATGTACACTTGCAGTCTGTCTTGTCCCACTGTTTCCACCCCTCCTCCAAAAACACTCAAACGTTCCCAGACACCTACCCAACACACATCCACCCAAAACACATCCACCACACCTCAGCACACTGTACAGCCACCTGCATCCACATCCAGCACACCTACCCCAGTTACAATCGCTCCCTCTACCTCCACTCCCACACGTTCCTCCATGTTCACCCCAACTGCCCCTCTAAAACTGTTCCTGTGCCGTGTTGACCTTTTCAAACCCACTGGCCCACCCCGTCTCATCCCTAACCGTGCCCACCTCCTTGCCCTGTCCCCTCCTTCCATTTCTAAGTCCGCCCCAGTCTTCCCTTCCCATTCCTGTGCCCCTTCCCCAGTGAACAAGAAGCCATGTGCTGGCCCATGTCCATCTGACACCCCCGGTCCAAGCCAACTCCCCCACCTTCCAAGCACAAACCCAAACCCCCTCCACCTCCCAAACGTAAGCCCAAGCCCCCCTCCCAAACATAAGTCCCCACCCCCACCACCCCAGGCCCCTGTTCCCTGAGTTGCCTGGCCGCCCCATTGCTGTCCCTTTATGGTGAAGTACCATGTGAACATGTGGGAGTCTAGTTCAGGCCATTTGGGCCCTTCAGCCTTTTACAGTTGGACTGGCCAATGGCCTTATTTGGACATAGAATTTTCATTCCTTATTAAAGTTTGAAGGCCTTGTGTTGGGTAAGTACCTCTTGTTCTGGTGTGTATGGCTTGTGATGGTGTGAGGGGTTGGGGTGCGTTGCAGGGTGGGTGGGTTTGTAACTGTGCCTTTCTTACCTTGTTTGTTAGGTTGCGGTACTTACCGTCATCGTCTTTGTCGGCGGACACAGTCCTGGAGGTATGTGGCAACGAGCAGGACTGGCATGATTCCAACTCTCTCTCCATGTCTGCTTCGGCGTGTTGTGTGTGCCTACAGTGAGTGTTTCCTTTTACCTGGTTCGTTTCCGCCAGGCTTTGCGTGGTGGTGGTTCCCGCCCCGGAACTGACGGTGGTCTTGTGCTTCATTATTTGTTGGGCAGGTGGGGCCTTTCCGTCTGCCTGTGGCCGGCCTCTTCCGTCACTGTCGGCACACCTCTGTTGACGGTGTGTGGTTTTCACGCTGGCTGTTTTTCATGGGCTTCATTATTTGGTGGACCGGACCGCCAGCCTGTTGGCAGTAGTTACCACCACCGCTGGCGGTGCGGTCTTTACCATCATGTTCATAATGACCACCTATGTCCCTATATTCTCTTTCTTTTACACTTAGTGCGTGTTGAAGTTCTTGTTCCACTTGGGCTGTAAGTTTATTCTAAACTCTTCGATTTTATGCTCTAGTGTCTCCATTTGCACCCTCTTATCTTTCTTGTGCCATGTGATGAATGAGAGGCCCTGTTGCATTAATACAGTTTTACATGCTTCCTAGAGGGTCTGCGCAGAGTCTACTGAACCCAATTTTCAGTAAATAGCTTTCTGTGGTCTCATAGAGACCCTCTCTTTTTTGGGGTTTATGGAGGAACCAAGGATTGAGTGTTATACCACAGCGATTCCCCCTATCTGGAAGCCCACACGCCTCCCCCATTTTGGAGAGTGGTCTGAGATTCCACTAGCTAAATGGAAGACCTAACTGAAGTAGGGATTAAAGTGTGAGGGCATAAGAACATAATCAGTAGAAGAAAGGCTACCATGTGCCCCACAATAAAACTTACATTGTTCTGCCATCAGATGATGGGAGCGCCATACAGCCAAAGAGCCAAAAAACGTCAACTAGTGGGTGGGGGCCCTGTCAATGTCACAGGTAAATGATCAGTCCAATTGTCGAGTGCATTATTAAAGTCACCACCCATCAGCAATATGCCATCCAGAAGGTGGAGAAGTAGCGTACTTAAATCTGGGAGTGTAGTGTTTTGTAACAGAGAGGAATGTTAGAAATGGGGTCTTTGTTTGGCAGTCAGGTTACCCCCTGTCCAAACAAGGACCCTCACTTTGGTCAGGGGAAGTCACACAGAATTCAAATTATCCTGTGCCCACCCTCTGGTAGCTTGGCACTGAGCAGTCAGGCTTAACTTAGAAGGCAATGTGTAAAGTATTTGTGCAATACATCATACAATAACACAATATAGCGCCATAAAAATACACCACACAGTGTTTAGAAAAATATATAATATTTATCTGGATATTTGCAGGTCAAAACGACAAAAGATGCAATAAGAGATTGTAAAGATATCACTGGAAAGTGATATAGAGTGTCGTAAGTCTTTCCAAAGAAAACAAAGTCTCTTTCCAGCACAAAGTACTTTGTTTGGAGTGAAAAATCTCCGCAAAGGGTCCCAGAGGAGGAGATGTGTGGAAAATTGTGTGGGCGTCGGTTTCGCCCCTTCACACCTGGACTTACGTCGTTATTTTTCATGCGGGGAATGCGTTGCGTCAATTTCCGGCGCATGGACAGGTCTCCTCTGTGGGTCGCGGGGTTTTCAGATGCCCCGGGGTCTGTTCGTGGAATCCTGGGCTTGTTGTCCGGCTGCGCATCGTTCCGGTGGGCTGTGCGTGGAATTTTCTCCCTCACGGCAGGCGCTGGGTCGATTTCCTCTCTGGAAGTCGGGTGGCGTTGTCTAGGCGGGCCGTGCGTCGAAGTTCCGGTCGCACTGCAGGCGCTGTGTCGATCTTTTCCTCGTGAAGTCGAGCGGCGTCTTTCCGGTCTGGCGTGCGGTGAATTTTTCACCGCAGAACAAGCTGTGCGTCGAAATTGTCGCCGCACAAGAAGTCCAGTTGCAAGAGAGAAGTCTTTTTGGTCCTGAGACTTCAGGGAACAGGAGGCAAGCTCTATCCAAGCCCTTGGAGAGCACTTCTGTAGCAAAGCAAGGGAACAGCAAGACAGCAGGGGAACAGCAAGGCAGCAGTCCTTTGTAGAAAGCAGTCAAGTGAGTCCTTTAGGCAGCCAGGCAGTTCTTCTTGTCAGGGTGCAGCTTCTGGTTCAGGGTTCTTCTCCAGGAAGTGTCTGAGGTGGTGGGGCAGAGGCCCTGTTTTATACCCAAATGTGCCTTTGAAGTGGGGGAGACTTCAAAGAGTGGCTTAGAAGTGCGCCAGGTCCCCTTTCAGTTCAATCCTGTCTGCCAGGGTCCCAGTAGGGGGTGTGGCAGTCCTTTGTGTGAGAGCAGGCCCTCCACCCTCCCAGCCCAAGAAGACCCATTCAAAATGCAGATGTATGCAAGTGAGGTTGAATACCCTGTGTTTGGGGTGTATCTGAGTGAATGTACAAGGAGCTGTCAACTAAACCCATCCAGACATGGATTGTAAGGCACAGAAAGATTTAAGTGCAGAGAAATGCTCACTTTCTAAAAGTAGCATTTCTAAAATAGTAATATTCACCAGTCAGCAGGATTTTGTATTACCATTCTGGCCATACTAAATATGACCTTCCTACTCCTTTCGGGTCAGCAGCTACTACTTCAACAATGTATAAGGGCAACACCAATGTGAGCCTATGAAGGGAGCAGGTCTCACAGTAGTGTAAAAACTAATTTAGGAGTTTTACACTACCAGGACATGTAAACTACACAGGTACATGCCCTGCCTTTTACCCACACAGCACCCTGCTCTAGGTGTTACCTAGGGCACACATTAGGGGTGACTTATATGTAGAAAAAGGGTCATTTTAGGCTTGGCAAGTACTTTTAAATGCCAAGTCGAAGTGACAGTGAAACTGCACACACAGGCATTGCAATGACAGGCCTGAGACAAGGTAAAGGGGCTACTAAAGTGGGTGGCACAGCCAGTGCTGCAGGCCCACTAGTAGCATTTAATCTACAGGCCCTGGGCACATATAGTGCACTCTACTAGGGACTTACAAGTAAATCAAATAGTCCAATTGAGAGTGATCCAATGTTACCATGTTTAAAGGGAGAGAGCATATGCACTTTAGCACTGGTTAGCAGTGGTAAAGTGTGCAGAGTCTAAAAGCCAGCAAAAACAGTGTCCAAAAAGTGGAGGGAGGCAGGCAAAAAGTTAGGGGTGACCACCCTAAGGCTGTCAGGTCTAACATGTGTCCCCCCCAGCTGAAAGTGGGGAGAGCTACCCAACCTCCTGGGAGCTCTCATCGCTAAGCCGGAAGTATCTGGAGAGACCATCAGCATTGGCGTGGTCAACCCCTGGGCGATGCTCCACCGTAAAGTCCAACACCTGTAGGGAAATGGACCACCTTAAGAGTTTTGGATTTTCACCCCTCATCTGCATGAGCCATCTGAGGGGCCTGTGGGCTGTCTGAACCCGGAAGTGAGTCCCAAACAGGTATGGTCTCAGCTTCTTCAGTGCCCAGACCACATCAAAAGCTTCTCTTTCAATAGCACTCCACCTCTGTTCCCGTGGTAATAGTCTTCTGCTAATAAAGACTACTGGTTGGTCTAGGCCCTCCTCGTTTAGCTGTGCTAGGACCGCCCCTATGCCATGCTCTGAAGCATCTGTCTGCACAATAAATTCCTTGGAGTAGTCAGGGGCCTTGAGCACGGGGCTGTGCACATGGCTTCCTTCAGGGAGTCAAAGGCTTTCTGACAAGCCTCTGTCCAATTCACCAACCTAGGTTGCTTTTTGGATGTGAGTTCTGTCAAGGGTGTCACCATGGTTCCATAGCCCTTGACAAATCTGTGGTAATATCCGGTGAGGCCTAAGAAGGCTCTCACCTCTGTTTGGGTTCTAGGTGGTTGCCAGTCCTTGATAGTTTCAATCTTGGCCTGGAGTGGCTGCACCTTGTCACCACCTACTAGGTGTCCCAAGTACACCATGGAACCCTGCCCAATCTGGCACTTACTGGCCTTGATGGTCAGGCCTACCTGTTGCAGGGCATGAAGCACCTCCTTGAGGTGGAGCAGGTGTTCCTCCCAGCTGTCACTGTAGATGGCAATGTCGTCCAGGTAGGCTGAGCAGAAGACATCCTTGCCAGCTAGGAACACGTTAACCAACCGTTGGAAGGTAGCGGAGGCATTTTTCAACCCAAAGGGCATCACCCGGAATTGGTAATGGCCCTCAGGTGTGGAAAATGCTGATCTCTCTTTAGCCCCCTCAGTCAAGGCGATCTGCCAGTACCCTGATGTGAGATCAAAAGTACTGAGGAATTTGGCCGCGCCTAGCCTGTCTACGAGGTCATCAGCTCGGGGGATGGGGTGAGCATCAGTCCGTGTGACTGAATTGAGACTCCGGTAGTCCACGCAGGACCTAAGTTCTGGCTTGGCACCAGGGGCAGCAACCTTGGGTACCAGCACCACAGGGCTGGCCCAGGGACTGCTAGACTTCTCAATAACCCCAAGAGACATAGGGGGGGATTCTCACCCTGGCGAGCGGCGGAGGCCGCCCGCCAAAGTTCCCCCCTCCAAAATACCGCTCCGCGGTCGAAAGACCGCTGAGGGTATTTTGGGTTTTGCACTGGGCTGGCGGGCGACCTCAAAAAGGCCGCCCGCCAGCCCAGTGCAAAACACCCTTCCCACGAGGACGCCGGCTCAGAATTGAGCCGGCGGAGTGGGAAGGTGCGACGGGTGCAGTGGCACCCGTCGCGTATTTCAGTGTCTGCAAAGCAGACACTGAAATACAAAGTGGGGCCCTCTTACGGGGGCCCCTGCAGTGCCCATGCCATTGGCATGGGCACTGCAGGGGCCCCCAGGGGCCCCACGACACCCCATACCGCCATCCTGTTCCTGGAGGGCGAACCGCCAGGAACAGGATGGCAGTATGGGGTGTCAGAATCCTCCATGGCGGCGCAGCTCGCTGCGCCGCCATGGAGGATTCATTTGGGCAGCGGAAAACCGGCGGGAGACCGCCGGTTTTCCGCATCTGACCACGGCCAAACCGCCGCCGTCAGAATGCCCTGCGGGGCACCGCCAGCCTGTTGGCGGTGCTCCCGTCAACCCTGGCCCCGGTCAGAATGACCCCCATAATCTTTGAGACTTCCTCTTTGATGCTGGCCTTCACCTTGTCTGACAACCTGTAAATTTTGTTCTTTACAGGGGGACTGTCTCCTGTGTCAATATCATGGACACACAAGTGTGTGCGTCCAGGGGTGAGAGAAAACAGGGAGGAGTACTGTTCCAGTAACTGGTAGCAGCCCCTTCTCTGGTCTAGGGTCAGGGAGTCAGAGAGAATGACACCCTCCACTGACCCATCACCTTCCTTGGCAGCGAGGAGGTCGGGGAGAGGTTCACTCTCCTCCTCCACCCCCTCATCTGTCACCAGAAGCATGTTGACTTCAGACCTCTCAAAATGAGGCTTCAGTGGGTTGACATGGAGCACCCTTAGGGGGTTCCTAGGGGATTGGAGGTCCACTAGGTAAGTGGTCTCCCCTTTCTGCTCCTTCACTTCAAATGGTCCAGACCAGCGGTCCTGGAGAGCTCTAGGCTCCACTGGTTCCATTACCCACACTTTGTCTCCAGGTTGAAACTCTACCAGGGTGGCCTTCTGGTCATACCAGCGTTTCATTACTTATTGACTGGCCTCAAGGTTACTTTTGGCCTCTTTCCAGAAGCGGTTCATCTGGTTGCAGACGGCCAACATTTAGCTGACCACATCCTGAGGGGGTGCCTTTGGAGCTTTCTCCAACCCTCCTTGACAATGCTTAAGGGTCCTCTGACAGGGTACCCATAGAGGAGCTCAAAGGGACTGAACCCTACCCCCTTCTGGGGTACCTCTCTGTAAGCAAAGAGAAGGCATGGTAAGAGGACGTCCCACTTACGCCTCAGGGCCTCAGGGAGGCCAAAGATCATGCCTTTCAAGGTCTTGTTGAATCTCTCCACAAGACCATTAGATTGGGGGTGATAGGGTGCGGTGAACTTGTAGGTTACACCACATGCATCGCACATAGACTTCATGTATACAGATATAAAGTTAGTGCCTCTGTCAGACACTATCTCCTTTGGGAATCCCACATGGGTAAATATCCCCATCAGAGTTCTGGTCACCACCGGTGCAGTTACGGTCCTCAGAGGGATTGCCTCTGGGTAACAGGTGGCATGGTCCACCAAAACCAGAATGAACCTGTTGCCTAGGGCAGTTTTGGGGTCCAATGGACCAACAATGTCGATGCCCACCCTTTCAAAGGGGGTGCCAACAACAGGGAGTGGAATCAGGGGGGCCTTAACCCATTCTCCTGTTTTACCAATGGCCTGGCAGGTAGGACAGGATCTACAGAACGTATCTGAGTTTGTCCTCATTCTGGGCCAATAAAAGTGGGTGACAAGTTTGGCAAAGGTCTTGTCTTGCCCCAAATGTCCTGCCAGGGGAATGTAGTGAGCCAGTCCCAGTAGGAAGGTTTGGTAACACTGGGGGACCACCAGCGAACGCGCTGCGCCAATGGCCGGAACCTTAGGCTCACTGTAGAGGAGATCATTCTCCCAATATACGTGGTGATCGCCAGAGGCTTCACCTGCTGCATGGGCTGAGGCTTGCTGCCTCATGCCCTCTAGAGTGGGACATTCTTTCTGCACCTTGCAGAATTCCTCCCTGGTTGGCCCACCCTCAACTTGCCAGCCAGTAAGCTCAGGTAGGTCACCTAGGGGGGCAATGTCTTCCCCAGTTGGCTCGGGGGCCTCCTCCTCAGGAACCCCATCAACCACTGTGGGAATTTCTGGGACCGGTTTCCTGAGCCCCTTGCCCCTCCTCTTGCAAGTTGTCTGGGCCATTGTTCCAGGCTCCAGACGCCCTTGACTGCCCTCTCGGTCAGCCATGGACTGTGTGGTCATGCAGACCCACTCAGGCAATCCTAACATTTCCAAGTGAGACCTTAGCTCTACCTCCTTCCAGGTAGTGTGCTCAAGGTCGTTGCCTAACAGACAATCTACAGGCATGGCAGGACTCACAGCTACTTTTAGAGTACCAGAGACCCCCCCCCTCAAAGGGAACCAGAGCTACCGGTAGGTGGCTCTCACGATTGTCGGCGACTATGACTTGGTGGAATGTATTTGAGATGACCTACTCTGCTGACACCAACTGACCCTTGACAGTAGTCATGCTGGCTCCTGTGTCTTGCAGAGCCTCCACCCTTTGCCCATTGATGGTGACCAACTGTCTATACTTGGAAGTATTGGCAGGCATGTGGGTTTTTGGCACCATCTCTACATCTCCCAGGGACACTAGGGTTACCTCTGCCTGCTCCCCAAAACTGACTGGGACCATCTCCTCCCCGAGCGCTACGCTAGCCAACCCAGGCGTCTGCCCTCCTTTGGGGGGCGTTGCCCTCTTGGGACACTTGGAGTCACCCTCAGAGTGCCCATACTTATTTCACTCTGCACAGTGGTGTACAAACCTCCCTGTCTTATGGTCAGTAACACCTTTCTTTTGAGAATCAGACCGGGACTGGTTACCACTACTCCCATGGGAACTATTTTGGGGGCCTTTTGAGAACTCCTTGTTTTTAAGTTTTTCCCCCCTCTTTCTTCTGATGGGAACCCTGACCACCTTTGTGTGTGTGTCCCCCAGATACCTTTTTGGACACTCTGGTACTAGTCCAGAGGTCCGCCTCCTCAGCAAGCTTCCTGGGATCAGTCAGCTTACTGTCTACTAGGTGCTGGCGCAACTCTGTAAAACAAATACTGAGCATATGCTCTCTCAGAATCAAATTATACAATCCTGTGTAATCATCTACTTTGCAGCCCCACACCCATCCATTCAGTGCCTTACTCGAAAAGTCAAAGAAATCTACCCATGTTTGTGTGGATAGTTTGGTGCTATCCCTGAACCTCTGACGGTATTTCTCAGGGGTCAGCCTAAACTTGGCAAGTAAAATGGCTCTCTAAAGTGGGTATATGTTTTGATCTGGTCTGTCCAATGTGAGAATTGTGTCCCTCCCCAATGGTGGCACATAACTCCACATAGCTGTACCCCATTGCCCTTCAGGAACCTCATGAGCTCTTAGTGCAACTTCATAAGCAGCTAACCATTTATCTATGCCATCTCCCTCCACAAAACTGGGCACCACATTTTTGGGTATACAAACCTTCTTTTCTCTAGCAGGTCCTGTCTGTATGCTGCCACCATTACCGCTGGATTCAAACTGTCTTGCCTTAAGATCCAGCTCCTTGAGACTCAGTTCATGAGCCAACAAAAGTTTCTTTTCAGCCAAGGCTCTCTCAGCTGCAGCTTCAGCTCTTTCAGCTTCAATCTGTTTGGCTTCTCTCTCTGCCCTTCTTTCCTCCTGTTGAGCCTCAATTTTCATTCTTGCCATTTGCAACTGGAACTCCCTCTCTTCTCTCCTTTCCTCTGCGGTCAGGCCTTGCTCAGAGACACTGCTCCCTGGTCTGGAAGGAGGCCCAATTGCAGTGATAACATCACCCACTAATGGCAAAAAATCCTCTGAGGGGCCATTTTCTGGCTCCTCTTTCTCATCATCCTCCTCTAAATGGGCTTCTGCCCAGGCCCTCAGCGCCACTTGAAAGTCCTCCTTTCTGGAGGCTCCTTGGGTGGGTACACTCATCTCCCTGCAGAATCCTTTTAGCTGTTTAACAGTATATGTCTCCAACAGGGCTAGGTCAAAATCTCCTGCTTGAGACCCAGCCAGAGACATGTTGAGTGAGGATTTAGGTTTAGAAAATAGTCAGGAAAAACTGATTTGCAAAACGAGATACAAATCAAGTTGACCTTTAACTGTGGGTAGGTAGTGAAATACTTTGCTACTGTATGTCACTGCACAAATACAAGTCCTATCCTCACCGCTGATCACCATTGTTAGAAATTGGGTTTTTGTTTGGCAGTCAGGTTACCCCCTGTCCATGCAAAGACCCTTATTCAAGTCAGGGTAAGTCACACACAATCCAAATTATCCTGTGCCCACCCTCTGGTAGCTTGGCACTGAGCAGTCAGGCTTAGCTTAGAAGCTAATGTGTAAAGTATTTATGCAATAAATCATACAATAACACAATATATATGCGTGGAAAATGGTGTGTGCGTCAGTTTTGTCCCTTCACACACGGACTTCCGTCGTTATTTTTCATGCAGGGAAGACGTTGTGTTGATTTCCGGTGCGCGGACAGGTCTCCTCTGTGGGTCGTGGGGTTTTCAGATGCCCCGGGGTCTGTGCGTGGAATCCTGGGCTTGTTGTCCGGCTGCGCGTCATTCCGGTGGGCTGTGCTTGGAATTTTCTCCCTCACGGCAGGCGCTGCATCGATTTCCTCTCTGGAAGTCGGGCGGCGTTGTCCAGGCGGGCTGTGCATCGAAGTTCCGGTTGCACCGCAGGCGGCGCGTCGATTTTTTCCTCGCAAAGTCGAGCGGCGTCTTTCCAGTCTGGCGTGCGGTGAATTTTTCATCGCGGAACAAGCTGTGCGTCAATTTTTTCGCTGCACAAGGAGTCCAGTTGCAAGAGGGAAGTCTTTTTGGTCATGAGACTTCAGTGAACAGGAGGCAAGCTCTATCCAAGCCCTTGGAGAGCACTTCTGCGGCAAAGCAAGGGAGCAGCAAGACAACAGGGCAACAGCAAGGCAGCAGTCCTTTGTAGAAAGCAGTCAGGTGAGTCCTTTAGGCAGCCAGGCAGTTCTTCTTGTCAGGGTGCAGCTTCTGGTTCAGGTGTGCTCTCCAGGAAGTGTCTGAGGTGGTGGGGCAGAGGCCCTGTTTTATACCCAAATGTGCCTTTGAAGTGGGGGAGACTACAAAGAGTGGCTTAGAAGTGCACCAGGTACCCTTTCAGTTCAATCCTGTCTGCCAGGGTCCCAGTAGGGGGGGTGTCAGTCCTCTGTTAGAGCAGGCCCTCCACCCTCCCAGCTCAGGAAGACCCATTCAAAATGCAGATGCATGCAAGTGAGGTTGAGTACCCTGTGTTTGGGGTGTGTCTGAGTGAATGCACAAGGATCTGTCAACTAAACCCAGCCAGACGTGGATTATAAGGCACAGAAAGATTTAAGTGCATAGAAATGCTCACTTTCTAAAAGTGGCATTTCTAAAATAGTAATATTAAATCCAACTTCACCAGTCAGCACAATTTTGTATGACCATTCTGGCCATACTAAATATGACCTTCCTACTCCTTTCAGATCAGCAGCTACCACTTCAACAATGTATGAGGGCAGCCTCAATGTTAGCCTATGAAGGGAGCAGGCCTCACAGTAGTGTAAAAACGAATTTAGGAGTTTTACACTACCAGGACATGTAAACTACACAGGTACATGTCCTGCCTTTTACCCACACAGCACCCTGCTCTAGGGGTTACCTAGGGCACACATTAGGGGTGACTTATATGTAGAAAAAGGGTTGTTTTAGGCTTGGCAAGTACTTTTAAATGCCAAGTCGAAGTGACAGTGAAACTGCACACACAGGCCTTGCAATGACAGGCCTGAGACAAGGTAAAGGGGCTACTAAAGTGGGTGACACAACCAGTGCTGCAGGCCCACTAGTAGCATTTAATCTACAGGCCCTGGGCACATATAGTGCACTCTACTAGGGACTTACAAGTAAATCAAATAGTCCAATTTGGTGTGATCCAAGGTTACCATGTTTAAAGGGAGAGAGGATATGCACTTTAGTACTGGTTAGCAGTGGTAAAGTGCGCAGAGTCTAAAAGCCAGCAAAAACAGTGTCCAAAAAGTGGAGGGAGGCAGGCAAAAAGTTAGGGGTGACCACCCTAATGCTGTCAGGTCTAACAAGGAATGTATACAGATCCTATATTAATTGGTTTATTCTCCCACATTCCAGCTATAGCCAAATAGCAGCCCTTGGTCTAACCATGTGTGTTGGACACCAAGTGGTAATGTTTGTGCATCAGTATACCCACACCTATTGAACCATAGGTTGCCCACGTCTACAATCATTTTGAATCCCCATCTGTTCAAGACCTGATTTGTGTTCTCCTGGAGTAGGACTATTTCTGGGGATTGTTTCTTAATATATTGTAGAACATCCCCCCCAGTCAATTCACATTATGGAATAGCATTTTAACGGTTGATTCAATCACCGAGTTGGCCATGTATACACTTGGATTTGAAGTAGTGTGTCTAGTTGACTGATTCTTGGTGGGGGATGATATAGCAAGAGATATCCCTCCCTGGAGAGTAGATCATGCATCATCTGCAGTGAATTATAAGAATACTGGCATATCAAAACCTGAACATAAACAGCAACTAAAACCCTAATTTCCCTCCCCCCTCCATGGCAAACCTCAAACTGCCTGCCCACCCTCCATCTCTGCAGAATGCCTGTCGCTTCATAGCATTATATTAGCAGTGGGTGACTATAACCAATGCCAGGTGATCATCAACCCACCTCCCCCCAAGAAAGGGGACATTTTACCAAAGTTGCATCTCGTTTCTCAGTCACTGCTCCATCTCCATAACGTTCACAGTTTAACGTTGGATGCACAAAGTACTAGTAGCACATGGAGAACATCTTAGTCTCATAATGTTGAAGAACTATATCCCAACAAGGAACTGCCTCTCTTGGGCCTCCTGCAACAGGCAGTTATGTCGCTCCAAATCAGGATGTGTGCCTAGTGAGGTGGTTGGTCGTCATTGCAAAGCTTCAGTGTCATCTTGTGGCTAGGATTGGTCAGTGTTTTGTCCTCCTCAGGGTCGTGATTTAAAACTGCCAACAGTTCCCCAGCCATCCAGCCAATACCACACTTCAATCAATCAGTCAATCAGGAGATTTTTTGGGGTGCTTATCATCCTTTAGGGTATCCAGGCGCCTTGTTAGCTGCTTGGGGTCAGTTTGAAGACTCAGTTGAATAACCAGGTCTTGAGCTTTCTACTGAAATCCAGGATAGAGGGGAAGGACCTCAGGTTCAGGGGAATATCATTCTATGCTTTTGCAGGTGTGAGAAGGTGCAACCTCTTTTGTTGCTCCTCTGGATGAGTGGAGTACGGGCAAGGTAGGGGGCATCTCATCGGAGGTGTCTAGTGGGGTGGTGAAAGTTCAGGCGATGGTCGAGGCAGGTGGTCCAGATTGTGTAGGGCTTTGTAGGTGAACATCAGCAGCTTAAATTGGTATTGTTTGTGATTGAGGAGCCAGTGGAGCATTCTGAGGTGGTGCATCTTGGGAGGTCGAGTATGAGTCTTACTTCAGCGTTCTGAATGATCTGGAGTTTCTTCATGAGGTGGGTCATGAGTCTGGCATAGAGAGCATTACCATAGTCCAAACAGCTGGTGACGAGGCTTGGGCGCCTAGTGTTATTTGGGAGCTATTTGAAGATCTTGTGCAGGAAGCAGAGGGTGCAGAAGCAGGTAGAGGAGACCTCATTGAGCTGGTATTTCGTGCTGAGTTTGTTTTCAATGATGATCCATAGGCTGTGTGCATGTTCTGCTGTGGTTGGGGGGCTCTAGTTAAGTAGGCCAGAAGGAGTAGTCCCAAGGCAATGCGAAGTTTCAGAATATTAGGACTTCGGGTTTGTTGGTGTTAAGTTTGAAGCAATTCTACCTTATCCAGATGGCTATGCTGCTCATGCAGATTTGGAAGTTGGTTTTAGACTTGATGTGGTCTTCTGATAGTGAGAGGTTACATGTTACCTGCAAAGGAGATGCTGTCAGTTTGTGCTTTTTTACAACGTTGGCCAGGGGGGTCATGTAGGCATTGAGAAGGGTAGGGCTGAGGGAAGACCCTTGGGGAACTCTGCAGATGATGGGCTTGTTGTTGTGAGGTGAGAGGAGGGAGACAGATAATCTGAATTCGACCTGAGAGGAAGGAAGCAATCCATTTCAGGGTGTCCCCGAGGATGCTGTTCAAATGAAGTCTTTTGAGCAGGGTCTGGTGGGAGACTGTCTAGAAGGCCGGTGATAGGTTGAGGAGGATGTGGACGACTGAGTGTCCCTGGTCGAGGATCGTTCTGATATCATCCGTAGCAGCGATCAGAGGTGTTTCCATGCTTGATTGGGCCGGAAACTGGACTGTCATTAATCCATCAGGTAGTTGTCTTCTAGCTGTGATGTAAGTTCCTGATTGATGCTTTTTTCCAAAACTTTTGCTGGGAGACTGGCTGAGTCAGCCGTACCTATGCATTGACATCTAGCAGCTGGCAAGCGGTAGTTTGACCAGGGGTAAAGGGCTATACTTCTTCGGGCCAAGCAAATTACTAGGTCTTGCCTTCTTCCGCTATTCTCAGCTTTACCAGAAAAATCACTGAGTATTTTATCTCCCGCTCTCTCAAAGCCTTCTTAACTTCCAGAAAATTGTGCTTCAATCTTTAAACTTTCAAGGTAAAGTTTGGAAAGAAAGTGATGACTGCATTTTCATAGGGGAGTGGTGCAGCACCAAGAGCAGTTTGCAAGTTGACGTCATGGTCCGGGTTATTGACAATCCATGCTTATATGGGACAAGGAAGTGCCCCAGTTTGGATGTGGTGCCAGGGATCTGGTGGACATGCTCCACTGAAAAATAGTTTGAGAGGCCTCTAGGTTGCAACATTTTAATTATAAGGTCTTGTACGAAGAGATCCACCACCGGCCCCTCTGATAGCTCAGGGACCTCAATAATATGAACATTATTGACCCTGGTGCAGTCCTTGAAGTCCTCCACTCATTCCTCCAAGGCTCTTGTAGCAGATTTCAGGTCATTGACCTAGGTTTTCAGGTTTACATGATCAGTTTTGAAAGTGGTGATAGAGTCTACAATCTGATTCTCATGTTATGGAGGGCTGCTATGACTAGGGTGACTTCAGATGATACTGAATCAATTTTGTCCTCCAAAGAGGTACAGACCCTCTGGATTACCTCTATAATGTAATGGAATGTAAGAGGCCCTTCCTCTGTGGGTGGCTGTTCTGCACTTGGTTGCATTTTATGAACCCCTGTCTTGTCAGCGTGATCCTTGGGTAGTGCGTATTTCTCCAATTTGGTTTGGTGCATATTGCAGGTCCCTTTACCACCAGTCATTGTCTTTCGTTATAGGAGGATGATGATCAGTTGCAAGGCACAGTAAAGGTGGGAACCAGTGGGAGGGTCGTCCCTGTTCTCGCCACTGCCTGCCAGGGCACAGGTAAAATCCACCCTGCAGCCTGTTAGTTTTCCCTTTTCTGCTATCCCAGTCTTCTGCAGAATAGTCGATCCCAGCCGTGGGACACTGCACCCTACCACTTGTTGGAATTGAAGTATACAGCTATCACCACTGTCTGTTCCCCCTGTCCCTACAGAAGGGGTTGATGTTTACCTATGGTGCTGCTCTGATCCCCCCTTGAATCTGGGAGGCTTCAACAATGAAAGCAATGAAGAATTCACACTTCAACATGGAAGGTCTCCCAGATCATCCAATAGCTGTTTTAGGTCCCAATGCTGGACGAAGCCCACAGCCTGGAGTCAGTGGTGGCCCAGGGTACTACTACACACTTAGGAAATGATATATCTCACAAACAGAAAAGATAGACTATCAGGAGCCCTAACTCCAAGGGTACTCAAGGAGTTTCAAAATAATTGTGTTCTCAAGTGGCCAAAATAGATGGAAACTGAAGGTGCTAGCAGCCTCAAGCCCCAGAGCATACTTAACCAAGGCCACCATTTTAGCAACATCAGTACACAATATGCTCTGTTAGAGCAGGTAGCCACCGCTTGTATTTCCCCGGAGTCCTTGCTGGCCTTAATGGAGGGTTCCCAGCAGCACCTGTTAGCCCCAGAGGATGCCACTGATTTGAGGGGGCGGATGCAAAATAGGTTGCCCTCACTAAGCAGGCATCACCGCTCTCCAATTAGCACTCAGGATGGCAGCAGGCAATTGCTTTCACCGTCTGCAGTCACATGGGGCCCTGTTTGTTCAGCAGGCTGCTGTCTTTCCTCCACTGACCGTCAATGGGCAAGTTGCCCCTCAGAAGTGTTGCGGTGAGCTGGGGGGTGGACCCCATAACCCACTGCTTGTACCTTAAGTGTCGGAGTGTGCCGGTGGTTCGTCCAACTGCGCTTCTTCGCTCGATCCACAGCGGCCCCCTGTCTCACATGCAAGGCAATGGCTCCACACTGTTGCACAGGCCATGCCTCAATCTTCAACTCCGAAGCTCGTTGAAACCTTCAGTTAGTTCTTCGCTTACCCCATGTGCCTCCACCTTCAAGTCTTAGGCTTGGCTACAATGGAGATCATTTGGCAGGACTGATGTATAGGGATTGGGCTAGTGGATAGTGCTCTAGTAAGCAGTCATCTTCCCTGGCGGTTGACCACGCCCCTCCTCCTGTTAGAATCTTCATCATAACACACTTCATAAAACACTTTTGTCATTTCTAACTGCTGTCTAAAACACCTCATTATTATTTACTCTGACAATATGTATTTATTAAAAACTTTATAAATATTGCTTCGCAACAAGTGCAAATGGATTATGTCCTTTGAAGGGGCATTGTTTGTTTGCTATGTGTGAGAGATGAATAACTATTTCATATGGCCTTATTCTTTTAAGTTAATTTTGTGATCAAACACACAAAAGCTAATGTGAGGAATGCTTGAAAGTTGTCTAACCACTGGCAATTACTCAGGGTAGCATTCAAACCCATCATTCTTTTGCCCACCATACCAGCTCAGTATAGAATAAGCCATTTGCAACCTAGCAATGGGATCAGACCAGACCAAGCTCCAAGCTTGATCCTCTATGAACCCAAACACAAGCAATTCAAGACTGATTTCATGCTTATTTGGGCCTCTTTAGTCAGGTGCAGCTTACATTCCAGTGGAACAGTAGCAACTGACCCAAGTCTGGGCATTCCTTGACGACTTAGGGCATTACATCAAATACACAAATGTTGATGGGTGAAATGCTTGCAAATAGTCTAACTACTGGCAATCGCTTGTGGTAGCATTCCAACCGAGTGGTGGAATGCAAAATTATGCCCCCCAACGCACTATATGAAAGGGGACCATTAGTTGCCAATTTCTCAAGGATATTCATTAGCTCTGTGGTGAATGCACCCCCCCAAGGTAGGGCTTGCCCCCACCCCATCACAACAAGGCCTGTGTTACACCCCTGACACAGGGCCGAAGGAACTAGTGACCCCTTTTGACCCCTTTCCTGAGGTTTTGTTATGCTCATGGAGGCCGTTCAATCCACATTAAAGCATAAATGTTGCATGTTTTCTTTATTTCAGCTCTGTGGAAAAACAGCTTCTACAAGCTGTTGCTTTTAAACCCCATCTCAGGTGCTGAGGGGTCCCCCATGGGAGACAAAGCTTGGAGGGACCCTGCATCGCACCGCAGGGAAATCTATCTCGGTGTAAAGGTCATTACCTCCCGTCCCTCCATCACTTTCCTTTCCCAACCAATGAGTCTCCTTGCCTCCCCTAGACACCTATCTTCCCATTTAAAAAGTCCCTCCTGCCCCCAACACTTCCTGTTCTTTTTTGTCTAGCCCGCTAGACTTACCTTCTCTTTCTACTCCACGGCAGGGCCTGTGGGAGCTTCATGTTGACTCCCGGCAGGTACAGTGCTCCTCGCTGTGGGTTCCCGACGGTCAAGTCTTCCTGGAGCCTCTGCTGTGCCGGTAATGGCATTACTCCTAGTCCTACTCCCTCGCCTTCCTTTCCGTTCCCTCTCACCCTCCCGGTACAGGACGCCTGAGCTGCTGTTTTGGGCTTGTTTCTGTACAGGAGGTGTTGGGGTGGAGGCGACTTTTTAAAGGGGAAGGGAGGGGCTTAGGGGAAGCAAGGAGCCTCATTGGTTGGGAAAGGAAGGCGAGGGAGAAGGGCTAGGAGTTATGCCATACCAGTAAGTAAGGGACGCATTACTTATATGCTTTTCAAAATCAAACCGCTACTTTGAGAATGAATCTTTTCCTTAACCTCAATATTATCAGCGATATGCTTTAACACTTGAGTTCAGTTTCTCACACATAATTGCATTGCTATGCTTAATTAAGCCATCATACTTCATTGATTTGCCTTATTGCATATAAAAAACATGCAGGTGTCGTGAAGAAACTTGAGGGGACCCCCCTGCATAGTACATGGAGGAGTGCCCTCTCCAGACTTACTCAGGAGGTCTCAGGCCAGTGTACTGTCCTGAAGTTTACCTCCAACCACACCGCGGGGGCTGTGGGGGCCTTTGTTATGCCACTGACATGTACTTACATTTATACCCTTAGTACCTTTATCCAGTTTTATGAAGGGAATGGGTAGGCGGTCCTTTTGCTTTGCTGCTTCTTCTCTTTCAAGCAGTTCTTACCTTCATTACTATAGTCTAACTGGTTGAGCTTAAGCTTAGGTCTGTTTCGTCTAGCATTTAAATTAATTTCTTTTTAATGTTGTATCCGTGGTCTAGTATATGGTGTTTCATGTAACTGGTGATATTTTTTATGTGATCTCTTTTGCCTTGCAAGCATGAACGTCATTGCCCCTTGCGACCCCTGGCTCTGCCTTTGAGACCCCTGGCCTAGGCGTGGCAAAATCAGTACCAGGGAACACAGGGCAGCTCCGTTGGCACACTACTTTCCTGGTTTTTCTGTCATTTTTTTATTACACTAATAATGAATAATGCTACGTTGTTCGCTACTAGTGTAATAAAGAATGGAGTACAATTATCTGGTATGTGACCTTCCCTGGCAGCTGAGGTGAGTTAAACATGCTTTTAAATGTATGTTGTGTGTGTGTTTGCGGATGAAAGTGTGTTTATGTGAGCGACAGTTAGTATATTTGTGAATGCATGTGTATATGTAGGCGTGTATGTGAGTGAATGTAAAGGTCAAATGGCGTGTGATGTCACTTCCGCTACCCCTTGCATTTTGGCACACTGACGTTCATGCTCGCAAATCTTTTATACTAATTGCCATAGCCACGACGACCATGTCAGTGTAAATTAGGAGGGAAAAACTTTCCATGTTTTACGACTGCAGTATTTTTTTCTGAGGCTTCATGGCACGTAAAGATCCCTATGAATCCCAGGTGGTTTTAAACATAGCTATGGTGAGAAAGGTATATTTTCACAGACTGCATCACATTTTGCGCTGAATGCCCTGAAACCCCCAAACTAGTGCTAACTATGTGTGCTGTACATCACTGACAGTGGCGTATTTATCTCTCTCCTACAGGTTCCTGCTTTCTCATTTCCCAATAGCTTTTCCGTCTTTCTCTTCCTCCTTCTTTCCCCTTTGTGTGTTTTTCCTTTCTTGCTTTCTGAAATGTTTGCTGTGGAAAAAGAAGTGCTCGTCACCAAAAACGAGTGCCACGGTCCCACACCGGCAACCATCGGCTTAAATTAAACACTGGGTGGGATTGAATATTGCATAGAAAAATAATTACCTAAATCGCAGCCAAGTCATACCAATGAGTTAACAAATTGGACTTCATATGGTTGTGTTTGTGTCCCATTTATCTCTCCTATGATGTGTCTTGAGAATGCAGTCTCACAGGACATTTGCAATCAAGAGAAATTGTCCTTCTTTTGTGACACACAAATATAAGGAATTCATATTTTCATAAGGTTTATGGGGCATTTTGTAAAGAAGAAATTGGTGTGATCCGTGCAAGTCACTCCTTCATGGTCCCAGCTTTCAAAACCATAAGGGGTCGATAGCTTCCTTAGTTGTCAGCCAAAAACTCACTTTTCATGTGTCAGTATTTTATGATGTAAATGTGAGGAAATTATATATTTTTTTAGCAAGTCTGACAGGGCAGAGGTGTGACCATGCAAGTCACGCCTTCTTCCTCCTGAGGATTGCTAGATTTCAAAAATATCTGAAGTTGGTAAGATGTTGTGGGTGCTGGGTGTAGCTGGGGCCAAGAACATGAGAGATATCGCTAGGTGACAAAGCGATTGAAGTCTGGCATAGCTTTGTTGGGGCATCCGTTGGACAGAAAGTAGGCCGGGTTGGTCAGTTTATAGAATTTCCTGAGATCTAGAACAATCAATTATCCCTTGTGATTAGTGAATGATTGCTCCCCTAGCAAGCCGAATGTAAAGAAATCCACATCTTCATCACCAATGAAGGGAAAAGCTGTTCACCGCTGGAGAAGAGGGGGTGAAGTTAGCACCTGTGCTGGAGACCGCCTATTGCATGTTCCTATGGACCTAATCCAAAGATGTTTACTTGCAGATTATGTGTCTGCCAGAATCCTTTTTGGTATGTCCACTTTTGCAAAGGAGAGAGTCTCCACTATTTGCCTCTGCTGTAATTTGGCCTGCCTGATCTTTTATTTGGTGCAGCGTGACACCAAGTATTCACTAAGACCTATTGTGTTTTCAGCTCTTTTCTTCAGAGGCCAAAAGAGTATTAACCGTTCAACTCCACTGTCACCCCACCCGACAGCCTGAGTCCACTAAATAGCAAGAATTTTCTAGGGGTGGGCATAACTCGCTTAACTTGCTGTAACATAATTATGGGACATTTCAGCAAAATTACAAGGAATTATGTTACCCAGCATTTAGTGCTGTTTTAGTGCAAAATGTGCCCTTGCATAACAAAACTGGAGGGAAATCATGCTAAATGCAACAGAACAGAAACAACAGCAGCCAGAATCTGCTCATTCTCGCTACATTTGTTGTCTGCATTCATGTGGCAGGAGATGGTGCCTAATTGCTCGTATTTGCACAAATGGGCATACTGGCATAATTTGCAGTAATTTTGAATCAAAGATTACCCGATTACTTCTGTGTAATTGCATTTTTTGCCCAGGCCTAGAATTTCCCTTTATGCATGAAGGATAGAGGCATAAATTGTGGCACTTTGAACTAAAAGACAAAGAAAATCCAAAGTTGAAAATGGGAAAATCTCCACTTTTTCAACTATGGTGCTATTGAAAAGATTCCTGATAGAGGACTGAATCTGGAAATTTCGGTTTCAAATGGAGGTTGTCCGAGCAAAAATAGTTTCTGTCCTCTCCTTGAGGTCTGATCTGGGGTTAATTCCAGATCTATCTTATACACTCCCTCAGTAAAGTAGAAAGCCTATTGGATGCCAATGTGTTTCCCTTCCTGGATTACAAAAAAAGGCTGACCTAATTCATCCAAGACACTGAGGCAGAAAGGGGAGGCATCACAAGAAGGGGAGAGTCTCTCTCTTCCACTGGTAACCCTGAAGGAACAGCTCCTTCTCAAACTTGCAAGAGGGATGCAATTCCAGCACAGAAGGCATTACAGCAGAGCAGCATAGTCTTTTATTGAGACTTTCCCCCGGCATATGGTCTTACTCCTCCAATTCTTCAGGAACAAACTGTTTTTGTTCTACCTAAAATGGACAGATTAGGTACCAAACTAAAATGTTATCTAGAGGGAAAAATAAACCCCACTAGATGCCAGAGATTTTGAAACAATATGCATCTTAACAAAAGAGAGTCCAGACTGGATCACCATGAGCTGACAAGAATCTCCCCTTGCATACAGAGAGGACATATGCTCAATGTCTGAGGTGGGTTGAGTCCTGTACCCAGGGGCTCTCCTCCCATTTAAAGTCCTTGATGTGTATTGGAATGATCCCTGCTTAGGGATTTCAATCCTTCACATCCTAAAGCACACTGCATTGAGAGAGAAACACTGGAAAAATAGACATTCAGAAGTAACATCCGATTTCAAGCCCAGAATGGCATTTCTTCTTTCTCTCCTAATCCTAACAGATTTATTTCCTCCTGGGGGTATAAGATTGAGGGGTAACCTCAGAGGCAACCCCTGGAGGAGAAGTTTATTTTGACTGGGTGTTAGGGAGAACTGGTACCTATTTCGTGGGTGGCTATCCAATCAGTTTCTGTTTTAAATTTTTTCATGACAAGTTTGTTTTCTTCTCTCCAAGAAGAGAAGCAAATTATGATATTTATCTTCCATTTCACCTGCAGCATGGCTGTATGTAGTTGAGCTCTGCATGTATTAGGAATGAGCTATCCATTCACATGTTCTGGTGGTCAAATCAGCTTGTACTATAGTGGATGAAGTTATCCCTTGACTCAGAACTCCTCCTAAGTCGACTCCCTTGAGACTAATGGAAGCATTCCTACTAAGACACTGTGGTCTTGCCATGATCCCCGATCATCAATCCATTTACAAGCTGTATCATTTGAAAGAGGAGTCTCCCTTTTCCAAAGACGGCCAAGATCGGAAGAGATCACACTTATACTCCCCGTGCTTGTGGTCATGAGCCTCAGAGTTTCAGTTCCACATTTGTGCTGTTAGAGCATCATTCTGGAGAGGGAGTACCCAGGACCCAAATATCCAACTCCTCACCTGCAACAAACAACATCACCCCCCTCTCCCCCCCCAGGAACTCTGCGGCAACCTTGCAAATGTCTTCCTCAACAAAATCCTCAACATCTACAGGAACTTTAAACCCCAGCCCAAGGCCACCAACTGCCTGAATCAACACAATAACCCCACTACCACCTCAGACATCTGACTAACATAATGGAGCCAGCTCGCCACACAGGACACCACCTCCTTCATGAACTCGGTCCATTCAGGGGCCTCAACCAACCTGTGTCCACATCACATCTTCAACCTAGGTGGAGCCAGAATCAGTCACAAACCCACTACCCTGTTCAACACTTTAATTTCTACAGCCATCTTCTCCAAGGACTGGAAACATGCAAAAGTCAATGGCGTAGTAAAGAGACCATCTGCAGACCCCAGTGAATGCAACAACTGACCAATCTCCCTGCTCCCTTTCCCAGCCAAGGTATTAGAAAAAGCCATCAACCAACAACACTCCTCTCATCCGGAAGGGATCCGCCTACTCAACCCCTCCTAATCACGATTCTGCAGCAATCACAGCACTGAGACAGCCCTCATCACAGCTACCAATGACACCCGAGCCCTAGTCGCCCGAGACTGCTGCACTGATCCCCCTAGACCTCTCAGCAGCCATCAATATGATCTAACCACCACATGCTCATCACAACACTGCACAATATAGGCATCCATGGAGCTGCCTTAGATGGATCTCCTCTTTCCTCAATGGAAGAACTCAAAAAGTCCACCTTCCTCCTTTCACCTCCAAACCCAAGGAAATCATCTGTGGAGCACCGCGAGGATCCTCGCTTAGCTCCACCCTTTTCAACACATATATGACGCCATAGGCCAGCATTGTCAAAAACCCATGGACTCAACATCATATACTACGTCGACACACAACTTATCCTCTCCAAAGACACCACCAACACCAAGACCAACTTCCACAACTGCATGACGGATGTCACCATCTGGATGAAAAACAACTGCCTGAAGCTCAACACAGACAAGACAAAGGTATTGATCTTCAGAAACAAACTTTTTCCATGGGACACATCCTGGTGGCCCACAGAACTCAGACCGATTCCTACCCTTTCCAACCAAGCTAGAAACCTAGCTGTACTTTATGTGTCACTATAAGTGGGATGGGTATGCCCAGAGGTGGGTCCCGTGCACACTGTCACTGGAACCAAGCTGTACCCAGCTGATGAGCCTACAACTAGGGCGAAACTGGTGTTGGGTTGCTTGTGTTTCAGTTCAGGTAGGACTTGGCTTGGCAGTTCATGCTGAACTGTTCTGAATGGAGAGTATTCCAAACTGATTTGCATATGGCTGGTCCAAACTGAGGAGATATGGGCCCGTACTTATACTTTTTTTGCGCCGCATTTGCGTCATTTTCTGACGCAAAAACGGCGCAAACCTACAAAATACAATGGTATTTTGCAAGTTTGTGCCGTTTTTGCGTCAGAAAACGACGCAAATGTGGCGCAAAAAAAGTATAAATACGGGCCATGGTGTGCAAAATAATGATGGATTGGGACACAGCCTGAGTAGTTACCAGTGGCAAAAATAAGTCAAGCATTCCATCCATCACTTTTTTGTGTACTTCATGTGTTGCTTGAAGTGGAACTGGTATGCTCAGAGGTGAATCCAGTGCACACTGTACCACTGGAACCAATCTTTACCTGGCTGATGAGCCCATAGGGTGAAACCGGTCCTGGGTTGCTTGTATTCTGGTTCAGGGAGGAACTGGCTTGGCAATTTGGGCTGGACTGTTCCGATCGGAGCAGGGTCAAGACTGATTTGCATGTAACTGGGTTCAAACTGAGGTTATGTGGTGTGCAAAATAACAATGGATAGGGATGTGGCTAGGGTAAACACCTGTGGCTGAGATTGATTCAAACATTCCATCCACCACTTTTTGTGTATTTTATGTGTTGCTTTAAGTGAGATGGGTATGCCCAGATGTGGGTCTCAGCACACTGCGTCGCTGGTCCTAAACTGTAACCAGCTGATGAGCCCATAACTAGCACAAAACTGGTCCTAGGTCGCCTGTGCTCTGGCTCAGAGAAGACCTGGCTTGGCAGTTTAGGCTGGACTGTTCTGATTGTACCAGGGTCAAGACTGATTTGCATATAGTCAGATCCAAACTGAGGTGACTGGGATGCATCCCGAGCCCCAATGACTGAGATTTATTCAAGCATTCCATCCATCACTTTTTTATGCACACTAGAAACCCAGGCATCATTCTGGACAACAAGCTAACCATGTCGACCCAGGTCAACTCTGTCTCCTCCTCCTACTTTTTTATCCGCTGGATGCTTCATAAGATATTTAATGGGTTATCCCTAAAGCTCAAGATGCACCATCACCCAGGCCCTCATCTCCAGCCAACTGGACTATAATAACACTCTTTACACAGGGATCACAGTCCACCTGATACAATGATTACAGACCATACAGAACACTGCAGCCAGACCTTCCTAGATGAACCCACATCACCCCTTACCTCAGAGAACTCCACTGGCTTTCTTAACAGAAAGGATGCCAGTTCGAGCTATTGACGCATTCATACAATGACCTACACCACTGCAGACCCTCCTACTTGCATCACAACCTTAACTTCCATCAGCCCACCAGACACCTCTGCTCCAATTCCCTTTCTCTAACCTTCATCCCCCTTATCCAAAGTAGCAGAGGACGCTCCTTCTACTACCTAGCAACAAAGACATTGAACAAACTACCATTTAATCTCTGGACCTCCTCATCTCTTGCAGGAGTCCGAAAGTCCCTGAAGACCTGGCTATTCATTTGATCACCTGGACTGTGGCAGTGCCTGGATACATTCACAGGTGACAAGCAGTGCTCTACAAATCTCCTGATTGTTTAGTACAGTGCAGAAATGATTTGTTTCCAGTGTGGAGGTTGGTAGCAGCAGACATATTGTGCCGGCACCACTTGGCCTTGATGCTAAGACATGGAACTCACATCCACAGCACCTCAAATATAGTGCTGGGCACATGATTACCAGATCTTTAACAATAAAGGCCCTCATTATGAACATGGCGGTTTTACCTACCATTTTCATGCTGGCGGTCTTTCTATTGACTGCCAGCCGCCCTGGAACCCTGCCGGCCGTATTATAAACATTGTTTCCACCTGCCGGCCCAGCAGAATGCCTGGCCGGGACATTGCCGGCAGCTCCACATGGAGCCGCTGTTAATGCCTCTGTGCGGCGGGTGCAGCTGCACCCGTCACGCAGATCACTACCCGTAAATCGGGCAGTGACCTGCACGATGGGGAACTGCACAGGGGTCCCTGCACTGCCCATGCCAAGTACATGGGCAGTGCAGGGGCCCGCAGGGACGCCCGGGTGAACCCCTTCCACCAGCCTTTCCCTGGTGGGAAAACCCGCCATGGAAAGGCTGGAGGAAATGGGATCACTATCCGAGGGGCAGCAGCGCTGCCCTGTCGGATAATTATGTCGTCCAGCGCAAGGTTGCCTGTCGGAGGCAGCCTGGCGGTGGAGGAAGGCCACCTATGGCGGCTCTCCCTGTCTTCATTTTGTGGCGGTGTGGGCCGCCATGCCGGATGGTGGGATTTCCCGCCGGCATGGCGGCAAAGTCCGCCAAGATCATAATGTAGGCCAAAGTGTTAATAAGAGGCTCCAGTGCACCTAGGATCCCCATCTGTGATTAGGCTGCAACACATGTAAATAGTTCAATGATCAGAGCGCTGATCGTAACAGTGCTTGCATACTTTGGCTGTGAGATGATGAAATATTATAAACGTGACAAGGCATGAACGGTTATTAGAACACACCGAGTGACTGTGCTAAGGTTTTAATTATTGTACAAGATATCGATCAATGGCTATAACGTCACATACAAATCCCCTCCCAAGAAGATGCCATTAAATCTTTTCCCATAAGCTATAGCAAGTGAGGACTAAACAAATGTTTTATTACTTTTTGGTGCATAGACATTACTTCACAGGTACATCTCTTCATGAAACTGCGATTTAAAAATTACAAACATATGTTTACAGTCTAAAAGACCTCCTAAGGGGCGTGGCCAAGATGGCCACCGTGCAGGAGCGTCCTGCCGGAGCTCCGCCGTCAGATGGCACAGCAACCTGGATCGGGAACCGGAACATGCCGCCGGTGGGAGTAGGGGGATGCCCTGGGCCCGCTGGATGCTCCGGTGACCGGTTGGTGGCACAGAAAGGCGACGCTGGGCCTCGTGGGGCCCAGAGCTGCAGACCGTCGAGGGCCGCGGCATCAAAATAGCGGCTGCGTGACAGTCACAGCCTGCAGAGAAGATGGCGGGGACGGAGCTTTTTTATTGGTTCCCCCGCAACGGCGTTGCTGGGGGAGACCGCTGCACCACATTGAGCTGCCCCCCAGATTGCAGTGGTGTCAGCACAGGGGAAGCCCACCTTGCCGACCTGCAGGATAGTGAGGGGACAGGGCCCGGTCAGGGCCGCCACGTGCAGAGGTGTTCTTGAGGGGCCTACGCTGAGCACAGATGAGAGATGTCTGACGGCCTAGCCTACCGGATGCTGTAAAGCTGAAATAGCATGTGACTGGTGGAAGACGGTCTCCCATAGGGCGGGGCGCTTGGCAGGCCGCTCCCAGGAGAGGAGCCTTGGCTGTCAACAGTGTGGAGCAGGGGTGAGAGGCCGGCTGAACCAGAGGTACAGAAGGGGGGTGGCGGACGGGGAGCCGACGTGAACGGACCCCGCAGCGCTGGGCCACAGAATAGAGTGAAGGTGGCGCAATGTAAACCAAAGCCCAGCTTAGTACCACGGGCGAGGCGATTTTAGAGAGGTGACACACCCACGGATGACATCAGTCACGTCGGGACTTTCGGAATGGCATCCCAGAAGCACAGCAAAAAGGAGCGTTCCCTCAAAGATCTTTTTGCCAAAACCCCTGCCAAAAGAATGGCGCAGTCAGGACCACAAGAACCGGAGGGTGGTGATGAGACGGGACCTGCGCCATCGGAGGGTGATGGAGCTCCCTTGACAAAAGCATTTATGGAACAACTCTTTGGGTCCTTACATGAAGACTTTGCAGAGTTGAAACTAGACATAGTGGCAGGCATTAAAGACCTCAAAAAGGAGGTGATAGATCTGGGCCAATGGTTGGACTTGGTAGAACAAACGCAGGATGCGAGAGAGGAAGAGCTGGACTGTCATAGAAGGGAACTCCTCACCCTGCAGGATAAGAACCAAGACTTGCAATATCAAATAGAGGACCTCGAAAACGTTGATCTAATATTTGGATACAAAGGATTCCGGCTTAGGCAGTGGCGGGGTCTCTGGAAGATTTTTTGGTGCGTCTCTTCCGTTATGTGGCACCGTCCTTGAAGGAGCAGGACATTGAGCTTGATAGAACACACAGGGCGGGCAGAACCACCCGCACTCCGGGACAGGCTCAAGACATATTAACTTGCTTACACTACTATAAACAGAAAGAGGTTATCATGGTGGCAATACGAGACATGACAACTATTGAGTTTGAAGGCTATCAGGTCGGGCTATATCAGAATCTTTCTACGTTAACACTACAGCGCTGTAGACTGCTCAGACCAGTGACTGAAATTCTCAGGGAGAAAGGCATCAAGTACCAGTGGGGTCACCCCTTCCGACTACTCTTCACATGGCACAAAGAACTACGCAGTATCCGCACCCTAGAAGAGGCTCAGAGACTGAAGGGGATGCCACAGAATCTTGAAGAGCTGCCCAGGTGGCAGCGCCTCCAGTTTGGCATCGGAGCCCAGGCCAGGACCGCCTAAAACCAAACAATCGATAACGCACAACTCATAAACCCTCAACTGTCGAGAGACAAAAGGAGAAGGCGGAACTAATTAGAAGCCTACGCCGCCAGGATAGTGTGCCCGAAGTGGACTCAGGCCACTGAACTACATTACGAAGCCATGCGCAATTTCATATGCCCTCTTGGACTGGACCCCTGTGAGTGGCCTTGGTAAACACCCAATCGATTACATGGCCACAGCAATGAAGGGCTGGGATATCCGGACAGCAGAGCTCCACTTCAGCGGAGAGACAGTCGAACCCTTGGCAGTTCAATGTACAGGAACAGACCCCAGACGATGCTGAAGACTGTTCCCAGGCGAGGAACGTTGTTTCAAGTTTTCCCCAAGTTACACCATCCTTGAGGAGACAGATGCCTTTTACCCCATCAATTCTGACTACACAGGGGAATCACCTCACGCTTTACTCACTAAGATGAAATATAACACAGCGACATCTGTCAGTTTTCAGATGATAACTATACTGAGTCTTAAGGTGAGAGGTCTTAATGCTTTAGTGAAGAGACAGGCCCTCATGCTCCAGCTTCGAGACATGCACTGCCATATATGCCTACTGCAGGAGACACACTTACTCCACCAAGACTGGAAGAAGGTGACGACGTGTTGGTTTGACCGACAGTTCCACTCATCGAGCCCTGGGCGGCGCACGGGAGCAGTGATCCTGCTGGCCACAAACTTCCCGGGAAGGGTGATCCGAGTGCAGGCTGAGATCCCTGGCCGGCTCCTCTCGCTGCAAATTGATATGCAAGGGCATCACTTAACGATTGCTAACATATATGGTCCGAATGACTATCAAGAAAGCTTTCTAAGGGATGCAGTGGGGAAGGTTCTGACGACACCTGGTGAAGACATAGTGGTGGGTGGAGACTTTAACTTGGCACCAGATTCCCAACTAGACAGGTCAGCTCAAAGATATGGTCAGACCGGCACTTTCACACAGGGTTTCCAGGATTGGCTTCAGGGGGCGGGCCTGATGGATATCTGGCGACAACAACACCCAACAGATAGAGCGTACTCTTTCTTTTCAGCTGCACACCAAACATGCGCCCACATAGATCTCTTCCTTACCGCACCACGCATTACCACCTTGTCCACTAGCTCGGCTGTTGGGGTGGCCTCGACCTCAGGTCACTCCCCACTCACACTTTCTCTTACGCTACTGGCCCACAAACCAGGTAGATGACAATGGCGTCTTAATACAAGGCTTTTAGCGTATGAGGACACCCTAACGGAAATTGAGGACACGGTCAGCCACCTTTTGGTTGAAAATTATACTCCTGAAACCAGTATTGAAACTCTCTGGGAGACTCTCAAAGTGGTCATCAGAGGACAATTTATAGCGATAGCTGCAAGACAGAACGCCATGCATCATTACAAGCGTCAACAGCTAGAGTATGACATACGAGCATTAGAAGAGACACATAGCTAGTCCGGGTCCCTGGCAGTGAGAAGACAACTCGCCGTCCAACGAAAACAGCTATGAGCTTTAGATGAGGGTAAAGCAGAGTGCACTCTACTCTGCACTAAGCTCAAATTCTACACAGGGGGGAACAGAGCAGAACAATTGCTTGCACATAGTGGCGGAGCTCAGGATGCCTGACAGAACTCTGACCTGCCGGGAAGAGCCAATCCACCAACAATTTGAATGATTTTACGCAGACCTATGCTCCGCGGAGGGGGTTGAACAGTCGGAAGTGGAGGACTACTTGGACTCTGTGCTGGTGGCCCGTCTCCCCCCTGTGGATAGTGCCGCACTAGAGAAGGATATAATGCCCACGGAGGTCCTCGAGGCTATACACCGCTTGAAGCTAGGTAAGGCTCCGGGTGCAGATGGCTTTGGGGCAGAGTTTTTTACATCGCTAGGTGCACAGTTGCTCCAATTCTGGCCAGACTCTATAATGCGTTGGGCCCATCTCTCTCCCCCCGCCCACGAAGCAACTGGGCATAGTGACAGTCATTCCTAAGCCCTGGAAGGATTTACGGAGCTGTTCTTCCTATCGCCCCATTACACTGCTCAATGTAGATGTGAAGATCTTTAAGGGCATATTGGCCCGCAGGCTGAACCCGTACATGCAGCACCTGATTGACCCAGATCAGACCGGCTTCATACCTGAACGGTCTTGTAGTGACAACACCAAGAGACTATGCCACCTACTGGACAAGGTCCATCGAGCTAAAATCCCAGCACTTCCCCTCTCCATTGATGTGGAGAAGGCATTTGACCGAGTTCACTGGCAATACCTCCACACAGTTTTAAAAAGGATTGGACTGGGCCCCAGATTTTGAGGGTGGATTGAGTGCAGTTATGACACACCTAGAGCGGCGGTTGCCGTGAATGGGGGCCTATCCTGGCAGTTCCCCATACAATGGGGCGCTCGTCAGGGCTGCCCTCTATCACCACTACTATTTGCTTTATACATAGAGACTTTTGCTGAGCACATACGACAACGCCCGGACATTTCAGGAGTGCCAATGGGTGGCAGGGAACATAAGCTGGCCCTTTACGCAGATGATATGCTCCTTCACTTGGTACAGCCCCAGACTTCGCTCCCCAGCATTATGGCGGAGCTGACAGCTTTTGGAAAGGTGTCAGGGTTTAAAGCCAACCTAACTAAAACTTCCATACTGAACCTTACTCCTTTGGAGGCCGTCCACACCTCCTTGGAGTCTGCCCTCCCCTTTCCATGGGCCAGGCAGGGGATTATGTACCTGGGTTTGTGTATCCTCCCCGCTATAGCGGCTACAGTTGACATAACTACAATCAGATACTGGACACTGCTCCCTCTGACTTAACCAAATGGAAGTCACATGGCCTCTCCTGGCTGGGGCGGCTAGCAGCAGTAAAAATGACACTGTTGCCTAAGATACTTTGGGCCAGATGTATAATCACGGCCCTTTGCGATTCGGAAATAGCGATTTTTAAGAAATCGCTATTTCCGACTCGCAAAGTGCCATGTATCACATTTGCGATTCGGTAATAGCGATTTCTTAAAAATCACAAATGCTATTATCGAATTGCAAATTTCGATACCGGCCCCTTTCGCAGCTATGGGCCTGCCCATATCTGCAATTTATTTTGCAAATCCCCAGGGTGCTGGGGGCCTAAGGCCCCCTCTGCTGCACCCCAAAACATTTTTGGGGGACATGTAAGGTGCACACATGCCAAAAGGGCATGTGTGCTTTTCATGTACAATTTAAAAATGCATTTTAAATGCATTTTTTAATTTTGCACATGGGTACCACCAAGTTCAACTTGGTGGTAATTAATGATTCCTTAATGCCCAATACGCATTAAGGAATTGCTTCATACATGTGCTTAAGAAATCGCAAATAAGGATTCCTTATTTGTGATTTCTTATTTAGAGAATCGCAATTTGCGATTCTCTAAATGGGATCGCAATTTTAAGGAATCGTTATTTTAGTGATTCCTTAAAATTACACTGCGAATGCCTTTCTTACATTCAGAAAAGTGATTTTGCATTCACAAACGGCCAAATTTAGCAATTCGCACTGTTTGCGAATGCAAAATTCTTGGATACATCTGGCCCCTAATCTCATGCAGACCTTGCCACTGCAGCACCCACCCGCCATATTGGACAAAATGAAAACCCTCATCTAGGAATTCATATGGGGCGATAGGAGGGCTAGGATGTCAAGACCTCAAGCATATTTACCACAGTCTGAGGGCTGATTGGGGGTCCCACACCTTTTAAGATACTACCAAGCCGCACAGCTGCGCTATATGGTTGAAGGACAACGACGCATGACAGAGAAATACTGGTGCTTTATAGACCAGGCGGTGGTGGGAGTTCATATTTGGAGGGTACCATGGCTGCGGAAGAGACACAGACCACCTGGGGTATATGTCTCATCGATCTTGAGGGCCACACTACATGCCTGGGACAGGGTAAAGATTGCGAAAGAACTTTCCACATTGGTGTCACCACAAACACCGATCATTGGTAACCCGGACTTCCCCCCGCACTTGATGAACCTGCCTTCTTGTCATGGCAGGTAGCGAACTGCAAATGGATAGGCGACTTTTTTTACGAAAATGGCGTAATGGACTTCAACACCCTCCAGAAAGTGTATGGTCTCCCTTCCTCGGCCTACTGGCAATTTGTGGCCATCCATCACTGGGTGATTTCACCCGCATTACGCCCACATGCCGGCCGCCCTCTCACAAAATTTGAGCAATGGATACTGACCAGAGATACGGACAAACGGCTCTTGTCCGACATTTACACCTTTCTGACCACAACACCTATGACACCAGCAAGACGTAGATGGAAGAGGGAATGCAAGTGCAGTTTCACAGATGGGGAGTGGTGAGATGTCCTTCACCGAGAATGAGTCACAGCACAAGCAACGAACACCAAAGAAATGTTTCTGAAAATAGAACACTACATGTACTACACACCCGTACGGGTAGCCCAATGGAGGGCACACGGGGATGGTGAGTGTTGGCGCCAATGTGGTCAAAAAGGCACACTTACTCACATATTATGGAATTGCCCAGAGATAGCCCCCTTCTGGCACGCCGTCCTCACTGCAATCGATGACATGTACACTACCACTATACTGCGCTTTCCAAGTTACGTGCTGCTGGGCCTTTACAATCCTCAAACATATCCACTCCGCACATGTAAGGGGAAAGCAATTACCCTGGCACTAGGGGCTGCTAAACTGTTACTGCTTTCTCACTGGGGTGCAACGACCATCCCCACACACAATGACTGGCTACACAGACTATGGGCACTCTTGGGCATGGAAAGGCTGACAGCTGCAGTGACTGGCTCACTGCCCCTCTTTGATAAAACATGGGTACCATGAATACTATACCTGTCAGATGAATTACAGGAACTAACCTGCCCTTCCTACTTGTGCATCTTACGCCTGATGAACCCATCACATACCTCCCGCAAACCGGACTGACGGTCGAGGCCTGGGTCCTTCTCCCACATCGTGCATGATTAGAATTAGTATACTGAACAGGGTGCCTCCCACGACATAGGCTCAGCATTCCTCTTCCCCCCCCTCTCTTACCACCCCCCTTCCTCAAGTTCTCTGTTATCCCACCGGCCTGTGGTTGTAGGTGGGTATATTGTATTTCTTTTGCATTACAAAACCAATAAAAGAGATTTAAACCATAAAAGACCTCCTAAGGTCTTAAAGCCGATACATTTTCAATTAAATTAACGCTTCAGTCTTTTTAGTATTAAATGCACAAGACAAATCTATTAATCAGTACACTAACATAAAATATTTCAAATCAAACACCAGGAACCAAACATTAGCAAAGCAACTCCTTGTAGGTTCAGTGATAGAAAATGGTGCTCTGTATTATAGGTACATTTAGTCCTTTTACATTCCACATTGTTATTTTTAGTGAATGATTGAAGGCAGAGATAAAAGTATAATCAGGGCCACTGGAATTAAGCAGCAGGGGAGGACCAAATTATGTGGTCGGATTGATTAAATTATGCGTCAAGAATAGTGAATTATTTCATCCAGTTTGACACATTTGTGATAGTATTACTTGATAATTGTGTAATTTTTTAAAAGTTAGCACTCTCCTGGCAAAGGTCTCACCTCATTGCTAGTCGAATACAGTAATAAGCAACAGAAAGATAGCCAGTCAAACTTTGCATAGGGCTTCCCATTGCTCAGAAACACCAGTCTCCATGATTTTAGTAACTTTTGATCCGTTTGAGCTCGAAACAAAATTTGTTGTTTTGTTAAAGGTTGCCTGTTATGAAGCAGATGATAGATTATATAGCAAATCTGGCTAATTCATATTTATGGGGAAAACACAGCCACCACAAAATTGAATGATTCCAGCAGCCCTGAGTATAATAATAAATTTCATGACGTTTCATCCATGAACATCAATATACTGGGGAAAAAACAAAAGGCTAGCACACAAACACAAGAAGACAACATCACATTCACTACTGTTAGAGAACTACTCGGAGTTAAGCATTAAAAAAGCTATGGAAAAGCACAAACAAGTAGTATCAAAATATAAATATTTCTTAAATAAACAGTTCTGGATGTCCACTGTCAAACATAATAACAAACAAAGGGATAATGTACTAAAAAAATAAAATTTCAAGAAAAAATAGCATGTAGCTTTAGCACATTAGGGTAAAGCACGCATGAGGGAGCAAGCAGAAGCTGACAGGGGGTATAGTCGTAAAGTAGTTCCTCATGCAGTTCAATGCAAGTCCTTAAGTGTTGGTGGAAGGATACAACCAAACAGCCATTAGTATTAGGGTAGAGATGAATATAGACTGGGCTGAACCAAGGTATGATTGACAAAGCCTCAAGCGAAAGGCTGAATGAGGGCTGATTGAATAAAGTGAATGGCTGAAACTGGTGGAACTTTAGCGCACTCTACTGATACATTTTGCAATAGCTTTGTTCGACAACTAGCGCTGCCAAAACCCAGACTAAAATGAGGAATGTTATTCCAGATCTGCTTTAAGTCTGAGCAGGTAAAGGCTCACTCAAAATAATTTGGCCTGTCCAGCCTCCTGGACTACAAGTCGACCAATGCCCCGAAAAAAATTACATTCCACAATACATCACTCATGAACCATTCTCCAAAAAGGAGTGCAAAAGGAATGTATGCAAAGGAAATGTCTTCAGTTTCCCCAGTATATTAGTAGTGTTTGAAAGAATCCTCCACAAAATGCCACTAAACCAACCATCCAGTGTAGAGACAAAAACTTTTCTCTTTACCCAGTCCTGCATCTCTAAACATCACCAGCAGCAATCACTGTGGAATGTTGATTTGCTTGGTGCTGTATGCAGTGTGCCATCATTCATCGGTTGGCCACTTTAAGCATCTTCAGTTTGGACCACTGACCATCCCTATGGGTTACCTTAAGTTCAGAGTTCCTTGCTTCCTTACTCTCATGTGTGGGAATGTGTTGAAACTTTAGTGCAGCACATTGCCATGGCCAACCAGCACACACTTACAACACAAATACTTCTACTGCATCAACAGATAACATCACCACAAACCTTCACTCCCCATTGTTTCTTACCTCGTTCATAGCATGCACAAATATACACAATCTTGTCAATTACCTGAGCAGATGACGCTGGCATCCTGCCAGTGGCCACAGTTGTGATTGTACCACCCTCTGTGACTGCAGTGCCACAGGTAGTGTTCATAGCCGCTACATTGTACGTCGTCCAGGAGAATGCTCCCACTGCCCTGCCCAAAGTAGGCATGTGTTGGGGCAGACATGGCCCAGCCACATCCCAGCTGTCTGCACACCACCTGTGCGTCAGAGAAGTCCCAGTAGTCATGACACACCGTCCCCCAATCGTAGTTGTAATAAATCTCAACGCGACCCTGGCACCTGTTTCTTCCACCCACGAGCCGAAGTTGTGAATAATATGCTGTTTGAAAATGAAAGAACATAGATTATCAGTAGCTGCAACATGTAACAGAATATCACTAAGTTAACCCCTTAAACCATAAAAAAGCAAATTCAGTTAATGGAGGTGCTGATGACACCAATAATTTGGGCAAAGTAATGTTTGACATTTTCATACATTTTAATTGCTTTCAAAATGATAATAATCATTTCATATATACATATATACATATATAATGTAGACTGGCTGTAGCCATTCTGCAATTATACTTCAGATTCCCATAGACAGTAATTCCTCAGATTTTCACTTGCCATAACTTTGCCACCATTTGACAAATGTTCACAACACGAAACTTTGCAGAACTATTGCTCTATCTACATTGGCAGATGATGCAAAGTTTTGCAGTGATTCATTAAGGAAGTGCAAAGAATTAGGGGGGTTCCCAAAACATGCATTTCCACCATTACATTTCCCATAGACTTTGTACTCAGGTGTAGCAGAAAAACAGCCAGTTGAATTTTAATGAAATTTGTCAGGAATATAGTTCATGGTGTGTAGATGATCTTTTACATTAGTAGCTATAATTTGGTGAAGTATTTTTTAACTTCTAAGGCCTTAAAACGTTGTGCTAGATAGGGCCAGGGTATACAGCGGTAATTTCACTGTATACCATGGTACTTGTCAATGACACAGCATTAAATGATTGATTAATGACTGTCTTGAAAAAGTAAAAGGCAGCTATATTGTTTAGCCCGTACTTAGGCCCCGATTTTGAATTCAGCGGTCAGGCCGCCAGACCGCCAGACCGGCATGTGGGACGGTCGGGAGGATGCTGCCTAGCCAGGGGCCTCACAATCACAAATTAGGACATCCCCACGGTGCTGGGGGCGCAGTTATGTCAGCCAGCGTTGGCTCCAGCTGTAAGGTGTGCCGACACCAATGCCGACTGCACGACCAGCATGTTGGGCACACTGTTGCCATGCACAGTGTCGTGCATGGCAGACAGTGCGCACACTGACTGTACTGACAGGGGGGCCTGTGCAATGCCAACAACATGGGCATTTGTGGTCCTGGGTCCCCCGTGACCCGTTCCCTGCCTTTCCGCCAACCTTTTCTTGGTGGTGTCTCCGCCATGAAAAGGTCGGCGGAAAGGCAGGTCAGAATATGGGTGGCAGTGCCAATGCAGGCACCACCTACATTTTCTGCATCTCTCCCAACCTCCGCCCTGCGGTGGGACTAGAGTTGGTTGTGGCAGCGGTCTTGTGGTGGTCCAAATTGGGTGGTCTGGCTGTAGAGAACGCGGCGGTCACACCGCTACAGTTGGTATTGCAGTCTTGGGACTGCTGTACTCCTAATCAGGCCCTTGGTCTCTGTTGTGGGTTTTAAGTTGAAATGTAGTGTACTAGTGGGTCATAAGGGCAAAGGGTGTATAGAGGCACTTTGAGTAAGTATGTAAAGCTAAATCAAAGTAGTTTAATTTCTTTAAATATATTTTTAAAGGTTTATGGATTACCATGGTACTACCTAGAAGTACTGTGGTACTGAAAAATTAAAAACAAATACATATGTAAAAGAATGCACTGCACTACACTACATTTAACAAATAAAGGGGCTGATTTGGAGTTTGGTGGAGGGGATTACTCCATCGCAACATGACTGATATCCCATCTGCTGTATTAAGATCCCATGGTAGCCAATAGGAATTGTAATATGGCATACGGAATATCCATGCAGTGCAGTGTATTTTCTATTTTTTTAACATATTTAACTAAAAAGAAAGTTTAGGGCGTACAACAGTACTACTTAGAAAGTAGCAAGCTAGTTAGAAAAAAAAATAACAAAAGGTAAAATACACTGTACTACACTGTATTTCACATATGTAGTGTACAAAAGTGAAGTTTAAATTTTTTACACTTGTTTTTTTCTGTAACTACCACAGTAATTTTTAGTTTAGTTATACACTATGGGGGTCATTACAACCCTGGCGGACGGTGTTAAAGCGGCGGTAAGACCGTCAACAGGCTGGCGGTCTTTTTTTCAGTATTATGACCATGGCGGTTACCGCCATGGCCATCCGCTGCTTTCCCGTTCCGCCCGCTAGGGCCGAGACGACCGCTGGGCTGGAGACCTAGGTCTCCAGCCCGTCGGCCGTGACAATACCGCCGCCGGTATTGTGACCCGGCTTACCACCGTGGATTTCCAGCTGTAGGAACCAGCACTATCAGTGCCAGGGAATTCCTTCCCTGGCACTGATAGGGGTCTCACCCACCCCCCACCCCGACTCCCTCCCCTACACCCCCCACCACCCCTGCCACCCCCCAAAGGTGGCAGGGCCCCCCTCCCCACCCCGACCCCCAACATAACATTACTGACACAGATCCGACATGCACGCAGGCACCACCAACACACATACACGCACACACACCGACATACATGCCAACATCCACACACACACACTCAGACACGTACACCCACCTTCACACATTCACGCACACATCCATACATACATACATACAGACATACACGCACACATTTCCGAAACATGCATCACCCCCGCAAGCATACACGCACTCACACCCCCCCCTACATACAGAGACGCACACCCCCAGGCACCCACACAACACCCCCCTCCCCTAACGGACGATCGACTTACCTGTTCCGTCGATCCTCTGGGAGGGGACGGGAGCCATGGGGGCAGCTCCGCCAACACCACACCGCCAACAGAACACCACCGCGCAGACTCACATGACGTGATTAGCTTGCGGTGTTCTGTTGTCGTGGCGGTGGAGGTGGAGCAACCTCCACTTCCCCGCCGCCCGCAAATATGGCTGTTGTCGGCTCTCCGTAAGAAAAATTACGGAAGGCAGCCAACGGTCATAATACGCCGTGCGGCAAATAGCCACTACTGGCGGTCTTCCGTACGGCGGTCCCTCGGCGGTCTTCTAAAAAGACCGCCAAAGTTGTAATGACCACCTATGTTTCCGCCATGACACATATCCCATCCACCGTATTACAAGTTCCATAGGATTAACCTTACCACTAACTAACACTAATTAACCATTTCAGATCTTCTACCAAAAAGGACCCTTTCCATCTGAGCATCTGCATTCCTGCAACATTTCATCAACATATGTTCAGCAGTTGACAGAACACGCCATGCCAGTCCACTATCCGGCATGCAACTCCATTCTATGATGCATTGATCCACTCTATGACACGCCACTCCACGCCACTCCACACTACGACAATCTACTCCACTCTATGATATTCTATTACACTTTACATTGCAACACACAACTCTACTCTACAACATGCCATTCCATTCTGTAACGCTACCTGCACTCCTCGATACGTTACTCCATTGTACCACACACTACTGCACTCTTTTACATGCCACTGCACTCTACATCACTCCACAATGTGACATTCCAGTTCATTCTACACCACTTCACTCCATGCCCCTTGTGGGGAATTGGATTGTTGGTTGAATGGGAGGGGGTTTACCTCTGTTCAAGCAACAGTGACAATCCCTATGAGGGTGAACCACAAAAGTGTCTAAAAAATCCTGTGCTTAACCCTCTGGTAGCTTGGCACAAAAAAAAGGGAAGATTAACTTAGAGTTATATGTAAATATGTAAAGTATTTATGCAGTACACCAACAATAATAAAGTGAAAACATCACACAAGAAAATCCCCACACCAATCTTAATAAATTATTTCAAAGCAAGATGACAAAAATTCAATTAGGTGAGCCAGAATTATGAATTTTTAAAGTTGAAGGTAAAAAGTAGCGCCTAAAAAATCAAAGTGCCAACCGCTAACATCGAGTCACACAAGACCAGGTGAAAGTAAAAAAATATGGCCGACCGCAATAGAGGGTAGGACAGATAAAAAAAGTGGATTGGGCCCGGTCAGCACTTACCTTCGGAGTTCAGAGGGGCAAAGGTAGAGGAAGTGTTGGAGGAGGAATCATCATCGTCAGGTAGCTGCTAGCTGGAGTTGAAATTTCTGTGGGAAACTGGCACTTTGTTGCAGTACCCCCTGTAGTGTTGGGGGCAGTAGGCCCTCATGCTACTAAAATAACGGACACAGACTCAGTAGCATGGTTGTTAGAACTGGCCACGGGTATGTGCGCCTGGCCCTTTTTATTGGCAGGGTCAACAGACTGGTAACGCCTGTGTTGGGTGGGTGAGGGGTATGCATGGAAGACCAGCCCTCAGCCGAGTGGCTGGCATAAACACTAAAATTTGTCCAGCAGGGCACTACATCCCTCCCAAATGTTATTGAGGAACTCAACAACAAGTTCAACTTGTGAGAGAGAAACAAAGACACAAAATATATGCACAGAGTCTCTTCAGGCGGTCCACCTGAGCTGTGGCATGGAATAGGTGCAGCTGGGCACTCGGCATCACAGCACGCCTCCGTTGTTCAACTAAAGTGCACTGGACAAGAACAGCAGTGCAGATGACATCCGGCTACTTCAATCTCTAGTCCACAACCTCACAGTTCGCTGGATATTGTCTGTCCAGTCCCGCCTGGGCTCACGTTGTCCAAGTCTATGTACAACTCAAAGTCTATATACAACTTCTGATGCGGGTGCATCTGGAGCAGTGAGGAGTCCACTGTACAGAGTTCTGGACAGCAATCCGGCTCTGGAGATTGTCCTCTTACTAAGACTGCAGATGGCGTGACGGCCTGGTGCACCTGGGAGTCCAGCGACAGAGCAGCGACTGTCTTCCCTCTCGTGCCAGACCTCCTCAAACAGGAGTCTCCTCGAGGCCCTTTGGCAGGCTGATACAGGACTGTGTGGACTGTGCCGGCCTATCGCAGGCCCAGAAAAGGTGTCGCAGAGGAACAGCCTACAGGACCACATCCTAATTTCGCATGGAGCCACCTGGGTGGTTGATGCAGGGTCAGCTTACTCAAGCCATCACGATTCACGTGCACTGGCCATAGTGCAAAGTCTTTGGGTGAGCAGTCTCTCTATATGAGACCTCCGTACTTCCCGATGCCTGACGTGGAGCTGTCTCAGATGCATTATCTCTCAGCGGGATTCCTCTCTCAGAGGAATTAATTGAAGACCCTTGTCCCTGGATTGCCACAGGGCTGCGTGTGCTGTGCGAGGCAACGTAGGCCGCGCCAAAGGAGTCGCTCTGAACTCCCAACAGTGGATGGATGGTCCAAATGATCTGGAATGCTCTCACCGGCAAGTGTCTGGTTCACGGGGCTCATGGCAGGTGTTCAGGTGGTAAGTTTCTACGTTGCCAGACATGCCTTGTTAGAGTTGATTCTTATGACTGGCTCTGGCTCTAGTCGGGTGGTGCTTTGCTCCTTCGGTTTTTGGGCGATGCACCTCATAATGATCTGTTTTTCATCCTCCTGTAGATCAGACAGGTGGCAGAGCCTTCATTGGCGGAAGGATCACGATGGACATCGTGGCCACTGGAGAGTCTTGTGTAGCCTGTGCAGTTGGCCACGGGGATACCATTGCAGCCAAGCAGCATGACAAGTGACAGGACGGTTGCACTGAGAGGTGTTGGGGTCCACCCACGTAGCTGTCTTCAGTGACGTCTGCTCACCCCAGTGACTTTCTTGTGCTGATGGATACCTTCTCTTCTGCTTGCACGAGTCCTCAGTTGTGTCACTCTACTTCCTTCCACTTGCACACCTGTGATTGAGTCGATCTGTCACTCTCCTCTCTCCTTCGCCTCATTTCTTGTTGTGGCATCGTGCCACGCTCTCTTCTCCTTTTCCTCCTTGGTGTTACGTCATGCCACAGGTCGCATGTTGTGTCACATGGACCTTCCGCTGCACCTCTGCTGGTTCATCTTGCTCTTCGTCTTCAATGTGGAGTTGTGCCACAGGTTACATGCTGCGTCACATGGACCTATCACTGCACCACCACTGGTGCATCTTGCTCGGTCGCAGCCTCTCGCAGGCTTAGTCCTGTGGGTAGGACTTGATCAGCTCTTCTTGCAGATCTTTCCTGGTCTGGCCCGTTGCCGGATCCTCTTCGTAGACAGCTTCTTGGCTGGAGGGTCACCGTTCTCTTCGTCCATCTCTTCACTTAAGGGCACCACTCTTGCGCCTCAATGCTGCGCTGTTGCGGTGCTCACTCCTGCCTCCAATCTGCTATGGCAGGGTCGGTCAGTTCTGATGACCAGCTCACTGATGGGCCAACGGTGGCCATCTTTTGTTGTTGTGTGGCTGGCTGACACGGCCTCTTGTCCCGTGCGTTACGTCACGCTCTCGAGTGCTCTCTCTATCTTCGCGGGCTTTTGCCCTTGTCATCACGTTCTCTGGCACAGCTCTCTGCGCACCTGTGACATAGTATTTTTTTTTTCACCTCTGGGCATCCTTTGTTAACACCTGCCATGTCCCTTTCTTGTCTTGCGGTGATGTCCATCACTGCTGGGGCATGTGGTGTTCTTTCGGCGGTGGCGGCAGACAGCCACCAGGGGCTGTGCAGGCCATGCGTGCTCTCCTAGTGCACTTAAGTCCATTCCTCACCATTGCAGCTTGGCTGGGACAGCTGCAGTCTTCTCCTTCTCTGTGCAGCGTCGTACGCGTCGCTTCCATCTTCTGGGCTGTTTCCGTCTTCGGTGCCATTTCCGTCCGCTGGCGCGCTGTTGGTCCGGTACAGTCACTCTCTGGGGTGTTGCTGTAGACTTTTCTTTAACACAGCTTGTTTCCCTGTGCAGTACCGACTTTGGCCACTAGATGTCAGTGTTGCACCTGTTTCTAGCTGGAAGACAGTCATTCTTCCTCCCATGCCCCGTTTGTTGAAGCAGACACCGGAAAGGAGCCATGCTGCAGGGAGGAGTTCACCAGGCTCGAGGGGGCTGCAGGATCTGTAGGTAAGTGCTCTTTTGTTAATTTTACCTTATCTTTCTTCTCTTGTTTTTTTTCTCTTCTATTTTAATATTTTTCTATTTTCCTGCACAGCCTCATTTGAAGAGGCAGGCAGACGGCACGGAGTTCAGTGAGGGGGGTGGAGCGGTTCCGGGCACTTGAGATCTTCTTAGGTGCATGTCAGCACCTCTCCCCTTCTTTCGAATGCATTTCTCTGTCTTTCTTGGAAGGGGGGGCGTGGCCCTGGGCACTTTTCTGTGTTTTCTTGTGGTGCCCGACAGCACCTCACCACCCGACAGTACTTTTATTTGGTGCGTGTCCGCAGCAATTTCTCACGGTGCGGGCCGCGTTGCCGGCATTTCTGGGGTGGGGCGCCCGTTGACATTTTATTACTTTGGTGCTTGTCTGCACCACCGTATTTTACTGTATTTTGGTGCATGTCTGCACCACCGTTTCACTGTATTTTGGTCCTTTTCTGCACCACCATATTTCACTGTACTTTGGTGTGTGTCTGCAGCTTTCTCCACGCTGCAGGCTGTGTCATTGCCTTCTCGCCTTGCCAAGCAGCCGGGGGGGGGGGGGCGGCCCTGGGCATTTTTCTTTCGTTCTTTTTCTCAATGCGCAGCCACAGCAGCATGTCCCACGCTGCGGACCACATCACCTTCTTGGGGGTGGGGGCGGCCGACCCATGCCATTGTTTGGTGCCCTTTTTTCAGTACTTCACGGTGCGCGACAGCACTGTATGCTCACATTATGCGCAGCCCCAGCAGCCTTCCCACACGCTGCAGGCCGTGCTTCAGTTGACACGGGGTTGACTCTGGGCATTTTGCGCACAACCCTTCTTTGGTGCACTACAGCACCAAGCACGGCCTCAGCAGCCTTCCCTGATGCTGCGGGCCGTTCTTGCTTTGCTTCCACCGGGTTTGGAGAGGAGAGGGCATCCTTGGGCACTTCACGCCTCGACGTAACGCTTTCACTTACGGCGACCACAGCTGTTTTGGCAGTGCTGTGGGATGCTCTGGTCGCTAGCACCTACCCTTTCTCACGCACCAGCGGGGCTGGGACTGCGGCGGCCTTCTTCTCCCACCGACTGCTCTTCCTGTGCCGACCGTGCTGGCAGGAGACATGGGGGTGCCTAATGCAGAGGCATTCTTTCCCCCCATTCGCAACATCAAAGTTCGTGTCTGCAGCCACGTAGGGTTGCAGATCCTCCTCGTCACCAATGTAGTGTTGGGGGGCCTAGGCCCTCATGCTACTAAAATAACAGACACAGACTCAGTAGCATGGTTGTTAGAACTGGCCACGGGCAAGTGCACCTGGCCCCTTTTATTGGCAGGGTCACCTGACTGGTGGCACCTGTGTTGGGTGGGAGTGGGGGATGCATGAAAGACCAGCCCTCAGCTGAGTGGCTGGCATAAACACTCAAATGTGTCCAGCAGGACACTATACCCCCCAACTTTTTCCTGGCTTCTGGATGCAACTTGGACTGGAGTGCACTAGGATCCTCCTAACCAGGTTTGAAGTGCCATTGTTCTTTCACTAAAACATTGCAAAGGTAATTGGATACACCTTTAGCTTCCATTATAAGTCCATAGTAAAAGGTACTTAGGTACCCAGGGCCTGGGGTACTAAGGGAAGGCCCTCGAGAGCAGCAGCGCTGATTGTGCCACCCTTTAGGGCCATGCATCCAGATGGCCCCAGCACTGCCATTTCAGACTGGGTGTCCTGGTGCAAACCTAAAACACAAACTTGACATGGCACACTGCATGCCATACACTGCATATACTATGGGTAAGACACTCCTCCAGCAGGTCTTCCAGTCCTAAGGCAGGATGCACCCTACCATATGTGAGGGCATAGCTGCATGAGCAATATGCCCCCACTGTGTTGCTGCCAAACCAGGGACATAGTGAGTGAACAGAGCAGCATTTATAATACATGTGCTGAACACTGGTCAACACGAGTTTCCCAGCTACATGATGGCCACTCTGAACACTGGGTTCTTTAGTATCAAACAACTCAGAATGATAAATCAAAACTGGTACCAGTTTTGGATTTATCCCTAAATGTCCCCATGGGTTAACTTAGAGGTGCCCCCTGCAAAAGCAAACTACCCTGGCATGGTTGCTGACTGGTTCTATCCCGCCTGCCACCTCCAGACACTCAATCTATAAATCTTGGGGGAGAGATCTGTCTCTTTGGGTTAAAAAACAATGCACTTTCCTGTGTGGAAGTGCTAACACCCCCTTCCTCAGGCAGCGAGCTTCAAAGGCCTTACTTTGAAACTCAACCCCCAGGCATGCTGCTTGCAGCAGATGGTAAACCACTTTGGAAACCCCCACTTTTGGTGGGAGCAAAGGTGTGAAACTACACAGAGGGTAGGAGGAGTGGCTTCAAATGGCATGCACCACCCCTAATGAGTTGCCTACAATATGGACACTACATTTCATTTTTCTCCATCATAGATGGAAGGAAAATAGCCAATCAGGGATTGGGAAGTGTCCCTTCCAGAAGGAAGTGGTCACTGAAGTGTATGTAGCCGCCCAAAGGAAGGTGCCCTATTTGACACTACCAGGTTCCCTCTAAAACATCCACTAAAATCCGTATTTAGTGGGCACCCCTAGACCAGATAATCAGATTTGAAGGATACAAAGAACACCAGCACCAAGAAGATCCAAGGCACGAGAACTGTGGACCTGCTGCAGAAAGAAAAGGTGTCAAACCCTGCCTGTTACACCCAAGACTAGACAAATGCAGCTGCGGAGAAGCTGGACACCTGGACTGACCTCAAGAACCCTAGAGGACCTCCAGGCTTCACCAATAGCCCAAGAACTCCCTTCAGAGTTGAGGTACCACTCTGCAACAAAGAAGAAACCAGCAACCCAGTAAGGGTCACTGACTGGCCGGTAACTCCTGAACTGGAAGTTGCAGCCACACCTGACAACATACCGATGACCGTGAGGACAAATCCTGCAAGTGTGCCAAGTTTTGTGGCACGCACCCTCCAGTGGTCAAATCGTACCAATACCCTGGGTACTGTTCAGCTGATGTCGAACACCAGGAAAACCAGCCTCCTTGGGGCTTAAAAAGAAGGAAGCCCTAGTTGAGGGACTTCAGGAACACCCTGGACCTTCCACTAGAGTGCCCCCATTGTCCTGCAAGCGACCCTTGAACCAACTTACCTCCAGCGGGCATCCTTGCACACAGCTCTGCACCTGGCCACCCTGTGCCCTGCAACGAAGAACCTGCTGTGCCCTAAGGGTCCTCCACCGCTCACAACCTTTACATTCTAAGGAGACCCCAAGGAACCACTTCTAAACATAGCTGTGCAGTGCTTTTCCAAGTGGTCCCTCGCAGTGGCCCTGCAACAGCTCCAGAGATTTTTCATCACTGCTCCTGCTGGAACTGGGAGCCACCCAAACTTCTCCAGCAGGCACAGTGTGCCCACTGATGACATCAACCAACCTACAAAAGAAGGACTTGGTAAATCAACTGTACGATATTATATGAATTTTTGAATGTGACTTTCCATTGATTCCTGTGGTGTGTAATTACGCACAAAAAGACTATTTTCCTTAAACTTCAAAAATCCATATCTCAAAAAGTACTTACTCAATTTTGATAATCTTGGTCTTAAAAGTTATATAAATATCTGAAGTATTCTTATAAATTGGTCTCAAGTTATTCCTTTGAATGTGTGAGTTGCATGATTGATACTGTGAATACGACAAATGCTTTGTACTTCTCCAAGATTGGCCTAACTGCTCGACCAAGCTACCTTAAAAATTAGAGCATTATGTGATCTATTTTTTACCTCTGTATACCAATGTGTAGTTGTCTGGACCCTCTGCATAGTGTGCCCAGATTTGTACACTACATAGAGGGCCAGCCTCCTACAATTTCTATATTTAGACTTAGTCAAATCTTAGTCAAAGTCTCCAGCTGGACAAAATGGAGGCTGTAGTAAATGAGAGTTCCAGGAGGCCAGATACCCCTTTGCCGAAGGACAGCTGTTAGACTTTTCATCCCTGGCGTGGTCTCCCTTAACTTTTTGCCTCTGTTCACCAGGTTGTTGATGTGTGCTGGACTCTGATTTTACTCTGGGCAATTTACCACTGCTAATCAGTGTTAAACTGCAAGTGCTCCTTTACAAAATGTATATGTGATTGTCTTATCCATGAATGGCAAATTTTATTTATTAGTAAGTCCCTAGTACAGTGCACTAGAGGTGCCCAGGGCCTGTAAATCAAATGCTTCTACTGGGCCTGTACCACTGGTTGTACCACCCACATAATTAGCTCTGTAATCCTGTCTCAGACCTGCCATTGCAGTGTCTGTGTGTGCAGTTTTAATTGCAAATAAGACTTTCCAAGCGTACCCACTTGCCAGGCCTAAACCTTCCCTTCTCCTACATGTCAGACACCCCTAAGGTAGGCCCTAGGTTGCCCCAAGGGCAAGGTGCAGTGTATGGTTAAGGTAGGGCATATAGTAATGTGTTGATATGTCCTGACAGTGAAATATTGCTAGATTTGTTTTTCACTGTTGCAAGGCCTGTCCCTCTCATAGGTTAACATGGGGGCTATCTTTAAATCTGATTAAAGTGTAGATTCCCTTTGGGAGCGGATGAACATGTGGAGTCTGTGGTCTCTGAGCTCACAATTTAAAAATACATCTTTTAGTAAAGTTGATTTTAAGATTGTGTGTTTGAAAATGCCACTTTTAGAAGGTGAGCATTTTCTTGCTTATACCATTTCTGTTACTCTACCTGTTTGGGGATTCCCTGTCTGGGTCAGTCAGACAGTTGGGCTGGTTGCACCTCGCACTAGACAGTGACACAAAGGGAGCTGGGGTGTAATCTGTATTTCCTGATGAGCCATCGGTGCTAGAAGGGAGGGGAGCAGTGGTCACTCACACCTGAAAGGGCTGTGCCTGTCCTCACACAATGCAGTCTCCAACCCCCTGGTGAGTGCCTGGGGCCTGGCCTGGGCAAGGCAGGATTTCACATTCAAGAGAGACTTTGCTTTGAAGTAGGCCTACTTCAAAGGAGAAAGTGGGTATAAGAAGGGCACCCAAAACCACAGACTTTAGAACACTTCTGGAAACCAAGAGGAACCTCTGCCTGGAGAAGAGCTGAAGAGCTGAGGAAGAAGTGCTGCCCTGCCTGTGACTGTGCTTTGTGGAGCTATCCTGCAGTGTCTGCTTCTGCCAGAGTAAGAGGGCAAAGACTGGACTTTGTGTGCCTTCCTTCTTTAGATGACATCTCTAAGGGCTTGATTTAGAGCTTGCCTTCTGTTGTTTGAAGTCTCAGGGACAGCAAAGACTTCTCTCTACCAGCACCTGAAGTCTCTGGAGAGACTCCTACTCTGCCCTGTGGTGCCCATCCGGTTCCTGGGACCCTGAAAGGAGAAGCTGGCAGCCTAAACGGAGGAAATCCACGCAGAGAGCGCTGTGCGGAGAAAAGATTGACGCAACTCCGATCTGCAGCTGAAGAAACAACAGGCTGCCGGCTACGCGGCTGAAAATTGACGTTCGCCGGAAATGCGACCGAAGAACCGATGCACAGAGCTGGAGAAACGAAAAGCAGCATCACTGACGGAAGCTGTGAGATCGCAGCCCGCGCTGCGTGGTTTTCGGATCATCGTGTGGCTGGATTTCCGATGCAAACACCGCTGGGCATGTAAAAACAACGCAAGGCCTGCCTGGACCCGAGAGTGCTGATCGGATCGATGTATCGCTCTCCTGCGGAGAGAAGGAACGACATGCCCTGACCCGACGAAAGGATAAATGACGCAAGGTCTTGCTCGTGAGTGAAAGTGATGCATTGCAAGCCATTTTTGTCTCACACTGGCCCGTGCGGGGATATTTTTGACGCACCCAAGGTACATTTTCACTCTAACATGGTTAGTGTGTGTTTTAAACAACATAAAGACTCTTTTTGCTTTTTAATTGATAACTTGACTTGTGTATTGTGGATTTTTGTGGTTTTGGTCTTGTTTTGTTTAGATAAATATTACCTATTTTTCTAAACCTGTGTTGTGTCATTTTGTAGTGTTTTCATTAAGGTACTGTGTGTGTTAGTACAAATACTTTACACCTAGCACTCTGAAGTTAAGCCTACTGCTCTGCCAAGCTACCAAGGGGGTAAGCAGGGATTAGCTGAGGGTGATTCTCTTTTATCCTGACTAGAGTGAGGGTCCTTGCTTGACTGTCAATGAAAGACCCCATTTCTAACAACAGCTGAATAGGATTTGCTGCTAGGGAGAAGAACATAGTGGAAGCTGCCACAAAGTCAGGATGACCGCCGATGCACCTTGGGCAGACAGACATGTAGGATTGTCTTCTCTCTGTTCTTGGAGCAGTTTTTAGGCAAAAATTTTCTAAGTCCCAAGTTTTTGATTTAGACTATCTAGGCACCTTTTTGGCAAGACAGCCAAGGGTCCAGGACTGGAGGGGCACCACTTTGGGGGGAGTCATTGAGGCAGGGTACATGTGTGGGTTCAAGATGGTTTAAGCCTGTTCTGTTCTTGAAGCTCTGATCAGGAAACCAGCAAACTGGCCTTTGGAGTCACTTTGGTAGCCCTAGGTTAAGCAGTCGAGCAGGACTCAAAGAACAGGGCAGACCTCTGAAGGTTCAAGGCTGACTACAGGGAGCAAAGCAGTCCTTCAAGTAAGCAAGGCAGTCTTCTGGAGTACACAGCAGCAGGCAGTTCTCTTGGAGCCCTTACACAGGTACAGAAAGTGAAGTGAAGAGTGGGTCTGAGATGGTGCTAGATTAAACCCTGTGGAGGCCCCTAGGCAGTCATAATTTCAGGGCCCTCCTCTCAAATGATCTCTTAATGCAATTTTAATTTTACAAACCAACAATTTTAATAAACCACTTTTATTACACAAAACTAAACATTACATGTATGTAGTTTGCACTATTTTTTTTTTTACAAACTGACAGCTGACAGGAGATGAGCTTTTAAGTGACAAACATTTATGTTAATCTGATGTCTCTAATATAAAGTTTTCGTTTGATTGAGTTGATTCATTTTTTTCTATCTTTTGGAAACAATTTAAAAAAGCTTGATTATAATTTTCTTTCAAGATCAAATCAATAATATTTGAATCTGTTGTCACGGGCTCCTAATAGGAGTGGGGCCCATAGGCCGGTGTCTATTTTGCCTATGTGGCAATCTGCCACTGGTCTGAGAATCTCCTTTTTATTCCTGGTGGCTCCTTTGACATAGGAGAAAATTCTAGTGAATTCCCTTTGAAGTGCTGGAAGTTTCTGACTTCCCCTGCCCTGGCTCCAAGCTGGATGCATGAACATTGCAAGGATGACAAGTCCTTTGTGTGAAGACCTATTAAGTGGCAAATGGGACTGTGCCTAGCTCTGTCCCCTACCTCCCGGTTGATGGCCCATCCAGACACACCTAATCCCTCTATTGTGTGGCTTTCTGGGAGGAATAAACAAAGCCCAACTGTCAGCTAGACCCAGGCGTGTGACATAGCAATAGGCCTCAGCCACCAAGTAGTTAAGGCAGGAAAATGCCAACTTTCTAAAAGTGGAAGTTTCATAATTGTTAATTAACCCCTTCCCCGCCACGGACGTAATGGTTACGTCCATGGCAGCGCCCGTGTGGCGCCATGGACGTAACCATTACGTCCTGAATGCTTCCCTCGGGAGAAGCGCTAGCGCTCCTCCCGAGGGCCGCCCCCCCACCCCCCTAGGTCAGGGCTGACCGGGGAATCCCTTCCCCTTCCACCCCCGACCCCCCCCACCCCCCCCTGTGACGTCAGCGCGCGAGCGCACGCTGATTTGTCACAGGGGCCTCCCTAGTCGCGCTGGAAGCTCTGCTTCCAGCGCGATTGAAAAAGAAATGCAAAAGCATTTCTTTTTCAATCACTTGGGAGGCCCGGAGGGGCTTCAAAGGGAAGGAAAAGTATTTCCTTCCCTTTGAAGTCCCTCCGAGGGTTTCAAAAGCCGGATTGCTTGCAATCCGGCTTTTGAAACCCCACTAGACACCAGGGATTTTTTTTTTTTTCATTGAAATTGACCAAAGGGAGCGACCCCTTGGGCAAGGGTCGCTCCCAGGGGGGGCATTTTTTTGAAAAGGCCTTTTCTGCCCCCCCTGGGGGCAGATCGGCCTTACTAGGCCGATCTGCCCCCAGGGGGGGCAGAAACCTCTAGGCACCAGGGACCATTTTTTTTTCTTTTTTTTTTATTGAGGTGGGGAGCGACCCCTTAGGCAAGGGTCGCTCCCCTTGGGGGAAAATTATATTTTGGCCATTTCTGCCTCCCTTGGGGGCAGATTGGCCTATTTTGATGAGGCCAATCTGCCCCCAAGGGGGGTAGAAACCACTAGACACCAGGAAGTTTTTTCTTTGCGTGAATTTCACGCAAAGGGAGCGACCCCTTAGGCAAGGGTCGCTCCCTGGGGGGGAGGGCAATTTATTTTAGGCCATTTCTGCCCCCCCTGGGGGCAGATCGGCCTATTATTAGGCCGATCTGCCCCCAGGGGGGGAAGAAACCTCTAGGCGCCAGGGCAAATTTTTTTTTTGTGTTTTTTTTTTTTGTTCTTTCTTTTTTTTAGAGATGGGGAGCGACCCATCAGGCAAGGGTCGCTCCCCTGGGGGGCAAATTGTATTTAGACCATTTCTGCCCCCCTGGGGGCAGATTGGCCGATTTTAGGTCAATCTGCCCCCAAGGGGGCAGAAACCACTAGGCACCGGGGATTTGTTTTTTGGCGCCAATGTCACGCAGGGGGAGCGACCCAGTAGGCAAGGGTCGCTCCCGGGGGGCGGGGGGTGGGGGTTGGGGGGGCAAATTTATTTTAGGCCATTTCTGCCCCCCCGGGGGACAGATCGGCCTATTATTAGGCCGAACTGCCCCCGGGGGGGGGGGCAGAACACTCTAGGCGCCAGGGCAATTTTTTTTTTGTGTGTTTTTTTTTTGTTGTTTCTTTTTTTAGAGATGGGGAGCGACCCATCAGGCAAGGGTCGCTCCCCTGGGGGGGCAAATTGTATTTAGACAATTTCTGCCCCCCTGGGGGCAGATTGGCCAATTTTAGGTCAATCTGCCCCCAAGGGGGCAGAAACCACTAGGCACCGGGGATTTGTTTTTTGGCGCCAATGTCACGCAGGGGGAGCGACCCCGTAGGCAAGGGTCGCTCCCGGGGGGAGGGGGGGGGGGGTTGGGGGGGCAAAATTTTTTTAGGCCATTTCTGCCCCCCCGGGGGACAGATCGGCCTATTATTAGGCCGAACTGCCCCCCGGGGGGGGGGCAGAACACTCTAGGCGCCAGGGCAATTTTTTTTTTTGTGTTTTTTTTTTTTGTTGTTTGTTTTTTTAGAGATGGGGAGCGACCCATCAGGCAAGGGTCGCTCCCCTGGGGGGGCAAATTGTATTTAGACCATTTCTGCCCCCCTGGGGGCAGATTGGCCAATTTTAGGTCAATCTGCCCCCAAGGGGGCAGAAACCACTAGGCACCGGGGATTTGTTTTTTGGCGCCAATGTCACGCAGGGGGAGCGACCCCGTAGGCAAGGGTCGCTCCCGGGGGGGGGTGGGGGTTGGGGGGGCAAATTTTTTTTAGGCCATTTCTGCCCCCCCGGGGGACAGATCGGCCTATTATTAGGCCGAACTGCCCCCCGGGGGGGGGGCAGAACACTCTAGGCGCCAGGGCAATTTTTTTTGTGTGTTTTTTTTTTTGTTGTTTCTTTTTTTAGAGATGGGGAGCGACCCATCAGGCAAGGGTCGCTCCCCTGGGGGGGCAAATCGTATTTAGATCAATTCTGCCCCCCTGGGGGCAGATTGGCCCATTTTAGGTCAATCTGCCCCCAAGGGGGCAGAAACCACTAGGCACCGGGGATTTGTTTTTTGGCGCCAATGTCACGCAGGGGGAGCGACCCCGTAGGCAAGGGTCGCTCCGGGGGGGGGGGTGGGGGTTGGGGGGCAAATTTATTTTAGGCCATTTCTGCCCCCCCGGGGGACAGATCGGCCTATTATTAGGCCGAACTGCCCCCCGGGGGGGGGGCAGAACACTCTAGGCGCCAGGGCAATTTTTTTTGTGTGTTTTTTTTTTTGTTGTTTCTTTTTTTAGAGATGGGGAGCGACCCATCAGGCAAGGGTCGCTCCCCTGGGGGGGCAAATCGTATTTAGATCAATTCTGCCCCCCTGGGGGCAGATTGGCCCATTTTAGGTCAATCTGCCCCCAAGGGGGCAGAAACCACTAGGCACAAGGGTCGCTCCCGGGGGGGGGTGGGTGTTGGGGGGGCAAATTTATTTTAGGCCATTTCTGCCCCCCCGGGGGGCAGATCGGCCTATTATTGGGCCGATCTGCCCCCGGAGGGGGGGGGGGGCAGAAACCTCTAGGCGCCAGGGGAATTTTTCTTTTTTTTCTTTGTTTTTTTTTTTTAGAGATGGGGAGCGACCCATCAGGCAAAAGTCGCTCCCCTGGGGGACAAATTGTATTTAGGCCATTTCTGCCCCCCTTGGAGGCAGATTGGCTGAGTTTAGGTCAACCTGCCCCCAAGGGGGCAGAAACCACTAGGCACCGGGGATTTGTTTTTTGGTGCCAATGTCACGCAGGGGGAGCGACCCCGTAGGCAAGGGTCGCTCCCGGCGGGGGAGGGTGGGGGTTGGGGGGGCAAATTTATTTTAGGGCATGTCTGCCCCCCCCTGGGGCCGGCTGAGCTACAGGCCAAACACCACAGGTAGGCACCTTGCAAAAAACACCTCTGTTTTCTGTGAAAAAATATGTTGTGTCCACGTTGTGTTTTGGGCCATTTCCTTTTGTGGGCGCTAGGCCTACCCACAGAAGTGATGTACCATTTTTATCGAAAGACTTAGGGGAACGCTGGGTGGAAGGAAATTTGTGGCTCCTCTCAGATTCCAGAACTTTCTGTCACCGAAATGAGAGGAAAAAGTGTTTTTTGGGCCAAATTTTGATGTTTGCAAAGGATTCTGGGTAACATAACCTGGTCAGAGCCCCGCAAGTCACCCCATCTTGGATTCCGCTGGGTTTCTAGTTTTCAAAAATGCACTGGTTTGCTAGGTTTCCTCAGGTGTCGGCTGAGCTACAGGCCAAAATCCACAGGTAGGCACTGCTTTTAATAAAAAAATGTGATGTGTCCACGTTGTGTTTTGGGCCCTTTCCTTTCGTGGGCGCTAGTCCTACCCACACAAGTGATGTATCATTTTTATCGGGAGACTTGGGGGAACGCTGGGTAGAAGAAAATTTGTGGCTCCTCTCAGATTCCAGAACTTTCTGCCACAGAAATGTGAGTAACATGTGTATTTTTAGCCAAATTTTGAGGTTTGCAAAGGATTCTGGGTAACAGAACCTGGTCCGAGCCCCGCAAGTCACCCCTCCTTGGATTCCCCTAGGTCTCTAGTTTTCAGAAATGCACAGGTTTGGTAGGTTTCCCTAGGTGCCGGCTGAGCTAGAGGCCAAAATCTACAGGTAGGCACTTCGCAAAAAACACCTCTGTTTTTTTCCAAAATTTAGGATGTGTCCACGTTGCGCTTTGGGGTGTTTCCTGTCGCCGGCGCTAGGCCTACCCACGCAAGTGAGGTATCATTTTTATCGGGAGACTTGGGGGAACGCTGGGTGGAAGGAAATTTGTAGCTCCTCTCAGATTCCAGAACTTTCTGCCACAGAAATGTGAGTAACGTGTATTTTTAGCCAAATTTTGAGGTTTGCAAAGGATTCTGGGTAACAGAACCTGGTCCGAGCCCCGCAAGTCACCCCTCCTTGGATTCCCCTAGGTCTCTAGTTTTCAGAAATGCACAGGTTTGGTAGGTTTCCCTAGGTGCCGGCTGAGCTAGAGGCCAAAATCTACAGGTAGGCACTTCGCAAAAAACACCTCTGTTTTTTTACAAAATTTAGGATGTGTCCAAGTTGCGCTTTGGGGTGTTTCCTGTCGCCGGCGCTAGGCCTACCCACGCAAGTGAGGTATCATTTTTTTCGGGAGACTTGGGGGAACGCTGGCTGGAAGGAAATTTGTAGCTCCTCTCAGATTCCAGAACTTTCTGCCACAGAAATGTGAGGGACATGTGTTTTTTTAGCCACATTTTGAGGTTTGCAAAGGATTCTGGGTAACAGAACCTGGTCCGAGCCCCGCAAGTCACCCCTCCTTGGATTCCCCTAGGTCTCTAGTTTTCAGAAATGCACAGGTTTGGTAGGTTTCCCTAGGTGCCGGCTGAGCTAGAGGCCAAAATCTACAGGTAGGCACTTCGCAAAAAACACCTCTGTTTTTTTCCAAAATTTAGGATGTGTCCACGTTGCGCTTTGGGGTGTTTCCTGTCGCCGGCGCTAGGCCTACCCACGCAAGTGAGGTATCATTTTTATCGGGAGACTTGGGGGAACGCTGGGTGGAAGGAAATTTGTAGCTCCTCTCAGATTCCAGAACTTTCTGCCACAGAAATGTGAGGGACATGTGTTTTTTTAGCCAAATTTTGAGGTTTGCAAAGGATTCTGGGTAACAGAACCTGGTCCGAGCCACACAAGTCACCCCTCCTTGGATTCCCCTAGGTCTCTAGTTTTCAGAAATGCACAGGTTTGGTAGGTTTCCCTAGGTGGTGGCTGAGCTAGAGTCCAAAATCTACAGGTAGTCACTTTGCTAAAAACAGCTCTGTTTTCTGTGATATGTCCACGTTGTGTTTTGGGGCATATCCTGTCGCGGGCGCTAGGCCTACCCACACAAGTGAGGTATCATTTTTATCGGGAGACGTGGGGGAACGCTGGGTGGAAGGAAATTTGTGGCTCCTCTCAGATTCCAGAACTTTCTGCCACAGAAATGTGAGGAACATGTGTTTTTTTAGCCAAATTTTGAGGTTTGCAAAGGATTCTGGGTAACAGAACCTGGTCCGAGCCACACAAGTCACCCCTCCTTGGATTCCCCTAGGTCTCTAGTTTTCAGAAATGCATAGGTTTGGTAGGTTTCCCTAGGTGGCGGCTGAGCTAGAGGCCAAAAGCTACAGGTAGTCACTTTGCTAAAAACAGCTCTGTTTTCTGTGATATGTCCACGTTGTGTTTTGGGGCATATCCTGTCGCGGGCGCTAGGCCTACCCACACAAGTGAGGTATCATTTTTATCGGGAGACGTGGGGGAACGCTGGGTGCAAGGAAATTTGTGGCTCCTCTCAGATTCCAGAACTTTCTGCCACAGAAATGTGAGGAACATGTGTTTTTTTAGCCAAATTTTGAGGTTTGCAAAGGATTCTGGGTAACAGAACCTGGTCCAAGCCCCGCAAGTCACCCCTCCTTGGATCCCCCTAGGTCTCTAGTTTTCAGAAATGCACAGGTTTGGTAGGTTTCCCTAGGTGGCGGCTGAGCTAGAGGCCAAAATCTACAGGTAGTCACTTTGCTAAAAACAGCTCTGTTTTCTGTGATATGTCCACGTTGTGTTTTGGGGCATATCCTGTCGCGGGCGCTAGGCCTACCCACACAAGTGAGGTATCATTTTTATCGGGAGACGTGGGGGAACGCTAGGTGGAAAGAAATTTGTGGCTCCTCTCAGATTCCAGAACTTTCTGCCACAGAAATGTGAGGAACATGTGTTTTTTTAGCCAAATTTTGAGGTTTGAAAAGGATTCTGGGTAACCAAACCTGGTCCGAGCCACACAAGTCACCCCTCCTTGGATTCCCCTACGTCTCTAGTTTTCAGAAATGCACAGGTTTGGTAGGTTTCCCTAGGTGGCGGCTGAGCTACAGGCCAAAATCTACAGGTAGTCACTTTGCTAAAAACAGCTCATTTTTCTGTGATGTGTCCAGGTTGTGTTTTGGGGCATATCCTGTCGCGGGCGCTAGGCCTACCCACACAAGTGAGGTATCATTTTTATCGGGAGACGTGGGGGAATGCTGGGTGGAAGGAAATTTGTCGCTCCTCTCAGATTCCAGAACTTTCTGCCACAGAAATGTGAGGAACATGTGTTTTTTTAGCCAAATTTTGAGGTTTGCAAAGGATTCTGGGTAACAGAACCTGGTCCGAGCTACACAAGTCACCCCTCCTTGGATTCCCCTAGGTCTTTAGTTTTCAGAAATGCACAGGTTTGGTAGGTTTCCCTAGGTGGCGGCTGAGCTAGAGGCCAAAGTCTACAGGTAGTCACTTTGCTAAAAACAGCTCTGTTTTCTGTGATGTGTCCACGTTGTGTTTTGGGGCATATCCTGTCGCGGGCGCTAGGCCTACCCAAACAAGTGAGGTATCATTTTTATCGGGATACTTGGGGGAACATAGAATAGCAAAACAAGTGTTATTGCCCCTTGTCTTTCTCTACATTTATTCCTTCCAAATATAGGGGTGTGTGTAAAAAAGACATCTATTTGAGAAATTCCATGTAATTCACGTGCTACTATGGTCACCCCGGAATTCAGAGATGTGCAAATAACCACTGCTCCTCAACACCTTATCTTGTGCCCTTTTTGGAAATGCAAAGGTTTTCTTGATAGCTATTTTTTACTCCTTATATTTCAGCAAATGAATTACTGTATACCCGGTATAGAATGAAAACGCACTGCAGGGTGCAGCTCATTTATTGGCTCTGGGTTCCTCGGGTTCTTGATGAACCTACAAACCCTATATATCCCCGCAACCAGAGGAGTCCAGCAGACGTAACGGTATATTGCTTTCGATAATCTGACATTGCAGGGAAAAGTTACAGAGTAAAAAGTAGAGAAAAATTGATGTTTTTTTCACCTCAATTTCAATATTTTTCTTTTTCAGCTGTTATTTTCTGTAGGAAACCCTTGTAGGATCTACACAAATGACCCCTTGCTGAATTCAGAATTTTGTCTTCTTTTCAGAAATGTTTAGGTTTCTGGGATCCAGCATTGGTTTCATGACCATTCCTGTCACTGACTGGAAGGAGGCTGAAAGCACAAAAAATTGCACAAATGGGGTATGCCCCAGTAAAATGCCAAAATTGTGTTGAAAAATTGGGTTTTCGGATTCAAGTCTGCCTGTTCCTGAAAGCTGGGAAGCTGCTGAGTTTAGCACCGCAAACCCTTTGTTGATGCCATTTTCAGGGGAAAAACCACAAGCCTTCTTCTGCAGCCACTTTTTCCAATTTTTTTGAAAAAAACAAAATTTTCCCTGTATTTTGGCCAATTTCTTGGCCTCTTTCAGGGGAACCCACAAAGTCTGGGTACCTCCAGAATCCCTAGGATGTTGGAAAAAAAGGACGCAAATTTGGCTTGGTTAGCTTATGTGGACAAAAAGTTATGCTGGCCTAAGCGCGAACTGCCCCAAATAGGCAAAAAAAGGCCTGGCACAGGAGGGGGAAAAGGCCTGGCAGCGAAGTGGTTAAAATCCAACTTTACTGTTAAAGAGGATTTCTAATTACAATCTCTCAGACACCAAATAACAAAAGTCTAACTGTCAATAACCAAAAGTTAGCACTTATTTCATGTAATAAGACAACCCAATGCAATAAAATGGGAGCTTAAGCCTTGGCAGGGGGGTTATGTTGCCAAGTCGAATTAGCAGTTTAACACTTCATTCAAGCTGTAGTAGTAGACCTGGGACATGTTTTAGGGGGCTACTTAAGTGTGAGGCAAAATAGGTGCTGCAGCCCTATTAGTAAAAACAACAAAAACAACATATGATAGACGGAATGCAGAGGAAATCAAACATTCACCCCAGTCACAGATCTGGGTTTAATCCATCAGTTTTTTTGCTTGCCATGCCATTCCAGTTTGGACCCAGCCATATGCAAATCCGTCTTGACCCTGTTCCCCATGATAACAGTCCAGCCCGAACTGCCAGGCCAGGTCCTCCCTGGCTTAGAAAAAAGCATCCTTGGACAAGTTTCACGGTATCACCCTTCATCAGTCAGGCTACCTTGAATATTGTGGCATAGCAAGCATGGGACCCAAGTCTGGGCATACCTTTCCCACCTGGGGCAACAAAAGTAAAAACAACAGATGATGGACGGAATGCAGAGCAAATCAAACATTCACCCCAGTCACAGATCTGGGTTTAATCCATCAGTTTTTTTGCTTGTCATGCCATTCCAGTTTGGACTCAGCCATATGCAAATCAGTCTTGACCCTGTTCCCTATGGGAAAAGTCCAGCTTGAACTGCCAGGCCAAGTCCTCCCGAGACCAGAAAAAAGCATCCTGGGACCAGTTTCAGGGTATCACCCTTCATCAACCAGGCTAGCTTGAATCTGATGGCATAGCAAGCACGAGACCCACGTCTGGGCATACCCTTTTCACTTGGGGTGACAAAATCAAAAACAACAGATGATGGACGGAATGCAGAGCAAATCAAACATTCACTCCCAGTCACAGATCTGGGTTTAATCCATCAGTTTTTTTGCTTGGCATGCCATTCCAGTTTGGACCCAGCCATACGCAAATCAGTCTTGACCCTGTTCCCCATGGGAACAGTCCAGCCCGAACTGCCAGGCCAGGTCCTCCCTGGACTAGAAAAAAGCATCCTGGGACTATATGGTATATCACTATACAAGGGAATTTTAAGTAAATCAAATATGCCATCCAGGTGTAAGCCTATTCTACCCATATTTGGGGAGAGAGAACAAGCACTTTGACACTGGTAACAGTGGTAAAGTGCACAGTGCCCTTAACACAACAAAACTAATTTCAACAAAAAAACAGTGACAATGGCAAAAAGGTTTGGGGGAAGATCACCCCAAGACTGGCAGATCTAATGCGCCTCCAATCTAATACACTACACCACACACCACTGTATGACATGTCACTCCACTCTATTGTACGACACTCCATTCTTCGCCACTTGACTTAATGCTACTCACTCTATGCCACTCTACTGTACCCTATTCCACTCTACACCATTCCACTCTATGCCATTCCACTGTACGCTATTCCACCCTACACCACTCCATTTTACCCCACTCCACTGTACTCCACTCCCCTGTATGCTTTTCCACCCAATGGGACTCCTCTCCACTCTATTCCCCTCTACACCAGTCTATACCACTCCACTCTTTGCTATTCTATTCTACTCTATACCATTCAACTCTATGCCACTCCACTCTACGCTATTTATGTCTACACCACTCCACTTTATTTCACTGCACTCTACGCCACTCCAATCTATGTTATTCTGGGATCGCAGAAAAAAAACCACTGTCTGGAGTTGTGTTTTTTTATTATTATTGTCAATCAATCGGGATTTGTAAAGAGCAGCTAATCACCTGACAGGGTAGCCAGGTGCTTGTAGGTCTCAAAGGCTCAATCTAACAGGCAGGTCTAGAGGGCCCTTTGGAAGGAGAAAGCATGCAAATTAAGGAAAAGCAAGGAGAAGGCACTCAAAAAACAGGGAAAAAAGCATGGAGAAAACAGTAAAAATAGGGGAAAAGCAAGGAGAAGGCACTCAAAAATCAAGGGAAAAAGCAAGGAGAAAGCAGTGAAAACGAGGGACGCGCAAGGTAAAGATACTCAAGAAATGGGGGAAAAAGCAAGGAAAAAAACAGTGAAACAAGGGAAAAGCAAGGAGAAGGCATTCAGAAAATGGGAGGAAAAGCAAAGAGAAGACAAGAGCAGGAGCAATGTAGCAGCACGGGGAGAGCTGGAACTGGGACTTGCTCAATGGGGTCACACTGCAGTTTCCATTAAGTAGGTCCTGGGAGGAAAGAGGGGCACTGGGAGGCAGTGCAGGGGGCTAAACAGGAGGCAAGAAACGCCAGCAGGAGCAGCAGTGAGGGGAAGATAAGGAGAAGGTACCAAAAAACAGGGGGAAAAGCAAGGAGAAAGCAGTGGAAACGAGGGAAAAGAAAGAAGAAAGCACTTAAAAAATTGAAGTGAAAGCAAGGAGAAAGCAGTGAAAACGAAGGAAGAGCAAAGAGAATGTACTCAAAAACAGGATAAAAAGCAAGGAGAAAGCAGTGAAAATGAGGGAGGGCAAGGAGAATGCTCTCAAAATATGTGGAAAGCAAGGGAAAAGCAGAGGAAAGAAGGGAAGAGCAAGGAGAAAGCAGTGAAATGAGGAAAAAGAAAAGGAGAAACCAGTGAAGACTAGGGAAAAACAAGGAGAAGACATTAAAAAAACAGGGAAAAGGCAAGGAAAAAACTGTGGAAATTGTGTAAAAGCAAGGAGAAGGCAGTCAAACAAATGGAAGATAAAGCAAGGAGAAGATAGGAGCAAGAGCAATGCAGTAGCCTGGGGAGAGCTGAGTCAGGGACCTGCTCAATGAGGTTGCTCTGTGGTCTCCACTAAGTAGGTCTTTGGAGGAGTGAGGGGCACTGGGAGGCCAATTAGCAAGCGGGATGGGCAGTGAGGGAAAAATAACAGGGGAAAAAGCAAGGAGAAAGTAGTAAAAATGAGGGAAACGCAAAGGGAAAATGCTCAAAAAATGGGTGTGAAAACAATGAAAATAAAGGCAGAACCAGGAGAAGGAACTCAAGAAACAGAGGAAAAAAGCAAGGAAAAAGCAGTGAAAATGAGGGGAGAGGAAGGAGCAAACGGTACAAATGAAGGAAAAGCAAGAAAAAGGCACTCAAAAAATGTAAGGAAAAAGCAAGGGACAGCAGTGATAACGAGGGAAGAACAAGGAGAAGGCACTCAAAAAAACGGGGAAAAAGCAAGGCAAAAGCAGTGAAAATAAGGGAAAAGAAAGGAGGAGACATAAAAAACGAAGGGAAAACAAGGAAAAAGCAGTGAAAATGAGGGAAAAGCAAGGAGAGAGCATTCAAAAAGCAGGGAAAAAAACAAGGAGAAAGCAATGAAAACAAAATATATATCTGTGTGAGGGTGTGTGTGCATATGTGTATTTACACACACACAAAACACTGGCTATAGCCAGTGTTTGACTATGATTAGGTTACAGATTTCATTTAAAAGCCATCTTTTGTTTTCTTAATAACGATCCAGGAAGCCCACAAATATGACGGATACTTTTCTATAAAAAATGTAAACTGCTTAGGGTTTGGCATGACATGTTTTGCAGATCCAAATGCCTCAAACCTGGCTTGGATGTACAACTTTACTTAAGGAAGTGCTTTTGCTTGCTGGTGTAATCTGCTCAGTATAACAACTTCCTTCTCTTCAATAAATAATTAAATCTTGTCCAAACCTTGTTCTTTTATTTAGTCCGATGTAAATACAGCCGGCTCAGAGATCAGTTCACAGCAACTGTCCCTTCGCTCCTCTCCATCCCATTCCCCCATTCTAATTGCCATGGTAACTTTCATAAAACAACATACCTTGACAATATGAAATATACAACGTATCTCCCTTATCAACAAAATAAAACATAACAATCTCGAACATAGTACATAAACTATTTACGTAACATATTATCACCATATTCAAATTCATTCTCTAAATCTAACTGGAATTCTTCTCTGACGATTGCTCCTCCGTAAATTTACACCTTCATGACATTTTTTTTCATACTTCTTAACATTTTTGTTTGCATTTGTTTGTTTTATCATTAATTCACGATCGTACTTTTCAAACTTATTTGTTTCAATATCTCTACATTTCACAATGTTCCTTAAATTCCATACCTTTCCATCATCCAAGATTACTGAATATTTCATTACTTTCTGAACCTTCTTAGGATCAGACCATTTTGACTCACCTTTCTTATATTCCTGGAATCTTCTTACTTTTACTACATCACCTACACTCAAACGTAAATTCTTATTTTTTGTATGAACTTCTTCCTTTGAACAATACTTTTGTTGTTTTATTTCAACAGACTTCCTCATGTTTTCTTTATCCACTCTTACTACTTTATCTTTATTCATCCAAGCTGGAACAGCTATAGTACAAGCTTTCCTACCTCTCAACAAAACAAACAGAGTTTCACCGGTTAAGGAATGTGGTGTGGTATGATAATTTCACACCATTTTCTTAATTTCCTCCTTCCAATCCAATTTACTTTTCACAGCTATTTGTATGTTTCCCCCCACAACTCTATTAAACCTCTCAACAAGACCATTTTCACGAGGATGATATGCATCAGTCTTCCAATGTGTAATTTCACTCTGTTTTAAGAATTCCTCAAATTCTTTTGCTACAAATTGCGGACCATTATCCAAAACTAAAATGTCCGGATATCTTTCCCTCCTAAATACTTCTTTACAAAACTCTATAATTACTTTTCTTTTTTCCTCTCTAACAAAAGTAATTTCTGGCCATTTAGAATAATAATCTATCAGCACCACAGCATACCTTTTTTCAATTCCTAATATATCAAAAGGTCCACACACATCTATTCCTAATCTCTGCCAAGCACATTCAGGATAATCCATAGCTGTTACCGGCGTACTAACTGGACTGTGAGACTTGTCACTACATGCACATGCAATACATTCTCTTACAAATCTTTCCACATCGAGATCTAAACCTGGCCACCAAAAGTCCAATCGAACTTTGCGTTTCATAGCAGACATCCCACCATGTCCTTCATGAAGTGCAGTTAATACCTTACATCGAATAGCTTTTGGCGCTAATAATCTATCACTATGTCTCCAAATTCCATTAATGTATGATAGCTCTGCCCATACAAATTTATAATTGGAGATTTCATCCAATTTGTTCCATTCCCATTTCCAACGCTTTGGCAACATATTTATTATCTTCTGACAAACTTCATCTTTCTCTATTGCAAGTCTCCATTCTTTTTCAGAAATTGCTTTGAAGCTTGCACTTTCTATATCTGCCACTAAAATGTCATCCTCCTCATGACATATTTTTTCTAATAGACACCATGATAAAAAATCCGCATTTACATTTCTTTTTCCAGGAATATATTTTGTTGTGAATGTATATTCCTGTAATCTAAATAGCCATTTTGCAATGCGTGGAGTAGCTTTTCCTGCACCTTTTGTTGTAAATACATCAATTAATGGCTTATGGTCAGTCCAAAGTTCAAAATCGACACCACACACAAAATTTCTAAAGTGTTGAATACCCCACCAACACGCCATAGTTTCCTTCTCGATGGTAGAATAACTTAATTCTGCGCCTCTTAACGTCCTCGACGGAAACGCTATTATCCTTTCATGTCCATGTCTATTCCTCTGTATAAGAACAGCACCTAACCTATACATACTTGCATCAGTTGCAATAATGGATTTGTCACCTGGTTTAGATGGTGCTAAAGCTACTGCATTTATAATACAATCCTTTATATCATTAAAAGCTTTTTCACATTCTGTTGACCATGCAAACTTTCAACCTTTTTTCATTAGTTCTCTCAAAGGTCTGACTTTATCCGCAGAGTGATCAACAAACTTCGAATAAAATTCAGCCAGACCTAAAAATGATTGTAATTGATCCTTTTCCAATGGATTTGGAGCCATTTCAATAGCTTCCATTAATTTATGCTTGGGTTTTATACCTTGTTCTGACAATGTATGACCTACATATTCCACTTCTCGAACAGCAAATTTGTATTTATTCAATTCAACCGTCACACCAGCTTCATCCACCATGCACAACACTTCATATAAAATTCTGTCATGGTCTTGTTTGTCAACACCCCAAATTAACACATCATCCTGAAAAAATCTTACTTGTTTGACACTTCCCAACAACTTTTGCATCATTCGCTGAAAAACAGCTTAGGCAGATGCCAACCCAAACGGTATTCTTTTAAAACAAAATGCTCCTTCTGGTGTAACAAATGATGTCAAATGACGAGAATCTTCATGTAACATAATTTAATGGTAAGCATTTGATAGATCAATTGTTGAAAAATATCTTCCTTCAAACACACCTGGCAACAATTCTGCCATATTAGGTAAAGGATGGTGATCAATCCATATACACTTGTTTAAGTCCCTCAAGTCCACACACATTCTTATTTTTCCCATTCGGTTTCCTCACTAAATCAATTGGACTTTACCAATCCGACACCTCAAGTGGTTCAATTATGTTAAGTTTACACAATCCTTCTAATTCCTCCTTCAGAGGACCCCTCAATACCAAAGGTACACTTCTTACTTTGTGAACTACTGGAGTAGTATTTTCTTTCAATATAATTTTATGAACACATTTCTTTAAACAACCTAACTTTGTACTAAACAATGTAGGAAATTTCTATACCCACATAGTTTTATCATCAGAAGCTGTCACCAATACTCGATCTTCCCTATTTGGATCTAATGTAATACCTAAAGCATGTTTGCCATCCCAACAATAACTTCCCTTTATCTACGACATAAATAGTACATCTAGCACTTCTGTCCTTAAATGACATTTTGGTTTCAAAACACCCAATAATCAGAATTTTACCTCCACCATAACCTTCAGGTTGAATGTGTGCCTCTTGTAGTTCGATGCCACCCAACTCATAACATACATCCTTACTGACTAGTGTATAAGGAGAACAAGAATCCGCCCACATATATATTTCTTTTCTGCATATATTCACAAAACATTTTGCAGGGCGATATTCTGTATCATATGATTCCAATTTTAGTACATTTTCCATGTCCTGCACCATCAACACTTCTACTTCATCTTCGGAGTCTGACTTTCCTTCCACATAATTTTTATTGATACATCCCTGGTCAGTTACGCAATTCACTTTGGTAATACTCCTTCACTCCTACAAACTCTAGCAAAATGACCTATTCTTTTAAACTTGTAAAACTTCACTTTCATTGCAGGACAATTACTAGCTGATGCTAAATGTTTTACGCTCCCACAACAATAACACACTTTCTTATAATTCTCAGTCATTAATAAGTTTCTTTTTTCTTCTTCCTTAAATTTATTTTTAGAACCCATCTCTTTTATTTTGCAAACACTGTCACAAATTTTTAATTCATTTACATACTTGAATGTATTTTCCACGCTTTTAGCCACAACAATGGCTTTTTCTAATGTTGGTTCTTTCATCCCTAGTAACTTTTCTTGAAATTTTACATTACTCGTTCTATTAATTAACTGATCCCGAATACTCTCATCTTGTAAACCTTTAAATTGACATGTGATGGATAAATTACGTAAAACAGCCACATATTGATCAATGGATTCATCCACACCTTGTGAACGAGAAAAGAATTTGTGTCTCTCTAACACTACACCTACTTTCCTACCAAAATTTCTTCCATTGCACCTATCGCCTTATCGTATTCATTGAACAATTCCTCTTCAATATCAGAATTATCAATGTTTACTTGTTCTGTATTACTAATACCTGGTAACGTTTTCAAAACTTTTCTACCTTCAACTCCCAAATTATGTTTCGAGATGGTCAACTTCCATCTAGCAGTGAAAGCACACCCATCCACTGCTTCTAAATATGTTTCAAATGCTTCACGCAAATCCTCCCACTGCATAATCGGATTTCCAGGACCCTCTAAGAATGTAGGTGGTGGTAAAATTGTTTGAATTTTTATATATATATATATATATATATATATATATATATATATATATAAACAATTTGTTTACTATAGCTATACAAATGCTCACTAAAATAATAAATTAACAGAAATAATGTTGTCACCGTCGTCTATTTTAAAACAATAAATTAATACAAATAAAGTTGTCACAGTTGTCTAGACTTCCGCCTTCATATGCAACTGTAAGTCCTCTTTTCCTTTCTATGCTTTTTTTTCTTCCTTTAAGCAATGTTGAACGAAAGTCCTTTTTCACTTTCAGTTTTACTATCAGAGTTGAGTAACCTCTACTAATGGCATCAGTATCAACAGAACTCGAGCACCGAGCCCTGAGTATATTTTGAACGTTCACCTCTCCTTCTCACCCGGTTAAAAGTGCCACGCGCTTCATTGTACTTGCGCTCCACATGTTCACATTTAAATCATAGCATGTTCATGTTTTTTTTAAGTCCTCGCACCTCGTCAGCACAGTGTTGAAAAACGTGTGTTTTCCTTTCACACACAATTAACACTGAAATTTGACTACTGCATCCTGCTGCGTTTCTCTTCAAATTTCTTCGGTAATATATTAACTGCAGTTCTGTACAAACACTCGCCATCTCACAATAAATCACACATTTGCTCCCACGCAAATGGTACTGAAACGTGAGTACTGCATCCTGCCGCGTTTCTCTTCTCTTCAAATTTCTTCAGTAATATATTAACTGCAGTTCTATACAAACACTCGCCGTCTCACAATAAATCACACATTTGCTCCCACGCAAATGGTACTCATTCTGCTTATGCGTTTCCACATTAAAATGTCAACGATAGTTGCTATCTGCTTCCAAGAGACTGAACATGAATACGGCAGTAATAATTAGCATAATCCATACCAATGTTTCCTGAGCCGGCTGTCCTCTATTGATCCCATCCTCGTCGCCACCATAACAACTTCCTTTTCTTCAATCAATAATGAAATCTTGTCCAAACATTGTTCTTTTATTTCATCTGATGTAAATACAGCTGGCTAAGAGACCAGTTCACAGCAACTGTCCCTTCGCTTCTCTCCATTCCATTCCCCCATTCTAATTGCCATGGTAACTTTCATAAAACAACATACCTTGACAATATGAAATATACAACACTCAGTAGTCTTCGAGAAGTTGGTGTTACAAAAATGTGTTAGGTGAGCTGAAAAAATGTTAAAAAGATTCTCAATGGTTTCGCAAACTCACATAGCATTCATGAATTTAATTTAAAGAAAGTAAAGGCCCTCCAATGCACAAGGGAGTTTTTTTGTCTATTGTCCATTGGAGATTGACAAATCCAGCCAAATAGTCACAAATCTGCCATGCTCTGATTGGTGGCCATCACAGATAAATTCCCATTATGAAAACTATTACTCAACATGCTGTACCAATTACCGAATTGAGAAAAATAAAAACGTAAAGGTCATACGAGAGTACGGTGAGGCTACCCTGACCCACAGGGGTGGATCCTCAAGGGACCCTTCTACATTAAATCATACATTTGAAGAATTATTTGTATCGTATTATTCATGAATCTCAGACTCTTGTCCCATAGATGCAGCCTCCGAAACACAAAAAATTATTTTCTTTTTTTTAGTTTGTCACACTACAGCTGTTTTTGTCTGACTCCTACTGCAGGGGTAGTGCAAAGGGCGGAACCATAGGCCAGAACCTGTGCTAATAAGTGCACATCCTCACGCCGTGCATAGATGTGGTTGGGAGTTCATACAACGCATTCAATTTGGCCAGGTCCTGCAGCCCATCCCTGCTGAGCACAGCCAGGGCCATGTCCATCAGGTGTTGGCCATCTTCATTGTTTGAAATTTGGATGTCATTAAAACATAGAAATTGACTGAAACGATACAGTGTAAATGAGTTGTAGAATGGAATGTTTCTAAGACCTTGACATATGTTAAAAAAAACTCTGAAATTCATTAGAATTACATTCAGAATGTGATTTTTGGTTTACTTACAAGTTGTCTGAGTTATGGATTGCTATGCTAACCATTGCTTCCGAATTTCGGTGTTTTTTAAATTGCTATTCATTAGCATACCTGTACTTTAACTTAGCTCTTGTTAACAACCCCTTTTCTTTTTTACTTTTTACCATTCATTGCGAGTAATTTTAATAGATATTATTCATCACTGTTTTCAGGTAGCTACTGTCTCCCAATAAAGTCTAAATGTGTGCGGGCACAGCCACCCCAGAAGTTGATGCATAAGTGATAGTGTGGAAATGTGCAAAGAATGCAGCTATACATTATCAGCATAATAGTCCCACAACCAAATGCTAAAGCACTGTCATCATATAGAGAAGAAATTTAGCCACCTAACAACAAATATAGTACTTACGATTTTCAGTGGTGTAGCGCCATCTCATGGCTTTCATCTGATCTGTTAATGCAAAATCAGCGTTATGTTGTTATGACAAGATAATTAGTGGCGGCGGTGTAGAAGAAACAAGATTCATTTCTAAACAGGAGAGGTATTATGATGTACATTTTCATAGAATAGCATGCAGAAGAGCCACTCATTTTTCTAGAGAGGGGGCTATGGAGCCTTCAGAAAACCTTTGAGGACAGAAGAGTTTAAAGGAAAGGGGGAGATCTATGGAGCTGGGACGGATTTAAAAAGGGAGAGTACATCAATTACATGGCCACTGTTTATATCTCCACCCAACGTGTGACTACAGGGAGATGTTCCAGTGGAACATTTTTTTCTGACCACTGGGTAAGAGAAACTGCAGTTTAAAAAAATTATTTAACAGTGTCTACCATCACTGTGTTTTCCACTTCTGTGTGCAGTGCAACACGTTTTGTTCTGTCTCGTTATTATGTTTTACCGAATACAGTATGTATGTTGTGTAAAATGGACATGAAGGATGCTCTCTGATTAAGCGTGTTATCAGACCACGGGTGAGGGCATTAGTTCAAGAGGGGGGTCACATAAGAAGGTGAAAAAATGCATGTGCTTCATCACTCTTGATGTACAGTGTGTATTCTGGGTTTAGTCTTTGGAATGAGGAATACTGTGGAAATTGGTGCTTGCTCAACAGTTTCTTTATGTTTTCCCTCAATCAATACACTTGTCCCTAGGCAAAATCCACTCGATTTTCCGGTCTTTTCTAGTGTGCTCTTGCCCTGCCTCCCTGACTCTTACGTAATTTACTTATAGAACAGCCGGGCAGCGTTCTCAATTCTCTCACAAGGCAAATATATGCATTGTTGTTACATTTTAATTTTGCATTCAAAGGTGGTATGTTGATCTGAACAGAGTGCATCTGTTGGAGTGTTACCTTTAAAATTAATATTAACATGGAAAGCTTGCAATATAATGTGTAGTGAAACTGCATAGAAATGTGTTAATGTAGAAATAATGCACGCGTTTGAAGTGCCCACGGGGAGTGGCCACCAATGTATACGATGATTAATGAAACTGACTAATGATGAATTAACAATGTACTAATGTATGACTTTGTATTAGCATTAAGGGTTGTATTAGAGTTTTGCTAAATTAATCACAAGTCCTTAGTTAGCGAGGGACTGGGCCTACCTGCCTGGTCTCATATTAATTGTGTTTTTCTAACATGCAATGTGCTGTTTTCCTGAAGTACACTAAGCTGTACTTTTCCAGAAGCTAGAGATATGTGTGTGTAGCCGAAGTAAATTCTTTCTCGTGGGACCCGACTTGCTCAAGTAGACATTCTTGCCGAATGCAACAGTGTAATTTGCAACAGGTGCTAGGTCGCCTGGACTAGGAGAAGACTATGGAACTACTGACTGGAGCGTTAAGTGTAACTTTTCTTACCTGACATTCCACCTGATGAAGACGTCAATCACAGGAGCCAAAAGACTGCATGAGAACTGTGTTTTGTGGAAAATTCTAGTAAGGTGCGTGGAGAATTATTGGACAGAGATAATGATGCACCAAAGTTGATCCAATGAAAAATTAAGGACTAGTTTGACAGTGTTGATATAACTGGATGACCCGAGAAGAAATCAGCCATTATTGGGACACTTTTGCCATTATTCAGACATTTTGCCTTAGGCTATACTTTGTCACTATTCTAGGAGACTTTGCTGTTCTGATATCTTAACCATCCCATATTGAACCCTTACCAAATACTGACTTCTCCTCCTTATGAGGGAAGAGCCTATTCTTAACTATGCCATACTGACAATTGTCCCGTCCTACCTTTGCTGATGCTGAATTGACTGATGTCCTGAGGACGGAGACTGACGCTGATTGCTGATACGTTGGAGGGGTAACGATCTGATAGAATTGTAATTGTCTGTTTGCCTTTTCTTTCTAGGTACCAACTGCTCATTTGATAGAGGCCATAGTTAGATGTTTTCCAAATTTGTGTTACTAAATTGTTTTGCATGAAGCCCAACATGCTGATGCTAATTCGAAGTTAGTTAAGGTATTCACTAATATTGTATGCAAATAGACAAACAACTGAATTCTTGCTTTGTTGAATAATGTACTGATGATACTCTGCTAAAGTTGATTCATGTTAACGTTGTGCTTCATTCTAATGTTCATGATCTATGCTGTGATAAAGTTCTGCTCTGATTGCCAAGTTATAGTGTTTTTGATGTGCTTGTTATTGTTGAAACTAATAAATATGATACTAGGTTGTAACTAATAGGGAATAAATATCCTAACGCTTACTAGATTTGTGTGGTTATTCATGGCTGAAAGGTAAAGGTGCGTTCTCTGTATTGAGTTATATTGAATGTTATTGATTAACTTAATGATTAGTTATTGTGAATATTGAAGGAGTTATTAACATATTGATTGTGATGAAAAAGGGATGTCTCGTTCTGGGAAGTCTTCAAATGTGGTCAAAAGGTTCATCAGCCTGGGCGTGTCACCTTGTAAGTTTACTTATTAAAGTCCTGACACGCTATCACATCTGCCCACTGCCACACACGACATGTTATTGAAGACTTTTAACGAGACTGTAAAGGGAAATGGAAATAAATTCTGGGAGTAGAAAGAACTGGATGTGGATTGGCTGAGGTGTAATGGGTTGGGTGCTGATTGGATTGTCACCACAATATTAATCCCCAATCTGCTACAAGACTGGAAATAATAGATAGCTAACGAAGACGTTTAGTAGTAAAAAGGCTATCCATTTCTAATCAGCTCAGGAAGTCATCATTTGTCCACAGCCATATACATTTTGCCCTACGTCCCTTTTGCATAACATAATAAAGTCTGGGTCATCCTATGTGCCAAAACATGATTTTGGCCATCCAATAGCCTATCACTGTCAGTTCTGGCAACGGAGCACATTGCCCTTCCAAACTGACTAGATCGTGTGGTAATATATTTTGGTGCTTTTTGGAGTGTGTGATCTACTCTAACTAAAAGGTGTGTTCATTTTCTGTGCATAATTGCTTTCAGGCATGGGTAGTCACTTCAGCTGGTACTGGAACCTCATGCACTTGGCCCTCCCCTCAAGGTCATTTTATGAAAAAGTTGACAGATAGGATACCGATCCTCGTCCTAGTCCCTTGCGCTAGTGTTTTCAGAAGCATCGGGGTCTATGCTGGCATTTTTGCGTCAGTTCTAATAGGCAGCATCTATTGCATTCATTAATAGGGTAATTTAAAATGTCTTGTCAAAAGATATCATCCAATCAAACAATGTGTTGTGCTTAACTTGTACTCGAATAGTGAAAAATAATGTTGTAGTATAACGATTCTCAAAAGACCAGGATTCATCTGGACCATCCATATGCCAGCCCCGTGCAACAAATTATTTATTTTTATCTGAGTTGTTTGGGATGCAGCTACCATGTTATTTGTCCTTTTCTTGATTGGCGAGTGCGGTTGCTGGTGCCTTTGTTACAGGCACCATCATCAGGTGAGGTATTTTACAGTGTTTGAAATATGAAGCAGCAGCCACGGCGTGAACCGACAAGATAATTTGAAAATTCTCTGAGATGCTGTAGGCCGGTAAATGCCAACCTGCAAGTTACTGTTGCTCAGTGCATTAGAAAGCTGCCCCCTTCTCCTTTAAAAAGATATATTTGGCCTGTTGCTCCCATTAGCATTAAGTGGGTTTGTTCGAACATACTGCAAAATAATTTACATGCTTAGGGGTCTGTGCGTGATGGTTTTTTGCTCACATTTCCTACAATGACTTAATCATAGAATGATTAGTTTGAGGTGGATTAGTCATTGCATAAGCAGACAAAGTACAAGCGATATATGCAGCTTTCATGCAAAGTAATAAATCAAATAAGATAAGTGTGTCCTTATTAGACACTAGTCAAACTGAAGATGGATATCACATCAGACTACTCACAATATCCCAATGCTCAGCAGTCATTATTCGACTTTTTATATGAAGTCCTTTAATTATTTCAATACTGTGTTTTGCTAAAAAATATGTCTTTGAGAAAGCAACCACCATTTTGTCAAGAATGGCTAAAGGATGTAAACAGGTACCAACATGTATTGAGTATTACTCAATGGTGGGCCTACACCAGGTGACACAATTTAATTTTCTGCCCCAGGGATGCAAATGTATTAACTCTAGGAAACCCATTAGAAAATTATATATTGTGAAAAAAGGACAGAGGCTACTTCAACAAAGTAAGAAACTTATTTAAAAAAAAAATCTGTAAAAATCTGAAAATGCCCAAAAAACTGCAAGAAATAGAAAGAAAAATCCATCAGCACTATGTTACACAAACAAAGCAATCTAGAGAACACGAAAAACAATGTTAGAGATAACAAAAATAGGAGATTTACTAATGTTTTGCGAGGAGTCTTGGAAGGCACATCACAGGAGAAAATGGCAGCACAAAATTGTATTATGACTTTCGAGCCATAGTACAGATATCTGTAAATTTACCACCGCATATCCCAAGCAAGCACAGCCATTAAACGTGCAATAGGACTGGAATCATTCACTAAGGGAATTTATAAACCAGAATCTCATACTTCCCCTTCCCCAAACAAATAAACATGTAGACAAAAAGCTATAGATGCCTATCTTTAATGCAAGCACCAGCTACAGGTAACAACACATAGCAAGCCACACCTGATAGCTCCACCAAGTTAAATAAATAGCACCCAGAAAGCGTGAAATTACTCTTCCAGCCAGATCAAGCCCATCTATAACTTCCATTACTGGGGATAAAGTATGTGTCTCTAAGGCCACTCCCATTCTATGATCTCTCATTAGCCACATCTATTGAAATGTCTGATATGAAAATGCAGTAAAAACATAAGACTTGACCACTCGCAAACATCCATGAATCATGGCACTCACAGAGCTGTGGATTAGCAACACACTGGGGCAGGTATTGCAGGCCTCTTCCTGTAAAGTAGTAAGAACAATACAAAGGGGTACAAGAAGAGGGTGAGGAGTACAGACTGTTCAAAAACAACCTCTGTCTCAAGAAATGCCCAGGGGGCACTTGGGACATGTACAACTTGTGATCTCCATCTTGAAGAAAGCTTTCTACTTGGGAAGTATAGACAAACAAGCTAATAGAGCTCCTAATACATCACCAACGATTCATTGAATACTCTGCCAGCAGATCAAACCAGCTCTCCCAGACAGCTACTGTTCACCCTGATCCCAAAGTTTGAAAGTTGGAAGAATCACATTTAGAACGAAGCCAGTGTTAAATATCAGTTCTCTTCCAGGGGATCCTCATCAATAGTCTTAAGCACTGGAATATTCCCTCCCACGTGCAGGTACCCCAGAGCACATATTACACACATGCATATACATTAAATGTGTATGTAAATATAAAATTATGTTCAGAATTTTAGTAAATATACATATCATATACATATGCCTATGTAATCATGCAGTTGACAAACATGCTAAAAATGCCCTAAAGTTTTTCTTTAATAAACACGTCAACCAGAGTTAAAACATTTCTGTAAAGCAGAAAAGAGAGACATAAAATTAATTAGCAATCTTCTATTGAGAGAAAACTGTAATAAAAAACAAAGGCATTATTAGCCAATAGGCTGCATTCAAATTAACATAGCAGAACACTGTGCCTTTAATGTCTGCAGAACCTCAGGTATCCCACCATGCCTCAGAGGTGAGAGTGAGGTGACAGTTGAGTTACAGTTGGGTTAGTTCCTAAAGTTAGGATCCTGGAGCATTGAGCTCTCATTTTCTGAGTGCATTTTTTACCAGAAAATCTCTGTTTAAACTAAATTTTCAAGATTTTACTCGACATCTTTTCACTTTCTGAGTATATAATACTTTTTCCTGACAGGAATTTTTATTATTTTCCTGCAAAATGCCATTCCTTTTTGTCAAATGCCCTGCATTTGGCAAAAAGAAGCCTCAGACTGATCCTCACTCAGTCTGCATAGCATATCTGCCTGAAAGCCACTGTCCTGAGACCTGCAGTCATTGCCAGAATCTTTCCAAAAGGACCTTAAAAGACAGGTAAAAAATTTGTCTTCATTGCTTGCAAGAGAGGGACAATATGACAACCACCTCTCTTCATAAGAAGGTCTCCGGGAAAAAAAGTGAAGGCAAAATGGACAAGCGATGAGCAAGATCTTCCTCAGCACATAGGAAAATACCTATTTGTTCACCATCAGTGTTGACATCAACGTTAACAGTTCTGTCGTTGCATCAACGTTACCAGCCAATGTCGACAAGCACACCTTTGTCAACGGCGACACACGCGACTTCGAGAGACATACCGTCAAAAGCCATAGGACACCGACGTCAGCAAAGGATAAGTCTTCATCAGCAATCACCCACCACTCAATATCGAGCCAGCACTGTTGTGCGGATACTACTGTTGTGCGGATACTCCGTCAAGAGTACATCATGACCTATTGACGTCGAGGCAACGCTTAATGTCAAAGACCATGACATCAACAACAGTCCAGCAGTCATCAACGTGAAGACAAAGAGCTATTTCTCTGTCGACAGCAACCAGTCACTGCTCGACATCGGAACACACATCACCTGTGACATCACAATCGACATCAAGACATCATTCAACATTGCGATATGGGCGTTCATGTGCTCTGCGGATGACATTGCACTGTCATTCGACATTGAGACACACCTCACCTATTCAATAGCATTCAATATCAAGACAGACTTTGACGTTGAGACAGGACCATTCACGCCCCCCACAATGTTGTTCAACGTCGACATATCCTCTACCATGGAAGACAACATCACCTACTGGTTCTCTATCGATGTCAGTGGATCAAAGACATGATGCTGCAAAAACCATAGGAAGTAATTAATCTCTGGCATCCTCGAGAGCATCCTTCCATTCTGTAACAAGAGGTTTAGTCTCACCAAATAATCTTTCAGATGGCTTGAGAGTCTTAACAAGGGCCTGGTCTATCATACTCTGGACTCACAATATTCTCAAATGTATTCTCCTTTAAGATCCCTTCCAAGGACACCGTCACCGGCACCTCAAACCAGGTGTATGACATATCTCTCCAAGAAATCCTACAAGAAGGAGGCCAAGTAGCCAGGTAATCAGCATAGCTGCGTACAGCTCAGATCTAGCCACACCTGGGTATGCTCATGGTATATGTGCAAGACGATCATCTTGGCTCCATCTAACAGGCCTCAAGCCGGAGGCACATCATCGCATTATAAATCTCCCATTAACCGGCAACTCTCTATTTGTGTCCTACACGGACTAAGAGATGGCGAAAATGAAAGCTGAACTCCACACACTCAAAGCTGTAGCTTTAGAAAAGCGCAAGGAATACCGCAGAAGATATAGACCTTATGACAGCACCCATTTCAGCAGAGGGTTCAAACCCCTCACTGGGCCCCAAGACAGCAACAGAGGCAAGGAAGACCCTTGTACCAGTCACACAAACAAAAAAGGGAACCAGGAACAAACAGACAAAATCCATCTGCAGCCAAAATATCAGGAAAGCAATGAAGAATTGCTTCCCCTACTTCTGTCACCCTCTCCAATGGGGGGAAGTATAACCAATTATATAAGCGAGTGTCGCTCAATAACTAAAAACCAAAGGGGTACTAAATATTCGTGAAAATGGGTATTCTCTACTTTTCAAATCTCCCCACTCCAGTTCAACAAACTAAAACCTCTCATCATCAACAACTTCTTCTCACTCTGTTACGAAAAAGAGCTATCAAAGAAGTTCCTCCTTCGCAGAGGGGAAAAGAAGTGTACTCCTGCTATTTCCTGCTGTGGAAAAAGGGCGACACAGAGACTTCAGACCCATTTTAGATCTGAGACATCCCAACAAATACATTTACAAAGAAAAATTCTGAATGATTGCCCTCCAACAGATCTACCCTCAAATCCATCAGAGGGACTGAATGTGCTCCATCGATCTGTAAGATGACACAACCCAGTGGCAGAGAAACACCGGAAATTCCCACGCTTTGCAGTTGCATAGGTCTGAAGTCAGCCCCTCACACGTTCTCCAAGTGTGTAGCGGTAGTGGCAGAACACCTGAGGAGGAAAAGATTTTCATTTACCCGTACCTTGACGATTGGATACTGAAAAGCATCTCTCCAAGTCAGGCGATGCAACATCTCAAAATCAGCTTTAATACCTTCAGAAATCTTGGTCTTTAAGTGAATCTACAAAAGTCTATACATACTCCAACCTAGGGGCTCCATTACTTAGGAGCAACATTGGATACAAACCACACAAAAGTGTATATTTCAGAGGAGAGACTATTACCAAGTAGCAGAGAAGTGCCACAGCATCATTCACACTTTGCAACCAACGGCCAGACAAATAGCCTCACTCCTGGGTTCCATGACCGCCTGCATTTTCATTGTTCTGAATGCCAGATTACACATGAGACCTCTTCAAGAGAAGCTAGAGGATCAAAGGAGTCAGTTCGTAGACAAGTGGGAGGACAGATTGAGTCTGTCACCAGCTGAAAAAAACTCACTACAGTGGTGGACTCACCGATAGCATCTGTCAATAGGGATCCCTTTTCGTTAGAACATTCCTACTCAAAATCTTATAATGGATGCATCTCTTCAGGGCTGGGGGGCTCACATAGGCTCCCTCCAAAGTCAAGGCCTGTGGTCATACAGAGTATCAATACCACATCAACATGCTAGGGCTGTGGGCAGTTCATCTAGCACTCAAGTCCTTTTATCCTTCCATAAAGGACAGCTCGCTCCTAGTCCAAACAAACAACACAACCACAATGCACAAGCAGGAGGGCTCTCAATCTTGCCCCCTATCTCATGAGGCACAGACCATCTGGCATTGGCTAATAGCAAGGAGGTTGTTGATCATAACTATTCACCTCCAAGGAGTCCAGAACACACAAGCAGACTCTCTCAGCCAAAGCCTCTCAGGCACACATGACTGGGTGCTCCCCAGCGATGTTGTAAAAAGCATTATTCTAGAATGGGAGAATCCTCAAGTAGACCTGTTTGCTGATGAAAACATCAAAAAATGATGAAGCTTCACATTCATGTTTTACCAACCAGGGACAAAGGGGAATGCCTTGTTAATAGACTGCTCAGAGACATTTCTCTATGCTTTTCCACCCATTACCCTGATTCCCAGAGTTATCAACAAATCCACAAGCTAGAGGGAAAGGTATTTCATCCCAGCCTTCCCTCGCTCTGCGTGACAGCTTGGCTCCTAAATTCCTGCAATATGGTCATCTAGGTCTCTCCAGGAATGCAAGAACATCCTACTTATATTCATTCCAGTGGAAAATATTCTACATATGGTGTATCCAGAATGGCTCCAATCCAATTCTAGCACAGGAGGATGTCATGCTACCCGCCTCCTTCACCTAGCAAAATCAGGTTTGCCATTTTCATGATTTGAGGTACATCTTTCACCATTACTGCTTATCTAAATTCGCCCTCTCAAGCATCATTCTTTACAATGCCTGTGTTTAAAGATTTTCTAGAGGGCTTAAGGAAAGTTTTCCCACCAGTTCAGACACCTTCTCCTCTGTAGGAATTGAATGTGGTCTGGTATCAACTCATGGGTCCCCCCCTTGAGCCTATACACAAAGCTTCTTTGCAACATCTCACATGGAAGACAGCTTTTCTTGTTGCCACTACCTCGGCTGACAGGGTCAGCGAAATTCAGGCTCTCTGTTCTAAAGAGCCCTACACAATACTTCATGATAGCAGGGTGGTAATGAGGACCCATCCTGGTTTCCTACCTAAAGTGGTGTCTGATTTCCATATTAACCAGACCATCTCTCTTCCAACATTCTTTCCTAAACCATCTATACCAATAGAAATAACATTCCATTCCTTAGATCTAAAAAGAGTACTAACATTTTGATCTTGATAAGACTAAAGATATCAGACAATCTGATCAATTGTTTGTGAACTATGGCCCCATGAGAACAGGCATAGCTGCCTCAAAGCAAACCATTTCCAGGTGGATGGTCTCCTGTATTGTATTTACTTATCAATTGGCTAACAAACAATTGAATGCCAGACTCAAAGCCCATTCTACGAGGGGCAAAGCGGCAAGAACAGCCCTATTGGGGAATGTTCCCATCTGCCAAATCTGCAAAGCCCCAACATGGAGATCTGTACATACTTTTACAAGGCATTATTATCTAGATTCAGATGCTAAGACAGACACTCAAGTGGTTCAGGCTTCTTTAAGAAATCTATTTAAATAGAACTAGTAAACTGCTTGAGCTTGCATTTCTTCATCCACAGGGGTGTGGGGTGGGCTTGCAAATCTATTCAGTGTTTATGACTATTGACGAGGATCCCCTGGAAGAGAAGGATAGGTTAGTTACCTGTAAATCCTAGTTCTCTTCCAGGGGAATCCTCATCAAAGTCATAAGCAACTCGCCCACCTCCCCGGAAGAAATTCTCAATGTACAGCAGTTTAAATTTCTTGTATTCTACTCTTCTTATCACCGTAAAAAGTACTGACCTAACTGTAACCCAACTGTCACCTCACTCTCACCTCTGAGGCATTGTGGGATACCAGAGGTTCTGCAGGCCTTAAATGCATGGTGCCAGTTTTTAGGGTTGAGCGTGCAAGCGCTCTGTCCCTGTTGTAATCTCCCTGTAGGCTTTTAACTTCTGTAGACGTGTGTTTCTGGGTTTAGCCCTTCATCAGTAGAGAGTAAAGAACAAAGAAAATTAATCTGGGGTTGCTGGAAATGCTGCTAAATTCCTCTCAGGTCAAGTACCACTCACAGGTGCATTTCCAAAGCTCATCAGCACACTGGCTCAAGGGAGCCTTTCAACCAGGAAGAGGGGTTGGAGCACACTGCCTCACATCCCAGCACAGTTTGTCCCTTTCCTTCCTGGTAAATGCAGTTCAGAGTTAGCACTTACTTCAAAATTATGTGCAGCATTTCCAGCAACCCCAGATGAATTTTCTTTGTTATCTACTGTCTACTGATAAATGACTAAGGGCCTGATTACAACTTTGGAGGAGGTGTTAATCCGTCCCAAATGTGACGGATATACCACCAGCCGTATTACGAGTTCCATAGGATATAATGGACTAGTAATACGGCTGATGGTAAATCCATCACTTTACCGTCACTTTTGGGACGGATTAACACCTCCTCCAAAGTTGTAATCAGGCCCTAAATCCAGAAACACATGTCTAGAGATATACAGCAATGTCTGCACCAGCTCTGGTGAAAAACTCCAGATAATTTTGAAATTAATACAAAGGGAGGTAGTAAATGGAATCGATCGCACATCAAGAACGGTGTCCACAGTGGTGAATTGTAAAAATGGGAGAAATGGTTGGTGCGTGTGGTCAGGTGCCCTACTACCAAAAAGGCACTATATAGTGTATCAAATACACAACATGAAATGAACAAAGAAAAACGCACTCATACAGCGTATTGCTCAGTTATAATCAATATGAATATTGCATGTCGTAGATCCAAAAGCAAGTAATACAGAGTTGTTCATTAACTTCCTGTAGATCCTTTAATCGGACTGTAGTCGTCAATCCACAGTAAAATCCAAATAGGTACAGCCAGTACAATCCAAATAGGTACAGCCAACACGTGTTTCGTCACACCTGTGACTTTATCAAGGCTGAAAATACATACAGTAATGGCTATTGTGAGATGTACAGGTAAACTGGAACATAGGCATTCTAGAGAATGACACAAAAGTGTAAGTGTGCAAAAAAACATGGCAAAATCCACACGTGTGTAAAAATGACATCCAACACCTGTAGTCAAATTGGATACAAGAACGAAAATAATGTAGAACCAGCATGTGGAGACCAAGTAAGTCCTAAAAGTAAAATAAAAGTGTTAGCACCCCAAACATGTGTATTGATAACCAGACCCTAATGGGACAGTGAGCAATGAAGGTAGAAACGGGTGGTTGGAAGGTAGGCTCAACACTAGAGTAGAGATAATTGCAGGGAAAAAGACAGAACCGCTTACCTATAGAAGCTATAAATTAAGCGGTAACTCCCAGGAGTACGTGCGAAACATATCCGGGGAAGGCTGGAAATGTAAGAAGAAAGAGAGAATAAAAAATGAAGAATTAAGGTCACAATGGAGTAACTGACAGAAAGGGTAGGGGAGAAGAATGGAGAAGGGGAGAGATCTGTGTAAAACCTCAGGCTCAGCGAGAGGCGCGGATCCTGGTAAGTCCTATGGAAGGTAAAGTACGAATGTAGAGAATGTACTGTCACAAAAGGTAAAAAAGTGTGGGTGACTGGAAGGTGTCACTGAAAAACGTTCTGACAGTAACAGGAATAACGGTGGAAAAGTGATGGGGTGAGATGGACATCATAAGGTGAGTAATGGTAAAAAATGGTCATTGGGCATGTGAGGGACAGATAAAGGAAAGCCCAAACGCGTTGTAAAAGGTAAAGCGCGCACGTGGATGAAACGGTCGCCGATGGGTACATTACGAGCAAAATACAGTGGCGAGAGTTGATAAACCCAGACCAAATGGCTTGGGGACAAGAGCGTCATTGTGCTAGCGATTTAAAGTGCAAATGGTGAAGCTGGCGCTTATAGCAGTGGGTAGGAAAATGTGGAGGGTAATTATTAGCATCATGCTAAAAAGAGGAATAGTAATCGCAAACGTGCAACAGCATCATTGTGCTATGAAAGTAAATGAAATTGGCATGGCCGGCGCTCATACCGTTACAGTTAGGGTAGATAATACGGGGGTAGTCATTGGTGTTGTGCGGAAACAGATAAAATAAACGTAGTGCGGTTAAACTTAAATATATACTGATCACATAGAGACACGCACCTTGAAAGTGGCACGCATTCTCTGGTAAGTAAAGATTAAGAAGGAGCAAAGGTCCAACTTACAGAGGGAAAGGAATGTTCAATAGCCAGTCAGTCAGGTGTAGCATGGGTCTAGGGTGAACTCACCAAAGTTATTTGGAGAAGGGTATGCTCGTCATGGAGGGGGGGGCATAGTATGGCCAATGGAATAGCACCGGAACCCAGAAATGTCCTTCGAGGGAATAGGTTGCAGCCATATTGGGGGAACCCATGAGGAAAGTTAAGATCGACCTGTAGGTTGGAAATGTCACTAAGCAAGAGCGAAGAGGAAAAGTAGTGTGAAAGTAAAAGACACCCTTGCTCTTATGTGATAAAGAACATGCAACATAGTATTAGATGACAGAAACATACAGTCCATCAAAGCATGTACTTTGTTGGATCAGATATTGCAATAAAACTCACCCAAGGAGGCACGTGCATCTATTATAAGATGAAACCACATGTTGCGATCAAAATGAGAAATGTGTAGATAAAATTTGTACATCTTCAACAACTGGCGTTGTAGGTAGAGAGTGGTATTAGAGAAATTGGCAGAACCAAGTAATGCACACAGTAATAATTGGAAGGTAGCATTGTGTCCAAAGTATGGTACATAAAAATCAGTAATTGAACATAGAAATATGGAAGGTAAAAATTAAGAAATAGAAACGTAGCTGGTAGATCCCAGCCCATACGTACAGTAATAAATGTATACAAATACACAAAATGTGTCTGAAGTATGGTACACACAAATCGCCAAAGCAATCGTACAAAGAGCGGAGGGTAACAGTTTAAGACAACAGTAGAGACTGTATAGACTTGATGTTACATCTGTACAAAAAAGAAGAAGAAAACACCGCAATTTATCGAAATATATTGGGAGACAATTAGTACGATGTGCAGTGTATGATGAAAAGATTCAGGTGAGGAACACATGTAGTTCATTGTACGTATTTAGACCCTTCTCAATAGCCCGTAGCTCAAGAATCCATCTGGCCTCACATTTCCGAAGTTCCTTGGTCCTATTTCCCCCTCTGGGAGAAGCGGTGATGTGTTTAAGGCTGAAAAATCTAATCCTAGGGATATCTGATTCCCCGTGTACAGAGGCAAAATGTATAGCCAGCGGATAGTTAGGTGTAAGGTTCCTCACAGCCCTGATGTGCTCTTGTATACGTTCCTTCAGGGGGCGTATGGTGCTGCCCACATATATAAGACCACATACACATACACATATGATCACATAAACAGTGCCACATTTGAAAACACCTGCCGGTTATACTTCTATCCCTCTTGAACGGGGTTTGGAATCCTTGACTCTGGCTCTCTCATATAGGGACGCCACCCTATATGAACACACTAGAATGTTAATAGACCTGACCAAACTAGTCTTGGTTAACAATGTTTTTTTTACATGAAGGAACTTGGTACAGACAATCCCAGGTTGTAGCAATGGGTTCTAAATTTTCACCCTCATATGCCAACCTCTACATGGCACAATTTGAGAAATACCATCTCTGGCTCAATTGCCCTAACCACATTACACAACACATTGTATTCTGGGGTAGATACATCGACAACATCCTGGCTATCTGGACCGGCAATAGACATGACCTAGAGGAACTCTTCAAACACTTGAACACTAACGACTACAATCTAACCTTCACTTCCAAGGTAGATAAAGATCACATTGAATTCCTGGATCTGCTCTTATACATTTCAGGTAATAAGATCTCATCCCGGATTTTGAGGAAACCCACTGCATGCAATTCCATCTTACATGCCCACAGTGCACATCCCAACTCCCAAATCAGGGCTATTCCCTACGGAGAAATTATTAGGACCAGACGTAACTGCAGTGATGACATTTTCGAACAAGAGTTGAACCTACTAACCAAACGATTTATCAATCGAGGTTACCTCCAAACGACCATTGACTCAGCACTTATTCGTGTACGTTCCAAACAACGGGACTCTTTACTTATCAGGACCCATAAAAAATCTACTAAGACCCCAAGAGATAGGGTCTCCTTCATCACCAAATACAGTCCAGTCAGTGGGGCTGTATTCCGTATACTCAAAAAACATTGGCCCCTACTACTTTTAGACTAAACTGGGGATGCTTATTGGACAATGACCATCCATCACACACAGTAGGGGTCACACACTTAGGAACATGCTTTGCCTTAGCTTTCTGGCACCTCCCCCCTCCTCTTCATCATTGTGGTTACCTAACAAACCAGAAGGTGTTTTTTAATGCTGAGGTTGCATCTCCTGCCAATTCACACTGAACAAGACTACATCCTTCTCTTTCAACACTCCAACTACGCTTTTAGTGAAGGAATTTATCAATTGCAACACAAGGTACACTGTTTATGTGATCATATGTGTATGTGGTCTTATATACGTGGGCAGCACCATACGCCCCCTGAAAGAACGTATAAAAAGCGCACATCAGGGCTGTGGGGAACCTCATACCTAACTATCCACTGGCTATACATTTTGCCTCTGTACACGGGGAATCAGATGTCCCTAGGATTACATTTTTCAGCCTTAAACACATCACCCCTTCTCCCAGAGGGGGAACTAGGACCAAGGAACTTCGGAAATGTGAGGCCAGATGGATTCTTCAGCTACGGGCTGTTGAGAAGGTTCTAAATACGGACAATGAACTACATGTGTTCCTCACCTGAATCTTTTCATCATACACAGCATATCGTACTAATTGTCTCCCAATATAGTTTGATAAATTGCGGTGTTTTCTTATTCTTTTTTGTACAGATGTAACATCAAGTCTATACAGTCTCTACTGTTGTCTTAAACTGTTCAGACACATTTTGTATATTTGTATACATTTATTACTGTACGTATGGGCTGGGACATACCAGTTACGTTTGCTATTTCTTAATTTTTACCTTCCATATTTCTATGTTCAACTTACTGATTTTTATGTACCATACTTTGGACACAATGCTACCTTCCGATTATTACTGTGTGCATTACTTGGTTCTGACAATTTCTCCAATACCACTGTCTACATACAACGCCAGTTGTTGAAGATGTACATATTTTATTTACACATTTCTCCTTTTGATCACAACATGTGGTTTCATCTTATAATATATGCACATGCCTCCTTGGGTGAGTTTTATTGCAATATCTGATCCAACAAAGTACATGTTTTGATGGACTGTATGTTTATGTAATCTAATACTATGTTACATGTTCTTTATCACATAAGAGCAAGGGTGTCTTTTACTTTCACACTACTTTTCCTCTTCGCTCTTGCTTAGTGACATTTCTAACCTACAGGTCGATCTTAACTTTCCTTGTGGGTTCCGTCAATATGGCTGCCGCCTATTCCCTCGATGGACATTTCTGGGTTCTGGTGCTATTCCATTGGCCATCCTACGGGCCCCCCCTCCTTGACGAGCATACCCTTCTCCATTTAACTCCGGTCGGTTCACCCTACCGATGCTATACTGGACTGACTGACTATTGAACATTCCTTTCCCTCGGTAAGTTGGACCTTTGCTCCTTCTTAATCTTTACTTACCAGAGTTTACGCGCCACTTCCAAGGTGCATGTCTCTATGTTATCGGTATGTATTTAAGTTTAACCGCACTCTGTTTATTTTATCTTTTTCCGCACAACACCAATAGCTACCCCCTGTATTTCCTACCCTAACTGTTTTCCTGTAACGGTATGAGCGCCGGCCACGCCAAATTCTTCTACTTTCCTAGCACAATGACGCTGTTGCACGTTTGCGATTACTATTCCTCTTTTTAGCATGACGCTAATATTTACCCTCCACATTTTGCTACCCTAACTATTTCCTTCACTGCTATAAGCGCTGGCTTCACCATTTGCACTTTAAATCGCTAGCACAATGACGCTCTTGCCCGCGAGCCTCTTTGGGCTATTTCATCACATCGTTTACAATCACCATTCCTAGCCATTTGGGCTGCGTTTATCAGCTCTCGCCACCGTATTTTGCTCGTACTGTACCCACCGGGGGCCGTTTCATCCACGTGTGCGCTTTATCTTTTGCAACGCGTTTGGGCTTTCCTTTATCTGTCCCTCATATGCCCAATGACCATTTTTTACCATTACTCACCTTATGTTATCCATCTCGCCCCATCACTTTTCCACCGTTATTCCCGTTACTGTTGGAACATTTTTCAGTGACACCTTCCAGTCACCCACACTTTTTTTACCTTTCGTGACATTACATTCTCTACATTCGTACTTTACCTTCCATAGGACTTACCAGGGTCCGCGCCTCTCCCTGAACCTGAGGTTTTACACAGATCTCTCCCCTTCTCCATTCTTTTCCCCTACCCTTTCTGTCACTTACTCCATTGTGACCTTAATTCTTCATTTTTTATTCTCTCTTTCTTCTTACATTTCCAGTCTTCCCCGGTTATTTTTCGCACGTACTCCTGGGAGTTACCGCTTAATTTACAGCTTCTATAGGTAAGCGGTTCTGTCTTTTTCCTTGCAATTATCTCTACTCTAGTGTTGAGCCTACCTTCCAACCACCCGTTTCTACCTTCATTGCTCACTGTTTCATTAGGATCTAGTTATCAATACACATGTTTGGGGTGCTAACACTTTTATTTTACTTTTAGGACTTACTTTGGTCTCCATGTGCTGGTTCTACATTCTTTTCGTTCTTGTATCCAATTTGACTACAGGTGTTGGATGTCACTTTTACACACGTGTGGATTTTGCCATGTTTTTTTTGCACACTTACACTTTTGTGTCGTTCTCTAGAATGCCTATGTTCCAGTTTACCTGTACATCTCACAATAGCCATTACTGTATGTATTTTCAGCCTTGATAACGTCACAGGTGTGACGAAATACGTGTTGGCTGTACCTATTTGGATTGTACTGGCTGTACCTATTTGGAGTTTACTGTGGATTGACGACTACAGTCCGATTAAAAGATCTACTGGAACTTAATGAAGAACTCTGTATTACTTGCTTTTGGATCTACGACATGCAATATTCATATTGATTATAACTGAGAAATACGCTGTATGAGTGCAGTGGTTTTCTTTGTTCAGATAATTTTGAAGTAAGTGTCCTGCTATGTAAATTTGAATGCAGCCTATTGGCTAATAATACCTTTGTTTTTCATTACAGTTTTTTTCTCCATTGAAGATTGCTAATGCATTTTATGTCTCTCTTTTCTGCTTTACAGAAATGTTTTAACTCTGGTTGATGTGCTTAATAAAGAAAACCTTTACAAAAATACGGCATTTTTGACCTGTTTGTCAACATAGATTTCATGATTACATTGACGCATGTATATATGATATATATATATATGTACTAAAATTCTGAATACAATTTTATACTTACATATACATGTATTCTAGTGCTTATGACATTGATGAGGATTCCCCTGGAAGAGAACTAACATCTAAGTTTAAGTAACTTATCCTTCCATAGCTAGATAAAGAAAACTATGGATTTGACACTGGGCGACTCAACCTAGGAATGTTTGTTTATATTTAAAAAATCCAGTGCACCAAAAGGCACATTTCCACTTCAATATGATGTGGAGGATCCCACTGTGAATTTCTTTAGAATCAGCAAAGAATCAGCAAAGAATGACTAGCTATCTAATAAAATCTATGTATTCTAAGTTGGCTCACATTTATGTAAAAACCTAATGTTATTTTTCCACAGCAAAGTCAAAAGATTGTAGGTAAACATATGCTTAGTTTTACGTTTTATCCCTTGCCACACTTAACGCACATGAGCATTAATACTTTAAGGCATGCTACCACACATCCCTAATTTATTAGAATAAGATAATTTCTGTTATTGGCTAATTGCCAAAACGTTAAATAGATGAGTGTGATCAGATCTTGAGTATAGTAAGCACACATTGTCACATTGTTTAAAAAACATTATAATACTCAGTATTTGGGTACGTAAGTCTTCAAATCTATTTTAAACGGTGTATGATCAGCACAGATTCAACCTGTGGCACCACAAGCGTACTAACAGTGACACAAACAACACAAGCAAACATATGCTTAGCCTTACCCATCAAACACCATTGTTGACCTTGACACCATTCCAGTGTACCCCACATAGTTCCTTATGTTTCTACCTATCATTTGAGAAACAGTTATTCTCGGCCTTGAGTACATATTATTTCATCCCTACTTGGCAACACGCTCATAAATGCTCTATCATCCACATGAATATTCCCTTAAAAGGGCAAGGCAGAATGCAAATTCTGAGAACCTAACCAACTAATAATTGATGCTGGCATGACTGCACAAGCGATACAACTAAAACGATGGTGACAAATATATGAACGCTGTACAGCATGTAAATGAAAGTACTAGATAATACTGCGTGAGGGACAGAACAGGTGAACTATGTGAGAATGTTCTTTTGGGCAGTTACTTGTGTTTCTCTCCTTGACATTACATAAGTTTATATGTTCCCGGTGAATAAATATTCTTACACAATATGGAGAAGGAAAGTCCACTTAATCATCCTTAGTCTACCATTCGTGAGATGGGACATATGTCTACTTCCTTAATATCGTGGAAAAACTACTGATTGCCTTAGACAGTCGCCATGCAGCTGCACTGGTAAAACTGGAGCTTTCATGGACCTTTGCCACTAACAACCAAGATGTACTGTTGGAAGCCTTAGCAAATAACGTTCAGAGGGACCTATCTTATGAATGTGTGTATGTGTACTTGTATGACTCGAACCTAGATGAAGGGAGGAAAAGTGTTGTACAGAATCAAAGGCAAGGGTTCAGTAATTGAATGATTGGGCAGTAGTTGGGCTCTGTCAACAGAAGTGGACTGCTACTACATGCTCGTTAAAGAGGTGTCAATTTAGCTCCCTCTTAAATTAGAGCAGGGATGAGGCAGTTGTGAAAGAATACCTTTCCAGATTCTGGATGTAGACACAGATTTGCTTTTCTGTTTTTTTCACTACTTTCTCTCCAGTCTGCTGGTGCCCTGGCTGGAGGTATGTCAAGAGCCACAGGAGATAGCAAGTTTGTCAGCCAGATAGGTGGGTTTGTCCATCATGAAGGCTTTGTCGATGATGCAACTGTTTTTAAAGTTGGTGCAGGCTGATCATTAGAGCCATTTGAGTTCCTTTGTGTGGGGTGATGTACTCATTCTTCTTCGAGGCCTTTATTGAGGCATGTTGTGGTGTGTAGAATGCCTTATGAAGCAAGTGAGGAATCTGGGAGGTCGTGGAGCAAGGCTTTGCCACCATGCAGATGCAAAAGTACAGGATTAAATATCAGTTCTGTAGTATATCTCTTGTAGGAACAATCTTGTTTACTTTAGTAGAAATAACTGTTACCCCGCTGCCTGGCTTTTCTTGATAATGGGTTTCTCAAGGCTGAGGTCAGACGCCATAATGAATCTAAGTGACATGGTGTCAGATGAAAGTTGGAGTTTGAATACAGCTACGTTCATGTCATTGAGACTAGTTGTTGCCTGTTGTTTTTGATGAAAAGCTGCAATTTTGTTGTTTATGGTTGAGATTCAGGCAGGTGGATAATGAACATCTAGGTCGAGATGAGGTGCATGCCATGTTTGAGGCACTGATTGTCTGAGAGAGTTTCATAGAGAATTGTGTGCCACCATTGCAGTACTGAATGATAATGCTTGTATCAATGAGTAGAGTCTAAATGGGCTTCATGTAGGGATTGGCGATGACTGGGGACAATGTGCCTACCTCATCAAACAGGTATAGTTGGATAAATAGAAGGAGAACCAGTGAAGTGAATTCCACTTGAGTCTTCAAGGTGTGGATGAGGGTGGGATGGTTGATGGTGTTAAATATGGTAGAGGGAACCAGAAAAACCAGGAAGCAGAGGTCATCTATGAATTGTACTGTACTGTACTTTTAAGGAGCTGAGCATTTGTTGTTCTCTTTTGGATTAGCCTCAGAGCACTGGCTGGATGCTAAGCCATATGATGAGGATGAGAAGGTGATCAGGGCAATTTATGGGAGCTTAGCATAGCACAGTAGGTGATGTCAAGAGGATGGGGAGGAAGATTTTGCCTTTGCAGCACAACCTCTTTGCCTCCCTATTTTATTGAGCTATTTTTTGCATGTTAATTATAAACACTGATGTCTCTCGCTCAGAGATGTGTGATGAGTACCATACTACTCTGGATGCACCAAATGACATATGGCAGAGATGCTATATGATACATATGCATACTGATAAAACTTGTGTCATGAACTCAGTTTGCCTTCAGACCTATGCAGGCCTAACAGTTTATCAGAGATGCTCCCAAAACCATACAACACAAAGATGATTCCTGCAGTGTCACCCCTTGCCACAAACTCAATAAAATTAAGTGGATCAATAACCCTTGGATCACCTTTGTCAATTCTATTATCGTAGACGTTGGCAGAGCTCTGGACTGTAGAAACAAATAACAAACTATTAGAACATGATTATACTGCTTCTGTGGTTCAACAATAGTTAATCAGTCACTGGTGCAGTGTTGGCAGTGTGAATGCCTCTCTTGAATGTCAGTATTTGTGAAGTGGTGTACTTATAGGTCTTCAGTTGTTGGTAGTGAGTATATTGGACAGTGTTGGCATTTTATATGAAAGGTTTAGTGTTACCTTCTCACACATACTGGGAACACCATATTTTTCTCATTGGGCTGACCGGCGGAAACCTTATCCCAGTGGGAAAAGAGCATAAGCATTGTTCCTGGCTCATAATTGATCTGAACAATGATTTTACTGCAGATGTTATAGTGATATTATCAATGATGTTATCAAAGATGTAATGAGTGCCTCAGTATCTGGGGTAATTAGCAGTGCACGGCTGGGTCGCGAGTTATAGTTACCCTAGGGCACAAGTCATAGTTATTTGAAATAATTCTAACTATAACTATAACTGCTGAATTTCTCTGGTTTTGTGCGAGTATATTCAGAACCTAACCATAACGTCCTTTTAACCTTTGGTTTTATAAGTGAATTTCTAAGGTTTTTTAAATTATATTTCCTAACTATAACATCCTCATAATTTTTTTTAGTGAATTTCTATGGTATTTTTTAATGTAAAGTAATATTAATTACTATACATTAATCTAACCACCACCCACGCTTGGCCTTTGGTCGTGCACAGCAGAGGTTGATTGTAGGCCAGGCCCTGCAGCCAGCCCCTATCAGCACCAATCCCTGTGCCGCGCATGGCCTTGCGGCCAACTCCCTGTAACCACCAAGAGAGTTTTTATAAACTTTAATAAATTAAATAGTTAGAATGATATGTTTAAGACAAATTGAAATGTAACTATATTCCTTAAATGTTTGAATTTGAAAATAAAATAAATTAGGCGAACAACCAGAGACGCACTAAGACTGGAACACTCACCTTTCAGTGTGAGGGTCAGAGACCTTAAGCACTAGTTCATCGAATGCTCCTTAGTGTATAGTGGGCAGCCATAACTTTGACATTCAAGCCAAAGATTTTGTTGGTGAAAAAGATTCACATAGGAATAAAGACTTGACTTGAATGTTTAACAGTCAAAACACTAGAAAATGAACAGACACACTGCCATGAGAAACAAGAATTTGAACCTTCAATCTACTGATATTCAAAGAGCTTTACCACTAGGCCAGAAGTGACCCTGGTCTGCTGTCAATGAAAATGTAACTATGACATTTGCAGCAATGATCTTGTTAGTGTGACGCTTTGAAGTTATTGCCTGTGGACCGCATATTTGCATGCAGGGAAACAGATTAAAAACTCGCTTTCTACAAGCAGGAGCTGTTTTACAGCTCCCACTTGCAGAAAGCAGAGTTATGTTTACTATCAGTTATCAGCTCCCACCAAGCAAAAGCAAACAACTATGGCCCAGGGGTGGGCACACCGGGACATAGGAGGAGCCTGCCCTGGGGAGGTGGTGGTCCCAGGGCCGGGGGACCGTGATGGATCCCCTTCCTTCTTTAAGTTCAGGGCTGGGGAGGCAGCCATGTGGTCCCCTGAGTTCATTATGATTAAAGCCCAGGGGAGGTGGCATAAAAATGTACTAGGAGGGGGGGCCCATGCGCCCCCTCCTTTATTTCAACATGCCCCTGGGACAAGGCCCCCGCAGAGGGCTTAATAAAAACACGCAGGGGTGCCCGCGCTTGTTTTTGTGTTTTTTTTTTACATTTGTTGCTGTGAATTTGTTTTAAAGTGCTTTTGTGCCCTGACGGGACCCCAGCACCACAGCTAAGGGGTCAAGGTGGCCCTAACTAAGACCCTTTCTTTTCCTCACTTTTTTAGGTGCCAACATTTCCTGGTTTGGAGTGTTGGTAGCCACTCGTGCCCTAAGGTAATTATAACTCAGGCCCCCGCCATGAACAGTCTTTTCCTCAAAATTTTCACTGCAAATGTCATGAGTTTGGCAATTTGTGGGGTAATTAGCAGTGCATGGCAAGGGCGCGATATATAGTTACCTTAGGGCACAAGTTATAGTTACTTAAGATAACTCTAACTACAACAGGCACATTTATATGGTTTGGTATGTTTAAAATGTGAGCCTAACTATAACGTCCATGTAATCTTTAGTTTTTTTCAGTGAATTTCTATGATTTTTCTACCTTAAAATAATTTTTTATACTATACATTACTACACACACTGCCATGCATGGCCTTTGGCTGTGAGTGGCACCATTTGGCCAAACCCCCTAACCACCCAACCCCACCCTGTGCCTGGCCCTTCGGCCAGGCATGGGGGGTGTTGGCAGCAGTCCGTCTTTCTGGGTGTTAGAATAGGTGTGAGATGGTGCATCTGGGGTGAGAGTGGTTGTAAGGGTGTGTGTCTGGGTGTGAGAGTGGATGCATCAATGTCTTAGTGGGTGCATCAGAGTCTCTGTGGATCTGTGAGTGGGTGCATGAGGGTTTCAGTGTGTCTGTGAGTCAGTGTGTGAGAGTGTGAGTGGGTCTGTGAGTAGGTGCGTCAGTGTCTATCTGGGTGTGAGAGTGGGTGTGTCAGTGTCTTAGTGGGTATGTCTGGGTCTGTGAGTGGGTGTGTGAGAGTTTCAGTGGGTGTGTGAGAGTGTGAGTGGGTCTGTGAGTAGATGCATGAGTGTCTGAGAGGGTCTGTGAGTGGGTGCATGAGGTTCTGAGTGGGTTTGTGAGTGGGTGTTTAAGGGTCTGAGTGGGTGAGTGAGTCAGAGAAAAAGATTGAAAAAGAGAAATTGAGAGAGAAAGAGCGGGAGAGAGATAGAGAGTTTTTTAGGCTTTGATGAATGATATACTTAGAATGAGATATTTCTGGAAAAATTGAAAAGGAAAATGTATTTGTCACTTAAAAAGAGTGAGATCACCTTATAATACCACTATTATAACCTTATACTTTTAAAGGAATGAATATGGGGAAATGACCACAGACACACCTGGACTAGAACCATCCACTGTCTGTCTGAACTCTTAACCATTTTGTAACTCATGACAGCTCAGTGTGCTTTAAGTGTTTGAAGTCATTGCATGGAGAGCCCATTCCATTGACCACCTCTCTCTCTCTCTTCCATGCCATTATGGGATGGAAGAGAGAGAGTGACCTGGCTGAGGGGGGAGCCTGAAGGCCCCTGTGGTCCTCTCCGGCTCCTGTCATCATGTGGGAGCCGGCATTGCTCCCCCAAGCTGGGATCTGCTTTTAATAGCAGCTCTCTGCTTGTGGGAGCAATGTTTTCATATTTCTTCCTCACACACATATTTGCAGTACTTCAGCTAAGAAGTGCTGGCAGCCATCTTGGGATCCAGGCTCAGCTGTGTCCCAGCAAAAAACATAAAAAGAGATACCCAGACCCGCTAGGAATGGTGGTGGGGTCCCAGAGGGACACTGCTGGGGGCCAAAATGTTTTTTCTGTTACTTTTGTTTTGCAAATCTGTAGATTTTTTTTTTTCAAGTCCCAGCTCTCCTTATGCCACTGCATCACTCTTGCTTCTCTCTTCTCCTTGCTTTTTCTTTTTCTGTGCTTTCTTCATGCTTTTCATTGTTCTCAATGCCTTCACCTTGATTTTTTACCCCTTTATTGTGTGCCCTCTCCTTTTTTACGCCTCATTTTCATTGCTTTCTCCTTGCCTTTCCCTTGTTTTTTGTATCCTTTCTAATTGCTCTACCTCATTTTCACTGCTTTCTTCCTATTTTTGTCCTCTTTTTGAGTACCTTCTCTGTGCTTTTCCCTTATTTTCACAGTTTTCTCCTTGTTTTTGCCCCATTTTTTGTGTTCCTTCTCCTTGTTTTTCCCTTATTCTCTCTGCTTTCTCGTTGGTTTTTGATGCATTACTTTGTGTGCCCTGTCTTTCCTTTTCCTACTTTTTAACTGCTTTCTCCTTGTTTTTCCCTCTTTGTGTGTACCCATTCCTTGCCCCCTTCCCTCATTTTCACTGCTTTCTCCTTTTTCCCCTGTAATATGTGTGCCTTCTCCTTGCTTTTCTCAGATTTTCACTGCTTTCTCCTTGCTTTTCCTCCTGTTTTTGAGTGCCTTCTCGTTGCTATTCCCTCATTTTCACTGCTTTCTTCTTCTTTTGTGTTTTTTCTACTCGCCACTACGTAGTTATAGTTAGGACCTTGTTCCTTAGAAAAAGCATTTTTATTTTGCTAATAAATTTGGTGCTGTTTGATGAATCATCCCCAAATTTTCCCCAAAAATACAATGCTCACTTCAGAGTCTGCCTGGTAAGTTTTGAGGTGATTCTTCAAGCAGGGGCCAAGAAAAAGGGAGTGGCCCAACATGCTTTTCCCCCATTCATGTTTCCATAGGGCTAGTGCCTGAACTACTGGACAGAATTACACCAAATTTGGCAGAAAGGTAGCTTCTTGTCCAGAACAAATCTGTATATATAGGGACGCGAAGACTCCGAGAACCCTCATGATCTGGTGCTGAGATCTGATTGGCTGCCAACAGTTCAACAAGGAAGAGTTCCCAGAAAAAAAAGTAAAAAAAAAAAAAAGAGCAGGGTAAGGACACCCAGAGACCTTAGCTCTGCTGCTGGGGTACCAGAGGGACCCCCCCAGAACAAAAAAGCATTTTGCTTTGGAATAATCCTTAGAGGCTGTGGCGGATCCATGGATCCACCACAAATTCCCCCCCAAAAAACAAGGGGTGGCTCCTGCACTTGTTTCACAAAAGCCCCTGGGTGGGCCAGGTCCTGGGGGCATTGTCAGATTAATTGTGAGGGTGCTGCCTTGTCCCTTGCAGCACCAGGGACTGCCACCACACCGGGGCTCTAATAAAACACAATGTTGGGGGCTGCCCACCCCACCGGCAGCCCACGGGACTACCATCTCCCTGGGGCTATGACAAAAGTCAATGAGGGGGAGCTGCACAGTCCCTCAGAGCCCTGGGGATGCAACCTCCAGGGGACAATGTATAAAACTATATGCAGGAAGCCGGGCAGCACCCCCGCAGCCTCAGGTACCACCACCTCCCAGGGGCACATGTGTAAAATTAATGTGGGGGGCTGCTGCCCCCCCCCACAACCCTGGTACTGCCCGCTCCCAGGGGCACGTCCCTGAAACTAATGCAGGGGCTGCCCGGCACCCGTAGCTCCGGGGACCACCATCTCCTTGAGGAACATGCATAAAACTAATGCAGGGGCTGCCCGTTCACCCCAGCCCTGGGGACCACCACCTCCTGGGGACACTACTCTAAAACTAATGTGGGGGGGGGGGCACCTGGGCCCCCACAGCTCCTGGGGCCATAACCTCCCTGTGGCACAAATTTTAAAACACATAGAGGGTCCGTTGTGCTCCCCCAACCCCAGGAACCACCACCTTCCTTGGACTATAGATGTTGGAGAGGGGCTGCGTGACTCACTCACAGACCCACTGATGTTCCTGGGGACTGCCACCCCCACAAGGGTTGGCTCCAACTCTGCCTAGCCCTGGGACATAACTATGTGTTGAGACTTGGCAGGAGCTGACAGCTCCTAACACGTTACAGCAAACACTCAGCTCGCAGTGAGGGGGATCTGCCAAACAGTTCTCCCTTACTACGAGCAGAGGTGTCCTCTGTTTTCATGCCCACAGAGATGCTGGCAGAGAAACAGAGGAAACATTGCTCTCAGAGAGAGGGAGCTGATTTAGCATCTCCCCCTCTATGACAGCAATGTCAGTTCCCACAGGAGGTGGGGAGCTAGTTGGGCCATGGGGGCCTTCAGGCTCACCTGTGGTCCCTAATATTGTCACTGAGTGCCCTAGGAGGACACCCAGGTCACATGGCTGGGCCCTGGGATTGAGGGCCCCAGGGCCAGGATCATCCCTGGGGAGAGGGCCACTCGGACCCCCTCCCCCTACCCTTCAAAAAATTAAATAAGTAAGCCTGGTCCCAGGAGATAAGTGCCCCGGGTCCAAGTTTGGCCTAGGAAGAGGGGCCGCGAGGCCCCCTCTCCCCCAAAAAACAGTAAATATTTAGGCCATGCCTCTGGGGATGTGGTCCCCAGGGCTCAGATCATTTCAAGTAACTATAACTCGTGCCTTCACCATACACTGATAACTATCCCACAAATTATGACTCTCATGACTCCTTTGATAACATCTTTCATAATATCAATGTAATATTGGCAGTAACATTTTTGGTTAAAAAAAACAGTGCATAGCGGTGTTTCTATTTATGGTTACCTTAGGGCACGAGTTATAGTTACTTGAGATAACTCTAACTATAACAGGTGAATTTGTATGGTTTTGTAAATGTCCCTGAAACCTTTGCTTTTGAAGTGAATTTCTATGTTTTTTTTAGCCTCCTGCACTTTGGGGCATAGTTACAAGCCACTTGCTCCACCCTGCATCACACTAGCATAATTTTTTTCAACACTGAGGTGGCCTTTTTCCCGCACTAGATTGACAAAGTGGTGCAATGCCTACATTGCACCACTTTGTGAACACTTGAGCCACATTATTCCTGTGTCAGGCATAATGTATGCAAGGGGGGAGTTGCGATGGAGGGAGGCCAAAATAAATGGTGCACTGCGCAATTTTTTCCATCATTTTTAACACCTGCCATGAGCAAGTGTTAAAATGACGCTCCTGTAGTAACCTGCGGGCCTACCTGTGCTTTGCTGCAGTAGCGTCAACATTTTTTAAGCTAGTGCAGCAAAGTGCCACAATAGCAAACATTTTGACACTATTGTGCTAACGACTGCCATGGTGCACCGTATTATAAATACGGTGCAAACATGGTGTTGTTAGGTGGCAGTAGGGGGACGCAATAAAAGTGGTGCATCGGGACTGCATCACTTTCTTGTAAATCTGCTGCTTTGTGTTTTTAAGCTCCATGGATGGTCCGGATCCCGGGGAGGAAGAAACTGTTATGTTTTGGGGGAGGGACCCCGTCCCAGGTGCAATTTTCTGGGAAGGGGGCACATGGCACCTCTCCTGGGGCCATTTTCAGTACCAGGGACACTATCTCTGGGGCTTGGCCACCTTTGAAAAGGGTAAGAAGGGCACACTGCCCCCTCCCTGGGCTGTTTTGGCCCCAGGCACCCCATAGCCCAGGCCTGGCCATATTTTAAAGGGGTGAACATGGCCCCTTTCCCCAGACCGATTTCAGCCTCATGGACTCCATCCTCTGAGACCCAGCAGCAATTGCAAAGGGGACATGCTAGTCCTCTCCCCGTGCTGTTTTTAACTCTGGGTACCTCATTAGCCAAGGCCTGGTTGCATTTGTAAAGGGGGAGGGCACATGCAGCCCCCTCCATGGGCCGATTTCACCCCCAGGGATCCCATCCCCAAGGCTCGGGTGGCATTTGAAATGGGGGAGGGGTGTATAGCCCCCCCTCCCCAGGCAGAATTCATCCCCAGGTACCCCATTCCAGCTCATTTTTGGGGGGAATGGAGGTACCATGTGCTCTTCTATGGGCCATTTTCATCCCCAGGATCCCCACCACAGGGAGGGGACACATGACCCCCTTCTCTGGGCTGATTGTAGCCCCAGGAACCCCACCCCTTAGGTCGGGCCTCATTTGTAAAGGGGGAGAGGGGCACACAACCCCCCTCCCTGGGCCGCTTTCGGCCCTGGGTTACCCATTCAGAGGCTAACTGCATGTGTAAAGTGGGAGGGGTACCATTCAGCCCCCTCTCCCTGAGCCATTAATGGCCCGAGACCCGAAGTCAGCCTAGGGAGGGGGGCCCTATGCCCCCTCCCCCTGATATTAATACAGGATGGGGTCCCTGAGGCCAAAATCAGCCCAAGAGGAGGGCACCACGCCCCTCCCCCATAATAATAACACCAGGCACCAGGGGATGAGGTCTCCGGGGTCAAAATCTCTACTTATGTCACACAGTGTGGAGATATGGGTTATGTGAACATGGTCAAGAGACTGAAACACGTCATGGATGTAAGATCACAATAAACATCAGTGCGATACCACCTTGCCTTGTGGAGCAGAGTTATATATATATATATATATATATATATATATATATATATAATGCCGAAAAATGTCACCACACTCCACGAGATACAAATAAACGTGTATTTTATTGAAGTAACAACCAATGGTGGAGTGCAGTGAAATTTTTTGGCATTATATAATTTCGAGATTGGTCTTCTCTGTCACTGGGCAGTGGAGTGCGCCGCCCAGCAACTCTTCGACCACTTTGTTCTACAATATATATATCTATGTATAGCTGCTGGTGCTTGTGGGGAAGGTAAACTGACCTTCATGTGTATTTTCAACGAATGGAAAACGCTGCACTCTAGAAACTCCACATTTTTAAGACACTTTAATGAGATCTTCAGGCAGACACCAACACATTTGGACCAACACAGTCCTTATCACAGTTAGTAGGCCCATCATCTATTTCTCTGTTATATATACAAACCTGTCATGTTCCTAATGGAGCATTCTTGGAAATGTAGGGCCAGATATTCGAAAAAGTGGTGCAGTGCAGCAAGTCACTTTGCTGTGCTGCATTGCATTGCTTGGAGAGGGAAGGAATGCACCGGATTTAAGGATATGGCACATTCCTGTCCTTTCCTCCTCTACTGATGCACAATGGGCTACCTAGCACCAATGCAGGCACCCTTACATCATGGTGCAAGAGTGTCTGTGTTGCATGCAGGATTGTTTTTGTATAGGAAGAGGCACCTTAATGAACAAAAACAATCCTGGGAAGCTTGTTCATGTTTGCAGCACACGTAGAAAGAGAAAAAATTAGGTGAAATCAAGCTATTGCTCCACATTGAGCCTCCCCTTTGGAGGCGTAAGGTTTTGGGGTATTCTGAGGTTCACCAGGGTTGATAAATCTGGGTTTTATCAAAACTCATGGGTGATGCGTGGGAACATCCACCACAACGCCCATGGATTGCCTTCCTTGTGTAGAGTAAGGCAACGCAGTGACTTGCGCTGCCTTGCCTTACTCCATCTCTATGAGGCCATTCAAAGCCACACGAAGTGGCTTTGAGTGGACTCATAGATATGGATGCAAGGAATGCACTGCTGTTGCATCACAATAAATTATGCAACAATGGCACAAGGGGGTCATAAATATGCTCCTAGGGTGTAGCAAAAATTACAATGAAAATCGATTTGGCACACAACTTAGAACAGCAATGCAATAAGACACATTTATTAATGATGGTTCTCTTATGATTATATGCAGTGAGTGCTTTTGTTACCATCATATTGACTTATCACTTTGTTCAAATTATGGTTGAATCAATATCAATATGATTCTTAGCTGCACATGCCATATTAAGGAAGGCATTGGCATTAGCTCCACTGACTTCATTAGTGCTCAACATGTTGTAACCCACATTTATATATATTCTACTAAATGTTAGATGTTGGAGAATGTCAAGTTTGGCCCAGCTACCATTAAGGTTAGAGTGCCGAACCGATGCAGTTGAAGGATTCTGCCTGAACTGGAGTCTTCCAGAGGTAAGAGCAAAAGTGAGTCACATATCACATTTCGAATGTTGGTTTACCTAAGCTTATATACAATAATTGCGATACAGGGTCCACCGAACTCCCATTAGACACAATTGATTCACAGAAGTGTCATAACAGACTAGAGGAAGGCGATACATTGTATATTGTAGCAAATTCACAAACAAACAATTTTTAAAATACTGTAGTTTAATTTTTTTAAGTAAAACAAATAACAAAAATTAAAAAAATATGCTACCCAGGAAACTATTTACCTTAAATAAAATATGAAAATGAACACATAAAAATAATATGTATTTTCTTATACTCTCACTAAATTTGAAAACAAAACCAGTTTATTTAACATGTATTCATAATGTGCTAATAATTTTGCACATTTTCAGAAATATTAATATAAATAAAACATTTAAAACACTATATATAAAATATTAACGTAAGAAATATAGTTAAAAAAACTCTACAAAAAATAAACATTTCTAAACACAAAACAATAAAAAAGAATTAAACAATTATAATAACAACAAACAACAATATAAAGCTTAAAAATCCACTCTAAGCAACAGTAGGGCAAATGTTTGACATCATAGGGCTTAGATGTACTATGTCCACTCCATGGAAGGGGGTGGACTTGGGAGGGGCTAGATTTACTATTCTCATTCTAGTTTAACAACAAATCAAATCAAATCAGGGTTTACAAAGCGCAACTACTCACCTGTAAGGGTTTCAAAGCACTAAGGGGGTTTTTTCTCTGAGCTTCAGTTGAAGAGCCAGGTTTTAAGGTCCTTCCTGAGTTGAGGTAGCAATTGTGACTGCCTGAGGTGCAGGGGCAGGGTGTTCCAGCTCTTTGCCGTGATGTATGCGAAGGATCCTCCACCAGCCGAGGCCTTCCATATGCGGGGTTCGGTGACTACTGCTTGTTGAGCAGAGCAGAGAGGCCTGGTGGGGAGTAGAAGGTAATGTAGTGGTTGAGATAGGCAGGTACTAAGTCGTGGAGGGCCTTTAAGCATGGCCAAGGAGCTGGAAGTTAATTCTTTTTACAAGCCAGAGGAGGTCTCTTAGGTGATTGGAGATATTTTTGGGAATAGGGAATGTCCATGATTAGTATGGTGGAGGCTTTTTGGATGTGCTGTAGTTTCTTCAGGTTCTTCTGGGTGGTGCAAGCTAGAAGGCGTTGCCATAGTCGAGTCTGCGGATAACCAGGGCATGGGTTATGGTTTTGGGGCAGTTCTTTGGGATACATTTGTAGATCTTCCAGAGAAGTAAGAGTGTGTGAAAGCAGGAGGATACAACTGAGCTGACCTGTCAGGTCATGGCGAGCGATGAGTCCAGGATTACGCTGAGGTTGCGTGCGTGGTTTGTTGGGGGAGGTACTGAGAGTCGATGGCCACCAAGAGTCATCCCAGTCTGATGTGGATGGTCCCAGGTGAGCAGGGAAAATGTTTGACTTCTAAGGGGTTAGATTTACTATTTCCACTGCAGTCTCAGCAACATTAGGGAAAAGTTTGGATTTCAGAAGAGTAAGAGTAATTAATCCCACTCCAGTCAAATAACAGTAGAGTAGAGAAAGTATTACACTTTGAAAGAATTTTATAGAACAATAAAAGTTCAAATTGTTTATTTCAACTATTTTAATGCAGAATTAAACATTGTAAATTATAGTGCACATAAAATATGAATACTATGCTAATTAAGAAAAATATAAACAAATTGAAATATATTTTAAAATTGTAAAAAACAAAAGAATAGCATTACTTAAAATCCCATTAAACTGACATAAGTGCACAGCTATTAAGATCTTGTGAAATAAATGCAAATGTAATTATTATAAATTAATACTGGAAAAAAGCACAAAAAAATAACACAAAGGTGATTCCACAGACAACATTTCAAAACCACTAGCAAATGAAGTAATTAATAAAATCAAAAACTTGACCGTAATTGAAACAATACAACAGTGAAATTAATCATAATCAATTATCAATTAATCAATCACATATAAAAAACTATTTAACATAACATCATAAATTTAACATCTGTCCACCCTATGACTTAAAAAAACTTTAAAAAGATATTTAATGACTACACAAAAATGTAACACTTAAAAAATAGAAAAAGAACATTATTTCAATAGTCATTATTCAAATAGGGCCAGATGTAGGAAGGCTTTTGCGCCTTGCAAACGGTGAAAAACGCCGTTTGCAAGGCGCATAAGCCCTTACACGATGCAGAATCACAAATAGGGAGGGGTGTTCCTTTCCTATTTGCGACCGCATCGCAATGTAGAGTTGATTTGTGACCGCAAAAGTGGTCGCAAATCAACTCGCAGTTACCATCCACTTGAAAAAAACCGAAACAAAAAGGTTTTGGTATTTTTTCTATTTGCAGCTCGTTTTCCTTTAAGGAAAACGGGCTGCAAAGAGAAAAAAAAAAAACTGCTTTATTTAAAAGCAGTCACGGACATGGTGGTCTGCTGTCTCCAGCAGGCCACCATCCCCGTGAGTGCCTAGACTCGCTATGGGGTCGCAAACTGCGACCCACCTCATAAATATTTATGAGGTGGGTCTTTGCGACCCCATAGCGAGTTGCAGAAGGTGTCTAAGACACCTTTCTGCATTTCCTTTTGCGAGTTGCAAATTGCGAGTCGCTGGGTCTCGCAATTTGCAACTCGCAAAAGGAAACCTACCTACATCTGGCCCTTAGTGATTTCATGAACAGAAAAAACATACTTATTTTAAATATGGTTTAATTTATTTAATTCTCCACCCTATTTCCTTTCTAACCCACTAACCCTTTATTAAATGTAACATAGTATTAAAAATATATTTATACTTCAGAATCAACAAAATAAATTAAAAAAGAATGATACAATTAAACAATTGCCATAATTAATAACCAATTAAATAAATAAATTAAAATTGGAAATATGAAGCATTAAATTAAAATAATTAGTACTTAATTACCTTCCCACCCTATTCCCCTAAAAACTCAACTAATAAAATATAGCTTACACTTAATATTTATAGAATTAAAATACACATCAATTTTAAAAACATACATTTTGAAAAGCAATGCAACAATTAATATAATTGAATAATCAATAAATAAGTAATTTACAGTGCAACTACACCTCCGCCTCAAACACCTGAAATTCAGATATGGCCTTCGGTGATATTGCTCACAATCCACAACAATAAGACCACAGATTTCACAGACCCCAGCCAACTTTAGGGTACCTGGAGGCACTGTCTCCCACTGGTATAGACATCGGGATAGGCACTGTTCCCCATGCCTGGACCAGATCATCTTTGCTCTACCTAGATGTGCACCTAGAAGAGGAACACCTCTGACTGGAAGAAGTTGTGAAAGAATGACCTGATTGTCCTCGTAAAGACACCCACATGAGGGACAAATCCTGGTTCCCTTTGACTCAAACTCCTGGACCAGCCCCAACCCTTTACTATAATGGCCTTGCCCCAACTGCACTACAAGAGAATGTATGCTTCTCACACCACAAACGTGGGTCTCCCCTCCTCCCTCTCAGCATCACTGCCTGTACATTGAGCACCTCAACTCTTGTCCACCTCTTCATCATAGCAGATGCTGATAGGATGCAAACCCGCACTCCAATGCACATCCAACCACTTGTCCACAGGTACCTCCAATCAACCCACTCTGGGTGGGGCCTTCTTTGCCCGTTCAATACCCTTGGCCCCCATACACACACCACTGAGGTCCAGCAATTGGTAGCCCCATTCTCAGAAACCTCATTGCGCGACCCAGGTCACAATCCTGGGGAACAGACCGTTTACCCCTTCCCCCACAGATGGCCCATTGTTCAACCTACACTATTTACACAAACAAGCTATGTCACGGGACACACACCTGGGCCTCCTTCAGGTACAATTCCCTTGGTTGCATTCCACCCCAGAATATTTATCTGAATGCCAAAATTCTTGACACAGAGCTCCTGCCTCTCTGTAGTGTCCCTGAATATTAACAACCTCTCCAGCTCTGTCAAACAAAAGAAGGTACTTGACTACATGCAGTCCCTATATTCTGTACTCTTCAGTTGTAAATCTAAATCCCTCAATCAGGGTACCCTTCATGAGGTCATAGGAGTTAGAATCTGCCTCATTCAGTGTCAGGAGCCAATCCCTGCACTTTCCTGAGAATAACTGCCACATCAGTGTGCCCCAATGTTTCTTTTCAATTTCACACCCAATGCAGGCTCTTTCAAAGGCTGAAAACCATTTTACCATATCATCTCCTTCAGTGAAGGGAGGGACAACTCCTTTTAGGAGTTTATTGGTGAAAGATTTCTTCTTCAACACTTGTATGCTGCCACCAGAGATGGATCCTAAGCCCAACTCTTTCCTTTGTTTTTCTTTTTCCAAGACCTGACTCTCTAAGGCAGGTCTCTTGGTGAGCCTGGCAATATTCAGGCAATATTCAGGTCTGTTTCTGTGGTTGCACTAGTGCTACTGGTAGATGAGCTACCCTCATATCTCTTGTCTACGAGGTCTTCATCCAGCACAGATGCATCATATCTATCTCATCTGGGGGATTACCTCTTTCATGCTGGGCCACCAGAAACCTAGGTTTTGTCTGTTTTGGGGCTCTATCTAGTATGAATTTTTGTATATTCTGCACAACCTCCTTAATTGATCACAGATAATTGCCTCATAAGGTTCCAGGTCGGGCTCCTGGTTTCTGGCCTCTCTATCAGACATATTATTTTTCTAAAGTTGGGACCTTTTTAGAAATTTAGGATCCCTTTTTGGATAGGCCAACTAAAGTAAGGACTTTTGAAACTTTCTGCTAGAATTGTGGGGATCTAACCCGGGCCCTAACAAATATTTAAAAAATTTGCAAAAAATGATTAGTCAATTAAAAAAATCTAAAATAATTAACTAAAGGCAATTTAGCTGTGTGCTCATAAAACTGACAAAGTGGTATCAGCAAATGCAAAATCTTTATCCCACCAATGATACACCAAATGTAGGAGGCTGGCCCTCTATGTAGTGTGTAAAACTAGGCACACTGTGCAGGGGGTCCAGGCAATGACACATTGGTTGCCAGAGGTAAAAACTAGATTACCAAATGCTCAAATTTTTTAGGTAGTTGGTCGAGCAGTTAGGCCAATTTTTAAGAAGTGCAAAGCATTTGTTGTGCTCACAGTATTTATCATGCATGACACACATTCAAAGGAATAACTCAAGACCAATTTATAAGAACACTTCAGATTTTTCTATAATTTTTAAGACCAAGATTATCAAAATTGGGTAAGTACTTTTTAAGATATTGATTTTTGAAGTTTTAATAAATGTAGTCTTTCTGTGTGTAATTACGCACCACTGGAATCAATAGGTAGTCACTTTTAAAAATGCATATAAAATCACACATTTGTTTCACCAAGTTCTTCTTTTGCAGGCTAGTCATGGTCATCAGTGGGCACGCTGTGTCAGCTGGAGAAGTTCAGGAGGCTCCCTGTTCCAGCGGGAGCAGCCATGAAAAGTCTCTAGGAGCTGGAGCAGGGCCAATGCGGGAGACCACTTAGAAAAGGTCTGTTCTTGCAGCTTTAAATGTGGTGCCTTAGTTTCCCCTCAGAGTGTTGAGATCACAAGAGGTGAGGGACCCTTGGGGAACAGCTTTTTCTTCATTGCAGGGCACAGGGTGGCTGGGTGCAGAGTAAATTGGTGAGCCAGAGGCTGTGTGCAAAGGAGCCCTTTGGATCGGGAGGTAGGTCTCTTTGTCAGTCACTTACAGGACAACGGGTGCACTCTGGTGGGAAGTCTGGGGTGTTCCTAAAGTCCCTCAACTAGGGCTTCCTCCTGCTCCTTTTCAGCTCTAGGTGAGCTGAGTTTCCTGATGTCCAACGTCAGCTGACCAGTACCCAGGGTATTGGCACAGTCCGGCCAATGGAGGGCACAGTGGCACCAAATTTGGCACACTTGTGGCTTTTGTCCTGGTAGTTGTTAGTGTGTTGTTGAGTCTGGCTGCATTTCCGATTCGGGAGATATCAGCCAGTCAGTCAGTGACCCTCACTAGGTTGTTGTTTCTTAGTTTGTTGCGGAGTGCTACCTCCACTCTGGAGGGAGGTCTTGGGCGATTGGTGAAGCCAGTAGGTCCTCTGGGTTTCTTGAGATCAGTCCAGTGTCTAGCTTCTCCGCAGCGGCAATTGTCTGGACCTGGGTGCAACAGGCAGGGTTTGGCGCCTTTTCTTGCTGCAGCAGGTCCACAGTTCTTGTGCCTTGGATCTTCTTGGTGCTGGTCTTCCTTGCATCCATTGAATTTGATTTCTTGGTATATGGATGCCCACTAAATATTTAATTTAGTGGGCGTTTTAGGGGACCTGGTAGTGTCCAATGGGACTCTTACCTTTGGGTGGCTACACCACTTACAGTGACCACTTCCTGTGGAAAGGGTCACTTCCCTAATCTTAATTGGCTATTTTCCTTCCATCTAAGATGGAAGAAAATAAAATGGAGGGTCAACTTTGCAGGCAATACCTTAGGGGTGGTGCATGCCAGGTGGGGCCACTTCTCCTACCCTTTGTGTGGTTTCCCACCTTTGCTCCAACCAAAAGAGGGGATTTGCAAAGGGTTAGGCCATCTGCTGATAGTACCACACCTGGGGGTTGAGTTTCAAGGGCAGCAGCCCTTTGAAGCTCACCGCCAGAGCAAAGCACATTCCTGAGGGAGGGGGTGTTAGCTCCTCCACCCAGAAAGGGCATTGTCTTACAAGCCAGAGAGACAGGGCTCTCCCTTGGGTTTGTATATTGCCTTTCTGGAGGTGGCGTGCTGGATAGAACCATTCAACAACCCTGCCATGCTAGTTTTGCAGGGAAAATCTCTAAGGTGACCCCTGGGTACATTTAGGGATAAATCCAAAACTGGTACCAGTTTGGGTTTATCTTTCTGAGCTGTTTGATACCAAGAAACCCAGGGTTTAGAGTGACCATCATGCAGCTGGGAAACTCGTGCTGACCAGTGTCCAGCACATGTATTAAAATGGCTGCTCTGTTCACTCTCTATGTCCCAAGTTTGGCAAAGGACACATTGGGGGAATAATGCTCAGGCAGCTATGCCCTCACATACAATATGAAACTCTGTCTTAGGACTGTAAGGCCTGTCAGAGGGGTGTCTTACCCATAGTACATGCAATGTATGGTGGACAGGGCTCACAAGCAGTGTGCCATGTCGAGTTTGTGTTTTAGGTTTGTACCAGGACACTTAGCCTGCAAGAGCAGTGCTGGGTGCATCTGCATGCATGGCCCTAGAGGATGGCACAATCAGTGCTGCTGTCCTCAGGGGCCACATAGTTCCCCATGCCCTGGGCGCATATTTACCCATTTGCTAGGGACTTATAGTGGTAGTTAAGGGTGTATCCAATTGTGCCAATGCATCACAACAATTTTAGGGAAAAGAGCTCTGGCCCAGGTAACCTGGTTAGCAGGGGCCATGGGCAGTATAACTTCTAGGCTACATCAATGTCAAACAAAAGGTGGGGGCCATGTTAAAAAGAGGCCTTTTCTCACAACCACAATAACATCAACACTACCAACCTCCTTGCAACATGAGAAGCATCGGATTCATCCAACTAATCCACAACTGGAGGCCCACCACAGGCCATCCCATCCCATCTTCACCTCCAGTGACGCCTCAGTTTTAGCACACCACAGGACACACCTGGACCAAACACTCCATTGTCAACTTCAACATCAGCAGCTTGCAGAATTCCACCCCAGTCTGCTCAGAGCCCCCACCACAGCCAGAGGAAAGTCTCAAATGACAGATGGATCAATGCTCTAAATACTACCCACCCCATCTCCTCCAACAACCAAGACCAGAATGTCAGAAATGTCAACAACTGGATCACCAACTGCACTGACAGCATTGCAACTATCAGCAACAATACCCACAGAAAGTCCACCAAGCAGGCTAGATGGTACACTGAAGAACTCAGAACCACTAAATGACACTGTAAACAACTGGAAAGGATATTCCACATAAGCAAGGACATGACTGACAAGACAGCCCTTTACCTGTGCCACAGATAGTTGAGAGAATCAAAGTAAATGGCCTTAGCCTCGCCCCTCAAAACAATCTCTAATAACAGTGAAGAACTCTTCAACATCATCTAGGAGTTATCCAACCCCCTCAGCTGCAACAGTCAACATTAACCCCTCACAGGAACTCTGCGACAACCTTGCAAACTTCTTGCATGACAAAATTGCCAACTTCTACAGAAACTTCAAACCTCAGCCCCAGGCCCCCAACACCTTCAAGCAACACAACAACACCTCTATGACCACAGACATCTTGCTAACCAAATCGAGCCAGCTTGCCCCACAGGACACCACCTCCATCATGAACTCTGTCCACTCAGGGGCATCAACCGACCCATGCCCCACTATATCTTGAAACTATGCAAAGACAGAATCATCCAGGAACTCACCACCTTGTATACCTCAATTGCCACAACCACCATCCCTAAGGACTGGAAACATGCCGAAGTCAGCACCTTACTAAAGGAACCATTGTCAGACTCCAGCGTACTCAACATCTGCTGACCGATCACCCTGCTCCTGTTCCTGGCCAAATTGCTGGAAAAAGCCAATAACCAACAATTCTCCTCACATCTGGAATAGAACCTCCTACTTGACTCTTCCCAATCCAGATTCCACATCAACTACAACACCAAGACAGCCCTCATTGCAGCTACTGACGACTTCCGAGCACTCCTCACAGAGGAAGGACTGCAGATCTAATCCTCCTAGACCTCTCGGCAGCCTTCTTCGATGGAGTCTCCCATCATACACTCATCACGAGGCTGCATAACATCATACACTCATCAAAAGGCTACATAACATAGGCATCCAAGGAGCCTCTTTCAGATGGATTGCCCCTTTCCTCACAGAAGAAAACAAAAGTCTGCCTTCCCCCTTGACCTACGAGCCCAAGGAAATCATCCGTGGAGTACCTCTGGCCAGCATTGTCAAAACCCACAGACTCAACATCTTATCATATGCCAACAACACACAACTCATCCTCTCCCTCTTTGAAGATACCACCAAGTGAAAGGCCAACTTTCCCAACTGCATGACAGACGTTGCCAGCTGGGTGAAGGACAGCTGCCTGAATCTCAGCACAGACAAGACCGAAGAACTGATGTTCAGAATCAAAAGCTTCCCATGGGACGCATCCCGGAGGCCCTCAGAACTCAGCCTCACTCCTACCTTGCTGATCATGCTAGGAAACTAGGCATCATTCTGGACAACAAGCTAACCATGATGACTCAGGTCAAATGTGCCTCCTCCTACTGCTTCTTCATCCTCTCCATGCTTTGTAAGTTATTCAAATCAATCAATCAATCAAGGATTTGTAGAGCGCGGCTAATCACTCATAGGATCCCAAGGTGCTGTATATGGGCATGCTGCTCAGTCAAAGAGCCAAGTCTTGAGGTCTTTCTTGAACTGCTTCAGTGATGCAGTCTGCCTGAACTTGAGAGGTAGTGTTTTCCATGTCGGGGCTGCTAGGTAGGAGAAGGATTTTCCTCCTGCTGTACTTTTACGGATCTTGGGGATGGCTGCAAGGGTAAGCTGGGAGGAACGGAGATATTTGTTGGGTACGTAGAAAGTGAGGCAGTGGTTGAGGTATACCAGTCCTCTGTTGTGCGGTGCCTTGTAGGTGTGGATCAGGAGTTTGCATGCAATTCACGTGTTAACTGGGAGCCAGTGTAGGTCTCTGAGGTGGGAGGAGACATGGCTGTCGGGGGATATCCAGGATGAGTCTGGATGCTGAGTTCTGGACTCTTTGTAGTCTTGAGTGAAGTTTCTTGGTGATGCCGGCATAGAGGTGCATTGCTGTAGTCCAATTTGCTAGTGATGAGTGCGTGGGTGACTATCTTCCTCATGTCGGGGGCAATCCATTTAAAAATCTTTTTCAGGAGTCAAAGGGTGTGGAAGCATGACGAAGAGACAGTGTTGACTTGGCAGGTCATTGATAGAGAGGAGTCCAGAGTGATGCCCAGGTTGCATGCATGGTCAATGAGTGCGGGCCGTTACCAGAGTGGTGGACCACCAGGATTCATTCCAGGCTGAAGGGGTGGAGCTGATCATGAGGATCTCTGTATTTTTTTTAGTTGAGCTTGAGGCAGCTGGTTGAGGCAGCTGGTGGCGACTGCTCTCATCAAGTTGTGGAAATTCCTTTTGGCTTGAGCAAAGTCCTTGGACAGAGAAAGGATCAAGTGGGTGTTGTAGGCGTAGGAGACTATGGGGGTTATTCCAACTTTGGAGGAGTGTTAATCCATCCCAAAAGTGACGGTAAAGTGACGGATATACCACCAGCCGTATTACGAGTTCCATAGGATATAATGGACTCGTAATACGGCTGGTGGTAAATCCGTCACTTTTGGGACGGATTAACACCTCCTCCAAAGTTGGAATAACCCCCTATGTTTAGCTTATGTTGTTTGGTGATCTTGGCAAGCGGGGCCAAGTAGATGTTGAAAAGCGTCGAGCTGAGTGAAGATACTTCACTCTGCAGCAAGTGTATTTAGGTTCTGACCTGAACGGCAGTAGTCTGACCCTCTGTGTTCTTCCAATGAAGAAGGACCTGATCAACTCCAGGGCTTTGACTCAGATGCCGGCTTCGTGCAGTCTGTTGGAGAGGGTGGAGTGAGAGATGGTGTCAAATGCGGCAGAGAGGTTGAGGAGGATGAGTGCGGCCGTGCCTGCACAGTCCAGTATGATGCGTATGTCATTGGTGGGTGCTACGAGTGTGGTTTCAGTGCTGTGGTTGCTTCTGAATCCGGACTGGCATGGGTCTAGGACGCAGTGTGATTTGGCTGATTTTGGCTTGCTTCCAGTCTGAGGAAATGTGAGGTCTCGAAAGATAAGTTGATGGTTTGGCAGAGCTCCAGTGCTATGGTGACGCTGGCCAGGTTGAGGATGTGATGAGGGCACAGATCCAAGGGTGATCTCGAGTGGATGGAGTTCATCAGTCTTTGGGTGTCCTCTATGGTGATGGGGGTCAAGGAGTTCAGTATCTGGTGAGGTGCTAGGTGCATGATGGTGAGCGGTGTTGGTGGGACTTGGTTCCTGAAGTCTTCGCAGATATCCTGGATCTTACGGTGAAAGAAGGTGGCGAGATTGTTGCAGAGGTCTTGGGAGGGAGTGATAGAAGAGGTGTCTGTCCCAGGGTTTGTGTACTCTTTGACGATGGCAAAGATCTCTTTGCTGTTGTGAGCGCTGGTGTTGAGGCATGCTTGAAAGGTGGCTTTTTGGCAGCTCTGGTGTTCTGGTGGTGCGTGGTGACTGCATTTTTGTAAGCAGTTCTGTCTTCGGTTGATTTGCTGAGCCTCCATTTACATTCCAGCCATCTTCAGGAGAGCTTGGATTCCTATAGGTCTGTCGTAAACCACTTGGGTGTTTTGCTCTGTTGATTCCCTGCTGTTTTCTCGGGAGGCTACGTTGGTTGTGCAGTTTGAGAGCCAGCAGTGTAGGATGCAGATTCATTTGCGTCCGGTGGGAGGGAGTGGTTGAGAAAGTTGGTGATTTGTGCTTTCGTGACTTTGCCCCAGTGTCTGTCAGGAGGATGGGGGGTGTAGTGGCGTTCAGTGTTCTTTGTGTAGGTAAAGTGGATGCACTTGTGGTCGGTCCAATGGTGTTCGGAGGTGTGGGAGATGGTGATGTTGTCCCCTTCTGAGAAAATGAGGTGAAGAATGTGTCCGACTCTGTGGGTGGGGACATTGACGAGTTGTTTGTGGCCAAGAGTTGTGACATTGTCCAGGAGGTTTGAGGTGTTGGACTCCTCGTGGGTATCAAGATGGAAGTTGAGGTTGGCGAGTAGGATGTAGTCGGAGGAGGTGAGCGCATGGGGCGCGATGAGGTCGGCGATGTCTTCACAGAACTGGGGTCAAGGTCCGGGTGGTCTGTAGATGAGGGTGCCATGTATGGAGGTTTTTGGATTGGTCTGGATCTGGAAATGTAGGTGTTCGTGAGTTGACAGAGACTGCGACTCGATGGTGGTAGTCAGGCGAGGTTGTTCTTGTAAATTATGGCAATGTCTCCTCCAGGCCGGTTGGCTCTGTCCTTGTGGATGATTTTCTAGTTGTCCAGGATGGCCATGGCGATGTCTTGGGCAGTGTTGGAGGTGATCCAAGTCTCCATGAAGGAGGCAATATCCAGGGTTGTTGAGTCGAGGAGGTCCCAGACCTCTACTGCGTACTTGACGAGGGAGCGTGTGTTGAGGAGTATGAGGTGGCTGTCCATGCTTGGGGCAGGATCATGGGGTGGTCCTTGGAGGGCGCTGGAGAAGGCACGACAAGGAAAAGGTCCATGGGTGTTACTAGGGTTACTCAGGCTAGCCAAGGCTACCCCCAAAGCTCAAGACGCAACATCACCTTGGCCCTCATTTTCAGCTGACTGTACTGTGGCAATCCTCTCTACTCAGGGATCACAGCTTACCTCCTCTGACAACTACAGACTATACAGAATGCTGCAGCCAGACTTGTCCTAGATCTCCCTAGATGAACCCACATCACCCCCTACCTGAGGAAACTCCACTGGTTCCCTGTACAGAAAAGACACCAATGCAAGCTCCTGGCCCACACATACAAGGCCATACACTACAACTACGGACCTGCCAGCACCTGGATACCCTCACGTGTGACAAGAAGCACTTTACAAATCTACTGATTGATTGATTGAAACACCCACCCCATACAACATACAGGCCAAAGCCAATGGGGTGAAAATCCCACTCATACCTAAACCTAACAAAAACAGGTTGAGTTGAGGAAACTAAAGACCAATATCTCCTTTAAATGCAGACGCTAAAATACTGACCAAACTCCTCATGAACCGCCTCAAGCAGGTTGTACCCTCCCTAATTCACAAGAACCAGGTGGGATTTGTTCCATCCAGCTCCTTCACATCCCGTCTCTGAGCCTTATCCCATGTCCTGTAGGCAGTGCACAGCAACAGGGATGAAAAATGTGTGGTCTCCTTCGATGCCAAGAAGGCATCTGACAGAATAGAATGGAACTCTATTTTCAGGTGCTATGACACATCAGCATAGGACCAAATTCAGGAGCTGGGTGTAAAGGTTTTATATCCACCCAAAGGTGACAGTGACCTGTAGTGCCTATACTTCTACGCCCTTCAACACCCACAGGGGAATGAGGCAGGGATGTCGTCTCTCCCCCTGCTCCTTATTCTTGCTTTGGAGCCCCAGGTGATTCTCATATGGAATTCACTAGACATACATGGTGTACTGACACCAGGAGGGGTTCATACAGTAATTCTTAATTTTGCTGTTATCACCGCATCACTACACCTCACACTGTTCCAATATGGACACCATATTATCACTGGCACAGGATGTCTTCATCCTATCCCTAGCCCAGAACAATTGCCATACCATCATTATTTGAATCCTGGCAACTACATATTTCATAATCAACTACCACCCTAACAACAGGAGGAATTTAATTTCTCCGACCACAGTGACCAATTTCAGTCTCTCTTTCAACATAATTAGTAAGCACACCGCCTAATATTTTTGTGGGTATCTTTTTATTGGAGTGTCAGGAGCTAAGCAGCAAAGGCTATCCAGCCAGATCATCTACAAACAAAGAAAGGAACTGTCAAAAGACATGAAATTGTGAGCAAAAGGTGGTTACAGACTTTGCATAATTCAAACGAGAAAAGGCATTTGTCGATTGAAACAGGCTGATACCTCTTTTGCCTCTCAGTAATACTCCGCTCCTTCCTTTCTGCAAACCACAACTTCAGAAGGGTGAAACCTCACCTGTCCCCCAAGTGTCCTCCCACATTAGTGTCTGAAAACCCTAAATCAAATGAAAATACAGTATTCAAAGAAAGGCGTAAGATTCACAATCACATTAGTAAAATAAGTCTGTTGCCCTCTATTGTGGAGGAAGCACTGAGGTTGGCGGGCTCTCACTCAATTTGGCACTTCCACTAGGTTTCATGAAGTAAGTGGGTACAAATCATACTGCTCCCCAACCACTCCATAGCGAGAATAGACCATAGTTTATGGTACTAATGAGTGATTGGTGGGCAGTCAGTCTTTTCCAATTATATGCTATAGTCAGTTTAGTGGCCCTCAAACACTGAAACACTGTATGCCACTCCTGTTTTTTCATCCCTTCAAATATGCAGATTTTAGGCCCTGGAGCATCACTTCAGATAGCAAGAGGAATGGATAGTTTATTATGGGCCTGATTTAGATGTCAGCTTAGGGAATACTCTGTCACAAACATGACGGATACCCTGTCCACTCTATTAGGATCCTCATATGATAGAATGTGATCTTAATATGGCAAATGGAATATCTGTAATGTTTGTTATGGAGCATTCCCCTCTGCCGACTTTTAAATCAGGCCCTATCTCCCTTACTATGTTTGACACCCTATGCCAAAAGGGGAAGGCAAACAAACAATTCTACCAAATGAGCAGTGCCTTCCCCAGAGCACCAGAACCCCTCCAACATTTGAGGAAACACTGCAATACATACAATGCAGTACTCAGACAGTATAGCATCAACCATACCCACTTTGTAATATATCTTCTTTCCCAGGATGGAAATTGAGGATGATTGAATATTCTTTCCCTGCCTCTCAACTGTTTCTGTGTAATATGTTTGCAAAGCATTTATTCCCCTTAGTCACTGTGTTTCCACCTCAGTGGGATATCATGTGATAGGAGTATTTTATACAGGCTAACAATGGTACCCCTTGTGACCACCAATTTTGGAAAGAGATTCTCAAACTGAGTCTTATCTCTAATAGCCTCCAAGCACAAAGAAGGGTTTGTTATCCATTTTTGGATCTGAGCATAGTGAAGGTGCTCAGTATCTGAAAGGTTAACAGTTGCTTTGCATTGCAGGTAGGTGTTAGGGATAGCATGTTCAAACATATCTGAAATGATCCTGCAATCTTACACCCTCCAAGTATGAAGTTTCTGTTTTTCATAGATGGGGGGAAAAGCTGCATTGTAGTGTATGGGGCTGCAGTGAGATGGATATGTTACCCACCCCAAGCTGTTGCATATGTATCCCAAGTTTTCAACATGGTGTGCACTGGTGTGCTGTGGTAGCTGTTTGTGGATCTCTATTGTTTAGACATCCTCACCAGACCCAAAAGGGTCTCTGAACTATGGTGTGATCCATTATGTGCACATTTTTCTCAGAGTCCAGTGTGGACCAAATCAACCACCACCCTCAACTAAGCAGCTGCTTAGTCATGTGGAATACTTGATGCTGCTAGGTCCCTGCCTCTCTAGGCTGGGTCAGCAATATCTTAAGAGTCCTAGGGGTTCTCTCCTTCCAAATGATGTCCAGAAGCCATTGCGGGATTTGTTTCTAATATGTTCTGTCAAGCCAGATTTAAGGTGCCTGGAACACATAGAGGAGGTGTGGAGGAACACTCATCTTTATTACACTAATCCTACCAAGCAAAGAGAGCACCAAAAGTTCCCATAAAAGTAGATCTTTTTCCATAACCACTACTAAAGATGGGTGGTTAGAAAGAAAAAAGTTACCCTGGGGTTCTCCTAATCAGTCTTTCTCCCATGATATCGCCTTTAGATTCTGTAACAGCGTGACCCTCTACTAGAAAATCTGGTCTAGTTTCCACGTTGAGAACATGCTGGCCCACCGAGTTGGCAATGGAGTGTAGCTCTGTGATTTTTAACCCCCCAGGTTGGAGCGCAGCCGATCTAGGCTTTTTTCAAGGTCCTGTAAAAATTCTTCCAGCGCTCACCCTTGAAAGTGCTGAGGCTCTCTAGCAAGCCCAACATGGTCAGGGCCCTGATAAACAGAAGGACAGGATGTTGAGGGGAGGCAAGATCACCAGGACCTACTGTCTCAGGCCTTAGCAGATTGTGATAGGCCTAGAGGCCATCAAGAACAGATTTCTTCTTGGGGGAGGGTCTAAGGTGGGAGTCACCCCTCAATTCCCATTTGTAAGAATTTGATTGAGGGGTGTGAAAAGTCTACTCAAGTAACAGCCACACTCCTTGACAAGGTGAACCATAAAAGTCACTCACTTAATCTGTGCTTAACCCTCTGATAGCTTGGTACAAAAGCAGTCAGGCTTAACTTGGAGGCAATGTGTAAAGTAATATAGCAGCACACCAACAGTAATAAAGTGAATACACACCACAAGAAAAATCCCAAACCAATTTAGAAAAGTAAAGTCAATTTTAATAAATACAATGATGCCATAATGAAATACAATTAGCAGAAAAAGTTATGTATTTGTATAGTTTTTAGTTGAAATCCAGCTCCTAAAAGATCAAAGTGCCAATCACAGCTATCTGGTTGCACAAGATTGGGGAAAAGGCAGACCCTAAATCGATTGCGATGGAGCGTACGTCACCCGAGATGGAATGGGCCCAGTCTCGGCTTACCTTTGAGTTTTGAAAATATTCTGAAGAAAAGTCCAGGAGAAGGTAGAGTTCAACAGGGCAAGGCAGCAGCCTGTAGACTGTATCCAAGGAAGTGTTGTCATCGTCGGGGAGTCACTGGATGAAGTTTTGGTGAAGTTGTTGTAAATTTCAGAAAAAAGTTCAGAGTTGGAATAAAGTACCAGCTTGACAAAGTTGCTGTCGTCGGTGGGGATCCTGTCACTTTCAAGCACGTTGAAAACATTTTCCTTTGGACTTAGACAACATTTTGAAAGTCCAAAAACCTCCTGTAGAACGAAGATGCAAGCTGAAGCCAAAGAGGGCTTCAGGAGGCCGGATACCATCACTGAAAGGTCATGCTGAACAGGATTTGCTGCTGCGGAAAAAAACACAGTGGGAGCGATAGCAAAGTAAGGCTAATTTACGATACACCTTGGGTGGATCGGATAGCATTTATTTCCCAGTCTTCTGTCAGTTCATCTGGCACTGTTTTCTGACAATTTCTTTAACTCCCATGTTTTAGGTTTAGATAGGTGCAGCAATTCTAACACCATTTCCAAGGGTCCAGGAACTGGCTGGCACCACTTAGGGGGACTAGGTCTCACTCCACCAGAGGCCAGGTGCAGGGTTTAAGGTACCTGGAGCTTGTTATGTCCATGTAGTTCACACACGTGGTCAGACAACCAACCCTTACAGTCACTTCTGGAACTCCTGGGTTCAAGAAGATGGTCCTTCTCTCCTTAAAGTAGAAAGGCAGGCATCAAGCAGCATGGCAGTCCTCTGGGGAGCAAGACAGGCCTCAAGCAGAAGGGCAGTCCTCTGGTAGCAGCACAGCGGCCTTCGGGGGATCAAGGCAGGCTGCAAGCAGCAGACAGTCCTCTGGGGTGAAGGACAGTCCCTCTGAGGTCTTCTACAGGTCCAGGAGTGTACTGAAATGTGGTTCTGAGGCTTTAATAGTTATGCCTGGTGGCAGCCGTTGAAGTGGGGGAATTTTCTATACTTTTTCCACACCTGGTTCTTGAATGTCCTTCCCTTCACCTGCCAGGACTCCAAGGAGTCTGGGGTGACAAAAGACTAGTGTCAGGTTCCTTTGTGTGTGCTGGGGCAATCCCTTTGAAATGTAAACGGGGCAGGGAACAGTTCCATCCCAAACATCCTGTCGACACCTAGCCCCCCTTTGGATCACTGCCTGGAAGGAATACACAAAGTCTAACAACAGAGACATTAACAGTCATGTGATCCAGGATACGGGCAACAGGCACAAAATGGTTAGGACAAGAAACTTCCAACTTTCTAAAAGTGCCATTTTCCGAATTACAACTTGAAATCAGACCTTACCATCAAAGAGGATTTTAAATTAGGGTGCTCAGCCGCATTTACTCCCCACCTTACAAATGTGTTAGTCCTAAAATAATTTTAAGTTGCAGCCAGCACAAGTATGGCACTAACAGATGAAAGAGCACCCCAAATCCCACCCCTGTCCAGGATAGTTTGGAAAATAGAGATGGAGAAGCAACTCCTGGGCAACTTGTCTAAAACAGCATAGGGATTTACAATCTCACCAAAGGGCCCCTCTCTACTGATTTCAAGAGAACAGGCAGGAGCACTATGTCAAATATTTCTGAACTGTAGGACCCAGCACAACATTGCACACAATACCAGTGTCCCAGAGTCCAAGATGTAGTCTGTGCTGGTGACTTGTAAACAAAGAGACAGTGTCCAAAAAGAGAGAATATCATCCCTATGGGTGGCAAAACAGAATTAAATAACAGGCCGAGGCTCATGCCCCAAGACTTATGTCTAACTGGTTAATTAGCCTGCTGTTGGAGCGTGGAGTTATGCAGACAACCAATGGATGCACCCACTGTTTAGTGACCCAAATGTTACAGATCGAGTTCCAAAAATAGTCACTCACCGCAAATGGAAGGCACATGTCAGGGAGGTGACCCAGCCCAGCCTTGTCCGGCCACTGACAGATGCAGATAGGCTCAGTCTTGGTTCGGTCTTCACCTGGGCATGCATCCGGGCACGTCCTGCGCTGTGGGATTGCATGAGCACCTACCAGAGCTGGATGCAGGTGTCTCCTGGTGCCTTCAGGCGGCATCATTGGCCTGGGGCATGCTGCCCCTCCTCAGCCCCCTAAACAAAATTACCCATGCTGCTGGATTGCCGAATCGCTTAAAAGTGTGGCATGCAGGTGCCTCCTGGCGTGCTTAGGTGGCATCACTGGTGAGGACCAGCCTGATGCTTGTAGTCGCTCCACAGCCCTCTGAAAAAAATGGCCCATGCTGCAGGATTGCCGAAGTGCTTAAAAGTGCAGGATGCAGGTGCCTCATGACGCGTTTGGGTGGAGTCACTGGCATCAATGATGAGCAGCCTCCAAAGCCCCTGAACAAAATGACTCATGCTGTGGGATTGCCGAAGCGCCTAAAAGCGTGGGATGCAGACACCTCCTGGTGCGTTCAGCCGGCATCACTGGCGTCACCAGTGAGGAGCAGCCTTGGGCATGCAGTTGCTCTACAGCCCCCTGAACAAAATTACCTGCGCTGTGGGATTGCTGAACTGCTTAAAAGTGCAGAACAGAATGCAGGTGCATCCTGGTGTGTTCCAGCAGCATCACTGGTGAGGAGCAGCCTGGGACATGCAGTCCCTTCACAGCGCCATGAACAAAATGACCCACGCTGCGGGATTGCCAGTGTTTAAAAGTGCAGGATGCAGGCACCTCAAGCGCGTTGCCGAAGCGTCACTGACTGGAGGTGGCAAGACGAGGGGGGGGGGTGAAAAAAAATAAGAAAGAAAACAAATCCCTTACCTCTTTCCTACAGACAGAAATGGGTTTGTCTCCTCCATCCTCTTCTCGAAAGCACAAGGCTTCCAGACTCCTCGCCAATCACGACACTGCTGTCAGCATGAGTATGAGTGCCCTGCTTCGACACTCACAGAGGGAGTGGCAACCTGTGCACTTTCTCCACTCGGCTGGAGAAATGCAAAGTGCACATGTGTGTTTTGCCGCACTTAGGCTGCACTCCATTCCTCCCTGCAGCCCCATCCAGGCCTGCCCCGCCCTAACCTGGTTCAATGAAAAATAAAATGATAATAAAGCTTTATTATCATTTTACTTTTCCTTCCCTTTCTGCTGACAGCAGAAGGGGCGACGCTCCTCCGCACTAGCGGAGGAGCTGCCCCAGTGTGACATGCAGTCACTCACAGGCCCCTCAACAAAATGACCCCAAGGTTTTGTTGCACCGATTATTATGTGTGTTTTTCTTTTTTTAATCCCTTTTCCTTTGGCACCACCCAGTGACACACTCTGTCCCAGCGACTGCCGTCCTGTCATCTGTATTTTCTTTACAGTGCTCGGCGACCTACAGATCCTGTTGAGATGGCCACACCGAGAACTTCTTTTACCTGATTCTCAGTTGCACCAACATGTCTTCTCCAGTATTAAAATTATCTAACCCAGTTGTCATCCTATCCCGTTAATGCTCACTTTTTATAGAACTACCGTGTTATTCACATTGTTACCCAAGAGCGGCTGTGGAAACCGTTTAAAGGTAGAATCATTCTGGGACCACTAATAATATTTTGCGTGATACGTGATTCCCTCCTTAGAGACAATTCTGACTCCTTTTCAACTCCTTAAGAAACTACTACTCACGGTTGGGTAATCTGTTATCTTAGCAGTTCCCCATTTTTTGGACCCACTGTTCGTTTCAGTTACCTGACCAGTGCGCCCCCCTTCTACCTGACTTTGGGTGGGTATTTCTCACAGGACACCCATTCCATCATCAATTCGAAACGGACGGCAGTTGATGACCGACAAATTTAACTCACTGTTTCTTGTCCGAGTAACGTAAAACTAGAGAAATGTTCCTACCATAATATGAGCAATACCTTATCAAATACCTTCCCCACTGACTAATTCAGCTAACGATTTCCTCCCCGTCAACTGGACTAGTGATCTCTTCCTATCCGAATCGGGGTGATACCAGATCAAACTTCTTTCTTCACTTTCCACTCTTCACCTGCTTTGAACTACCAAATAGAGAATAAAACCCAACTACGCTTGACCGCAGTGTGTCTTGTCCCACAGTTTGACACCTCGGTCACTCAGTATAGTAAATAATTGTCTGCATTTCTCATGCGTTCTGAATATGATGCTGTGAACGTGCTTCATGTCTCTGCCTCAAATATGACACAGATACGTTTTGTGATCGAGTACTGCTGCTCCCATAATACCGTCTCAGGGAGCAGTGCAGGTGTTATGACGATACAAGAGCCTATCTGTGAAGGGCCTAAACCATCCAAGAAAGGCTAATGTTTTTCGTGTAGCTGAGTGCTGTTTTGCTCCAAACATCTTTCGAGCTCCACTCATTCTGTCTCTTTCAACCTCTTAACTTTTCAAAGAGTGAGAAAATATGTGGCTTTAGAGAATGAACCCATTAAAATCAATGGCAATTAAATTATAATTTTGTTAGTGAGGAGGATTTTATTAGCAGATGATAACAATAGTCTTTTGTAACCATTTGCTGGTTTCGAGGATGACGACGAGTGGCTGGACTGTTGACACCCTACAAATAAGAGTGAGGGTACAGGTATTGTGTTTTATCTGAGGAGGCCAAATGAATCACGCAGACTGGCCAACAATCCCAGCTTAATGTTCATCAGCTAGCTGCATTCAAGTCGATTTGATTCAAAATCTTTATTCGGCACAATCACGGTGGCCACAAAATTATCTAAAAAACACATCATCAATAAAACAGCATTTAAAACTATATACAATATGTATAGTTAAGAACAGTGAATATACAAATTTACCGGTCTCCCCCTCTTGCTGGTCACTAAAATGTAATACTCATCCTAAGAAAAATTGTTCCGGTATAAAGAGTGCAGTGTTAAAGCTTACAGGGAGTTTCCCAAGCTCATGTAAATATCACAATGCAGTTTTATGATCTCTGATATTCTGTGCAAAAAAAGATTGGGTTTATATTATATTTCCATAAACCCTCATAGAAATTACAAAAGAAAATAAAGTGCTATGTGCTTTGGTTCGAGGAGCGATCACAAGGTCAAGCGATCATATCTGAAGGGTGTTTCGTCATTTCAGGAAAGAATCCTTGCGTCATGGCCATGTAAATCTTCTCTGTATCGTTCCAATTTTACTATATGAGCTACTGAAACGAGCACCTGAATTAAACTCATTGTGGCCAGTACCCAGGTGGTTTACATCTTCTTCACTGTTGATGTTCAAACCCCAACTCATTAGTAGCTCCAAACATAAATATAAGCATAGTGGTCCCAAACAAGAAAAAAACAAAAACCTTACTCCTGCATGTTGGAGAAAAAAAACCCTCAGCATGTCAGGCCATTTCTGATTTGTTCTAAAAAAAAAATCTTTGTTGAGTAGCTGCATTGAATATGGCAGCCACTGGGCAAAGTTGTATTTAGAGGCATCAGCTTCCCTTGGAAGCAGCTCCTCTGAAGCACAAAGATCTTTGCAACAGGCGCTTTCCTGTAATTTCCCCAGTGCAGGCACAAAATGGGCTCCCTGGTGCTGACACAGGCACCCTTTCTCAATGGTGCAAGGGTGCCTGAATTGCATGCATGATTGTTTTTGTTTCGGAAGGTACACTTTCCTGCACAAAAACAATCCTGAGAAGTATATTCTTCTTTTATGTGTGCTGCATTCTGAGAAGGTGTATCTTTTTGGTGCATTCTCGGGTCTACCACTTCTGGTAAATCTGAGAATGCATCAAAACCTTTGGGAGTTGCATGGCAACATCTGCGCAATGCCAATGGAACACCTTTCCTGGGCAGAGTGAGGCAACACAGTGACTTGGCCTACACTGCCTTACTCCAGGTTTATTGAGCCACCTAGGGCCATGCAAAGTGGCATTGTGTGGCTTCATAAATCACATGTAGCGTTTGCGTTATGTATGTACCATGTTGCCTGGTATGCCCCTTAGTTCTTCGAACCTGCTTCCTTTCTCGCATTACATCTTTATACAAAATGCTCAAAACTTTATTTTTAAAGTCTGCTCTCCCACAAGTACCATCTTCAAGTCTCTAAGGCACAAGTATGCAAATATATTTTGTTGTTAAAAGCCTGCAATACAAAAACATACAGACTTTGAAGAGCAAAATAGCTATGTGCAATGCACAAAAGCCATTTTGTGAGTCAGAAATGTCTTTTAGACTCTCAAAACGTGTTTGCACCTCTTTCCAAATCACAGATAGGTGAGGACATGAACGAGCCGTCACCTTCCTCTTCGCGTGCTACAATAGTAGGTATCAATGGTACATGATAGCAAATGTGGTGGCAAAGCAAAAGATACTCCCAAGTTGTGGTTGTAACTGACTCTCAAAGAGTCACCTGTTATAGGTAGCTTTGGTGGGGAGGAAAGAGCTTTCCCAAGGACTGCAGAATATTTGTTTTCATTTTCAGGTAGGGAATTCAAACCCAGGTATCTGGGTCTGCTATCCCTTAGGGCCTCCATCTCTGCATTTGCAAAGTTTTGCAGGCGGTTAATAATATTCATGAGCCAGGAGGATTTCTGTCCTCCTGACAACATACATTTTGCAGTGCAACTGATTATTTCATCACTGTGCATGGGCAAAAGTTGCATTACTCAAGTGTATTTAGCATACATTTGGTAATTTTACATTACTCTTTTTTTTGCAAAATTTTGCTATTGCGCCACATTGCATAATTATGCACCGTTCACAGTATTAATTCGCCACAAAAGTGCTGTTTGCAGAAAAAAATTATCACGAACGCACAGGAACAGTGAGAACAACAGGGAATGAGCGTCTGGTGTTTTTGCGCTGTTGTTTGTTTGCGCTATTGTTTTGCTCAAAATGCATCTTCACATCTAAAATGGATGAGACGATGCATTTCGTGCTAAAATACAGCGCCAAATACCAATTTTGAGTAATTATGTGTAATTTCACCTGAGTTTGCCAATATTTCGCATAATTAAGCTAAAGCAAATAACAGGGATTTCACACACAATTATTCATCAGTCGCATCACAACCAACAAGATTGTTCACAAGACCATAAATGTAAACATTATTTGCATTTTGTCGTTTGCTAACTGCTTTGCACAAATAAGGTTCTATACCTCTCAAAATCCTTTTTTCAATGGAGAATTCAGAAATTTCACAACCTACTCTTGTCACTGATCTTCCAAAGGGATTTTATGTATCATTCTTTGCAGATAATCCGTTGGGTTTCCCCATCAACTCCCATTGGAACCCAGAACCAAATTACTCTGTATTGAGAATGAGCCGTGTTCCAGGATGTTGTTATTTGCCTGCATTGCATTGTGTGAAATTGGTCCTGGTTTTCCAAAGTAAGTAGCTTACCTTCACTTTGGAAGACCCCCCCTTCCACTACATTTGTCCTCTTATGGTTGTCAATCTGCCTTTCGCTCATTTCAATAACTGTCTGTTAGTAAGAGGCCAGAATCACCTTTGACTGAATATAAGAAACATAACCTTATGAAATTATCGCCTACACCACAACAAAATCGAATTATAAGTTTTGGGTTTTAGGTAGCCTTTATCCCGTAAGATATGTCACCCTAGATACCTGCCATTGTATCAGTCACACAGTGGCTTTTTTAAATATTTTATCTTACGTGTACGAAATCCCTTTAAATGTACTTACCTTATCCAGTTGTCCCCTCGCTTGTTAGTTCCAGACAGTTATGTTGTGTTGAAGTGTCAAACTAATAATGTACAAACGTTTCCTTTGTGTAAAGCTTTTTGTGTTTTTAGATGAAGACTATGTATGCTCCACTTTTTGGATGTCTGTCTTTTTGTGCATTTTATGGGCTTTGTTTTTGTTGAGGTTGTGTTGATAGCTTTTGTTCATGTACTCTGTCATGTGCAGACATTGGAGGGGGCCCATGTACCCAGTTCTTCAACTTTGGTATGTGCTCTTTGTTTGAGTGAGTATTGTGAATATTTAGCAACCTGCTTAGGGGATTTTGTAATTGTATTTTTCAAGATGGGTGGTCAGATTGCCATTTTTTATTTGTATTTAAAGACCTAAAATAATACATGGAATTCTACAATCACTGTATAAAAACCTGTCTCTAATTTCTCACACCAAGTGCCCAACGTCAGAAATTATTACAGTTGACTTGTGATGTGACAACGCCTACTGCCAGAGTCAGCAACTGAGAGGAAAGGACGGTCAGGCCATAGAGCATGGATGTAGCAAGAGTAGGAGAAGAAAAAGAAAACATTGCTCTTCTTTCTTTCTGCTGTGTTTATCTAACTGTAGAGTGACAACCAAGAAGGTGTTTATAGCAACATTTGTTTTTTTAACTCAGGTAAATATAGAAAAGTCAGAGGCTTTCTGCATGTTTGGACACGTTCTGAACTACTGTACCTTTATAAAAAAAGAGAAAAACTGACTTGGTTAAACTGATTCTAAAATCTTTTTGCAACAGACATCTTACTGGCTTTTTTGAAGTATTTAATTTTGCACTAGAGATTCTGTTTTTATTCACCATGTTTGCAAATATTACCTCTCTTTTACATGAAAGTGATAGTTACCAAGGATTTACGTGGTTTGTGAGAAAGGTGATGGTGTGACCATGTACTATAAGGCGTAAGGTACCCCCTGCCGTACATGATAAGGATACTGCAAATGCATTCTTCCAAGTACAGTGTCACCAGGCAGTATCATAGTGTTTCACATATAGCACAGACAGCACTATATGCATAAATGATAACTAGGAGGCAAAAAATTAAAAGGGAGGAGGCAGCGAGATAAGGAATCCAGGCTCTAAATGACAGAACAGTTGGAGGATCTTTTCTGCCTAGGTATTTCCTAAAGAGATATGTCTTTAGTTATTCATGTAACAACAGTATCTTTGTTGCTAATCTAAGGTTTAGAGACAGAATTCAAATAACTTAAAGCAGCATCTGTGAAAGATTGCTTCAAGACTTCAGAAGATCTGAAATTGGGTGTTTTCATGGTGGGAGAGTTCTTTCTCTTCAACTGTCTCAATCCATTGTATATTGACAGGAGATCAGCAAGGTAATTTCATGCACCGTGCACCTAGTTTATGCACTGAAATTAGCACTCCTGGGTCCCATCCTCAAGTAGCCAATCTTAGGGCAATTACTTGACTGTGAAAGCTAAGAAATCATCCAGATTTGGACACATCATCTTACCTCCAGAGAGCCTTGAGCTTACAGCTTATTTGGAAGGTCACATTCCCAGCCCCGGAAACCCTAAACTGACCTCTCCACTGTACACCATCCTTCACAAATTGTAAACATTCCAGTGGAGCAGTAGGTTTTGTCTCACCTGATCCAATTTTGTTACTGGAGGCATCAGGGTACTTTAGTGCTGTAAAAATAATAACAAAAGTTCAGACAGTAAGCAATTTGTTGCTCATGTCCACAGAAAAGTAATGGCTTAGTTAATAATTAACTTTTGTTGTGGTATCTCTAAATTAGCTAAACAGCACCACCTTGTGGCAGACCGTCAGAAACATCAGTGTTGACAATTAAGTGCTGGTACCAAGCAGCAGAAACCACCGGCTCAAATTAAGCACCTCACCTAACAAATATTTCTCCTATCTTAAGACCTCTTGAGACTTAATTTCCTGACTACCCATGATGACAATCACCTTTCATAAGTGACAACGTGCTCCTTTTCTTTTTACAGCCTTTACTTATGGACAGCTACCTCTCATTGCCTCCCCTCTCTCCCACCTGGCATTCCCCCCTCCTCTCATCTGTTTTAATCTGCAAAGCTATGCACCTTTACTGCTTCCCTATTTATAATCTTTCTCACACCCCATCAATGACCTTTTCACTCAAGAGATTCTCACTCCAGCTCCAATTGCAGGCATTTAGGGGGTGATTCTAACTTCGGCGGGCGGCGGAGGCCGCCCGCCAAAGTTCCCCCACCAAAATACCGAAAGACCGCTGAGGGTATTTTGGGATTTGCCCTGGGCTGGCGGGCGGCCACCAAAAGGCCGCCCGCCAGCCCAGGGCAAATCAACCTTCCCACGAGGACGCCGGCTCAGAATTGAGCCGGCGTAGTGGGAAGGTGCGACGGGTGCAGTGGCACCCATCGCGTATTTCAGTGTCTGCATAGCAGACACTGAAATACTTTGTGGGGCCCTCTTACGGGGGCCCACGGCACCCCCTACCACCATCCTGTTCCTGGCGGGAGACCCGCCAGGAACAGGATGGCAGTAGGGGGTGTCAGAATCCCCATGGCGGCGGAGCACGCTCCGCCGCCATGGAGGATTCTGCAGGGCAGCGGGAAACCGGCGGGAGACTGCCGGTTTCCCGCATTTGACCGCGGCCGAACCGCCGCGGTCAGAATGCCCTGCGGGGAACCGCCGGTCTGTCGGCGGTGCTCCTGCCGACCCTGGCCCCGGCGGTCTCTGACCGCCGGGGTCAGAATGACCCCCTTAGTCTTGCTTTTCCTAGTCTAAAATAACAACCACACTTCCTCTCCACCACCTCACTTCCTCCTGCTCCTTCCTTCCACTGGTCTCCTTCCTCTTTAATACACAGAATCTGCAATCCCTCTCTGGAAACTATAAACTTGCAGACAAGCTGTCACATACAAAGTCAATCAAATCTCTTTTTATACATTTTGAGGCTAAATCTGCACCTTTTACTGTGACTGTCTGTGAATTGCTCTTAGAAACGCCCACCTAACACAGAAGGCATTCAGCACACCTTTTAGAAGCATTCCTTGACTCTATGGTTACCATCACCCTGGATTGTCATAAAATCTCTGTAAGAAATTGAGATATTAGTTGAGGGGGTGTGAGCCCACCTCACATAATAACAAAAATCCTTACCAAGATGAACTGCAAAAGTCACTGACTAAACCCATGCTTATTTCTAGCTTGGCAAAAAGCCATCAGCCTTAACTTGGATGTAATTTATAAAGTATTTATTCAGTACTCAAAGAGTAACAAAGTAAAAACACAAGAAAAGTCTCAGAACAATTTAGAAAAATAGAGTACATTTGAATAAATAATATGAAACCAAAATGACAAAATCCAATGAGTAGAACAAGCAATATGAATTTTTTAAAGTTTAAATTAAAACCAGGATTATCTATTCCTGTTAGGCAGGTCAAAGTAAGACATTAAGGCCAATTATGATGAACATGGATCTTATACAAGGTTTCGGTGGAAAGATTATCTTCTGATTTGGAAACCTTTATGGTGGAAACATGGTTGTAGATGAGTTGGAAAGTTTATCTTCTGACTTAGAACCCTCTATGGAGGAAAAGTGGTCATGGATGAGTTGGCAGCAGGGCAAACTGCACCTAGATCCGGAAGAGGGCATTACAACGGTAAGCTGCTGAAGAGTTGGGTCCTGATTCAGTTGTCAACAAAGACAGGAAAGGTCTAAGTTTGTTCCTAGAAAGGCCTCAATGTCGACAGGTTGCTGCTCAGCACCAAACCTGATAAAGCCCTCAATGTACGGACTTAAAATCATTTCTGGAAATCGCATCTCCTTCAGCAGGGCAAACCAGCAAGTTGAATATGACTTGTGATCTCAGTGGCTTAATGGCAGTCCCAGTCTCCTACTGTTTTTTTAGAAGGAAAAGCTGGCAAAACATTTTTAACTCCCAGCCTTTGCAATCTGGACAGGAAGAGTATAATCTAACACCAGCTAAGGGTCAAGGACCCAAGGGGCACAACTTGGTAGTCAAGACTCGCTCCAACAGGAGCAGGGTCCATGAAGGTCCAACTAGAACTGGGCAGCTGGCAGTTGCAAGTAGACAGGCCCCTGGAAGCTTGGTATTTTTCTGTAGCTCCAGCTAACTGACCTTTGGAGTCACTTCTGGGGTCCTCAGTTTAAGGCAAACAGGTCTAATTTCCTTCAGGTTCTTCAATCAGTAGGACAATCCTCCTTCTGATTCATCTCAGGTCCATATGTGTTCTAAGGAGGTGAGGAGGGTACTGGGGGTGCCACATGTATGCCTAGTGACAGCCTGTTAGTAGAGGGAAACTCCAGACCACTCCCTAACCAATAGGGAAAAGTGCCCTGGGGTGATCCTACCCACGTGTGCATCTCTTCCTGTGTGTTTTACTGTAAACTACCCCACAGTGCCTATCTCTACCTAAATCACACAAGTAGAAAGATTCTTCCCCGGTCAAAGCTCCCTATGCTCACCCAGAGAGGTGGCTAGGATAATGAGCAAACCCTCCATTGTGGTAACTCCAGGCCAGTTTCAGGGTAGCTCCTCCCTCCCACTGGGTTTGGAACCAATCTGACTAGGAAGACAAAGAGAGGCAGGCCTAGGTGTGATGTACATCTGCCCATGACAGGGTAGGCATCCTTTGAAGCTCATGAAGGGGCTGGGCACATCCCCCCAGGCCATCCTGTTCAAGGAAGAAAACACCTCTCTACACCCAATGATTGTGTCCACTGTCTGAGAGCAATTCACACCTCATCACAGGGCAGCCATTCAACAGTCATGCGACATTGGGCAATGGCAGAAAGGACCTTCTGTCTTAGGCAGAGTAATGTCATCAACCTAAAAGTGTAGTTCCCAAATAGTAATAACAAATCCCACCTGACTTTTAAGTTGGATTTTAAATTCCTTTTAAAGTAAGTCCTTGAACCATGTTTCTAGCTGCTCCCAAACTGAAATTAAGCACTATAGGATGTTATAGTGTGACCCAGTGGTTTCTAATGGAAACGCTAGCCTTGCTAAAGTGAAAAATTACTTTGAAGGTTTTTCACAACCAGGGCATGTAAAACATTAAATATACATGCTCTACTTTTTAATTACCATGCACCTGCCAAATGGTCATCTAGGGCTACATTAGCGATACCTATAAATATTAAAAAGGAAGGTTTAGGCCTTACAAAAGTTTTACTTGCCAGTTCAAAATAGCAGTTTAAACAGCATGACTAGGCTGCTGGGGCCGCCTGAAGGCTACTATTACAAGGCTACTTTAGTGGGTGGCAGAATGGGTGCTGCACCCAATGAGCAGGATTTCATTTACAGAACTGGAATATATGTAGCAACAGATAATAGGGACACTTATAAGTTATTTCAATGTGCCAATTCAGTGTACTTCAATTTTACCATGTTTCCTCCTGTTTAGCAGGACTAAAGTGAGCAGAGTCCTATGGCCCACAAAAATGGGTTTAGCAAAAGAAGAAAAAAATCTAGGGACTACCATGCAAAAGATGGTGATTTCCAACAATCTTCATACTCAGAATAAACTTAACACTTAGTTTGGCAAGTCTGACAAGCCTCATTCACTTATCTCAAACCTAGAAATTCTAAACCCTCCCCTGTTCATAGCCAGAATATTTCACACCACATGACAAACTAAGATGCCTTCTTCGCTTACCACAAGATGACATCAATCACAAAAAGGTTAGAGGTCGTTTGAAGTGATGATTATGCCATCACTTTTGGACCATAAATGTGGTTAGTAATTAGCAGTGACCGGTAATAATTCAAGCATTTCGCCAATACTTTTTCTTCTAAGTGAGACGTCCTAAGCTGTGAGGGGTGCGCCAAATCTGGATTTCCATAGTAATTGTTCCACTGGGTTAAGGCTGCACTACCCTGATACTCTGCTGATGGCTAAAAGCCCACAGTTGTGTGGGGTTGCTTGTTTTCTTCTCTAAAGGGCTCCCTTACTAGCACTGTGGGCTGAACTATTGCTGTTGGAGCAGGACCAAGTTTGTGTTTTGCTGGTCTCTGTCTGTGGTCTAAAGTGCTAAAGTGGGTAAAGATAGAACAGATTGAAATCTGGCCAGAGTGATTCCTGTTGGATGAGATTCATTCAATCTTTCCAGCCACCTAACTTTTTGTATTGTATTGTATTGTAATAGTATTTATATAGCGCTTACTACCCCTGACGAGTCGTCGAAGTGCTTTTCGGCGAGTAGCACGCTACTCCGGAACCCAACAAGGATTAGTGATGGATTAGTATCGGGAAATATGAGTACAGTTTTAGTATTATTAAGAGTTCATTTGAGCTGCGGATATGAGAGTTTGTTAGTTAGATTGCCTGGCGTAATGGAGGGGTGGAGGAGGGAAGAAATCCAGAAGTGTTACTTGGGAGTATATCCCTCATTTACTCATCCCAAAGGCTTGGGATGAGTAAAGGGGGATGGAGGAGGGAAGAGTCTGTGGAAGGGTTAGGGAGATCATAGTAGCAGGGTGAGATAAATGAGGGAGAAATTTAGTAGGGTTGTTTGGGAGGTCATGGTAGTAGAGTGAGGTTTGGTGAGTTAGATGTGGAAGCAGAGGGAATAGCTTAGGCAGAGTTATTTAGGAGATGATAGTAGTAGAATGGGTTTGGGGTGAGTCAGAGTGGGAATGGAGGATAGATTAATAGAGACATGACATATGATGATGGCTAGATAAGTGTGATAAGATGAGAGCAGGGATTCCATAGATATCTAGTATAACAACCCACCCAGGAGCCATGCAATGACCCATGAACATGCCAAGCACAGAACAACATACACACATACATACATGTATATATATATATACAGTATACACATACAAACACACATACATACACACATGAATACACACACATATGCACATATATATGTACATACAATACATAATTAGAACCATGGGTAAATATACTTAGTCAAACAGTTTTAAAGAGTGTGTGTGTATTTTATTGTTATGACATAGTAGCGATACATATTTTCTAAAGAACTATACATAACCAGAAATAGACACATAATCAGAAAAAATATTTATCAACATAGGCATCTACAACCATAGTTGTTTGAGTATGGTGGTTAAGCCTGTTTTTGGAGGTTAATTGGTGGGCAATCTGGGTTGGTGCAGTGCAGTGGTAGGATTCAAGGCACTTGACTGGAAGAGGAAGAAATGGGGCAAGCACGTCTGGACTCCCACATCTACACAAAACTGATAAATGGGTAATCCTTTGCGAAACAGGACCAAATGGTCATGGAATGTCAATGGTCTGGGTAGCAGGAGCAAGCGCACAATGGTCACAAAGCATATAAAGTGTCACAAGCCAGAATGGTTCTACTCCAGGAGACATCTGATGGAATCACTTTAAGGCACTTAATAGATTTGGATAAATGCTTAGGGCCCACTCCGGGTACACCACTGACTCCGGGGGCTGGGCATACTAGTTATGAAATCGGTAGCCCTCAGTAATGGACTGTATGCTGCACTGTCGGGAACTTAGGAGGGAACCACACAATGTGGCTCCGTGTACCTTCCCCCACGCCTGCAGAAGGTGGCGCTCCCCGAGATAGGGGACCTACTCCTTGGGCTTCCCCCGGGGCCCTGATATTCGGAGGTGACCTAAACTGGACCACAGATGCAGGGATAGACAGGTCTGGGGGTCTAGAGGCTGGAGGAGGCAAGGGACTACTTTCTAAGTTTGCCGGGGCAATGGGTCTGACTGATCTGTGGAGACAGGGGAGCCTACACACAAGACAATACACATACTTCTCCGTGACTCATGGGAGCTTCTCCTGACTTGATTACATCTTCACACTGAGCGCTCAGGCCCACTGGTTCCGGGATGCGGTCATTCATGCAAGGAGGATTGCAGATCACTCACCGGTAGAGGTCACAGTGATGGGTCCAGTGCAAAAGTTCACGCTACCGGGTCGCCTGGACATTTCAGAAGACCAGAGGAACTGCGAGAGGGGCAGTCCTCTACTTTAAAGAAAATCAGGGCTCAGTTCCCTCAGCAAGTATGCTGTGGGAAGCTTTTAAGGTGGTCCTCCAAGGACAGGCGCAGGCATTAATGGGGTGGTAAGGAAAGAAACGCAGCTGCTGTGCGCAGCTATTGAGAGAGAGGTGATGGAGCTGGAGGCAACACCCTTAACCATGGAGGATCCAGAGCGTGGGGAAAAACAGAAACTGAGACAGCAGGAGCTGCAGTCCCGGGAGGAAAATCACGCCAGGAAATAGGCAACCACAGTCTACCATCGACTGGACGAGGTTAGGGACAAAGCGGGCAAAATGCTAACATGGATGGAAAGGCGGGAAAGAGCACACTTGGGTGCGAAAGGTGGAAACGCATGGCATGTCCTGCAGAAATCAGGTGCTGATATAATAGAGACCTCTGCAGACTACTAAGAGGATTTATACACCTCCAGATCCTCTATGTCCATGGAGGATTGTACTGATCTCCTCCAGGACATACATTTGTGGGTGTTGCAAGATTTCGACAGGCGCTTTAGAGGGAGATATGACAGAAGAGGAGGTAACATGTGCCTTATGGGACCTTCAGTCAGGAAAGGCTCTGGGCCCGAATGGGATCCCAGTTGAAATGTATAAAGGGATGGCTAACAATTGTCGGCCCACCGTTAGATATGTTCAGGGATGCCAGGGACAAGGGCTGCCTTCCAGCAGACCAAAGAGCATCGACAATTGTAATTCATAAGGAGGGTAAACCTTCGACAGCCATCAGTTCCAATAGGCCCACCTCCTTGTTAAATATGGAAGCAAAAGTATTGGCAAAGGTCTTGGCAAGCAGACCACACGGGGTCATCGCGAAATGCCAGACCAGAACATGCAGCTGAAACTCTGGCCCCTGCATGGGTTACTACATCCAACTACCAATCCTCAGTCGGAACACGTGGCCTTAATGGCGTTGAATGCCAAGATGGCATTCAATTCACTAGAATGGAACTATATGTTTGCTCTCCTGGTGAGACTGGGCTTCGGACCACAGTTTTGTGCATGGGCCAAATTATTGTATACTTTTCCCATGGCACATGCGAGGATCAACAGAGTGGTATCTAGGGAGTTTAAGTTGGGGAGGGGCACCCGTAAGGGTTGTCCCCTATCCCTACTTCTCTTTGCTCTGGAACCGCTGGCGGCCTGGATCTGCAAGGATCCACTGGTCTGGGAAATAAAGGTCCCAGAGGTTTGGGAGGAGCACATATCCCTTTATGCCTATGACATACTCCTATATGTCTCAAAGCCCTCCCTGACGATGGGTTGGCTGATACAAATCTTTAAGATCTTCGGAGAACATTCTGGTTACACAATAAACTGGTCAAAATCAGTGGTGTTCCCCTCTCTGGGTAGAGCCCTAGCCTCCCCTGGGATTGCGGGCCGCAGTAGTGAGGGAAGGCTTCCGTTATTTAGGTATATACGTGACTAGAGATCCCCTGGACTTCCTGAAAAGAAATTTAGCACACCAATTAGAAAGACTCAAAGGAGATGTAACACATTGGCATGGCCTCCCGTTGACCCTGGTGGGCAGGGCAGCCCCCTATGAAATGATGAGTCTGCAGTGACTGCTATACGTGATGCAGAATACTCCTTACTATATTCTGCGAAAAATCTTCAGCACAATAGACTTAGAGGTGCGTAGGCTGCTGTGGGGTTGGGGCATGCCCAGGATCGCCCAGGCCAAATTGTGAAGGGGGGTTGTTTTGCTTTACTTTTGACTGAGCCAAAATATACACACAAAGGATTCAAAAAGATTCTCTGGAATGCACCTCTTATTCTGAAGAAGACATTTATTATAGCTTTTTGCCAGGTTCGTGAACGAAGGCTTGAACAGTAAAAAAGGTTACTTTCATAATGTGCAACAATGAATTAAGACCATTTATAAAGAATCTTCAATCTATTAACAGCAAATATATACATGCAAGGATAGAAACACTTATATTGATATATGTATATATCCATACACAATGCAAAGCAAATAATAAAAATGCATCACTGTAGGGCCTGTCAGGTGCTTCATCTTTCTCATGCCAGCAAGACGATGACCCTGTTCGACTGCAAGAAAGATCTCTACCCTCACGGGAAATGTATCAGGCATCCGACGTCTAAAATCTTGACTGAGGTCTCTGAATCTACGACTGCCGATCAGGGTCATCTTTTATTTCTTAAAGCCCCTCACATCAAGAAATATTTGAAACTTTGAAAGAAACACGTTGGAACTGGCCAAAATCCCAAGGCATCCCTGCCAAAATCAAACCGTTCCCTGCATACCATAAACATCAGTCTGGTACATCCTTATTGTGGTGACTAACTCCTCTCTTCGGGGAGAAAGAGAACATGCAGAAATAGAAAACACGTTGCATAACATGTCTGTACAAAAAACTACTTGCACCTCTCACATGGCAGTGACGCTAAGCTAAATACGAAATGGAGTCGATAACTAGTGACCAATAAAGTTACAGTGGGCAGCTAAGCCAAGTGCAAAGTAGTGTGACACGAAGTCAGTGGTCAACACACAAATATCACTACAGGGGTGTACGATGGGGACTAGCAATACCAGACATCCGGAAATATTACTGGGGGTCCCACCTTATCGTGGCTAACAAGTGGATATTCTCAGACCAACAGGACCCTGCATTCAGGATGGGCAGGCGCATGATGGGGAGGGAATGTCCCGAAGCTCTATAGTACGACACCAGATGTGAACGAACACTGCCGCACCACACTAGGGTTGTGCTACAGGTATGGAAAGCAGCAACTAAATATTTGGGGTTGGCTGGAAAGCTCACTGACTTCGCCCGCTGTGGCACAGTGATGCCCTCACTGACGTGAGAAGCCTTCAGGGCTTTCAGAAATGGGAGATGATAGGCATAGAGCGCCTGGGAGATGTGTGGAAGGGCAGGCTTACATCAGTTTTGACACACTCTGAGAGGAATACGCGATGGCAGACACTGAATATTACTGGGACCTCCAGCTGGGGCACACCATTAGGAGACATCTCAGAGAGGGGGGGGAGCAACTACCAGATGCCTCACCACTGAAAGATAAGGTCCTAGTGAAACCACTTCCCAGAAAAAGAGTGTCACCGATTTACAGAAAATTGATCAACAATTCCCCAGACCATAACGCTGATCGAACCTTTGGACCCTAAGTGTCTAATCCTTGGAATATCAGAAGATCACTCCTGGCCCAGATACACAGAAATTTGGTTAAGATTGGTTTCTGGGGTATTTAAAGCAATATCACAAAAGCATGGGCGTTCAGGGGGCACACAGCCAACCCACTAGTATCAGATTGGCAATGTGACCTGGATTGGTGCCAGAGGATCGAGGAGATGATATACAAAGGCAGGGGCTGTCCAAAGAAATGGGAGAAGATATGGGGAGCCCGGGCAACTGTTCGAGGAGGCAGACTTGGGGAGGACCTACAGGATATCACGGAGGGAGGGGACTGAGGGTGGGAGAAGAGCTTGGTAGGAGAGGCCGTAAAAGCATCAAGCTGGTCCAGAGGACATGTGCAGTGGTAATGTGCCATTAGTGATATACACCTATAAATGTACCCACTATGTATTGGTGTATCGAAAATTGCAAACCCTGAAATGTTTGTATTTTTTTTTTATCAAAAACAAAAGATGAAAAAAAAAGTTTGGAAAAGAAAGTTGAGAGAAAAAAATGGAGAGGGAGTGAAGACCAACAGAGGCAGAGAGGGTATAGACATACTGAGTGCCCTAATAAGCTCTGCCCAATTATCCAGTGCCCCAGTAACTAGTGGGTAGGAATCTTGTGAACCACTGATTTATGGTAGACACAGTGTAGACCAGAAAGTAATAGGAAGCAATCCTGTGACCCAGCGACCAATGAAAGTCAGAATGTAACTCACTATTTAGCAGACACCCTGAGGTATTGTGCCTGCTAAACAACTATTACCTGCCTTAGAAAAGAAAATGTCATGGAAGGATACGCTATAGCATCAACTGAGGACACACCATGTGCTCCCATAGCTGAAAAGCATCCAATACCAGGACCAGCACGTGATGTATAGGGATTACGTGGTCCAGATGCTGACAGGCATTATCAAGCCTAGTAACTGATAGTAAGCTTAATGTAGCTTAGTATTTCATGTTCAGGCATCTTACATCCCAGTAATCTGAAGGCCTTTCACAGCACATATTATGTGGCCTAGTAACAGATGAACAGTGTGTTCTGTTCAGAGTGACATACGGTCAGGTATTCTGTGGCACAGCGACTAGAAGAAAAGCAAAGGCACTGTAGTGTTTGCCCTCTGTTTAAAGTGAAATCACAGAACATTTATATATTCTGAGATACATATTTAACAGTTTGCCATATTCCTAGTGCCAACAAATGGTATAACTACACAGTTTTTTCATATACTGTGGATTGCCATAGTCTGCCTCACAGGTATTCGATGGACACTTTTAAAGTAATTATACATCCAGTCAGTGGATCCAAGATACTTAATTTTTCAGCTGGCATACAATTTCTGATGGTTGATGTTTTTGCTACAGGACTTTCACAGGGACATAGCTCCTCTTACTGTTCATGTTTTTTTGTCTCCTAGAAGTGATATGTGATGTGTTTTTACCTATGAAAAACAGAGTCTACTTTACACTTGTCATTTTTTTTCTCAACAAAATAAGGATGTAAAAGTTCTAATCTACAAGACAGATTTACATTTCAGTATGAGGCACACAAATTCATTCAAGCATCAAGTTCATATTTTCGATTTTTCACATGCATGATTCTGTGTCTCATTTACTATCACAATATATTTCATCATTTCGATATTTGTGGTGTGGTACCAGTCGAGCTCCACAGAAATCGGTGAGGCTGAAAACTCAATTTACAATGCATTAAAATTGTGTTACCACTAGTATACATTCAATACCTTTTCAATTTACAATGAACCCTGATTATTATGGAATTAACATTAACTTAACTCAAATTCTGTACATAAAATGGATTCTGGAACATTTTAACAAAAACACTACCTAAGCATAACACCTTCAAACACCTTTAAGTTAAAATTCTATTACCACATTTGCACAGTATTTCTTTAATACAACCTACTGTATTGTATCGAATCAAGCTAAAAAAATAATTATTCAGGCAATCAAGAATGGAAATAATCAAGGTGTACCCTACACTCTTCAATACAACATTTTCAAAATTTTGTTTTTTATTTTTGGATGACACTAAATAGAAGATACAGTCTCAGACTGACTGCTTGGACAAACACATTCTACTCTTTAGTCACCGACTGGGTACACCAAGTACATAACTTAATCATGGATGAATTTGGGGGAGGTCTTCAACAATACTTCCTATCTGTAAGGCTGGGTGAAGTACTATTTTCTAAAACCTGTTCCACCATTTCACACTCTAAGCTTAGTTTTCCCTTGTATACCTATTGTATATGCTTTATAATGATATCATAAAATTAAAGAAACATACCTCCAGCACTTTAAAGTCCTGATCTTGGAATATATCTAGATACAAATGTTTTTCTGCTGTCAATAACAACAGGGTCTTTCAAATTAATTTCCAAATAAAGTTCTTTTTAAGGGAAAGATAACTTATCTCCCAATTCAAGTCCAATTGAGAGCTATACTCAAATATTTCTCCATGCTGCTAGACACCTGCTAGCAAAACAAGATCAATTTGAACTGTTTTGTACTAGCATTTACATGGCATTTTCCAATCACAGATGATGCCAGAAGTTGTTAAAATGTTTTATAACTTCGTACACTGATGTTTTTCTTGAGTAATAAAAGGTAGCCTAGTAAACTGTTACCACCTCCCAAAAAACTAAAATAACAGAGTAAACCGAACCTACACATTGGTTTTGAACAGCACAAGCTTAGCTCGTGTTTCTAGCTTAGCTACAGATCATACTACACAAACTGTTTATAATATTCTCACATACTCATAATTGTAATATTCTATCATTCCAACTTTACAAATTTAGGTCATTCAACATTGGGTCCTGCATTACTTTACCAGTGAGGCACCAAGTATGAGTCTACTATGTAGGCCTCGGCTTAATGAAACACTACACAGCACTGTTGAAGATCAATGTAAAACACCCATAACCAGAGGGATATATTAACCTCTTTACCTTACAGTGAGAACAAGAAAGTGAATCAATCTCCATTTTGATCTGGACAGGATATTAATGTTAGCAAGCCTTTGCAGTGGGAGATGGATTCCTAAGACTCAGATGAAATCGACATCAGCCAATTAGTCACAACATGAAAAACACCAAATAGCTGATTACAGGTGTGTAGGACAAATGACCAGGAAAAGTTAACTCTGCAGTTTCCAGCCTTATCATATCAGAAGGGACAGGCTCAGGCATATTCATAATGTTTTTTCAATGTGGTGCCAGAGTCAACTTCCATAAATCTGCACTTGATCCAGTGGTACACATACCAGTGTTGTCCAAAATGTCAGAGGGCTAAGGTCATACTGTTTACCATTTTGGCGCAAAGTTCTCTGACCATGTCTATTTAATTTAAGTGTTCAGTTGACTATAAAAGACAATGATTTGAAGCTGCAACAGTAGCTGCTACTACCTACTCAAAACTCTAACCTAAAACCTAAATATCAGTTTGCTATCCATTCTTCATCACTAGACAGAGGAAGAAACATACTTCATTGTGGACAAGAGCTCACTTGCACTATCAGAGGATTTAAAATGTTTTCTTTCTCATCAGTTTGAAGAAAGAAACTAACAGTGTTTTATTAAATGCAAAACAAAAATTCAATACTACTTTCTAAGCCAGAGGAACAGCAACTGCATGACAGCCACACAACATGATGTGCTAATTCAGGCATTAATGTTAAAAAGGGGGGGAGTGGTTATTCAGCTCACATTGTTTATGAAATACAAAGGATAGTATTTATTTCTTACCAAGGACAGGTTTTTCAAAATTCACAAGCCTGATGTGCCATGCTGATAGACCAGCAGATGCCAAACAGCAAAAAAAAAAGTATTAGTCCAGGTCTTTTGCTATAAATAGGTTAACTAGGCCCTGCCACACAAGGGGAAGCAACGGTCAGTACAGGGGAGGTAGAATCGGACTCCACTGCTTGCTGCATGAGCACACAAAAGTGAAATGACAAGCTAATTGCAACCACTACTGTCTGCAATGGGGATTTTAAGTGAGTCACCTAAATCTGCAACACCTCATTCCCCCCTAGAACATACTCAGCTGTTTCAAATCTTCAGTCCTCTTACACTTGCTGAAAACAGACTACTGGCTCCTATACTCATCTAATTACTGACATCTAAACCAGTTCCCATTCTTCTTCAATATCCCTAAACGATGTGGATTTGCCAGTCTAACTTTCTATCACTTCTACAACATACTGAATTAGCTGCAATTTATTTCTATTAATGGCACTCCACATAGATATCCACCACACAAATTTCCAATTTTCAAATTTTTACTCATAGCAAACTCTCCCAATAGTCTTCTTGATATTTCTACTGCTCTCAATACTTTAACCAACATACCATGGTCCTGTCCATCAGTACTCATAACTTCGCCAGAAAATCACTCAAGTACGTCTACTCCAAATTTTCCTGATATTCCTCACTTAGGTAATTGTTGGATCTCCTTCTCGCTGTCCTTTTACCAGAGTGCATTCTCCCAAGCAATACCCTGGAAGCACTTGTGGTATCCCTGGAATTATACTATCTTTCAGCTTCTCCTACCACTCCTATGGTGGCGACCTTCACTTGCACCTCTACACTCTTTATGCTGAACTTCTTAAAGAAGTTTACTGCCTCTTCTGTCATACCACCTTGTCCTTCCCATTACTGTTCTCCATGACACCCTGACACTATCATGTGCATCTAGGAAATTATCATTACACTTCAACTTTTTTAGCTTTTAGCTATTTCGTATAGAACACATATGGCAAGCTTTCCCAGCTAAAGTGACCAAGGCCCTTATTAACCCCTTCGCTTCCAGGCCTTTTCCCCCTCCTGTGCCAGGCCTTTTTTTGGCTATTTGGGGCAGTTTGCGCTTAGGCCCTCATAACTTTTTGTCCACGTAAGCTAACCAAGCCAAATTTGCGTCCTTTTTTTCCAACATCCTAGGGATTCTAGAGGTACCCAGACTTTGTGGGTTCCCCTGAAGGAGGCCAAGACATTAGCCAAAATACAGTGAAAATTTCGTTTTTTTCAAAAAAACTGGAAAAAGTGGCTGCAGTAGAAGGCTTGTGTTTTTTTCCCTGAAAATGGCATCAACAAAGGGTTTGCAGTGCTAAAATCACCAACTTTACAGCTTTCAGGAACAGGCAGACTTGAATCAGAAAACCCAATTTTTCAGCAGAAATTTGGCATTTTACTGTGACATACCCCATTTTTACAATTGTTTGTGCTTTCAGCCTCCTTCCAGTCAGTGACAGAAATGGGCATGAAACCAATGTTGGATCCCAGAAACCTAAACATTTCTGAAAAGTAGACATAATTCTGAATTCAGCAAGGGGTCAGTTGTGTAGATCCTACAAGGGTTTCCTACAGAAAATAACAACTGAAAAAGAAAAATATTGAAATTGAGGTGAAGAAAACAGCAATTTTTCTCTACGTATTACTCTGTAACTTTTTCCTGCAATGTCATATTATCGAAAGCAATATACCATTACGCCTGCTGGACTCCTCTGGTTGTGGGATATATAGGGCTTGTAGGTTCATCAAGAAACCAAGGTACCCAGAGCCAATAAATAAGCTGCACCCTGCAGTGCGTTTTCATTCTATACCGGGTATACAGCAATTCATTTGTTGAAATATAAAGAGTCAAAAATAGCTATCAAGAAAACCTTTGTATTTCCAAAATGGGCACAAGATAAGGTGTTAAGGAGCAGTGGTTATTTGCACATCTCTGTATTCCGGGGTGACCATACTAGCATGTGAATTACAGGGCATTTCTTAAATAGATGTCTTTTTTACACACTCTCTTATATTTGGAAGGAAAAAATTTAGAGAAAGACAAGAGGCAATAACACTTGTTTTGCTAATCTATGTTCCCCCAAGTCTCCCGATAAAAATTATATCTCACTTGTGTGGAAACGCCCCAAAACGCAACGTGGACACATCACATTTTTTTTAAAGAAAACAGAGGTGTTTTTTGCCAAGTGCCTACCTGTAGATTTTGGCCTCTAGCTCAGCCGGCACCTAGGGAAACCTACCAAACCTATGCATTTTTGAAAACTAGAGACCTAGGGGAATCCAAGATGGGGTGACTTGTGGGGCTCTGACCAGGTTCTGTTACCCAAAATCCTTTGCAAACCTCAAAATGTGGCTAAAAAAAACACATTTTCCTCACATTTTGGTGACAGAAAGTTCTGGAATCAGAGAGGAGCCACAAATTTCCTTTCCCCCAGCGTTCCCCCAAGTCTCCAGATAAAAATTATGCCTCACTTGTTTGGGTAGGCCTAGCGTCCTCAACAGGAAATGCCCCAAAACGCAACGTGGACACATCACATTTTTTTAAAGAAAACAGAGGAGTTTTTTGCAAAGTGCCTACCTGTAGATTTTGGCCTCTAGCTCAGCCGGCACCTAGGGAAACCTACCAAACCTATGCATTTTTTTAAACTATAGACCTAGGGGAATCCACGATGGGGTGACTTGTGGGGCTCTGACCAGGTTTTGTTACCCAGAATCCTTTGCAAACCTCAAAATTTGGCTAACAGAACACATTTTCCTCACATTTTGGTGACAGAAAGTTCTGGAATCAGAGAGGAGCCACAAATTTCCTTCCACCCAGCATTCCCCCAAGTCTCCCGATAAAAATGATACCTCACTTGTGTGGGTAGGCCTAGCACCCGCGACAGGAAATGCCCCAAAACGCAACGTGGACACATCACAGTTTTTGAAAGAAAACAGAGGTGTTTTTTGCAAAGTGCTTACCTGTAGATTTTGGCCTCTAGCTCAGCCGGCACCAAGGGAAACGTACCAAACCTATGCATTTTAGAAATCTAGAGACCTAGGGGAATCCAAGATGGGGTGACTTGTGGGGTTCTGACCAAGTTTTGTTACCCAGAATCCTTTACAAACCTCAAAGTTTGGCTAAAAAAACACATTTTCATCACATTTTGGTGACAGAAAGCTCTGGAATCGGAGAGGAGCCACAAATTTCCTTCCACCCAGCGTTCCCCCAAGTCTCCCGATAAAAATTATACCTCACTTGTGTGGGTAGGCCTACTGCCATCGACAGGGAATGCCCCAAAACGCGACGTGCACACATCACATTTTTCTAAAGAAAACAGAGGTGTTTTTTGCAAAGTGCCTACCTGTAGATTTTGGCCTCTAGCTCAGCCGGTACCTAGGGAAACCTACCAAACCTATGCATTTATGAAAACTAGAGACCTAGGGGAATCCACGATGGGGTGACTTGTGGGGCTCTGACCAGGTTTTGTTACCCAGAATCCTTTGCAAACCTCAAAATTCGGCTAAAAAAACACATTTTCCTCACATTTTGGTGACAGAAAGTTCTGGAATCAGAGATGAGCCACACATTTCCTTCCACCCAGCGTTCCCCTAAGTCTCCCAATAAAAATGATACCTCACTTGTGTGGGTAGGACTAGAGCCCACAAAAGGAAATGGCCCAAAACACAACGTGGACACATCACATTTTTTCATAGAAAACAGTGCCTACCTGTGGATTTTGGCCTGTAGCTCAGCCGGCACCTGGAGAAACCTAGCAAACCAGCGCATTTTTGAAAACTAGAAACCCAGGGGAATCCAAGATGGGGTGACTTGCAGCGCTCTGACCAGGTTCTGTTACCCAGAATCCTTTGCAAACATCAAAATTTGGCCAAAAAAACACTTTTTCCTCTCATTTCGGTCACAGAAAGTTCTGGAATCTGAGAGGAGCCACAAATTTCCTTCCACACAGCGTTCCCCTAAGTCTCTCAATAACAATGGTACCTCACTTCTGTGGGTAGGCCTAGCGCCCATGAAAGGAAATGGCCCAAAACACAACGTGGACACAACACATTTTTTCACAGAAAACAGAGGTGTTTTTTGCAAAGTGCCTACCTGTGGATTTTGGCCTCTAGCTCAGCCGGCCCCACAGGGGGGCAGAAATGGCCTAAAATAAATTTGCCCGCAACCCCTCCCCCCCCCGGGAGCGACCCTTGCCTATGGGGTCGCTCCCCCTGCGTGACATTGGTGCCAAAAAAAATAAAATCCCCGGTGCCTAGTGGTTTCTGCTCCCTTGGGGGCAGATTGACCTAAAATCAGCCAATCTGCCCCCAAGGGGGGCAGAAATGGTCTAAATACAATTTCCCCCCCAGGGGAGCGACCCTTGCCTAATGGGTCGCTCCCCATCTCTAAAAAAACAAAAAAAAAAACACACAAAAAAAATTTGCCCTGGCGCCTAGAGGTTTCTGCCTAATAACAGGCCGATCTGCCCCCAGAGGGGGCAGAAAAGGCCTTCCCAAAAAAATGCCCCCCCTGGGAGCGACCCTTGCCCAAGGGGTCGCATCCTTATGTCCATAACCAAAAACAAAAACAAAAATCCCTGGTGTCTAGTGGGGTTTCAAAAGCCGGATTGCAAGCAATCTGGCTTTTGAAACCCTGGGAGAGACTTCAAAGGGACGGAAATACATTCCCTTCCCTTTGAAGCCTCTCCGGGCCTCCCCCACATGAATGAAAGAGAAATGCCGAGCATTTCTCTTTCAATCACGCTGGAAGCAGCGCTTTCAGCGCGATGGGGGAGACCCTGTGACTAATCAGCGCACACTCGTGCGCTGATGTCCCAAGGGGGGTGGGGAGGGTCTGGGTGGAAGGGGAAGGGCTTCCCCTTCCATCCCCGCCTCTGCACAGGGGGGGCACGCTAGCACTCCCCCCAGTTCCTGTGCCTTTGACAAGGTGATTTCGTCCAAGGCACACTGGAACTGTAGCCTTGGACGAGGTCACCTCGTCCAAGGCACAGAACAGGTTAATGAACTATTATTCATCTTACTACTGGGTCTACCTAAATATGCATTGGCTTGTTACAACTAAATGATGAATTTTGCCACAGGGACCCTCTTCAACCTGTCAACAGGATCAACCGCCTCCACAACCAACTATAAAACTGAAAGAGTAAAAACAATGATTACGTCAAGGCATAAAGTACTAACTAATTTATAAAATAAATCTCCCTGTAACACAACCATACCTCAAGCAATTAGTAAGAAGCCACACATTTGTCTGTCACCAAAAATCAATCATAGAGGTCCTTATTACAGGTTTGTTCAGAATAGGGTGGGTATTTATCACACAGGGTAAATACCATCAACCCAGGGTGAGGTATTTATCACTTGTGGCAAATATCTCCTCTTGTAGGTTTTCATCTGGAATATGAAACATGCTGACTCATTTTACACACCAAAAGTTGAATTTTTCCCATCCTTTTCTTTGCTAAATTTCAGCAGGTTTGAGCTGCTGGAATCTACTGGAGGGAAATTTGAGGGTGTGTTAATTACAACACAACTCATAATCCTGATTCCTGTGCAAACACGTGTTTGTCCAGGGATTAAGATTCAGCCCATAACTACTAGTTAGGGCCTTTATATTTTCTCTGGGTCCACATACATAAATGTGCATTCGCAAGATTTCAGTCCTCCTATTTACTTGAGCCACTATTTTGTATTGCCCTTCCACACCCCACTTAATCCCAATGAGTGCCTCATTTGGGCTGATATCTACCTGTCTTGGCACCTGCACTTATTTTGTAACACTGGCACATATTTGTGGCAGTCTGTCACATGGTGACACTTTCACAATTCAATATATGATAAAAAAATACCAGGGTGCTCTCGCTTTGCGTCACCTAGTAAAGTGCAAATCGTAGCGTTTGTAGGAATGTCATGGTAAGTAGAGGTTGTAGAAATGGATATGTGGCAGTGCTGGCAGGGACCTGATGCTGTATGAGCAGTAGTGGCCTTCTGAGAAATATGTTGGGCTAGTGGCGGCTCCTCCGCTATGAAAACCTTTTACTACAATACAATAATAAATTACGCTTATTATTGTTTTGTAGTAAAAGGGGTTGCATTGGGGATGACAGCACTGAGGGGGAGTGCACAGCACTCCCCCTCATTGCACATGTATGTTTGGCCGGCCATCTCCTGACGTCCAAACATACATGCGCATTGTATGTTCTCCAGCCCAGCACTGTGTTGTTGGGCTGGAGAGAGCAGGCTTCCAGCCTGCCTGGGAGCACTCCGGCTGGGCACTCCCAGCCAATCCTAAAGCTGCTCTGAGAAGCGTCAAGATTGGAGCAGGGCAGGCTGGGAGCCTGGGCCTCCTGTGAGGAAGAATGAGAGGCGGCACGGCACGGAGTGGAGGTAAGTTTTTTATTTATTTATTTATTTATATTTTTAATTTCATTAATATTTCTCAATCCTCTGTCCCGTCGCGCTGCCCCGTTCCATGCAACCCTGGCTAGGCGTGACTGTGGGGGGTCCTGGCTCTTATTAGTTTACAAACTAAGCACTGTATCCAATCTCATACTCAGTCAAAGGAACTCGCAATGCCCAAAACCTTGCCCTGGAAAGCCCAGGGCAAAGTCTTTTTCACTAAGATATAAATATGGAATTATCATTGATCATAGGGAATGTTTCAGCTAGTAAGCACTGTTCGATTTTAATCACACACAATTCCAAACTAATATACTAAAAACTCTGCCACGTCATGTTGCTCATGGCTTGATGTGGAAACAGTTCTTGTGTACGATTTGACTAAAACTTTTCAGAGAATCGTTGATATAGAGTTTACTTGCTAAAAGAGAAATAAAAAAAATACAAATAATTATTGCGGGGTATGGAGACTTGTGTGGTCACAGATTCATTGATTGTTAAACCAGGAGTCATTGTGGGTCACTATCTGGGGTACAGCTTATTTAATGGATAGCTTCTAATTCACTCTCCTGAAGATCCATGCATGCCACTGCACCAAAGATACTTAGGGGCAGATTTTCAAGCCCCTAGCGCTGCCCTAACGCTGCCTTAGCATAATTTTTATGACACTAAGGTGGAGTTAGGGAGGCTATACCCCTGCGCCATACTTACATAGTGGTGAAATGCATGCATTGCACTACTTCGCAACCCCCTGCGCCACATTATGCCTGCATCAGGCATAATATAACTAAGGGGGTCGTTCCCATGCATGGAGGCCCAAAAAAAAGGTGCAGTGAAATTTACAAGATTTCACTGTGCCAATTTTTCCGTCATTTTTAACGCCTACTCAGGGCATTCGTTAAAGTGACGCACCAATAATAATCTATGGGCCTCCCTGTGCTTTGATGCACTAGCTCAAACATTTTTGACACAACAGCATAAAAAATGTTGACACTGTTGTGGTAACGACTGCCATGGTGCGCTGTATTGTAATACGGCACAAACATGGTATCGTTAGAGGCAGAAAGGGTGATGCAAGAAAAGTGGCGCATCGGGACACCATTTTATTGTAAATCTGCCCCTTATTTTAGTACAGACCATCAGACTCCAGTTTACTATATATGCTTAAGGCACTTTTTATTCTTAAAATAGCCTGCTTAGGTTGACTTTATCTTTGAAAATTTGTGGTTCAGAATAGCAGCGGCAAATATATAGGGGGTCATTCTGACCTAGGCGGTAAAAGGCGCTTTCCGCCGGTCAGAAGACCGCCATAACACCGCCGCGGGCGCGGTAAACCGCCACGGTCATCCTGACCCGCAACTGGCAAACCGCCAAAAACCCGACATCCACAATAGTCCGCCACACCAACGGCCAGCGTAAAACTGGCGATGACCAAACCTCCACCGTCACACCAACAGAAATACGCCCACACTATCACGACCCACGAATCCACGCGGCAGTCTTTCAACCGCGGTATTCCATTGGCGGTACACACTGCCCCGGTCAAAATACACACACCTTTACAAAACACTACCACATTGGACAATTTAAAATACACACACCTGAGACACATACACACAACACTCCCACACACCCAATACAATATAAAAAACACACCCACATCACACACAAACCCTTACGACCGCAATTGCGAGTGAAGGCCAGAGAGAGACAGCACAGAATAGAGAACACCATCACACAGAGGCAAACCACACCATCACCCACACAATAGCCACACACAAAACACCACACACCACCACACTCACCACACTCTACAACACATACACCACCCCACACCTCATCCACACCACCCCATGGCACCCCAAAGACACCCCCGGTTTTCAGACGCTGAACTCCGGGACATGGTGGAGGAAATAGTTCGGGTAGAGCCCCAGCTCTTCGGGACACAGGTGCAGCACACCACCATTGCCAGGAAGATGGAGCTATGGCAAAGAATAGTGGACAGGGTCAACGCTGTGGGACAGCATCCACGAAATCGGGACGACATCAGGAAGCGGTGGAACGACCTACGGGGGAAGGTGCGTTCCATGGTATCAAGGCACAACACCGCGGTGCAGAAGACTGGCGGCGGACCCCCACCTACTTCCCCACAATTTACAGCATGGGAGGAGCAAGTCTTGCACATCCTGCATCCTGAGGGCCTCGCAGGAGTAGCTGGAGGAATGGACTCTGGTAAGTCAACCCATCACCACTTCATTCCCCCACCCCACCTGCATGCCAAATCATACCCCCACCCACACCCCCACCCCCATCACCCCAACTCCTTGCAAATGGCTCACCATCACAACTCACCCATCCCAACACCTAGCCCTGCATGCGTCCACAAAGCATGGACACCCATCACCAAAGCATGCCCACTGCACATACCCATCTCCCCCACAAGCCACCATCACAACAGCCCCCACAAGGGAATTACAGCACTGGGGTACACGGGCACCCACCCATTGCACGATTTGGCACACACAGAAGCAATAACCATACTCCTATACCCCTGCAGGATCCGAACGCCACCACACCGCCCAGGAGGGTCCAGAAATGTCCATCCCACCCCCAGAAGAGGCCACCAGTGATGACAGCAGCTCTGTCTCCCTGGACCCAGATGACCAGCCCGGCCGATCGGGGACCTCGGGACAGTCGGTTCCCCTCACACAGGCACAGGCCACAGCAGACCTAACCCCCTCTGGGAACACCAGCACAGCTCCACCCAGCGGGCCCATGCCTCTGTCTCCAGGACACGTCAATCAGCTGTGTGTCCACCACTACAGGGAACCCAGGATAACCCACCACCCCAACAACAACAGGGACCTGGGGGCAGTGGTAGTGGGCACACGGTCCAGGGGACAGAGGCCCAGGGAAACAGGGTAACTGGGAGGGCTGCTGTGCGACAGGGGGGGGACAGGCCCAGGGAACCCACTCTCCACGAGGCCCTCTCCTCCATCATGGGAGCATACCACCACTCCTAGGAGACGATGGCGACGGTCCTGGCCAGGTTCCAGGAGATCCAGGTACTGCAGGAGGAACAGTACATGGGGTTCAGGGAAGAACTCCGAAGCATTAGTTCCGCAATGGGGACCATCGTCGGGGCTCTCAACCAGATTGTCACCACATTGCGGGACCATGTGGCACCACAAAGGGCCCCTGTCACTAGCATGGACCATGAACAGGCTACCACCTCCGCCGGCGCTAGTGGACAGGAGGCCCCCACACAACAACAGGCCACCAGAACCCCACCCCTGCAGAAGAAGAACCACCCCGCAAGCGGGGCCTGAGATCTCGGAAGAAGACAGAGTACGATGCCAAGACCCCCGCCAGCAAAGGATACCCCCTGATGTCATCCCACTGTCCTACATTGTCACCCTGTCCAACCTTAAACTGCCCCTGCTCCATCCTTCCACAGGCATATGGACAATGCACCTGTGAGACTGAAAATCTGGACTCTGCCATGGACATTCCTCCACCATCACCCATCACCGATTTTCAACCATGTCCCTAAATTGAGCACTTTAATAAAAACACTTATTGCACCAAAATATTCTGGAGTCTGCCTGTATTTTGAACAAATGCATTAGACATAACGGTGCCAAAATGTCCAGTTACATTGTGATGACAACATACCACTGTCACACAGCTGTAGTCCATGGGGAAACAAAGCAGAGGTCACGCAGTGGGGCCCACATCTCTGAAATTGGAAGGGAAAGTCACAACTCAGTTAACATACACTGGGGGGAAACTCAGACAGTAGAGAGGCAGGAGACTGTAAGTAATTGTAAAATGCTGGTGTTGATTCTTACCTGTGTGTTATTGAAAATACTGTTGTATCACTCTGTCCCTGTTGTCTGTGTCGTCCCCGTCGTCTTCCTCCTCTTCACTCTCCACAGGCTCCACAGCTGCCACAACACCACCATCTGGACCATCCTCCTGCAGGAAAGGCACCTGGTGTCGCAAAGCCAGGTTGTGAAGCATACAGCAGGCCAGGATGATCTGGCACACCTTCTTTGGTGAGTACATTAGGGACCCACCTGTCATATGCAGGCACCTAAACCTGGCTTTCAGGAGCCGAAGGAACGCTCGATCACCCTCCTAGTACGCCCATGGGCCTCATTGTACCGTTCCTCTGCCCTGGTCCGGGGATTCCTCACTGGGGTCAGTAGCCATGACAGGTTGGGGTAACCAGAGTCACCAATTAGCCACACATGGTGTCTCTGTAGCTGTTCCATCACATAAGGGATGCTGCTATTTCGCATGATGTACGCGTCATGCACTGACTCAGGGAACTTGGCATTTACATGGGAGATGTACTGATCAGCCAAACAGACCACCTGGACATTCATCGAATGATAACTTTTTCTGTTCCTGTACACCTGTTCACTTTCTCTGGGGGGTACCAAAGCAATATGTGTCCCATCAATGGCACCAATGATGTTGGGAATATGTCCAAGGGCATAGAAATCACCCTTCACTGTAGCCAAATCCCCACCTCAGGAAAAACAATGTAGCTCGGCATGTATTTCATCAAGGCAGACAACACTCTGGACAACACCTTTGAAAACATAGGCTGAGACATCCCTGATGAAATGGCCACTGTTGATTGAAATGACCCACTTGCCAAAAAATGGAGTACTGACAGAACCTGAACTAGAGGGGGAATCCCTGTGGGTTGGCGGATGGGTGACATCAGGTCTGGCTCCAGCTGGGCACACAGTTCCTGTATAGTGGCTCTGTCAAGTCTGTATGTCAGTATGACATGTCTTTCTTCCATTGTCGACAGGTCCACCAGCGGTCTGTACACGGGAACATTCCTCCATCTCCTCGCAAATCCCAGCGGACGGTGCCTAGGAAGGACAACATGGAGCACAGAGTCAAGCAACCCACAGGTACGTTCCCACAGCTTGCACAGTACACGATTCTCTATGCATTGAATGGCTTGTATGAGTGGCAATGCAAGGCCTAGGCCTGTGTGACACAGTAGAAATTAAGCCATGTGGGCCCTTGAAATGGCGGCTGCCTGACCTGTGAAGTGTGACAATGGGATGTGAGGTCAATGCGCTGTCGTGGCACACCGTGGCGGTAGGTGGTCGAAGACCGCAGCGCAAAGCCGCATTGGTTAACATTGAACCCTATGGGTTTCAGGAGCCAATGACGATGTGCGCCGGCGGTCGCGGTACGCACCGCCGCGGTACGCACCGCCGCGGGCGTGACCGCCATTTTCTATCTGCTTAATCACTCGAGACCTGATCATCCACATGAGAGGACCTATACTGCAAGTGCTGCTGTGACCTCAGTCTGGAAGAGACAATGGCTGCTGTGACTGGGGAAAGGGCCCTTGCCTTCACTTCTGAAGAATTGGAGAAACTCGTGGAAGGGGTCCTCCCCCAGTATGCGCTACTCTACGGTCCTCCAGACCAACAGGTAAGTACACTGGGACCATGCTTTACGGCCAATGCCTGGGTTGAGTGGGGTGAATGAACGATGGTGGGGAGGGGAGCGAATGAGGCATGCATCAAACGACAGATGAGAGCATGTGCCACATGGCAAGGGTGGGGATGGGGGCCACTCACATCGAGCATGCAGAAGGTGATGATATTTTGTTTCCTCCCCCTGTACATGTCACATAGGCGAGCGCCCATCGGAAAATCGACATGTGGCGTGCCATCGCCAAGGACGTCCGGACCCTGGGAGTCCACAACAGACGGGGCACCCACTGCCGCAAGAGGTGTGAGGACATCCGCGGCGGGAGCAGAAAGACCGCGGAGGCTCTGCTGGGGATGGCCTCCCAACGTAGGAGGGGTGCCACTCGTCAATTGACCCCCCTGATGTCTCGGATCCTGGCGGTGGCCTACCCAGATTTGGATGGGCGCGTGAGGACATCACAGCAGACACAAGGGGGTGAGTACCAGCACATTCTGCTATCTTAGCGCGCAGTGGAGGTGTCTGGGTGGGGGAGGAGGGCTGAGGGTATCCCTAGGCCAGGGCGATTTCTGTAGGCTAGTCCCACCCGTAAGGCATGGCCCTGTGCCCCCGCCCCCCAACTCTGTAGGGTGCCAAGTACAGCTATCCATGGCCCTGTGTCACCTATGTGTGCAGTTGTCGTCCATTGGCTTGTAGGCCAAGTCTCACTGATTGAGTAGTGTACCCCAAGTGCGCGGCGTAGTGCAGGGGGCTTCTGTGTCTGTCCTCTCCGCCAACTGTGTTGCCAATGCATGCACTCAACATGTCTTTATGTCCCCCCCCCCTTTTTTTGCTGCTCTTCCTGTTCATGTGTGCATTAACATCATCAGGCGGAGGAGAAGTGGCATCGGAGCACAAGGGAGTTGCATCTCACATGGCCCCGGAGGGCCATGCAACGGACTCTGATTTCACCAGTGAGATGGAGGGTAAGGGGGGCTCCACAACGGGGACACGTGGAAACATCAGCGACACAGACACGTCCTCGGAAGGGAGCTCCCTTGTGGTGGCGGCAACATCCGTGCCCACCGCAACAACAGGTACAGCCGCCACCCAGCGCACCAGCTCCGCCCTCCAAGCAGCCCCTCAGCGTTCGCCCCGTGCTCGCTCGCCCACCAAGGCGGGCATCTCCTTCGCCCCAGGCACCTCAGGCCCTGCCCCAGTTACCCCTGCTGCCCTCAGTGAGGAGGTCATTGACCTCCTCTGGACGCTCATTGTTGGGCAGTCTACCCTTTTGAATGCCATCCAGGGGGTAGAAAGGGAGGTGCACCGGAGCAATGCATACCTGGAGGGCATTCATTCGGGTCAGGCTGCCCATCAGCGATCGTTCAACGCTCTGGCCTCAGCACTGACGGCAGCCATTCTCCCTGTCTCCTGCCTCCCTCCTCCAACTCCCTCCACCCTGTCCCACTCCCCTGTTCCTCTGCCTATCCCAGACACACCTACAGACCAGCCTGCACACACCTCAACACCCAAGGGAAGCTCATCCAGACATAAGCACCACACATCACACAAGCATTCACACAAGCAACATCCACATGCAGACATACCAACAGCCACTGCCTCCTCTGTGTCCCCCTCCTCCTCGTCTCCCTCCTCCCTCCCTGTGACGTCTCCACTCACACTTGCATGCACAACATCATCAGCCACTACGTCCATCACCAGCACACCCACCAGAACACTCCGCACACGTGCAGTCACCACCCCCACTGCCATTTACACGTCCCCTGTGTCCTCTCCCACTGTGTCTGTCACCCCCTCTTCCAAACCACACAAACGCAGGCAGCCACCCACCCAACAGCCATCCACCTCACGACAGCCTCCGTCACAAGCACCTGCACCCAAAGACAGCACACTTGACTCTCCTACAACCACATCCTCTTCCTCCACTCCCATACCCACTGCACCTACCCTTCCCATTGCTCCTAAAAAGTTTTTCCTCTCCAAAATTAACCTCTTTCCATCACCTGACCCACCCCCTCCATCTCGTAGGAGTCCAATCAGCACCTCAGCCACCACAACCCTTGGACCTACAAGGACCATGGTCCAAGGATATTGGAGTCCAACACCTTAAAGGGCAGCTACATCGGCCAGCAGTAAAGGGACAGCCAGCCCACCCCCTGGGACAAAATCCAAAAAAGGCAAGGCCCGGCGCGAGAGAACAGAGACGGCAGCCTCCACAGGCACTACCCTGGCACCGTCAGGAAGTGGGGTGCCACCTGGCACATCTACAAAGGGAGGCAAGGGCCACAGAGACTCACGAAAGGATGGCAAGAGCAGTACGGCCGACAAGTCCGGCAGCAGGCGAGCTGCCCAGGAGGGTCCAACCAGCCCCATTCCGGGTGTGAAGGAGGACACCCACGGGCATGGGACTCCAGCACAGGAGGGCCCCGCAAGCGAGAAGTCGGATGGCGAGTGAACACCATATATTGTCAGGATCTGGTGCCCTGGAGACACATGTCAAGCACCGCTGAACAGGGCACCGCCGTCTCGGGAACCGCTGAACAGGGCCCTTCAAGACAAGAACCGCTGAACAGGGCCCTTCAAGACAAGAACCGCTGAACAGGGCCCTTCAAGACAAGCACCGCTGAACAGGGCCCTTCAAGACAAGCACCGCTGAACAGGGCCCTTCAAGACAAGGACCGCTGAACAGGGCCCTTCAAGACAAGAACCGCTGAACAGGGCCCTTCAAGACAAGCACCGCTGAACAGGGCCCTTCAAGACAAGAACCGCTGAACAGGGCCCTTCAAGACAAGCACCGCTGAACAGGGCCCTTCAAGACAAGCACCGCTGAACAGGGCCCTTCAAGACAAGCACCGCTGAACAGGGCCCTTCAAGACAAGCACCGCTGAACAGGGCCCTTCAAGACAAGCACCGCTCCGCTGGGCCCTTCATCTCAAGCACCACTCCGCTGGGCCCTTCATCTCAAGCACCGCTCCGCTGGGCCCTTCATCTCAAGCACCGCTCCGCTGGGCCCTTCATCTCAAGCACCGCTCCGCTGGGCACCGCCGTCTCTGCACCGCTCCGCTGGGCCCTTCATCTCAAGCACCGCTCCGCTGGGCCCTTCATCTCAAGCACCACTCCGCTGGGCACCGCCGTCTCTGCACCGCTCCGCTGGGCACCACCGTCTCTGCACCGCTCCGCTGGGCCCTTCATCTCAAGCACCGCTCCGCTGGGCCCTTCATCTCAAGCACCACTCCGCTGGGCCCTTCATCTCAAAATCCAAAAAAGGCAAGGCCCGGCGCGAGAGAACAGAGACGGCAGCCTCCACAGGCACTACCCTGGCACCGTCAGGAAGTGGGGTGCCACCTGGCACATCTACAAAGGGAGGCAAGGGCCACAGAGACTCACGAAAGGATGGCAAGGGCAGTACGGCCGACAAGTCCGGCAGCAGGCGAGCTGCCCAGGAGGGTCCAACCAGCCCCATTCCGGGTGTGAAGGAGGACACCCACGGGCATGGGACTCCAGCACAGGAGGGCCCCGCAAGCGAGAAGTCGGATGGCGAGTGAACACCATATATTGTCAGGATCTGGTGCCCTGGAGACACATGTCAAGCACTGCTGAACAGGGCACCGCCGTCTCGGGAACCGCTGAACAGGGCCCTTCAAGACAAGAACCGCTGAACAGGGCCCTTCAAGACAAGAACCGCTGAACAGGGCCCTTCAAGACAAGCACCGCTGAACAGGGCCCTTCAAGACAAGCACCGCTGAACAGGGCCCTTCAAGACAAGGACCGCTGAACAGGGCCCTTCAAGACAAGAACCGCTGAACAGGGCCCTTCAAGACAAGCACCGCTGAACAGGGCCCTTCAAGACAAGAACCGCTGAACAGGGCCCTTCAAGACAAGCACCGCTGAACAGGGCCCTTCAAGACAAGAACCGCTGAACAGGGCCCTTCAAGACAAGCACCGCTGAACAGGGCCCTTCAAGACAAGCACCGCTGAACAGGGCCCTTCAAGACAAGCACCGCTCCGCTGGGCCCTTCATCTCAAGCACCACTCCGCTGGGCCCTTCATCTCAAGCACCGCTCCGCTGGGCCCTTCATCTCAAGCACCGCTCCGCTGGGCCCTTCATCTCAAGCACCGCTCCGCTGGGCACCGCCGTCTCTGCACCGCTCCGCTGGGCCCTTCATCTCAAGCACCGCTCCGCTGGGCCCTTCATCTCAAGCACCACTCCGCTGGGCACCGCCGTCTCTGCACCGCTCCGCTGGGCACCACCGTCTCTGCACCGCTCCGCTGGGCCCTTCATCTCAAGCACCGCTCCGCTGGGCCCTTCATCTCAAGCACCGCTCCGCTGGGCACCGCCGTCTCTGCACCGCTCCGCTGGGCCCTTCATCTCAAGCACCGCTGGCCCATTGGCAGAAGGGGCAAGCCCGGATCTGTGTTGGGCAGGGCTGCACGATACACTCTGGGCACCAAGACTCCTCCAGTACCAGTGGAGTCTGTAATCCACTTGAGAGACTGTGGCTTTGCACTCCCCAGGATGGCACAGTGGGCAAGCCACCCACTGTAGAGACTTGAGAGACTGTGGCTTTGCACTCCCCAGGATGGCACAGTGGGCAAGCCACCCACTGTAGAGACTTGAGAGACTGTGGCTTTGCACTCCCCAGGATGGAACAGTGGCCATGGAGGCCCCTCGTGGATCTGGCGTCGTGGACTCATGTGGCTGAGGTGCCCCCCCTTCCCTTCCCCCTGAGGTGCCTGTAGTTTTGCTATCTGATGCCCCTGCAGTGTTCTCTCCAATGGATTCGGGTCTCCTGTGTGGGCTTTGCCCATGTGTTGAGGACCATTGGCCCACGTACAATGACTGACAGCCAATTTTGACAGGACAATTTACATATGTGTATATAGTTATAGATGTTCGAATTAATTTTTTACTTAGCCTTACAATATATTTGAATTTCATGATCATATTATTTTGTCTTTGCATTCTTCCTGGGGGTTTTGGGGGTGTCACTCTGAGTTGTTGCTCTGCATTGATGTGTAGGTAGTTGTGGGGGGGGGGGTGTCGCGTATGTGTGTCCCCGTAATTTTTCTCCTCCCCCCTCCCCTGTGTCGTAGGTGCAGTACTCACCGTTGTCTTCTGTGCCGGCGTTCGTGCTCCTGGTAGAGGAGCAGGTAGACAATAGCTGGTAGGATGTGTAGTTCTGGTTCCATGCTGTCCAGGTTCCTCGTGGAGTGTGTAGAGGTGAGCATTTTCCCGTTCGTAGTCTGTTTCCGCCGTGTTTTTATCGGCGGGGCTCCCGCCCCGGAAAAGGTGGCGGATTGGTGAGTTGTGATAGGGTGGGCGGTACATTGTCTGCCACCTGTCTGTTGGCGGTGACCGCCGCGCTGTTTGTTTGTCCCGCCGTGGCGGTCGGAGTGTTAAAGTGGCGGTCTGTGTTAGCGGTTTCCGCCAGGGTCAGAATTCCATATTTTTTTACCGCCTGCCTGTTGGCGGGTTGGCCGCCGCTTTAACACCGACCGCCAGGGTTGGAATGACCCCCTTAATGTTGTCATTACAGTTGTATAAATGTTGTCATTACAGTTTTATAATGTTGTCATTATGATGTTCTCTGCTTGAGAAACTTAACATAGAATTGTAAAAATATTTACATTCTAAGTTAAGTTTCTCAAACAGTAAAAACATCATATTTAAAAACAGCGTCAGTACTATTTAGTGCCTCACTGTATCAACATTGTGATCTCTGATGCATTTCAATGAAATTGGAGTGGCAGAGAATCATTGCCTCTTACTTGTAATAGCCAAAGACAAAATTCAAAGGTGGTCGCAAAGCGATGAAAGTTTAACAACGGTCCTTGTCAGGCAATCACCATTTGCACAGTCAAAGTTGTCCACATGGATAGCTTAAGCTCTGTGAATGACTGATATTGGGATGAACAGTGCCTTGGACCTCCACATACCACTTCTGATATCTCTTTGTAAAATGTAACTTTCTTGGCACTATCGCCCATATTTATACTTTTTTAGCGCCGCATTTGCGTCATTTTCTTACGCAAAAGTGGCGCTAACTTACAAAATGTTATTTTGTAAGTTGCGCTGCTTTTGCATAAAAAAGCGGCGCAAATGCGGTGCTAAAAAGTATAAATATGGGCCTATAATGCCTGTCCCGCTAAGTGCATTCTGATAATGTCAACGCAGAGAGGGAGATCCGCTATACATTGCAGGTTTCTAGCTCATATTTTACAGATTGTCATTTGGAAAGTTTTGTCTGCAGTCTAACACTACCTGTGCTCAGTGACAGATTTTGCCCTCCAGATCATTAATGTATTTACTTATTTATGCACGTATTTATTTATCCATGCCATGCATAAAGAACAAGTAGCCAGCAAAAGTACCCTACTCAAAGATCACATTGCTATATGAATAATGCGATCAAGATGTTGGTAGGGACATCAGCAAATCCTATTAGTTGGAAAGAGGTGTTAAAGCTTAGGGAGAAAGGTAGGACGCTATAAAGTGTACCTGGTTTTGGGCCTATAACCACCAAGCCTCAGGACAGTCTTCAGGCTAGAGGCTGAACCATTCTTGAAATATAAACTATACTGAAAAGGCAGATAGTTCAAAGTTTTATACATTTCAGAAAGTTTTTTCATACTCCTAAATGCGATGGTAGAGAGCTCCTAAGGAAAGAGCCAGGGTGTGAATTGGTTTGCCTCTGGATTTCTTGAAGCGGAACAGGCAAATCAAGAGTAGTTTCTGGTTCATAGTCCCTAAGCCTCTGGCTGGTTGCTAAGGGTCAAAAGGCATGGGTCAGATAGGTGGATGTCATCATGTAAGACTTTGTGAATTAAGCATAGTGCTTTGAAGTTTCATTTTGTACCACAGGTGGAGTTACAGTTGCTTGAGTTAAACATAACTAGTGAATTTCAAGTTTTTTTTAGTTTAAAATGTTACGCTTGAACAGACATTTTTATCTATTTCACTTTAACCTCAGTCATTTTTGAGCTTTTTAATGTAAAGTGGGATATCATTACCATACCTATCTATAATGTCACTTTAATCTTTGTTTTTTCAGCGATTTTCTAAGTTTTTTTAACATAAAGAATTGAATTACCATGTGTAACTATGCCAGCCACCTGCCGCACACTGAGAAAACACTGAAATGTACCACTTATAGTTAATTATAAAAGTTAGTTAAAAAAGTAACTATAACTCGTGGCCTCACCATGCACTGCGTATTTCATTCATGACATGTTCTATAACATCATTGATAACATTGTTTCAGATATCTGAAATTACATCATTAATAACAAAACTGTCTATGGCCTGGATGTGAGTTACATTACTTCAGTTAACAATAACTGGTTAATTTCAGTGTTTTTTAAGTTTAAAATATAATGTTGGCACTGACATTGCTACCCTATATATATGTATATATCCCTTCTGTTCAGTCCATGTTTAGACTTCGGTACTCTTGTGTGGAGTGCGAACCTCTTGCGGCTGGACCACACTGCTCTTAATGATACCTTCCACTCCTCCACACAACCAAACTAGAGACGCACTGTGCAGCAAAACAGATTCTGACACATTTTGGTCTGTCCAGGACCTTGATCACACACAAATTAACAGTCTGTTTCCTTTATTTAAAATACACATGGACACATTACATGTTTCCTTTTCCAACCCACCAACATTAATTAAAATGAACAGTTCTTACAAATTTCTACATTCTTTCACTTCTAATTCTACCCTTTCACGTATTGCTAAACCATTTATTTCTATACTTTTGTTTACATTTGTGAAGCATTATGTCAATTACATTGATATCATGCTTTGTTTGGGTGCCTCCTTCTCCTTACAATGCATTCTGGATTGTTGTAGGCACACAAATATTTATTTTTCTTGGAAAACAAAACCCTTCTGGCTTTGTTGTTACCTTTGCCTCACATGTGTTTGCCTCTGCATCTTGTTGTGATACATTGAATCATTTTACATTTACCTTCAAATCATATTTTAGTAATTTCAAGATCAGCTGTCTGTTACTCCTCTTCATGTCACCAATCAAGCCCTATTGTGCTCTTATCAATTTCACGTTAGTATGGGCGTGCATTGTTTTTACTTATAAAATCACTTTATGCAGGTTCATACCATTTTTTGAGTCTTATGCATTCTATCTCTGCTACCATCATGCTATAAATGTAATCACTCAATGTTTAATGGGCGCTTGCCACCCAGTTCTGATGTGGTTTGGACCACCCATTCAAAACTCATGTCCCCCCTTGGGCTTCCTTATCTTTGAGGTGTACAATTCTCATTTGTCACAAACTAAGGTCGAATTGCCACTATGTATCCTTGTGTTGTTTAGGAGATGTTTCCCTTTTACAATATCATAATTTATTGGGCCAATGATTTTGCAGAGAGGTCTAATGCCCTGATAATAACATCCAGTTGCCTGTTGCCACACACCCCCATCCAATGTGCCAACAGTTGTACTTTTTTCCTTCTTGTACTTTTCCATTTATATTCTCATCACAAAACCTATGTCTACTATGTCTCCTACTCTCTACCCATTACAGATGCTGTTCTTATGACTCCAAGTGCACATAAAGTTCGTCATCTTGGTTTAAACCTTTTGGAGCTGGTGTCTGCAGTAATATTATATAACATGATTCTGTCTGACTCAATTTATTTTCTCTGTCCCTGCCTTATTCATTTTTTTCTATTCAATCTATTCCATAGAATGTCAGCTGCTCCTACTCACTCAAATGATGTGTTTCCATGTATTTGGCAACAGCATTACTCCTATCCTTGTTATTTGTTGCCCTTATATGTTCTATAATTCTTTTTTCCAATTCACAGATTGTACTCCCAACATATTGTTTCCCACATGGACATTCATTCACATAAACAACAAATTTACTTCTGCAAGTGATATTTCACCTGAACATGAAGCTAGATCTAGGTCCCAAAAGTGTGGTTTTCATGAGTTTGTATAAATTAGTTGAGTAATTTCTGAGAAATTAAGGTACACAAATGTTTGTGCATCAGGATGGTTATGTTCATGGACACTCGAGACAGTCCCTCAAACACAATTAAAAAAAATAGAGGGTTCTGATTGGCCCAGGGGGCTTTTCCCCTTGGGCCAATTTGTTCCCATGGGAGACACACTCCCGCAGGAGTGAGATGTCTGGCTGCCTGTATCATGAAGAAAAATGTTGTAGGCATCCTTTGCAGGACAGTGGGACTTAGTCCTCTGTCCTGAGTTTACTTTATAAAAATATAAGTGGGCAGAATAGGAATACCATGAGGCCCTTCTAGGTCAAAATATATTTTTTTTAAACCTGCAGTCCTGCTGAAGACCCGCCTGATTGTAGAGTTTAAAATAAAGGTATTGGCAGCCGGAGCCATTGTTAAAACTAGTCGAGGCCCCAGGGACCTAATTTCCCAGGGCCAAGGCTCTACTATAAGGGAGGAGCCGTGTAGTCCTCTCCCTAGGCCTTTTATGACCCTAGGAGCCCCATCCTCAGGGCTAATACCTTAAAAAAAGGGATGAAACCTGTATAGGCCCCAGAGATCCCCCCCTCATGGCATGCAGTTAACTTTAGGGAAGAGAGCGTGTGAACCCCCTTTCCTGAACCTTAAAAGGCCCTGAGGACCTCATTCCCAGGCCTTCTCTTACACTGTGTAAGCCCACCCCTGGGACACAGTGGAAAGGCAAGTCTGCTCCCACCCGGTGGTAACTTTGAAAATGCTCCTTCCAGGTGGGAGCAATCTTTTATTTCCCTGTCTGCACTCTTGTGGTTAGGGAAATTCAAATTGTTCCCACTCAGTGGGAGCAAGCAGAAACAGCTGCACCTGCCAGGTGGGAGTGATGCTGCTCCAGCAGCACCAAGAATTGATGCATATGATTAGAGAACAGGGCTGCCGAGGCCATGGGCTTCACCCCGCAGGGCCCCCAATTTATTGTTTAGTGGGTGAGCCGGGTGGGCACTGGAGGACCCAATTAGAAGCAAATGAGGCCTGGGGGATGGGGTACCTGGGGCCACTATAGAGTCAGGGAGGGGGGCTGTGTGTCCCCTCAACTTTCTGAAAAGAGAAGGCCCTGGGGTGTGTTTCACAGGGCTCACAGTGGCTTGTGGAGGGGGCACACACCCCTCACCCCTTAATGAAAAAGGGAGTCCCAGGGCCGATAGTGGACTCAGGAGGAGGCGTGCCCCCCTCCTGTCCCCTCTAAATGTATGTTTGGGCCCTGAAGGATGTGATCCTAGTGCCATCATGGCCTGTGGAGGGGTACCACATGCCTCCCCTCCTTAAAAAAAGCCCTGGGGGATGTGGTCCAAGGGAACCAAAATGGTCAGGGAGGGAGGCTGCATGCTCTCATTCCCCTACAAAAATGTAAAACCCATGCGAATGGGGTACCTGAGGTTATAAAGATTTGGGGTGGAGGCCATGCAGCCCCTCCCCTTAAGATAAAGGAAGCCCCCAGGGGATGGGGTCACTAGGACCTTAATGTCTCAGGTAGGGGGGCTATGTGCCTTCCTCTAGCTAATGAAAAAAGGCCACAGGTCATGGTGTCTTTGGTGCCCATATGGGCTCATGGGGGAGCTGCATGCCCTCCTCCACCTAATGAAAAAAGGCCCAGATAGATGGAGTTGGATGGAGTCACCAGGGCCTCTAGAGATTCAGGCAGTGGGGTTGCATGCCCCCTCCCCAAATCAGCCCCGTGAAATGAGGTCTGCCTGAGTCTGCCTGAGTGCTGCCAGACCATGCAGCAAAACCCATGCTGCACACAGTCAAAGGCCATCCATTGCAGGGGGTTGGCTGCCTGTGGAGGATTGGATGTAGGGCCACAAGCTAGGCCATGTAGTCAACTCCATGCCAGGTAGGATTGCTTGCCTGCTGGGTGTTGGCTGCATGGCCTGGCGTTTGGCCATGCATTGCGGGTGGATTGGCTTTAGATATAGTATAAAATATTACTTTACCCTAAAAAACCTTAGAAACTTACTAAAAAAAAACAAAAGTTAAGGTGATGTTATAGTTAGGTGAAAGTTTCATTGACAACATAGCAATGCATTTTACATTATTGAGCAGTGAACAAGATGGCATGTTAATAATACTTTAAATATTAAGTCAATGTGGTAGATAGCACTGCACTTCACTGGCATGGAACTGGTACTTTACAAACCTAGGCATTTTGAAACATTATGGCACAATTTGATCTGTAAACTTGAATCATGAAAGTTTAAATCTTGATAGGTAGCTCCAGTGTCCAAGATCTACACTGGAAATCAATAAACTGATGATAATCAGCAACCTTCACTGGCCCTTGGGTACTGAGCAGCAGGCATCATACCCAGGGCGCCATGCTGTCACAATGAGCATTGCCCGGACACCATAAGCCACAAGGATCTTTTTAGCAACTCCAATGTTGTATCCGGAAGTACTGACATATTTGAGCAATGCTGCTTGCACAATGAACATCCCCAGACTTTTTGGCTTACAGAGACAGATATGTTTGACCCAGGCATAACTAAACTGCACCACTGCCATATCCTATTCAAGCATCACCTCTAAGATGCTTTCACATTCAGCATAACCTTGCCACATTTGGACAGCATTCCTACTAGGATGACACTCTTAGGGCCAAATTAAGAGTTTGGCGGAGGGGATTACTCTGTCCCAAATGTGACAGTTATTCCGCCTGCCGTATTACAAGTTCCATTATCAATCAATAAATCAGGAACTTGTAAAGTGCACTACTCACCTGTGAGGTTCTCAAGGCACTGAGGAGGCAAGAGGGGAGAAATGGGGGGGTGCTGCTACTGCTCGAACAGCCCGGTCTTGAGAAATTTCCTGAAGGTAAGGAGGTCTTAGGTCTGGCGCAGGTGGGTGGAAAGCGTGTTCCACGTGTTGGCAGCGAGGTGCAAGAATGATCTACTGCCAGTTGTAGTTCTGTGGACACGTGGGACGGTTGCGAGGGTGAGGTCGGTGGAGCGGAGATGCCAGGTCTGGGTGTGGAAGGAGAGTCATCTGTTGAGGTATTCTGGTCCGGTGTTGTGCAGTGTTTTGTGACCGTGGGTGAGGAGTTTGAACGTGATTCTCTTGTTGACTGGGAGAAGGTTTTTAAGGTGGTCTGTGATGTGGCAGTGGCAGGGGATGTCCAGGATGAGGTGTGCGGAGGTGTTCTGGATGCGTTGCAGCCTCTTCTGGAGTTTGGCAGTGGTTCCTGCATAGAGGGCATTGGCGTAGTCCAGTTTGCTGCTTACGAGGGCATGGTTAACTGTTCTACTGGTTTTGGTGGGTATCCATTTGTAGATCTTTCAGGGCATGCGGAGGGTGTTGAAGCAGGAGGAGATGGCGTTGACTTTCTGGGTCATGGATAGTGAGAGGTCCAAGATGAATCCTAGGTTGCGTGCGTGGTCGGTGGGAGTCGGAGCGGTTCCGAGAGTGGCAGGCCACCAGGAGTCATCCCATGTGGAGGGGATGGAGCCGAAGATGAGGACTTCCGTCTTGTTGGAATTGAGTTTGAGGCAGCTGCTCTTCATCCATTCGGCAATGGCTTTGATTCCTTCATGCAGGTTGGTCTTGGTGGAGTCCTTGGTGAGGGAGAGGATCAGCTGGGTGTTATTGGCGTATGAGATGACGTTGAGGTTGTGGGATCTGGCGCTGTTAGCGAGGGGGCCATATAGACGTTGAAGAGGGTCGGGCTAAAGAACGAACCCTGGGGCATGCTGCAGATAATTTTGGTGGCCTACGAGGGGAATGGGGGAAGGCAGACTCTCTGAGTTCTGCCAGTGAGAAAGGCAGTGACCCAGTCCAGGGCTCTGTCTCAGATTCCAGCATTGCTGAGGCGTGACCATAGGGTGTGGTGGCAGACGGTGTCAAATGTGTCCGAGAGGTCTAGGAGGATGAGGGCCGCAGTTTCGCCGCTGTCCAGTATGGTTCTGATGTCATCGGTGGCAGCGATGAGGGTGATTTCAGTGCTGTGGTTGCTGCGGAATCCAGATTGGGAAGGGTCCAGGGTGTGGTTCTCCTCGAGGAAGCAGGTTAGTTGTCTGTTGACAGCCTTCTCAATTACTTTTGTCCGGAAGGGGAGCAGGGAGATAGGCTGGAATTTCTTGAGGTCCTTTGGGTCTGCCTTGGGTTTTTTGAGGAGGGCGTTGAGCTCGGTGTGTTTCCAGCTCTCCGGGAAGGTGGCGTACTCAAAGGAGCTGTTGATGATCTTCAGTAGTTGGGGTGCGAAAGCTGAGCTTGCTTTGTTGAGGATGTGGTGAGGGCAGGGGTCAGATGGAGAGCTGGAGTGGATGGTGTTCATGATTTTGATGGTGTTGTTGTCATTGACGGGGGTCCAGAAGAGCAGGAGGTTGGTCGGAGGTGAATTTGTGGTGTTGGTGGTTGCTGGGCGGGGTCTGGGTGCTGAAGCTGTCGTGGATGTCTGCAATCTTGCGGTGGAAGTAGGAGGCTAGGGAGTCGCAGAAGTCTTGGGATGGTGGGATGTTGTTGACGTTTGAGCTGGAGTTGGAGAGTTCCTTCATGACATTGAAGACCTGCTTGTGGCTGTGTGTGTTGTTGTTGATCCGGTCATTGAAGGAGGTTCTTTTGGCGGCTTGGATGAGTTGGCACTGTCTGCGGATGGCGTTTTGAAGGCCGTGCAGTTGTCCGGAGTTTGATCTTGGCACCACTTTCTTTCGAGGCTTAGCCAGCTTTGCTTAGATTTGTGGAGGTCGCTGGTAAACCAGAAGGCCTTTCTGTCGGTGCGTCCGTTGGAGGGATTCTTGATTTGGGCGAGAGTATTGGCACAGGTGTTGACCCATTTCCTGAAGTTGTGGGCAGCTGCATGAGTGTCGGTGGTGTTGATGGGTGGGTTCTGGGAGAGGGTCGTGATAAGTTGGTCTTCAGTGACCTTGTTCCAACTGCGCTGAGGGATCCAGTGTGGGTGATGGTGTGTTGTGGTTTCTTGAAGGAGAAGTGGATGCAGCGGTGGTCTGTCCAGTGGAGCTCAGTGGTGTTGCTGTCAGAGAAAATAGGGTCGAGTGCATGTCCTGCAGAGTGGAATGGTGTCATGACAAGCTGTTTGAGGCTGAAGTTGGAGAGGTTGTCGAGTTGGGTGGCAGTGTTGTTGTCATTGGTGTTCTCAAGGTGGAAGTTTAAGTCCCCGAGGCGTATATAGTCAGTGGATGCGAGAGCGTGTGTGCTGATGATCTCGGTAATGGAGTCGCTGAACTGCTGTCGTGGGGTGGGGGCCTGTAGACAAGGGTCCCTCGGAGGGTGGTGTTTGGGTCAGTGTGGAGTTGGAAGTGCAGGTGTTCTGCGGTGCTGAGAGTGTCTTGGGTGTTGGTCGTGATCCTGAGGGTATTCTTGTGGATGATGGCGATGACTCCTCCTGGTTTGTTGGAGCGGTCCCTGCTGGTGATCTTGTAGCCGTTTGGGATGGCTATGGTGATGTCAAGCACTGAGGAGGGGTTCATCCAGGTCTCGGTCAGGAAGGCAACATCTGGGGAGGCTTTCGTCGAGTAGATTCCATAGCTCTACTGCATGCTTGTGGATGGAGCGGGTGTTGAGGAGGATACATCTGAGATGGTTGCATCCTGCCTTGATGGGTGGGTTGTTGGTGTGGAGGCTGGTGAAGTTGCAGTTCCGGGAGGAGAAGGGTCCGCGGGTGGTCTGCAGGGAGGTTTGAAGGCAGGCGGGAGAGCGGCCGGTGTTGAGGGCACCAACGGTGGCAGCGTTATAGTGAAGATGTGCGTGGTGGAGGTGGGGAAGACGAGAGGCAGGGGTTCTGCCGCTGGGTGCGGTCTGGGTGCGGACGGGAGCAACGGGCTTGTTGCGCCAGCGGCGTGGCCACGCAGTGGCTGCCATTAAATAGGGAGGTGGGGGGAGGAGAGGACAGCTGGGAGGTAGAAGGGGGAAGAAAAACAGTATAAAAAAGGCGGCAGAGCTGGAAAAGGGGGCAGGGCTGCGGGGGCAGTAGCAGCGGGAGTGCAGCGCAGGAGAGAGAGGAGGGGGTGGGGCCTCAGGGTCGGCAGGGGCGAGAAAGAGGGGGAGGGTGAAAGTGACAGAGAGAGAGTGGAGTGAGAAAAAACGAGGAAGAGTGTAGAGCAAGCAAAAGGAGCACTAAGGGACAGTAGTGAAGCAGAGCAGAGAGGAAAGCAAAGCAAAAAGAGCACTAAGGGACAGAAGTTAAGCAGAGCAGAGAGCAACGCAAAACAAAAGGAGCACTAAGGGATGGAAGTGGAGCAGAGCAGAGAGCAAAGCAAAGCAAAAGGAGGAGAGAGGCAGAAGATAGCCTAGTAGGAAAGCAGAGCTCTCCCACTAGACACCAGGGATAAGAAGCAGGCAAAAGCCTGTGGGTGGAGGAGGGCCTCGAACTCCTGACAGGGGTCAGGAGTTCAGAGGAGCCAGGGAAAGGGCTCTACTTACAGGGTGGAGCCACGGGAGGCACAGCAGTGCACTGACCAGGTCAGTGGTATTGCTTGACCTACCACGCAGCGGCCGCCATTAAGTAGGGAGGTGGGGGGGAGGAGAGGACAGCTGGGAGGTGGGAGGGGGACAACAAACTTCTCAAAAAAGGGAGGGAGTTGAAAAAGGGGGTGGGCTACGGGGGCAGCAGCGGCGAGAGTGCAGCACGGGAGAGAGAGGAGGGGTGGGCTGCAGGAACATCAGCGGCGGGGGAGATAAACAGGGGGAGAGTGAAAGTGAGAGAGAGCGTGGACTGAGAGCGAAACGGGGAAGAGTGTAGCGTAAAAGCAAAACGAGCACTAAGGGACAGTAGTGAAGCAGAGCAGAGAGCAAAGCAGAGCAAAAGGCGCACTAAGGAACAGAAGTGAAGCTGAACAGAGAGCAAAGCAAAGCAAAAGGACCAAAAAGGAACAGAAGTGAAGCAGTAAAGAGAGCAAAGCAAAGCAAAAGGAGGAGAGAGGCAGAAGGTAACCTAGTAGGAAAGCAGAGCTCTCCCACTAGACACCAGGGATGAGGCACAGGCAGAAGCCTGAGGGTGGAGGAGGGCCTTTAACTCCAGTCAGGGGTCAGGAGTTCAGAGGAGCCAGGGAAAGGGCTCTAGTTACAGGGTGGAACCATGGAAGGCAGAGCAGTGCCCTGACCAGGTCAGTGGTATTGCCTAGAGAACTTGAAAAACTGCATACATGATATCCATCATGTTTGGGATTGAGTAATTCCCTCCACTAATGTCATAATGAGGCCCTTAATGTCTACTATGAGCAGCACCTTGAAATATCTGAAAAACATCAGAATAATAATGGTAGAACCCAAGAATATATTTCTAAAACACCATGTCATGGAATGGCAAAACACTCAGTTACAATTTAAACATTTGTGATATTGGTTTATTTTCTGCCCAATAACTTTGATGGGCTAATTGCTGGTAGAGAAACAGTCAAGAACGCAATCACCCTGAAACCATGAGAACAAAGTAATACAGATTAAAAAGGTTTAGAGCACAGTGAAAAACTGCAATAGGGAGAGAGTCTTTGTTTTTCTCAGGCTGTGGCTAGAGCTTTGTCAGCATTGTTTTGTGTCTTTGAACATTTTCGCACAGTAAAGCTCGATCAGTTAAACTTTATTGAAGGGTTTTAGAACCTGCAAATCAGCCAATCCTCTCCTCTTCTCTACATCTGAACACTCACTATCACAGACAGGGTGGGTGCCAATGTATCTGTGATTGGCATCAGTGTGTAGCCAAACACAGGATCATTAGCAGGCAGGGGATTAACTTTAAGAAGCATCCTCTTCAGGTCTTTCCCACACCTCAAGTCCCAGACCTTCATTTTACTTTGGTAGCAATTGTACCTCAACAGCTGGTGGACATGACCCGACAGTGAGTATAGAATCCAATATCCTGAGTTGGTGTTGTGGGAGTAGGTTCCCATATGCTGCACAAGCAGGCTGGTTCCGTTCTGGAGTGGGCAGCAGGGGTGAAACGCTCTTTGCAGTTTCTCTGCCTAGATGGACTTGTAGTTCTCAAACTTTTTGTTGTCTTGAAAGGCAGTCATAGTGTAGCGGGTGAATTGAACTGGGTGGCATTCACCGAGCATAGAGAAGTGTTCTTTAATGCCCTATCTGAAATACACTGCAATGATAAGCACCTTAAGGGATATGCCTTGGTGGCAAATGGTGCAAGGAAGGTTCTGTGCAAGACGATCAGTATGTACACAGCTTTATTTAACACATTCAGATACAACAGACATTTAATTAACCTATTTGACCTGATCAATGAATTAAAGTTCTTTTTAACCACTTGGCCACCACAGACATAACGGTTACGTCCTTGACTGCGGTGCTGTGATACCAAGGACGTAACCGTTACGTCCTGCGAGCAGCTCTACATATATCTTTTTTTGCATAAACAATGAAGGGGAGTGACCCCTTGAGCAAGGGTCGCTCCCCTGGTGGGCAATTATTGATGAGGCCTTTTCTACCCCCCTGGGGAAAGATCTGCCTATTTTAATTAGGCTGATCTGCCCCTGGGGGGCAGAAGCCACTAGGCACCAGGGATTTTTTGTATTTGTTTTTTTCACATGTGGAGAGCGACCCCTTAGGCAAGGGTCACTCTCCTTGGGGGCAAATTCTTTTAACACCATTTCTGACCCCCTTGGGGGCAGATAAGACTATTTTTATTAGGCCAATCTTCCTCAAAGAGGGCAGAAACCACTAGACACCAGGGATTTTTTTTTTAACATCAGTTTCACGCAAGGGGTGCGACCCCTTAGGCAAGAGTCGTTACCCCTGTGGAAAAAAATAGATTTTTGGCCACTTCTGCCCCCCTCGTGGCAGATTGGCCCATTTTAATTAGGCCAGTCTGCTTCCTAGGAGGCAGAAACCAGTAGGCACCAGGGATTTTTTTTTATATTTTTACAGATGGGGAGCAACCCCTTAGGCAAGGCTGCTCCCCTGGGGGGCAAATGTATTTTAGCCCATTTCTGTCTCCCTATTTCTATTAGGCTGATCTGCCCCCAAGGGGGCACAAACCACTTAGGCACCAGGGATTGGTGTGTGTTTGTTTTGTTTGTGAGGGCAACCCCTTGGGCATGGGTCGCTCAGCATGGGGGCACATTACTGTTGGCCATTTCTGTCCCCCCTTGGGCGCAGATCGGCCTATTTTTGTAAGGCTCATCTGCCCCCCAGGGCAGCAGAAAGCCACCAGAGTCCAGGGAAATTTTCTTTTCTAAAAAAAAGAGGGTGGGGGTATGACCATACCCCCACCCCAAATAAATGGGGACAAAGTTACCCCTGATCCATTCCCCAGGGGGTCAGAAAGCCTACTAGATGCCTGGGAATGAAAAACGAAAGAAGGGTTGTGGCTACCAACCAATATGGGCATGGTTATGCCCCCACCCCAACTGCAGGGGGTAACAGTCTTTCATCTCTCCCCTGCACACTAAAACATCTTATCTCACGGCAAGCAAGAGGACATTTGATTATTTTGGGTTTTGGTTTTACATTTGGGCCATAACAGCTTGTCTAACTCTCAAAATCGTCCCACTTGGAATGGTGAGTGCTTCACTGTTTGGACATTGGGACACTGCAATGTAGAAAAATCCACAAGACCTAGAAACATCTGAAAACTAAAAATCTGGGTGAGACCAGGGTGGTGTGCTTCACATGCACCCCATGCCATTTTCTTGCCCACAATGACCTGCAAACCTCCCACTTTGCTAGAAATCACACATTTTCCCCACATTTTTGTGATGGAACCTTCCGCAATCTGCAGGAATCCACAAAATTCCTACCACCTAGCATTGTCGCATCTATTCCGATAAAAATTCTGCCCCACATGTCAGCCTAAACTGCCCTTTTTGGACCCGCTTTGGTCCCCCCTCATTTTCGACATGCTTTTGCCTCTTCCGTGTCACAGGCACTTGGGCCACCTACACAAGTGAGGTATAACCTTTACAGCGAAGCTGAGGGAAACAATGGGTGGTAGGAAATTTGTGCTGGTGTGGTGATCTCACACGGAAATGTCGGAAAATTTCATTTGTCAGCTAAATTTGAGATTTGCTGAGGATTCTGGGTAAGAAAACACTAGGGGATCCACACAAGGAACACCTCCCTGGACTCTCAGGGTCTAGTTTTCAGAAATGTTTGGGTTTGGTAGGTTTACCTATTCGGCTGCTGAGCCCAGGACCAAAAATGCAGACCCTCCCCTCATAAAAACAGGTAGTTTTGTATTTGATCATTTTAATGTGTCCACATAGTGTTTTGGGACATTTCCTGTCACGGGCACTAGGGCTACCCACACAAGTGAGGTACCATTTTTATTGGGAGACTTGGGGGAACGATGGGTGGAAGGAAATTTGTGGGTCCTGTCAGATTCCAGAACTTTCTGTCACCAAATGTAAGGAAACAGTGTTTTTTTGCCACATTTTGAGGTTTGCAAAGGAGTCTGGATAACAGAACCTGGTAAGAGCCACACATATCACCTCATCTTGGATTCCCTTAGGTGTCTAGTTTTCAAAAATGCACAGGTTTTGGAGGTTTCCCTAGGTGCCGGCTGAACTAGAGATCAAAATCCACAGCTAAGCACTTTCCAAAAAACACATCAGTTTTCAATGTTAAAATGCAATGTGTCCATGTTGCATTTCCTGTCATGGGCATTAGGCCTACCCATGCAAGTGAGGTACAATTTTTATCAGGAGACTTGGGGGAATACAGAATAGCAGAACAAGTGTTATTGTCTCTAGTCTTTCTCTACATTTTTTCCTTCCAAATGTAAGACAGTGTGTAAAAAAGACATGTATTTGAGAAATGCCCTGTAATTCAAAGGCTAGTATGGGCACCCCGGAATTCAGAGATGTGCAAATAACCACTGCTTCTCAACACCTTATATTGTGCCCATTTTGCAAATACAAAGGTTTCCTTGATACTTATTTTTCACTCATTATATTTCACCAAATGAATTGCTGTATACCAGGCATACAATGAAAACCCATTGCAAGGTGCAGCTCCTTCTTTGGCTCTGGGAACCTAGGGTTCTTGATGAATCTACAAGCCCAGTATATCCCCACAACCAGAAGAGTCCAGCAGACATAACTGTATATTTCTTTTGAAAATCTGTCATTGAAGGAAAAAGTTACAGAGTAAAACGTGGAGATAAATGGCTTTTTTCACCTCAATTTCAATATTTTTTTTATTTCAGCTGTTATTTTCTGTAGGAAAACCTAGTAGGATCTATACAAATGACCCCTTGGTGAATTCAGGATTTTATCTTCTTTTCAGAAAAATTTAGCTTTCTGGGATCCAGCATTGGCTTCACGCCCATTTTTGTCACTAACTGGAATGAGGCTAAAAGCACAAAAAATAGTAAAAATGGTGTACGTCCCAGTAAAATGCCAAAATTGTGTTGAAAAATGTGGTCGTCTGATTCAAGTCTGCCTGTTTCTGCAAGCTAGGAAGATGGTGATTTTAGCACCACAAATGCTTTGTTTATGCCGTTTTCAAAGAAAAAAACACAAACCTTCTTCTGCAGCCCTCTTTTCCCATTTAAAAAAAAAAGCAAAATGTTTGCTGTATTTTGGCTAATTTCTTGGTCTCTCCAGGAGAACTGACAAACTCTGGGTACCTCTAGAATCCCTAAGATGTTGGAAAAAAAGGACGCAAATTTGGCGTGGGTATCTTATGTGTACAAAAAGTTATGAGGGCCTAAGCGCGAACTGCCCCAAAAAGCGAAAAAAAGGCCTGGCTCCTGAGGGTTAAAAATACATCATCTCATCCATGTTATTCAAAAATGTAAACATCAAACTTAATGTTGATGAATGCTGATACTGTCACTAGGGTGATATTAAAATGTATTTTTAATCAAATTTATCGATGAAAGAACATGCTTGACTTCAGGGAAATATAGGTCACCCGTACTAGCAAGTTAACTAAAAAGGGGCACGGGAAGCATGGCACCTTCTCAGCATCACTGACTAGTGGGTCACCATATCAGCAAGGTCACCTTGTCTTGGAAAGAATGTGAAGCATCCAAAGACACAGACTGCTAGTAACTAAAGCAACCATGTTCAGATGCAGCTATGACACTCCCACAGCACAAGCACAGCAGCACCCACAAATGTGCTCTGCGGTAAGGGAGTAGAGGGATTGTGGTTAGCACAGGTACCACAAGCATCCACTCCTATGAAAAGGCTGATGAAAATATTGGTTGGAAAAATACAGCAACAGAGCAAAGAAAGACCTGTCACTTACCTAGGGCAAGGCAGGTGGTAGATCTCTCCCAAGAGGTTTATAAGCCACAGGGTTGGTGGCAGGCGCCAGAGCAGGCCTCATGTCTTTCTTCATCAACACAACCTACTACTTGTAAAAAAGGGCTTTCTGGTCCAACCTCTCTACGCAATCCAGTAAAAAATGATCACACATTAGGGGGAAGAGCCACACAAATATCTCACCAGCCCTATGAAAAGAAGGACCGAAGAGGGTTTAGAGATTCTTGATAGGTCACTGTATAACTTCTGTCAGTCTCTGAGTCAGCAACAAGATAACCAGCTGAACAGAGGTGTGCTGACAGGTTCCTATTTTGTTCAGAGAGTACCTGGGGCCTTGAAATAAAAGCCAAGGCCCTCCCTAAAGGGACTATAAAGACACCCCTTAAAATATTACTTATTGCCAAAAGAAAAGAACTGAAAAAGACTAAGATTGAAGGAGACACTTGAGATTTATGATTATTTATCCTAAAACATGATGGCATATTTGCACTCCAAATGCCAATTCGCTGTTAATAAAATACCACTGGTTCTGGGTATGTGGTTTTCGTAGAAGACCCGATCGTAAGTCCTACAAGGAGAAATATCTTTGTGTTTTTGGGTTCACATTAACAGTTGCGTTTTCAATAAAAGCAAATCATCATCTCACTGTACAGCATAGCACTCCTGGGATCAGGTCACACTTACTATCAGGATGTCTGTGCTACGATGAATGATTGGCCCACTGATAAAGAAGACTCAGTCCCAAATTTACTATGTTTTTCCATCAGTGTTACATCACTTTTGTGACACAGCGCTGACCCCAATTTTATTTTCATTTGCTAGGACACACAAAGACACCTTGAGTTGCTTTGCAACGTTTAATAAATAAAAAGAAACACATCGCAGATGATAGCACTGCCTTCTGTTACTATGCATCTGGTAGGCATTACATGGGTGGAACGGAGGCATTCCTTTCCATCCACCCATGTACTTTTACTCAATCCTAGATTTACAAAGACTTGTGAATCTGGATTTGCACTAAAAGAGTGTGCCTACCTAACAAAGACGTAGCAAAGACAAATGCCTTTATTTCTCTTCTTTACTTACATTTTCTATTTGTGCTGAATTGTGCAGCACACATAAAAGTAGGAATATGCCACTAAGAATTGTTTTTGTGCAGGAAGGTCATACTTCCTGCACAAAAACAATCCTGCCCATAGCACAGGCACCCTTGCAGTGTGCCAGAGCAAAGAGAGAGCACAAATGCTCAATATATTTGTAAATATCAAATATTTTGGCTCTCTACCTTTCACTTAACATGGTGCAGCAAGTTCTCTTGCTGCACCGGGGTGCGTAAAATATACTAAATGTGCCCCACAGTCCTCAGTGAAACTTCAAAACAAGACAGAGACTAACAAATTCTTTGGAGGACCACATGAAGAAGATGCCACTTGTGGTACACATATGTGTCTGCTCTGCATCCATTCATTCTCTGATTAAGACAAGTACAGGCACGTACATGCTATGCTGCTGTCAAGAAATAATGTTCTTTGTGTTGGACATGACCATCTCTAAAGGGTCGCCCCAAAATCTTTTCCCTTCTGCCCTCCTGTTTTGCTGAAGAATGTTTGTTGGCTTTAGGACTTTGTGCACTATAATACTGTTAACAAGTGCTTTTGTTCTCTTCTTAAACATGGTAGAATTGGCATACACTTGATTGGCACATTAAGTTTACTTGTAAGTCCCTTGAAAAATTGTACTACATGTGCCCAGGGCCTGGAAGCTAAATGTTACCAGTGGGCCTGAAGCACCCACTGCAGTAGCCTTTTAAAGCATATCTCAGGCCTGCCCTGGCAGCCTGTATTGCAGTTTTAAACTGCCATTTCAACCTGGCACAATAAACCTTTTCCAGGCCTAAATCTTCCTTTGTAATAGAGGTCAATAGTAGGGTAGAAACTAAACAGCCCATTGGGAAGGTTGCATTGTATTTAAAAAGTTGGGCATGTACTTTTAAGGTTTCATGCCCTGGTGGTGAAAAACTCATACATTTATTTTTCACTAGTGCAAGGCCTACCCTTTTCCCATAGGTTACCTTATTACATTTGATAAGTGATACATTTTCCTTGGGAAGAGTTAGAAATGTCATGCTTGGTCTCTTTTGAATCGTAATTTAAAACTCTTCAATTATAAAGTCAGATTTTAAGTCAAAATTCTGATAATGCCACTTTTAGAAAGTTGAGATTTTCATGTCCTAACTATTTGGTGCCTGTATCCTGAGTCACATGACTCAGTTTAGTTACAGCTGGCAATTCTGTATTCCTCACAGACATATTACAAATGAATGGGTGGGTGTTGGCAGGATTAGACATCCTGACCTGATGAAAGAGGTAGAACTATCACCAACCACACTTGCACTTCAAAGGTGCTGCCTCAGCACACAAAAAAATAACTTTACACTAGCCTTTTGTGATTTCAGACACCCCGGGACCAGGGAAGAGAGGAAAGAAATTCCAGAACCAGATGTGAGGAGGACTCTAGAAGTTTCTCCAACTTCAAAGCTGACACCAGGTATATATAATGTACCCTCCGACAAACTCTTCAGATCACTTCTGGTACTGTGGAAGACTCAGGAAAAAGAGTGCTCTGCTGTTCTGCACTTTTTTTCCAGCTGCTGGAAGGACTGCCCTGGAGTCCTGTTTCACAGAGGGCTGTCTTCAACCTTGCTGCCTGAGGAAGGAAGGATGGACCTGCTCCCTGTCAGAAAATGGGTCTCTAGTTGGCAGAGGAATGCACCTTCTCCAAGTAGGGACCACAATCTTAGTCAGGGTAAGTCACAACACAACCTAAATTATCCTGTGCCCACCCTCTGGTAGTTTGACAGAGAGCAGGTAGGCTTAACTTAGAAGGCAATGTGAAAAGAATGTGTGCAATAAATCATACAGTAACTCAGTGGAAACACCACAAAAATATACCACACATATGATATGTATCTGGTTAAATTAGGTGAAAATGATAAAGATTCAATAAGCATAGGTTGAGATATTACTTTTGTAAGATTAAAAAGAGTCTTACAACTTAGAAATCAACAGTTGTCTCTTGTTTGCACAAAGTACCTGGTTAGCGTCAAAAATAACACACACAGAGACCGGAGAGGAGTAGATGCGTGGAAAAATAGGGTGTGCACCAGAATTTCCGACATGGCACAGACGGTGTGCCATTTCTTTCCATGCTGCAAGGGGCTTTGCAACAATTTCCGACACACAGTCTTGGTTCCTCACTACGATGCGGGGGTCTGTTTGACGCCCAGGGATGATGTGGGGAAAATCCTGGGCGTGCAGGAAGAAGAAGTAACAGTGTTGCATCAATCTTGTAGGTGATGCGTTGAATTTTCTGTTGCACAGCAGGTGCTGTGTCGATTCTTCTCTCAGGAAGACGGGTTGTGTCATTCCAGATTAGCTGTGCGTCGTTCTGGTATGGCTGTGCATCAAATTTCTGATCGCAATGCAGGCGTCGCATCGAATCTTCACTTGGGAAGTTGGGCTGAGTCATGCCGGTTTGGCTGTGTGGTGATTTTCCCACTGCAAGACAAGCTGTGCATCGTGTCCGGCAGGTTGTGCATCAATTTTCAGCATAAAAGGTGTTTCCTTAAGAGACAAAGTATTTCTGGACCTGAGACTTCAGAAAACAGGAGGCAAGCTCAATACAAGTCCTTGGAGAGCACTTCTCAGCAAAGTCAGAGAGCAGCAAGGCAGCAGGGCAATAGTAGGGCAACTGTCCTTCTCAGCAAAGCAGTCCAGAAGTCCAGATGAGTCCTGTGGGCAGCCAGGTAGTTCCTCTTGACAGGTTGCAGGTTTAGGTCCAGAAGTGTCTAAGATGGTGGAGTCAGGGACCCAGTTTATATACCCAAAATGCTTTTGAAGTGGGAGAGACTTCAAGGAGTGGTTTTGAAGTGCACAAGGTCCCCTTTCAGTACAGGTCTGTCTGCCAGGGTTCCAGTAGGGGGTTTGGCAGTCCATTGTGTGAGGGCAGACCACTAGCCTTTGAAATGTAAGTGTCAGGTCCTCCACCCTCCCAGCCCAGGAAGACCCGTTCAGTATGCAGATGAGTGCAGGTGTGACTGAGTATCCTGTGTTTGTGGTTGTCTGGGTGAAATGCACAAGGGAGCTGTCAACCAGCCCATCCCAGACATTGATTGGAGACAAGCTGCAAGGCACAGGTGGATTTTAAGTGCAGAGAAATGCTCACTTTCTAAAAGAGGCATTTCTAAAATAGTAATATAAAATCCAGCCTCACCAATAAGCAGGATTTTCTATTACCATTCTGGCCATACTAAATATGACCTGGTTACCCCTTTCTGATCGGAATCTACTACTCAACAATATAAGGGGTAGCCCTAATGCTATCCTATGAACGAAGCAGGCCTCACAGTAGTGGAAAACGAATTTAGGAGTTTTCCAATACCAGGTCATATAAAACACACATGTACATGCCCTGCCTTCACCTACATAGCACCCTGCCCTATAGGATACCTAGGGCATACCTTAGGGGTGACTTATATGTAGAAAAAGGGGAGTTTAGGCTTGACAAGTACCTTTAAATGCCAAGTGGAAGTGGCAGTGAAACTGCCCACACAGGCCTTGCAATGGCAGGCCTGAGACCTGGTTAAGGGGCTACTTATGTGGGTGACACAACCAGTGCTGCAGGCCCGCTAGTAGCATTCAATTTAAAAGCCCTGGTCACATGTAGAGTACTTTACTAGGGACTTACAAGTAAATTAAATATTCCAATTGGGAATGAACCAATGTTGCCATGTTTAAGGGAGAGAGCAAAAGCACTTTAGCACTGGTTAGCAGTGGTAAAGTGTGCAGAGTCCTAAAACCAGCAACAACAGTGTCAGAAAAGTGGAGGGAGGCAGGCAGGCTAAAAGTGGGGGATGACCACCCTAAGGCTGTCAGGTCTAACAATATTGATTCAGGAACAAGCCAAAATAATTTATTGAATAAAGGTGACTGTGAAACTGGCATGTTTGGGACTTCAAATACTTCATAGGTGAACAATGTCTTTTTCTGCTCACTATTCACCCCTTGCATTGGATTTATTGCTACGTTGTATCACACAAATATTACCCGCATCTCTCTACTGGTCACTTTTTATTAATTTTCGCCATCTTTTTCTATTAAAAAAAGCACGCTCATGACTGAAGATGACTTGGTAAATTATGTTTTTAATGTTTAGGAAAGCTTACGAAAGCAATGTTAAACAGCGTGTTTAACGAGCACACATTTCTGCAATGTCAGCACTGTGCATAATTGTTATGCGAAAGTGTCCTGGACCAGCTACAATGTAAATATAATTATTTAGGGATCAGGGATCAGTGGATTTACAGCTGGCGGTATTAGCAGCAGAGAATAATGCTCAAGTTGGCAGACATAACTGTGAGCATACTGTCTAGTGCTTGCAGTGTCAGCAGTGTTTGTAGTATTTGCACACGCAACATTTACATGGGCATCCTGTTTGAGGGAGACAGTATTGGCACGGGTCAACTGCACAGGCTGGCCATCTTTTTTGTTACTTTGTCCACTCCAATCCTTGTCAGTCTATTAAATGCTTTCTATATTATATCTGTATTTCTGTAAGATAAATGAAATAATGTAACCGCAGATGGGTAATTGCAATTCTTTGAAGAGTTCCAGACTTGGGTCTCACCTCTCCACTTCCACAAATCCCCACCAAGTACTCTTACTGAGTGGGGAGCGTTTGCCAGTGCCTTTTTATTTATTCATATCCAGGGACTTACAATTTAGCTCCAATCCAGAAAACGGGATTGCAAGTCCCAAAATACAAAGGGAAAATCAAGCCAGCAAGTCCGAGTTGAACACTGCTCTCTTATGAAGCCCTACTTGTGATTGTCATTTTGTCGCTGACATGACCACCAGCATCAAGCCTAGCTCACATTGATAGATGGTTCTACATAAAACAAATAGGAAGAGCATGTGAGGCCTTTCCATTGACAGATACACTTTTTACAGTGATCTTGTTTTTATGTCTCTGAGAGACAGTGAAATTACTGGATCAGGATACAGAGCAGAAGGCAGAGCAAGTAGGTGAAAAGACCACAGATTCTTCTGAATGAAACGAGGCGGGTGATGTCACAGTGATCCCTCTTTCTACGGGTGAGGTCAAAGAAGGAAGAGGATTGAAGCACTGCACCTACAAAACAGTTACATCACTTCTTCCTTTTGATAGTTTGCTGCAAGAGAATAGTGGTTGTATTGTTAAATATGTGCTCTGAAGGCAGAACCAGCATCTAATAAGAACATGAAGTATATGAAAATTAAGACACTAACTAACCTCGAAGGTATCCAAACGGAAAACATCAAAGCGCAGGGGTTCTATGATCACTTGGAGGTACAGTGCTGCTATCAGAGTGCTTTGATGCGATCATGGATCGTCAACGTCTCTTTCTACATCCCGCTACGCACAACCTATGGGTGTTTATTCCTTTCAATGTACCTTAAGTAACAACATTGATGGATACAGACGGCAAACAATGTTGACTCAAAATCATAGTACGTAAAATAATGCTTTTTTGCCTGTTTACCTGGTGTGCCTATTGTATCAACTAGGTGCATTTTAAAACATGAGCTATGAGCAATTCACAACTAAAGCTATACTTTGAACAAGATGGAAGAGAGAGACTAATAATCAACCACCCCATTTCTTCCCTGATGTGGTGCCATTCCTTTCCTTTTCCTTACATTATCAATACCTCAGGGCTTCTGTTCATCAGCCTCTGCCCTTTCAAAGGCAGTTGAGAACTGGGGATCAAACGGCCACACAAAGGGGCATCGTCACAAGCTATCCACTGCGCCGTATTTACAAGGTGGCGTTAAGCCACTTTTTGTGGCTTCAAGCCACCTTGTAAATACAGCCCCTTAACACGCAGCACTTTGCGGGTAATGGGCCTGCAATGGGTGTTGCTGTGAGCATTCCACAGCAACACCCATTGCGTTTTGATGCTGTCCCATATTTATGAGATTTTGTAAACCTGAGGCAGCGCCAAAATCTATTGCGACGCCAGGGGTGGCGTTAGCATCACGTAATGAGGAGTTGTTCTCCTTGTTTTTTGCTCTTTCTATGTGTGCTGCATTCTGCAGCACAAATAGAAGAAGCAAATCGCCATTAAAGAATCTCCCCTGCAAAGCAGCCATCCTTGCACCACGGCAAGGGAGAAAGATAGGGATGCGCTGTATTCTTTTAAATATTGCACATCCTTGCATTTTAGAAGTGACGCAGAACAGTGCTGCCAGTTTTGGCACAGTGGCCACTTCTAGTAAATATGTCCCAAACACTATTAATGCAGCACATTTCATTTAGAAATATCCGGATAGCTCATGTCTTTAATTGTTACACATAAGGAGGCATATTTATGGAAAAGTGTGCATCATTCATGATGCACCACTTTTCTAGCGCCTCACTGCGTCCCCCTAATGACACAATGTGTGCGCTGTATTTAGAATCAGTGCACCATGGCGGTCGTGTCCACATTAGCATCATAATTTATGGTGCTAATGTGGTTCTTTTCTGGATTAGTGCCATAAATTATGGGGCTAATGCAGCAAAGCAAAGGGATGGCCATTGTTTTCAATGGGAGCATCATCTTAACACCTACCTTAGGCAGGCGTAAATAATGATGCTAAAAATGGTGCAGTGAAATCTAATAAATTTCACTGCGCCGTTTTTCTGGACCTCCCTACGTGGGAACTCCCTCCTTGCATACACTATGCCTGGTGCAGGCATAATGTGGCGCAAGAGTTTACAATGTGGCAAAATGCTTGCACTGCACCACTTTGTAAATAAGGCGCAAGGGAAATACCACCTTAAAGCCACATTTGCATTAAACAAATTATGCAAATGTGGCACAAGGTGGCGCTAGGGGCATCATAAATATCCCCCATGGTTTGCTATCATATTACAGAGTGCTGTTTTTGAGCAGGGCTTCCATGTTGCCAATGAGCTCTTTCTGTTTCGTCTGGCCATTTACTTTTACCATATATTGCATACAAAACTAAATGAAAAATAACAGTAAGCACTACACTGCCATGCTTCTCGATTTTGGTTTGTGAGCAAGGGTAGCATGAAGCTATGCGCTGGTGCTTCCAGGGGGGGTGTTGGGACATAGTTATTACCTATAATAATATATTACTAGTGATTAGTGGCATTTTGTTGTGTCAGAATGCATGCATTAAGACATTTCAGGATGTGCATATTGAATCTCATCTCATCTTTGGGATCATGGAGCCCATTCCTAATTTATGAGAGGCTCTTTGCAAAAGGCATTTATAGAACTGGAAACCCTAATAAATGACACAGAAGGGACCTGTAGGCGATTTAAGTGCCTCAGCTGAAATAGGAAAGTGCCATACATATATACAGGTATAACATTTCAATGGGATATAATACATTTTCAAAGCAGTCCTGGGCCAAAACTGTATCTGAAATACTGGTTCAACGGCCAGGAACCGAAAGTTGATTCCTCTAGTTTTGATCATCTTTATGAATCAAAAAATATGTCAGTGGATTAGTAGACTCACCTGGTCCAGTTTTGTTGCCAGAGCCATCAGTGACCTTTGGGGCTGTAGAAAAAAATGGACAAAATGTTAGATTCAATTGATGCTGATGCTCCTGTCCACACTACAATAATAGACATAATAAAAAGGATGCAACTTGTTTGCAAAATATGGGGAGATTTCTACATGCCCTTGGCATAACGTCTTGATATTAAGCCTGCCAACCCCACCCGTCCCAAAAAACGTTTTCAGGTTTAATGAATGTGTTATTTCAGGTGCTTATGTCCAATCACAGCAGAGATTAATGTGTAAAAAAAGTAGGTGCCAGCCGGGGCCTTTTTTATAAGGCTAGTGCAGCTTTCACGTCCATGGCTCATGCCAGCGCTGCCATTGACAGTATTAACAATCAATCATTAGATTTGTAAAGCACGGTTTATAACCACAGGGGGTATTTAGGTGCTGTGATCATCACTGTGAGTCAGTAACTACTCATCAAAGAGCCATGTCTTGAGCTTTCTCTTGAAGTCGAGGAGGTTGTCTGCAGTGCGTAGGTGGCGGGGAGGTTGTTCCAGATCGTAGCAGCGAGGTAGGAGAAGGAACACCCTCCGCTGCAGCTGCATCGAGCTCTCTGGACATGCGTGAGGGCAGGAGTTGCTGAGCAGAGGTCCCTGGTTGGCTGGTGGAAGCAGGATCTGTAGTTGATTAGATAGGGTCCGATATTGTGGACGGCTTTGTTTGCGATGATGAGAACCTTGAATTTGCACTTCTTGTGCACAGGCAACTAGTGGAGACCTCTGAGTTATAGGGTGATGTTGGTCTGTCTCAGGAGGTCCAGGACGTGTCTCGCTGCTTCTTTCTGGGTGGTCTGGAAGTGGTGGTGTAGCTGGGTGGGAGTCCAATGTAGAGGACATTTTCGTAGTCTAGTCTGCTGGTGATGATGGCTTGGCTGACCGGCTTTCTGGTGTCGGTGGGGATCCATCTGAAGATCTTCCATAGCATGCAGAGGTTGTGGAAGCTGTAGAAGGCCACTGCGTTTATTTACTCTTTCAAAGTAAGTTTGATGTTGATGATGATGCCGAGATTGCAGGTGTGGTCAGTCGGGTTAGGGGGGTTGTCTGAGCATGGGGGGCCACCAGGAGTCATCTCAAAGAGAGGGGTTGCTTCCAAAGATGATCACCTCAGTCTTGTCCATGTTCATTCTCAAACAGTTAGATGTCACCCATTCAGTGGTGTGTGCCATAGAGTTGCTGAAGTTGTCTCTGGGGATGGGGTGGTCTTCGGAAAGGGATAGTATGAGTTGGGTGTCATCAGTGTATAAGATGATGTGAAGTCCATGGGAACGAACAATCTCGGCCAACAGTGCCATGTAGATGCTGAAAAGGGTGGAGTTGAGAGAGAATCCCTGGGGGAAGCTGCACATGTTGCTTTTAGGTTCTGAGGTGGACCCTCTACGTGAGGCCTGTGATGAAGGAGTGTATCCATGTGAGACCATTGCTTCAGATCTTGATGTGGTGGAGTCTAGAGGTGAGGGTTGAATGCAGCAGAGAGGTCTAGGAAGATCAAGACCACCTTCTCTCCATGGTTGGTCTGTGGTTTGAGCGGAAACCACATTGGGAGGAGTCTAGTAGGTTGTGTTTTTACAGTTGTATGGAGAGTTTCTTGTTGATGGCTTTTTCCAGGACCTTGGCTGGGAAGGAGAGCAGAGAGATGAGGGTGGTAATTTTTTAGTTCACTGGGGTCAGCGGAAGGTTTCTTCAATAGCGACTTGACCTCTGCTTGTTTCCATGTTTTGAGAATGGTGACAGTCCTGATGGATGTGTAGAGGATGGGAACGAGGATGCTGCTGATTTCCTTCTGACCCAGGTTAAAGATGTAATGCGGGCATGGGTCATTATGTGAGCCAGAGTGGGTCGAAGTCATGAGGGTGACTGTTTCATAACTATTAATCATGGCACTCCTACAATTGTGACAATGCAGACCAGTTCAGACCAGCAAGAGTTATATGAATGGTCTTGGCAGCAGATATTATGACTTTTTAATGTATATTGCATTATTAAACACAGTTAGTGTGCACATCTCAAAATTAGACAGACAGCACCACTATGCGGTGGACTGTCATTAGTGATGGTGTTGAGAATTTAGGGCCATATGTACAAAGCATTTTTCTGGTAGCCAGAAAAATGCTTTGTCTAATGTACAAAAGGCAAAATGTGAGTCAGTAACCTATTTCTGAATCACATTTTGCATTTGTGATTCGGTATTCGGAAGGGGTGTGTTTAGCGCATCCCCTTCCAAATACTGAATTGGTTTGGTATGTATTACTGTTTGGCAACTGCATTCTGGTTACAAAAGAAAAATACTTTACAACCAGTTCAAAACTGGTGATAACCCACCAGCAAAGGAGACCCAAGGGACCCCTTCCCCTTTAAGAATATAAATAATAACATGTTTTAAGAGCAAGACGTGGGCAAAGTAGTACAATGGAAGAATTTGTACAATTTTCAGAATTTTGCATTACGCTCTTTACACAAAATAATTCAAATTACAGCATAATGCCACTTTGCAGAATTACACTCCATTCATGGTAAAAAAGTTACTTTGAATGTGCCATTTGCAGTAAAAATGTACAGCACTTTTGTTAAATGTATCATTATGCCAAAAACATACGGATGCATATTACACTAAATAGTTATGTAATTGCACATAATTTCATGTGATTTTGCTGAAATTTCACATCATTACGGAAAAGAAAATTATGCAAATTTTGCACACCTCTGCTTAATATTTTATGATTATACTGCAAGCCAACCCAGCAAAGCACAGCCACAGGCAAAGGGGCAGTACTCCTCCTCCAGCTCCCAGCTCTTCTCCTTGGCAGAGGTTCCTCCTGGTTCCAGAACTAATCCAATTTTCAGGGAGTTTTGGGTGCTCTTCTCATACCCCTTCCTGCCTTTGAAGTAGGCCTACTTCAAAGAGAATTTTCTATTGTTTTCAAGATCCTGCCTTGCCCAGGCCAGGCCCCAGACACACTCCAGGGGGTTGGAGACTGCATTGTGTGAGGGCAGGCACAGCACAGCCCTTTCAGGTGACCACTCCTCACCTCCATCCTAGCACAGATTGCTCATCAGGATATGCAGGCTACACCCCAGCTCCCTTTGTGTCACTGTCTAGAGAGAGGTGCAAACAGCTCAACTGTCAAACTGACCCAGACAGGGAATTCACAAACAAGCAGAGTCACAGAATGGTTTAAGCAAGAAAATGCCTACTTTCTAAAAGTGCCATTTTCAAACACACGACCTAAAAACCAACTGCACTAAAAAAAAACAAATTAAATTGTGAGTTCAGAGATCCCAAACTCCTTATGTCTATCTGCTCCCAAAGGGAAGCTGCACTTTAATAATATTTAAAGGCAGCCTCCATGTTAACCTATGAGAGAGATAGGCCTTGCAACAGTGAAAAACAAATTTGGCAGTATTTCACTGTCAGGACATCAAAAAACGCATGAGTATGTGTCCCACCTTTAACAAAAACTGCACCCTGCCCATGGGGCTACCTAGGGCCTACCTTAGGTGTGCTTTACATGTATAAAAAGAGAGGGTTTAGGCCTGGCATGTGGGTACACTTGCCAAGTCGAATTGGCAGTTTAAAACTGTACACACAGACACTGCAATGGCAGGTCTGAGCCATGTTTACAGGGCTACTAATGTCGGTGGAACAACCAGTTCTGCCGGCCCACTAGTAGCATTTGATTTACAGGCCCTGGGTACCTCTAGTGCACTTTACTAGGGACTTACTAGTAAATCAAAAGCATAACTGAGGGAAATTGGCCAACTTCTGATAGTGCTCCTTGCGAACGCGGAACCAATCTTGGATATAGTGTGGCCCCATATATTTGTACAGCGAAACCCCGTCTGTCTGTACTGATGCTGCATCCTGTAGTTTCCTGGGACTGTGACCACTAAGACCCTGTAGCTAGGGGGAAGACTCATGAAAGGGATTATGCAATCAATCTGAGAGGTATTAAGGTGTGGTCTTTTTCAGTTATGGGATGTTGAGAAGTTAGTTGAATGTCGTATGCCTACAAATAAAGACATTTGATATGAGTTCTGTTTATGGTGTGTTCTTGTGCATGCTCTCAGGCAAGGAAGGATGGAACAACTGTCAATTGCTCTCGATGAGAGTTTTCAAGGAATAACAAACCACTTGTGTGTGCCACGTGCACCCAAGTTGAAGCAAAGAATCCTGCAGTTGGTGTTTGTGGAATACAAGCTCCACTCCAGCCCATACAAAGCCTTGTGGAGAAGTTGAAGACCTAACAAGGCAGCACTGTTGTAAAGGCCCAACAAGACTTGCATGCCAGGATAGGGAAAAAAAGAAGGTGCTGCGCCACAACAGCGAGCCATCAGTCATACAAAGAAAACGCTAAAGGCAGCAAAAACCCAGTATGAGATATAAGTATATACTCACCAGTGAGGCAAACAATCACAACTACGACATCAGGCACAGTGGCTGAGATCTTGTGGATTGACCGATTCATACAAAGTAGCAAGCAACTACACCACTGAATCTTGCCTCCAGTGATACACCTTGAACACATGGCCTAACATTATCAAAGTCAGAAATTGGGCCCGGAGTAGTAAAAGCTGCCAAAATAGCATGAAGAAATGACTCGACCGAAACACAAAAACAAAAGCAGAGACCAGAACATGCAAGAAATAGAAAATGTATTCACCATTAAAAATGAAGTAAGCACCACAAAGCGTTTTAGCCAGTTTGGCAACCCAAGCTCAGGCACAAAACTAGTACTTCCTGGAGGCGCAGATGCAGATGCACAATGAGTGCTGCCTGAACAGCACATACTTTCAATGTCTGATGAAAGAGGTGTGAAGTACACAGCAGCCGCATTTCTAAAACATCCTCCACCATTCAATTCTACCAGAAAACAGAATTTTGACACCAGATGGACCACATGAATCAAGACCTTTAATGATTTCAAAGATGCCCTGGAAGAAGTAAATGATGAGAAAATCATTAAATACTTAAAGGATCTTTCTGGTGATGGAGAGAAAGAAGTGATACAGAAAATCTCCCACAGTGAGACAATGTCATAAAAAGTTCAATCCAATGTGAATTTCATGATGACGAGGCCATGCACCTCTGAGTCATTGATGGTCTCGAGCAGACACCCGTAAACCAATGTCTCCAATGAAAGAAAGACCGTGTCTCTGATATAGACTTTCTTTTCCACATGAGAATAAAGGTCCTGCCTTCAGATAAACGTGCAAGGGGTGTAAAAAGGAGAATCATTTCATAACGGTTTTCAAGGCAAAGGAGAAACCAAGTGTGTCACGGCAAAATGAGAAAATGGACACCAGAAAGTTCCACCACATTCTCACCACGCCCACAAGACAAAAAAGGAACCTAAACAGCAACAGCTGGAAACCACACGAAGATGATCGTCATCAAGGTCACCCTGCACAAGTTCCTTGATATCACCATTGAGTGACAGTGATGAGGGTGAATGAGCAATGATCATAAAAAAAAGGAGTGACATACATACATACATATGTGGGCCTTGCTGCTTGCAAAGAAAACAAATGAATACAAAAAAACAAGTGAGTTAACAAAAGAAAAGAACTCGTATACACATTGCCCCAGGATCAAATTCAAGATTAATGGTTGCCCATAACCTTTGTAATTGATAGGGGTGCATTGATCAACATCATGCCAGTCGAAGAATTTCACAGTTTGGCACCTGTGCCACACCTTAAAGCATCAAATATGAAGGTGTATACATTCCGAACCGTTATAAAGTCAAGGATCATTCACAGTAACCTTGCAGCACAAGAAGACATCTGTTCAGGCCCCAATCTATGTTCTTCAAGGTACTCTATCTAGTGCATGCTTGCCTAGTTTTGCAACTGCTGCTGACATGGGATGAAAATCTATCTATTGCAACCTAAATATGCAATCTGACATTGTGCATCAGTCCCCGTCACTGTTCCATGCCCTAGGAAGGCTCAAGATGATAGAGGTGCAATTTCACATCAAGGAAGACATCTGACCTGTTGCACAGTGACACCGCAGGATAGCATTTCATCTGCAAGAAGGAGTCAAGAACGAATTAGAAGAGCTGCTGAAATACAACATTATCGAGCACTCTACTGGTTCCACACCATGAGTGTCTCCCATAATGGAAGTGCCAGAGAAGGACAGCGGAGGTGCAGTGCGCATATGTGTGGATATGCACCAGGCCAACAATGCAATCGAGAGAGAAATGCATCCTGATCCACACATTGTGGATCTGATCATGCAGCTGAATGGAGCAAAAGTCGTCTCCTGACTTGACTTGAACAAAGGGTACCATCAACTCGAACTGGAAGAAAACTGCAGGTACATTACCACTTTTTTTACTTATGTTGTTTTTCTCAGATACGAACGACTGGGCTTTGCAGTGTCACCTGCTGCAGAAATATTTCAACATGTGATATGTAGAATTATTCAGCCTGTTACACATGCCTGCAATTACAATGATGACGTACTTGTGTTTTGCGCAACACAGAAAGAACATGAGAAAGCTCTGAAACAAGTGTGTCAGTTACTTACAGGTGCAGGTCTCACATTAAATGCTGAAACTCAAAAGGGGGTTAAAGAAGTATCATTTATGCAATTGCCTGTCTTCCACAATGACCCAGCGTCCACTAACCATGTTGCATGCACAGGAAAGATTAGCTGTGGATTTCTTTGGGTCCCTGGCAAATGAACACTATCTTATGGTGGTCATCAACAAGTATCCCCGGTTTTCTCTGGCGGAAGATATATCATCAACAACTCACGACAAAGTTATTGAGCGGCTAGAAGACATATTTGCAGTGTGGAACATACTGGACACTCGGAAATCTGACAATGGTCCGCCACTCAACAGCAAGGAATTAAAGGTGTTTCTTATGAGAAGCATCAGAAAAGCACATTCTTGTGGCCTCACGCCAACAGTGTTGTAGAACGGTTTATGGAGACCCAGAAATGAGTGATCCAACGTGCCCCGATGAAGGTCATTGAGCTGAATCAAGCATTGTGCCAAGCCCTCCATGCCTATCAGTCTACCACTGATGAGAGTCCTGCCATCCTAATGTTCAGGAGAGATGTAGGGACCAAATGACCACAATGGACATCTGCGAGAACTCTGGATGATGACGAGGTTCGTGCTACTGACACTGCTCTGAAATGTCAGATGAAGACATATGCTGATCAAAGTTGTCGGTCTTCGTAAATCGTGTTCGATCACAGTGACTGGTTCTCTTCAACCAAAAACAGAAACGAATGACAGATCCTCCATTTGATGTTGAAGCTCTGATAGTCCTCCAGAGCAAGGGACACATGATAACAATGCGCCGACTTGGCAAATCTATTACAAGGGACTCGTGAAACTTTGGACATCTGTCTAGGAGATTGTAAGAAATGGGGTCTCTAGTTGGCAGATGTTTTCACCCTGTCCAAGTAGGGACCGTCACATTAGCCAGGGAAAAACAACTACACAACCTAAATTAGCCTGTGCTCATCCTAGGTTAGCTTAGCACAGAGCAGGCAGTCTTAACTTAGAAGTAAATGTGTAAAGTATTTGTGCAGCACATCACACGCAGAAATACAATGGAGACACCATAAAAAGACTCCATGAGGGTTTAAGAAAGTAGGTGAGGTTCAGCTGGTTAACATATAACCAATACAATAAAAAATCCAATAAGTAATTTAGGAGCTGGATATTAACGCAAATCTGCTCCAGTCAGTATTAGATCATGGCAATAAATATGATTCTGAGTGAAGTTCACAACATAGTGAAAAAGGCACTTGCATAAATGGAGGAATAGGCAGATTCTAAGTGCCCGTGGCTTGGTTTAGGACCTTTTTGATACTGCAGAGGAATGCCCTGTTAGTGGTTATTGAAGAGGCCAGGCCCCGCTGGTTAGCCTATTAGAAGAAATGCGGTAGTACTGCTCACCAGCGAGAAGCGCTGAGTAATCCCCCTGTAACGGCTTGGGTCCGATCACAAAAGAAATGCTCCTGTGGCCTCGGGCCGGGATAGCTCTTGGTTGCAGGCTGGGGAAGCTGAGTTGGGCAGTAGTGTGCCATGCGGCGAGGACGGTGCGGGGCTAACAGGCAAGTCTGTGCTCCTGGCTGTCGGAAGGCTGGCGGCCAGCACATGGACATGCAGCTCTGCGGCAGGCGGGGCGGAAGGGGGGATGAACAGCTCACAGATCTCCGGACAAGAGTACACCTCACATGGTGCAATGTGCCACCTGTCAAGCACTCCATCCAGGGAAGGGTGGTCTTCCTTAGTCCCAAGTGCATTGGAGTGGTTGTGGGACTAGGAACTACCCTGACTCTTCACTGCCTTCGCTGCAGACACTGGTAGAGAGGCAGGTGAGGTTGTAGCATTCCAGCAGGCTCAAACCGACAGGGGGAGTCAGTCAATGAGCCCTTGGGGACACTCTGGAGCTGCTTGTTGGTTCTTATTGCAGGGAAAAGGTCAGCAGGCAGCAGGACAGCACAACACAGTAGGTCAGCAGTTTTTGGGGGACAGTCAGTCACAGCAGAGTGGCAATCCTCCTGGCACAACAGCTATTACTCCAGCAGAGTTTCTTCTTAGTTCAGTAGTTTCTGTTTTTTGGTTTTGGGTCAAGAGGCCCAGTACCTATATTAGAAAGTGCCATTGATGTGGGGGAGGACTACAAAGGATTTCTGTGAAGTGCACAGGTCCCCCTTTCAGCTCAGCCTTAGCTCCAGACTATCAGTGGGGGGTAATCATCTCCTTTGTGTGTGCTCTGGCCACTACCCTTTGAGATGTAAATGTGAGCCCTTCTCAAATGTAATGAAATGAGGTGGAGGAAGGACTATGATGATATCTTTAAGACAGAATATAAGAAGGTGATTAGGTCATTTCATGTGGAAATCAAATTAGCACAAGCAGCTTTCTACACAGCCAGAATCGAACAGTCTTCAAACTCTCCCAAAGAGATCTTTACGATTTTTAACAAATGACCCTGGACCCCTCTGTGGAAAACCCTGAGGAGACCTCCATATTCCATAGCAATACCCTGACAGGCTACTTCTTAAAGAAAATCTTAGACATTGATTCGACCTTTCCCTCTGACTTCCCTCAAAAGATAGATCTGCAACCACATGACAATTCTCAATTGCCCAGAGCTACATTTCCTTTTTTTCAACCTGTAACAGAAGACTTAGGTGGTCATTACAACATTGGTGGTAAAAGCCACTTACCGCTGTGCAGAAGACCGCTAACACACCCCCGCGGCAGCGGAATTCGGCCACAGCCATTATGACCCACATTTCCGAATTTGCCAAAATTCAAACACCCACACAAGTCCGCCACACCAAAGGTCAGTGATAAACTGGCAAAAACAAATCCTCCACGTCACGCCAACAGAAATACGCCCACACTATCACAACACACGAATCTATGCGGCGGTCTTTCAACTGCGGTATTCCATTGGCGGTACACAACGCCACACTCAAAATACACACACTCTTACAAAACACTACCGCCTAAGATTGACACGATTCTGGCTTGGGAGCCTCCCAAGACCCAGACTGAAGTGAGAGCCTTTTTAGGTCTCACAGGATATTTCTAAAAATATGCCCATCTGAGGTAGAGAATGCTGACCTCTCCTTTGCGCCCTCAGTTAAGGCAATCTGCCAGTACCCAGATGTTAAATCAAATGTACTGAGGTACTTGGCAGCTCCTAACCGATCAATGAGCTCACCAGCTCGGGGGATGGGGTGTGCGTCAGTCTTGCTGACCGCATTGAGACCCCGGTAGTCCACACAGAACCTAAGTTCCGGAATGGCACCAGGAGCAGCAGCCTTTTGGACCAATACCACTAGGCTGGCCCAAGGACTGCTGGAGTGCTCAATAACCCCTAGGGTTAACATTTTGGAGAATTCCTCCTTAATGCAAGCCCTGACCCTGTCAGTCACCCTGTAAACCTTATGTTTAACAGGTGTACTGTCCCCAGTGTCCACATCATGTGTGCACAGGTGTGTGACTCCTGGGATCAGAGAAAACAGCGAGGCAAACTGTCCCAACACGTGGCGACAGTCCCTCTGCTGTTCCTCAGTCAGGGAGGGGGAGAGGATCACTCCCTCCACAGACCCATCTTTCTCTCCTGCAGACAGGAGGTCAGGAAGAGGCTAACTCTCTTCCTCCACCCCGTCATCTGTCGCTAGGAGCATGGATAGCTCAGTTCGCTCAAAGTGTGGTTTGAGGCGGTTGACATGTAGGACCCGCACAGGGTTCCTGGGAGATTGCAAGTCTACCAGATAGGTGACCTCGCTCTTTCTTTCCACCACCTCAAAAGGCCCAGTCCACTTATCTTGGAGAGCCCTAGGCTCCACTGGTGCCCTGACCCACACTTTGTGTCCAGGCTGAAACTCAACCAGAGTGGCATACTGGTCGTACCACTGTTTCATATCCTCCTGGCTTGCTTCCAGGTTCTCCTGAGCGAGACTTTCTGAAGCGGGCAGTCTGGTTTATTAGTGCCAGCATGTAGCTAAATACATCCTGGGGTGGTTTACTAGGAGCTTTCTCCAAAGCCTCATTCACCAGACTGAGCGGTCCCCTCACAGGGTGGCCATAGATGAGCTCAAAGGGGCTAAAGCCAAGTACCTCTTGAGGCACCTCCCTGTAAGCGAACAGAAGGCATGGCAAGAGGACGTCCCACTTACACCTCAAGGGCTCTGACAGGCCCTGAATCATGCCTTTCAAGGTGCGGTTGAATCTCTCAACCAGACCATTACTTTGGGGGTGGTAAGGTGTGGTGAACTTGTACGTTACCCCACACACCTTCCACAGAGACTTCATATAAGTGGATATGAAGTTTGTACCCCTATCAGATACCACTTCCTTCGGGAACCCCATGCGGGTGAAAACTCCCATCAAGGCACGTCCCACCACGGGGGCAGTGACCGTCCTTACAGGAATGGCTTCTGGGTACCGTGTGGCATGGTCCACCAAGACCAAGATGAACCTGTTGCCCATGGCTGTCTTGGGATCCAGAGGCCCCACAATGTCAATTCCTACCCTTTCAAAGGGAGTACTGACTACAGGTAAAGGTTGGAGGGGAGCTTTGCATTTTCCCCCACTCTTGCCACTTGCCTGACAAGTCTGACAAGACCTACAATAAGCAGCTGACTGCTTGTGCATCAAGGGCCAGTAAAAGTGGGAGACAAGCCTCTTATAGGTCTTGTCCTGCCCTAGATGTCCTGCCAAAGGCACATCATGAGCCAAACCCAGTAGGAAGGCCCTGAAGAACTGGGGTACCACCAGCATACGAGCTGACCCAGGCTCAGGAACCTTAGGCTCACTATACAGGAGGCCATCCTCCCAATAGATCAGGTGAGTACCTGGCACCTCGCCAGCCGCCTGGGCTGCAGCCTGCTGCCGCAGCCCCTCAAGGGTAGGGCACTCCTTCTGCGCTGTGTAGAATGCTTCCCGGGTGGGTACCCCTTCCTGCTGCCACTGTGACAGCTCAGGGACCTCCCCCAGTTCACCCACCTGCTCCCCTGTAGGTTCCTGGGCATCAACCTCAGGCTCCGCCTTCTTCTGGACCGTGGGAACCTCGGGGGCTGGTTTCCCGCACCCCCTGCCCTTCCTCTTCTTGGCGGTCCCCTGGGCCACTGTTTCAGGCTCCAGGTGCTCTTGACTACCCTGATTGGCTGCCATAGACCGGGTGGATACGCATACCCACCCAGGCAGACCCAACATCTCCAAGTGAGACCTGTGTTCCACCTCCTTCCAAGGGGAATCCTCCAGGTCGTTACTTAGCAAACAATCAACAGGCATGGTTGGACTCACAGCTACTTTCCAAGAACCTGAGACCCCCCCCCATTCAAAGGGAACCTGTGCCACTCTGCAGAGGCGCTCAGAGTTGTCTACCGCAACTACTTGGTGAAGTACCCGGGGATCAATCTGCTCTTCAGACACCAGGTGACTCCTAACTGTAGTCACACTGGCTCCTGTGTCTCTCAGAGCCTCCACCCTCTGTCCATTGATGGTCACCCATCGCCTGTACTTCTTAGTGTTATCAGGCACTAGGTTTCTCTGGGCCATCTCACTGTCCCCTAGTGAGACAAGGGTCATTTCTGCTGGTTCCCACCCACCTGAAACCAACTCTTCCCCAAGAGCTACACTGGCCAAACCATGGGACGGTGCACCAGTGGGTGCCGGTGTACTTTTGGGGCATTTGGGGTCCCCCCTCACATGACCCACCTGGTCACATGCATAGCACTTACGTGGGGGACCACCTGCCACTGGCTTCTCTTTGGACAACCATGGCTTCTTTTCACTGGGGGCTTGGGAATTCTTACCCTGGGAATCAGTTTGGGGCCCTTTAGAGAACTCCCCATGTTTGCCCTTACCCCCCCTTTCTTCTGAGAGGTACCCTGCCCACCCTTGGCGTGGTCTCCCCCATACCTCTTTTGGACCCTGGTGCTCTCCCAGCGGTCCGCTTCCTGTGCAAGCTTCCTGGGGTCAGTCAGCTTGCTGTCAATGAGGTGCTGGCGCATCTCTGGAAAACATAAACTGTACAAGTGCTCCCAAGCAATTAAATTGTAAAGCCCCTCATACGTGTTTACCTTACTGCCCTTCACCCAACCATCCAGTGACCTGCAAAAAGAAACCAACCATGTTTGGGATTCCTTTCTCTTGTAGGATCTAAACTTCTCCTTGTACTGCTCAGGGGTGAGACCATACCTGGTGAGTAAGGCCTCCTTCATGACAGGGTAGGTGAGATCCTGAGCATCCCCTAAGGCTGTCAGTGTGTCACTCCCCTCTGCCTCAAAAATGCTTCCACAGGGCTGTCCCCAATGAGCTTCAGGGACCAGGTTCATGTGGAGAGCTGACTCATAACCCTTGAACCACAAGTAGATGTCAACCTCCCTCTTATAATCCCTCACAAGGTCTTTTGGGATGTGTACCCTTCTCTCAGGCTGCACTGTAGGATTGCTGCCACCATCTCTACTGGACTGGCTTCTATGATCCATCTCTCTCAAGCTAAGCTCATGAGCCATCTCGAACTTCCTCTCCTCAAGGGCTAGCCTCCTCTGCTCCAATTGGTACTCCCTTTCTGCCTGTCTGTCCTGTAACTCCTCAGGTGTCAGACCCTTGGATGAGACACTGCTACCTGCCCTGGAGACCTTCTCCCTGACACAACAGGCCCACCCACAATACCATTGTGAACAGAACACTCTGCCTCATCTCCCTCATCCTCTGTGTACCCTTCAGTGCTCTTGGCTGTCACCCAGGCCCTCAGCGCCTTTTGCAGCTCCTCCTTCCTGGATGAGCTCTTAATGGGACAGTCAAAACTTTTACAGAACTGCTTCAACTGAGCTTTGGTATAACTCTCCAATTTCTCAAGGTCAAAGTCAGCTCCAACTGATGCATCTCCAGCATGGGACATGATGAAGATTCAAAAACAAGTGTAAAGTTCCAAAGGCAGAAAAACAAGTTCCCAAATGAAGTTCCAAAGAAAGTCAATCAAGGAATCAGCGAGAAAACAAATGAATGCAGAGCAAAAACAGTCCAGATAGAAAAAAAACAAAAATCACAAGACTAGTAGTATGTGGTCACATAGTGGTCTGAACTCAAACAGTAGTGTACACTTAATTACTGTGGGTCAAGTACAAATACAAGTCCAAATCCCACCCGCTGAACACCAATGTTAGAAATTGAGTCTTTGGTTGACAGTCAGATAACCCCCTGTTCAAGCAAGGACCCTCACTCTAGTCAGGGTAAAAGAGAATCACCCTCAGCTAACCCCTGCTTACCCCCTTGGTAGCTTGGCAGAGCAGTAGGCTTAACTTCAGAGCGCTAGGTGTAAAGTATTTGTACCAACACACACAATAACTTTATGAAAACACTACAAAATGACACAACACCAGTTTAGAAAAATAGGAAATATTTATCTAAACAAAACAAGACCAAAACGACAAAAATCCGACATACACAAGTCGTTTTGAATTTTTAGAGATTAAGCTCAAATATAGCGCTTAGAAACAAAAATGCTTCGATGAGATGTTAACACAGCGTCGTGACGGAGTCGTTCCCAACAAGCCAACACCAGCGGCGCTGGACACAGAGTCGTGTAGACCCCCAAGTACAGTACCTTTGGTGAAGAGTGAAAACAAGCCGATGCGCGAAATCGGGGATCACGGCGTCTGTGCGAAACGTTGAATCTGTGCACTTCGAGCGGCGTCGGTCACGATGTGGTGCGGCGACTTCCACGGAGTCGTGGACTTCAGCGGGGCTGCTGCGGCGTCGGGCCTGCGAAGAGCGTCGCCAGCGAAGGTCACGGCGTTGGGTGCAGGCGGCGTTACCGGATTCAGCAGCGGCGCCGGTCCGGAGTCGTCCGAAGTCTTTTTCCTTGGATTTCCACCAGCTTTCCTTTCAAGGGCCCAGGGACTGGATAGGGCACCACTTGTCAGAGCAGAAGTCTCTCCAGAGACTCCAGGTGCTGGCAGAGAAAAGTCTTTGCTGTCCCTGAGACTTCAAACAACAGGAGGCAAGCTCTAACTCAAGCCCTTGGAGATTTCTTCACAAGATGGAAGGCACACAAAGTCCAGTCTTTGCCCTCTTACACTGGCAGAAGCAGCACTGCAGGAAAGCTCCACAAAGCACAGTCACAGGCAGGGCAGCACATCTTCCTCAGCTATCAGCTCTTCTCCAGGCAGAGGTTCCTCTTGGTTCCAGAAGTGTTTCCAAAGTCTGTAGATTTGGGTTCCCTTTTTATACCCATTTTAGTCTTTGAAGTCACCTTTCTTCAAAGGGGACTCACACCTACTTGTGAAAATCCTGCCTTGCCCAGGCAAGGCCTCACACACACACCAGGGGGTTGGAGTCTGCATTGTCAGAACCAGGCACAGTCCTTTCAGATGAGAGTGACCACTCCACCCCTCCCTCCTAGCAGAGATGGCTAATCAGGAAATGCAGGTTACACCCCAGTCTGGTGTGAGGTGAAAAACAACCCAACTGTCAAACTGACCCAGACAGGGAATCCACAAACACGGCAGAGTCACAGAATGGTTTAAGCAGGAAAATGCTCACTTTCTAAAAGTGGCATTTTCAAACGCACAATCTTAAAATCAACTTTACTAAAAGATGTATTTTTAAATTGTGAGTTCAGGGACCCCAAACTCCACATGTCCATCTACTCTCTAGGGGAATCTACACTTTAATCATATTTAAAGGTAGCCCCCATATTATCCTATGAGAGAGACAGGCCTTGCAACAGTGAAAAACGATGTTGGCAGTATTTCACCGTCAGGACATATAAACCACATTACTATGGGGGTCATTCTGACCCCGGCGGTCTCAGACCGCCGGGGCCAGGGTCGGCGGGAGCACCGCCGACAGACCGGCGGTGCCCCGCAGGGCATTCTGACTGCGGCGGTTCGGCCGCGGTCAGACAAGGAAAACCGGCGGTCTCCCGCCGGTTTTCCGCTGCCCTTGGAATCCCCCATGGCGGCGCAGCTTGCTGTGCCGCCATGGGGGATTCTGACACCCCCTACCACCATCCTGTTCCTGGCGGTTCGCCCGCCAGGAACAGGATGGCGGTAGGGGGTGCAGCGGGGCCCCTGGGGGCCCCAGCAGTGCCCATGCCAATGGCATGGGCACTGCAGGGGCCCCCGTAAGAGGGCCCCACTGTGTATTTCAGTGTCTGCAATGCAGACACTGAAATACGCGACGGGTGCAAACTGCACCCGTCGCACCCCTGCAACTACGCCGGCTCAATTCTGAGCCGGCGTCCTCGTTGCAGGGGCATTTCCTCTGGGCCGGCGGGCGCTCTTTTGGAGAGCGCCCGCCGGCCCAGAGGAAATGTCTGAATGGCCGCCGCGGTCTTTTGACCGCGGTGCGGTCATTTGGCGGCTCCCTCCAGGCGGGCGGCTCCCGCCGCCCGCCGGGCTCAGAATGAGCCCCTATATGTCTTACCTTATCCATACACTGCACCCTGCCCTTGGGGCTACATAGGGCCTACCTTAGGGGTGCCTTACATGTAAGAAAAGGGAAGGTTTAGGCCTGGCAAGTGGGTACACGAATTTACAGTGTACAAATACACACACAGACACTGCAGTGGGAGGTCTGAGACATGATTACAGGGTTACTTGTGTGGGTGGCACAATCAGTGCTACAGGCCCACTAGTAACATTTGATTTACAGGCCCTGGGCACCTCTAGTGCATTTTACTATGGACTTAACAGTAAAATAAATATGCCAATCATGGAGAACCAATTATGTACACATTTTAAACAGGAGCACTTGCACTTTAGCACTGGTTAGCAGTGGTAAAGTGCCCAGAGTAACAAAAACAGTAAAATCAGAGTCCAGCACACATCAACAACCTGGGGAACAGAGGCAAAATGTTAAGGGAGACCACGCCAAGGATGAAAAGTCTAACAACACCCCACTACATATCACCTACACAAACCCATGGCACGGCAAAGACACACCTGGTTCTCGGAGGAGGAGCTCAACGTCATGGTGGAGGGAATCGTTCGGGTAGAGCCACAGCTATTAAGAGCACAGGTGCAGCACACCTCAATAGCAAGGAAGATGGAGCTATGGCAAAGAATAGTGGACAGGGTCAACACAGTGGGACAGCACCCAAGAAATCCGGAGGACATCAGGAAGAGGTGGAACGATCTACGGGGGAAGGTGCGTTCCATGGTCTCAAGACACCACCTGGCGGTCCAGCGGACTGACAGCGGACCCCCACCTCCTCCCCCACAACTAACAACATGGGAGGAGCAGGTCTTGCCGATTCTGCATCCTCAGGGCCTCGCAGGAGTAGCTGGAGGAATGGACTCTGGTAAGACAAATCTTAATTATTACATCCCCAACTGCATGCTATCACATATCCCCACCCTCACCCCCAGCACCCCAACTCCTCACATCTGTCCCAACATCACAAACCACCCATCCCAACACCAAGCCCTGCATGCAACAACAAAGCATGGACACCCATGACTAAAGCATGCCCACTGCACATACCCATACAACCCCCTAAAACATCATCACACAAGGACCCACACAGGAATGCAAGCACTGGGGTACACGGTCACCCACCCATTGCACACCATGACACACACAGATGTAATAACCATCCTTTTATACCCCTGCAGAACCCCTACCCAACGTCACCGGACAGGAGGGTCCACACATGTCCACACCACCAACAGAAGAGGCCCACAGTGATGACAGCACCTCTGTCCAACTGGATCTAGATGACCAGCTCGGCCCATCGGGGGCCTCGGGACAGTCGGTTCCCCTCACACTGGTACAGGCCACCACAGACCTTCCCCCCTCTGGAAACACCAGCACAGCAACCACCCAGCGGGCCCATACCTCCATCCCCAGGACACGTCAATCAGCTGTGTGTCCACCACTACAAGGAACCCAGGCTAACCCACCACCCCAACAACAACAAGGACCTGGGGGCAGTGGTAGTGGGCACACAGTCCAGGGGACGGAGGCCCAGGAACACAGGGGAACTGGGAGGGTTGCTGTGCGACAGGGGGAGGACAGGCCAAGGGAACCCACTCTCCACGAGGACCTCTCCTCCATCATGGGTGCCTACCACCACTCCCAGGAGACGATGGTAACGGTACTGGCCAAGTTTCAGGAGACCCAGCGCCTGCAGAAGGAACAGTATTTGGGCTTCAGGGAGGAACTCAGAACCATCAGCTCTACCCTGGGCACCATCGTAGGGGTGCTGAAGGGAGTACTCAACACCAGGAGGGACACTGTGGCACTACAAGGGGCCCCTGACAATAGCATGGATGATGAACTGCCGAACACCTCCGACGGCGCTAGTGGACAGGATGCCCCGCCACAGGACCACCACACCAGCACCCCACCCCCTGCAGAGGGAGAACCACCCAGCAAACGGTCCCTGAGATCCAGGACAAAGACAGAGCACGATGCCAAGACCCCCACCTAGAAATGAGACCACCCTGATTGTCATCCTACTGTCCCACTTTGTCACCCTGTCCATCCTTAAACTGCCCCAGCTCCACTTCCTCTGCCCATTTGGGCAATGCACCTGTGAGACTAATAGACTGGACTCTTCTATGGACATTCCTCCACCATCACCCCTCACCATTTCACTACCCCCTCCAATATTGAGCACTAAAATAAACACACTTAAAGCACAAAACCATCTGGAGCCTGTCTGTGATTTCAAAATAGTGTATTATCAATTGCAGTGACAAAATGCTCTTTCAATTATAATGTCAACATGCCTATGTCACACAGCTCTAGTCCATGAGGAATCTAAGCAGATGTCACACAGTGGGACCCACATCTGTGAAATCGTAAGGGAAAGTGACAACTCAGTGACCATACACTGGGTGAAAACGACAGACAGTAGAGAGGTAGTAGTGTTAAAGTACATGTAGTAGGCAGGTCTGTACTCTTACCTGTGTCTCACTGGAAATATTGTTGGATCACTGAGTCCCTGTTTTTCTTCCTCTACTTCCTCGTCTTCACTGTCCACAGGCTCCACAGCTGCAACAACACTGTCATCTGGATCATCCTCTTGCAGAAAAGGCACCTGTCGTCGCAAAGCCAAGTTGTGAAGCATATAGCAGGCCACGATGATCTGGCACACCTTCTTTGGTGAGTAAAATAGGGATCCACCTGTCATATGGAGGCACCTGAACCTGGCATTCAGGAGGCCGAAGGTCCGCTCGATCACCCTCCTAGTTCGCAAAAGGGTCTCATTGTAGTGTTCCTCTGCCCTTGTCCTGGGATTCCTCACTGGGGTCAGAAGCCATGACAGGTTGGGGTAGCCAGAATCACCTGCAAATGGTGAGGGACAACGGTTAGACACGCACTAACCTGGAGGGCTATCCCCAGACCCAGACAATCATTCCCACTGACTTGCCTCCAGGTGCTCACCTAATAGCCACACACGGTGCCTCTGGAGTTGACCCATCACATCAGGGATGCTGCTATTCCGCAGGATGTAGGTGTCATGCACTGAGCCAGGGAACTTGGCATTCACATGGGAGATGTACTGGTCGGCCAAACACACCATCGGTAAATTCATAGAATGATAACTCTTCCGGTTTCTGTACACCTGTTCACTCCTGTGGGGGGGGACCAAAGCCACATGGGTCCCATCACTGGAACCTATGATGTTGGGGATGTGTCCCAGGGCATAGAAATCACCTTTCACTGTAGGCAAATCCTCCACCTGAGGGAAAACAATGTAGCTCCACATGTGTTTAAGAAGGGCAGACAACACTCTGGACAATACTTCGTTGGAAAACATAGGCTGGGACATCCCTGATGCTATGGCCACTGTTGTTTGAAATGACCCACTTGCAAGGAAATGGAGCACTGACAGCACCTGCGCTTGAGGGGGTATTCCTGTGGGATGGCGGATTGCTGACAACAGGTCTGGCTCCAACTGGCTATACAGTTCCTGGATTGTGGCACGGTCAAGCCTGTATGTGATAATCACATGTCGCTCCTCCATTGTCAACAGGTCCACCAACGGTCGGTATACCGGAGGATGCCGCCTTCTCCTCACATGTCCCAGCGGACGGTGCCTTAAAGGACAACAGCGAGCACAGAGTCAAACAACTCAGAGGTACGTACCCACAGTTTACCCAGAACACCAATCATACACCAAAGGGGGCCTGTATGTGTGTTGAGTGTAGGCCTAGGTATGTGTGACGCAGTTGGAAACTAAGCCATGTGGGCCCCTGAAATGGCGGCTGCCTGACCTTTAAAGTGGGACAATGGGATGTGAGGTAACTGCGCTCGCATTTTACACTGTCGCGGTAGGTGATGACGATGTACGCCGGCAGTGACGGTACGCACCGCCGCGGACGTGACCGACATTTTCTATCTGTTCAATCACTCGAAAGCTGATCTTCGACAGGAGAGGACCTACACTGCAAGTGCTGCTGTGACCTCGGTCTGGAAGAGACAATGGCTCAAGCGTCTGGGGAAAGGGCCCCTGCCTTCACATCGGAGGAGTTGGAGAAGCTCGTGGATGGGGTCCTCCCCCAGTACACGCTACTATACGGTCCTCCAGACAAAGAGGTAAGTACACAGGGAGCATGTTGTATGGGCTATGTGCCTGTGTGGAGAGGGCTGGATGTAAGAAGGAAAGGGGGAGAGTGCTGCGTGCATGAAACAGTGAATGTGTAGGGATGGGGGCCAATCACTTTGACGGTGCAGTTGGTAATAACTTTTCTTTTTCCCCTGTACATTTCATGTAGGTCAGCGCCCACCAGAAAAAAGATATTTGGCGTGCCATTGCCAAGAACGTCCGGACCCTGGGGGTCTACCACAGACAGAGCACCCACTGCCGGAAAAGATGGGAGGACATTCGCCGCTGGAGCAAGAAGACAGCAGAGGCTCAGCTGGGGATGGCCTCCCAACGTGGGAGGGGTGCCCGTCGCACTATGACCCCCCTGATGTTCAGGATCCTGGCGGTGGCCTACCTGGAGTTGGATGGACGCTTGAGGGCATCACAGCAGCCACAAGGGGGTGAGTTTACTCTCATTCTGGTGACTTTGCGTGCAGTGGAGGTGTCTGGGTGGGGGAGGTGGGCTTTGGGTTTCCCAAGGCCAGGCCGAGTTCCGTAGACAAGGCCCCTCCGTAAGGCAGGCCATGTGGCACCCCAGCCCACCTCTGTAGAGTGCCAAGTACACCAAGTCATGACCCTTTGTAATCTTTGTGTGCAGATGTCGTCTATAGCCTTGTAGGCCATTTCCCAGGAATTGAACAGTGGAGCCCAAGAGCGCGGCATAGTGTAGGGGGCTTCTGTGTCTGTCGTGTCTGCCAACAGTAGCGGTAATGCATGCACTCAACATGTCTTTCTTCTGCCTCCCCCCCTTTTTGTCATCTCCCTGTTCTTGTGTGCATTAGCATCATCAGGCGGAGGAGCAGTGGCACCGGAGCAGGAGGGAGCTGCATCCACATGGCCCTGGAGGGCGAGACTATGGACTCAGAGTTCACCAGTTTGACGGAGGGCGAGGGGAGCTCCACGGCGGGGACAGGAGCTGAAACCAACGACACAGGCTCGTCCTCTGATGGGAGCTCCCTTGTGGTGGCGGCAACATCTGTGCCCCCCGCATCTACAGGTACAGCCGCCACCCCCGGACCAGCACCGCCCTCCCAGCAGCCCCTCAGCCTTTGCCCCGTGCCTGCTCACCCAGGAGGGTAGGCATCACCTCCACCCCAGGCACCTCAGGCCCTGCCCCAGCCACCTCTGCTGCCCTCAGTGAGGAGGCCATTGACCTCCTCAGGTCCCTCACTGTTGGGCAGTCTACCATTTTGAATGCCATCCATGGTGTAGAAAGGCAGTTGCAACAAACAAATGCATTCCTGGAGGGCATTCACTCTGGTCAGACGGGCCTTCTGCAAGCTTTTCAGACTCTGGCCTCAGCACTGACGGCAGCCATTGTCCCCGTATCTAGCCTCCCCCCTCCAACTTCCTCCACCCAGACCCAATCCCCTGTACCTCAGCCTATCCCAAGCATACCTACAGACCAACCTGCACACACGTCAACACACAAGGGAAGCTCAGGCAAACATAAGCACCACACATCCCACAGGCACTCAAACAAGCATCACACACATTCAGACACACCAACATCCACTGCCTCCACTGTGTCCCCCACCTCCTCGTCTCCCTCCTCCCTCCCAGTCTCGTCTACACTCGCACCCTGCATTCACTACCTCTACAGCCACTACGTCCTTCTCCAGCACACCCACCACCACACCCCGCTCACGTGCAGTCACCACCCCCACTACCATTCACACGTCCCCTGTGTCCTCTCCCAGTGTGTCTGTGACGCCCCCTCCCAAGATACACAAACGCAGGCACACACCCACCCAACAACCATCCACCTCACGACAGCCTCCAGCGCATGCATCTTCACCCAAAGTCAACAAACATACACCTCCTACAACCACCACCTCTTCCTCCACTCCCAAACCCCCTCCAGCTACCCATCCCAGTGTGTCCCAAAAACTTTTCCTGTCCAACCTTGACCTCTTTCCCACACCTCCCCCACCCCGTCCGTCTCATAGGTTCCGAACTAGCACCTCAGCCACAACATCTCCGGGACCAGTAGTGCCTGTAGTCACCGGAATCTGGAGTGCACCGGCCACCAGGGCAGCCAGTGTGGCACGGAGCCACAGCACAGACAGTCCCCCACCTGTGAAGCATCCGAAGTTGGCCAGTGCCCGGCGGGAGAGGGGGAAGACTCCAGCCACCAAAGCCGCTCCCAGGGGCCCCGGTGGGAGTGTGGAGTCAGCTGTGACACCTTCCAAGGTGGGGAATGGCCACAAGAAACCCGGCAAGTCTGGGAAGAGCAGCACGGTGGAGAAGACCGCCATCATCCCCGATGCCCAGGAGCCCACCTCCAGCACAATCGTAGCTGCACAGGAGGCCCCCGCCAGCACCAGCCCAGCTGCCCAGGAGGCCCCCGCCAGCACCAGCCCAGCTGTCCAGGAGGCCACCGCCAGCAATAGCCCAGCTGCCCAGGAGGCCACCGCCAGCACCAGCCCAGCTGCCCAGGAGGCCCCCGCCAGCAGTAGCCCCACTGGGCCTTGAAGTATTGCCAGCAAAAACCCCGCTGGGCCATGAAGGACCGCCAGCAAAAACCCCGCTGGGCCATGAAGGACCGCCAGCAGCTGAGACACTGCAATGGAGACCGCCACTCAAGCACCGCTGCACAGGGCGCTGCCATCGCAAGCACCGCTGAACAGGGCACCGCCATCTCAAGCACTGCTGCACAGGGCACCGCCGTCTCAAGCACCGCAGCACAGAGCACCGCCATCGCAAGCACCGCTGAACAGGGCACCGCTGTCTCAAGCACCGCTGAACAGGGCACCGACGTCTCAAGCATCGCTGCACAGGGCACCGCCGTCTCAAGCACCGCTGAACAGGGCACCGCCATCTCAAGCACCGCTGAACAGGGCACCGCCATCTCAAGCCCTGCTGCACAGGGCACTGCTGTCTCAAGCACCGCTGAACAGGGCACCGCCCTCTCAAGCACCGCTGGCCCATGAGCGGCAAGGGCACTGACGCAACTGAGTCCATCACGGGGTGAATGATGCACTGTGGGCACCAAGCCCCCTCCAGAACCAGTGGAGAAAAGCATCCACTACCCCAATCCTTGGCAGAATGAAGCACTCTGGGCATCAAGCCCCCTCCAGAACCAGTGGAGAAAAGCATCCACTACCCCAATCCTTGGCAGGATGAAGCACTCTGGGCACCAAGCCCCCTCCAGAACCAGTGGAGAAAAGCATCCACTACCCCAATCCTTGGCAGGATGAAGCACTCTGGGCACCAAGCCCCCTCCAGAACCAGTGGAGAAAAGCATCCACTACCCCAATCCTTGGCAGAATGAAGCACTCTGGGCATCAAGCCCCCTCCAGAACCAGTGGATAAAAGCATCCACTACCCCAATCCTTGGCAGGATGAAGCACTCTGGGCACAATGCCCCCTCCAGACCCAGTGGAGTCTGTCATCCACTTGAGACACTGTGGCTGTGCACTCTCCAGGATATGGCAGTGGGCAACCCACCCACTGTAGAGACTTGCGAGACTGTGGCTTTGCACTCCCCAGGATAAAGCAGTGGGCAAGCCACCCACTGTAGAGACTTGAGAGACTGTGGCTTTGCACTCCCCAGGATATGGCAGTGGGAAACCCAGCCACTGTAGAGACTTGAGAGACTGTGGCTTTTCACTCCCCAGGATATGGCAGTGGGCAACCCACCCACTGTAGAGACTTGAGACACTGTGGCTTTGCACTCCCCAGGATTGAACAGTGGGCATGTGGCCACCTCGTGGATTTGGCATTGTGCACTCAAGCGGCTGAGGTGCCCCCCCTTTCCCTCCCCTTGAGGTGCCTGTTTAGTTGCTCTCTGATGCCCCTGCAGTGTTCTCTCCGTCATGGTCAGGGATCTTGCGTGGTCTTCGCCCATACCGTGTGGTCCCAGTGTTTCACAGACTTTCTTAGTGCACTACCTGGACTACTATGCTGGGTATATATTATGTACATGGTGTATATATATATATATATATATATATATATATATTTCTGCCTACTTGCTTTTAATAGATTACAATGGTTACACTCATTTTCTATTGTCTTTGCATTCTTCCGGGGGGTTTGAGGGGTGTAACTGTGATGTATTGATATGCATTAGTGTGTGTGTTGTAGTGGGTGAGGGTGGGGGTGGGTGTGTGTGTGTCCATGTTTTTTGCCTCCCCCCTCCCCTGTGTCGTAGGTGCAATTCTCACCGTGGTCTTCGCCGCCAGCGTTCGTGCTCCTGGTAGAGGAGCAGGAAGACTATTGCAGGGAGGATTTGGAGTTCCGGGTTGATGGCGTCCTCGTTCCTCGTGGGGTGTGTAGAGGTGAGCGTTTTCCCTTCGGGATTCCTGTTTCCGCCGTGTTTTTATCCATGGTGAATCCGCCCCGGAAAAGGTGGCGGATTGGCCTGTCATAATAGTGTGGGCGGTACATTGTCTTCCGCCTGTCTGTTGCCGGTGACCACCGTGCTGTTTGTTTGTACCACCGTGGCGGTCCGAGTGTTAAAGTGGCTGTCTTTGTTGGCGGTTTCCGCCACGGTCGTAATTGCTAATTATTTAACGCAGGCCTGTTGGCTGTCTTACCGCCGCTTTAACACCGACCGCCAGGGTTGTAATGACCACCTTAGTTACTAAATACCTGCATACGATAAAATCTGGATCCCCTTCAGATCCCGCTCCCCCTTATGTTTTAGCCTTGGGCTCGCACAGAATCTCGCCCATACTAACAGATATATTAAATCATTCTTTAACGTCTGGCCTTGTATCCCAGCATTGGAAACATGCAATTGTTAAGCCTCTATTAAAAAAAACTAAACTTGATGCAACCCTTTTTAGTAACTACAGAGCTATTGCTCTCCTTCTCATTGCATTGAAGATAATTGAAAAACATGTCAACAATCAACTAACATGCTTTCTTGAAGGCCATAAACTCTTCCATCCTTCACAAATGGGTTTCAGACCACAACATAGCACAGAATTGGCTGTTAACCATTTTTGGAAGAAACTCACCAACAACTGGATTTAGGTGGTCACGCAGCCATTATTCTATTGGACCTCAGTGCCGCATTTTACTGTAGACTACAGTTGACTGTAGTTCAGAGACTATTATCAGTAGGAACTGAAGGCACCACATTTAAATGGTTTTCCTCCTTTCTGAGAGATAGAACAGTCCTTGATCGTTCCTTCTTCTCCAAAACATTCCCCTTTACTCGTGGGGTCCCTCAAAGCTCCTTGCTGAGCCCCACTCTTTTTAACATATATATGTCCCCCTTAGCCAAAATCAGTGAACCTTACGGTCTTTCCCTGGTATCATATGCTAATGATACTCAGCTTGTAGTTTCTCTATCCAGTACTGGTAATGTTGTACAAACCAATCTATCTTCCTGTCTCTGCTGTAGCTAGATGGATGGCTAATTCTAAACTCAAACTGAATGATGATAAATCGGAAGTAATGATAGTAGGGAACAGCCCTCTCCTTAAGTCTCCAACCCTGGTTTTGGAAGATCTTAAACACCTTCCTCCACCTAAAGATAACATAAAAAGTTTTGGCTTCAGGCTAGACTCCCGTCTCATGATGGACTGCCAATCTAAAAAGTTGGCCGCAACTTGTTTTGGCCTACTGAGAACCATCAGAAAAATTCTTAAAGTTCTACCTTTTTCGGCTAGAAGACTCATCATTCAGGCCCTTATATTATCTCGCCCAGTCTATGGTAACTCCCTTTTCCTTGGCTCTCCTGGCTACGTAAAAAAGAGATTGCAGGTGGAGCAAAATGCCGCTGCACATCTGCTTACCCAGACACCTCTCTGCCAAACCAGCACTGGCCTTGCTTCATTGGCTTCCCATTGAACAACATATTAACTTTAAGGCTATTTGCATGACTTTTAAAGCCCTCCATAATAAGGGTCCGCTGTTTCTCAGGCAATGTATAGCACCTTATGCTCCTCGGAGGGCATTTAGATCTTCCACCCCGTCGTTGATCAACACTTCCCGGTTTAGGAAAGCAATATGGGGAGGCAGCTTTTTTTCTCTCAAAGCCTTTGGAATTCACTCGCATTGGAACTCTGACAAGAGCAGTTGGAATTTTTTTTTCATAAGAAACTGAAGGCATTTCTATTCACAGCAGAGGCATCCCTTAGTTTGTCAGTCTACTTCTAGCGCTGGGAAGCCTTCGGGTAGCCATGCTCTCTAAACAATTCACTAAACTAATCTAAACTAAAACTCCTCACCAGGAAGACCCATCAATATGCAGATAAATGCAGCTATAGCTGAGTATTGTGTGCTATAGGGGCGCACAAGTGTAACTGTCACCTCAACCAGCCAGACGTGTTTTGGAGATAGGCTCTAGGCACAGAGGGCAAAGAGTTCAGAGAAATGTCCCCTTTCTAAAAGTGGCATTACTAAAATAGTAATACTAAATCCAACTTTACCAATAAAGAGGATTTACTATGAACATCTCAATGGTACTAAACATAATGCAGCTACTCCTCTCCGATCAGGAATTACAGCGTAAATATATTATAAGGAATTCCATATGCTGGCCTATGAGAGGGGCAGGCCTCAAGGTAATGAAAAATTACTTTAGGAGGTTTTCATTACTAGGACATAAAAAACATAAAGTTACATGTCCTGCCTTTTGCTTACATGGCACTCTGCCCTGTGGGCTACCTAGGGCCTGCCTCAAGAGTTACTTATATGTTCAAAAGGGGAGCTCTGGGCTTGGCAAGAGGTTTCAGATGCCAAGTCAGGGTGGCAGTGAGACTGCACACATAGGCTCTGCAGTGGGAGGCCTGAGATATGTTTTCAGAACTACTTAAGTACGTGGCATAATCATTGCTGTAGGCCTACAAGTAACATTTAATTTACAGGCACTGGGTATTTGGTGTAACACTCTTCAAGGGACTTACAAGTAAATGAAGTATGTCAATTAGGGATACACCAATGTTACCATGTGTTAGGAGATAAGTAAATGTACTTTAGCACTGATTAGCAGTGATAAAGTCCTTAGAGTCCTACGGTCAACAAAAAGATACAGTAACAAAACAGGAGGTGAAGGCAAAACGTCTAGGGTGAGACCACCCTAAAGATGCCATATCTAACTGAGGTTATCAGTCCCTGCAAGCCCAGAGTGAGCTGTTCCACCTGAAAGCCCTAATCAGACATCAGACCCTTTACCTTCGAAGTCCAACCCAGGTACAGTTCAACTAACTCATGTCACTCGGTCTGGCCGAATTGTGCGAGCACCCACATGGCTGATCGAGAAACTGTAATGCTGCCATTTGTTCATGTTTTCTTTGTGTGTCTTTTTGTTTAACAAGGGGGAGCTGTAACGTCTTGGAAGTGAGCACTAAGAGCCAGTGGCTAGGAGGAATATTTAAGGAAAGGGATTACGCAATCAATCTGGAAGGTGTGGTCTCTAAAAGTTACAGGATGTTGAGAAGATTGTTGAATTTTGTATGCTGAGGAATAAAGACGTTAGATACAATCTTGTGTGTCACGTTATTGTGCATGCTTCTGGGCTGGAGAAGGTGCAACATACCTGACTGTGACCTGGGAAATGGAGTCAGAGACCATGATGGCACTGGTGTAGCAGCTGTATTCTGCTGAGTGTTATGTGCCAAGATGGTGTGGCACAGCTCATCCATGGGCCCATAGCAAGTTTGGTCAAGGTAAGCCTGGAGGAGCAGCTGCTTCTTCTGTGTCCAGACATATGTATCTTGTCCCTCAGACCCTCACCATGACAAGCAGCAGTGGAGGGCTTGCTACCGGAGGAGAAGCACCACCCCTAGGGCTGACCAGGGACCATAACAAAGTAAGCCTTGGGCGTTGGCCTCCCAGCATGACTCTTCGTATTTCAGTCCCTCCCCATGAGCAGACATAATGGAGTAGCTACCCTGCGCTGGGCTTGGGCAAGGCCATACTGAAGAGGGGTCTGGAGCACAACACAGTGATGTGCCCCATGCTTTAGGCCTGGAATTGATGGCTGTGAGACCTTTAATGTCTAGAACAAGGACAGAGTGCAGTGAGCTTGAGGCAAGATGGCCCAAGAGTGGATTGCCAGATTACTTGAGCACCACAACATACACTGTAGGTTTGACCGTGGTGAGATGGGACACACTCCCTCTCCCTGAATATACTGGCAGCAGATAGAGGGGTCTGCAGAAAGGGATGATCCTGGAGTCAGGGATTTTTAGCAGACAGTCTTTGCTTCCCTAGCTGGGGATGGAGTTGTCAGTACCTATACGCCTATAGCAATACCTGGTGAAATCGGAGGTAGAGCCCCACTTGCCTCACCCTTCATTTACTTTGTCCTGCCTAGACCTGAGTGAAGAGAAAGTGGATGAACTCTCCAGCTATTGATTGTAGTGATCGCTGGGTCAAGAAGGCCATCTTTTGATTACCGTACTGGCCTGTGAATGCCCAAAGGCATGGCATTGTGTGAACACCTATTTACAGAGGTTGTGGCCGGACAGGTGATGACATGGCTAATGTCACTCTTGAAACACTGAGGAGAAAACTCACCTCCATTGAGACAACCATGGAACTGAATACTTTCTGATTGCAATTGGACAAGACCGACCGGAAGATGATAGATCTGGAGAACCACATGGAAGGTTTAGAAAGAAGTCTGGATCTCAGGTAGAAGCTCAAGAGTATGCAGAAAAAGTTGGTGGAAGTGGAGGATCGCAGTCAGAGGAACAATGTCTGCTTCATGGGTGTGCCAGAGTGTTTGGAGGCAGGAAAGTCACCTCAGTAGTGAAGCACCACAACAGCCCCAAGGTCTATGTATCAGAGGACTTCTCACAGGAAACCATGCTCCGTAGAAAAAAATCATTAGCACTCAGGCCACAAATCTGCCAGCTGGAGGTATGCTATGGCCCCTTGAAACCATAACACATAGAGAACTTATTGTCCCAGAAGAACTGAAACACTTTCTGGACACAGAGGAGGCCATGACCATGGAATCACTCTGACGATCTTTACTTGGAATCAAGAGTTACTGATTCATTGACCCCTGAAGGTAAGCTTGATGTCTCTTTAGTGGAGAGACACAGACTGGAAACAGTGCTGTAAAGATCAGGGAGAAAAAATCAAAGGGAAGGACCTGTTGTACCCATCAGGCAGAGAGAGAAGTCTAAATCTCATCTGAACGACTGATTTATGGTTTGGGCTGATGGGAGGAAAGTGTGCAGGTGCTGCTACAACAGTGACATAGACAGCTACTCCCCGTGTAAGACCTGATCTTCTCTACTGCCTTATGGAATGGCAGAGGAGGGGCTACTTGGGGATATCATGAATTGTAGGGAAGGGAGAAATGCAGGTGGTCCTTGGCAAGTATGGCTGACCTAATATTCTAGGCCTTACCCACCTTGGACAATGGTGTAAGACACTGCCATGGGGTGGGCAGGGGTACACTGTAGTGCAAGCTAAATTGAGTGTCTAGAGATTGTAAGTCTAAATCACCATGCGATGTGATGAGGAAAGAGACAGCTCATCCGTTCAAAGAAGTTGGTTATTGGGGATCTGCTTCCCCAGGAGTTTTTGTTAAAGCAGATCAGACGGTTACTATATATACATTATGATTATCTGTTTCTTTTTTACTATATATATATATATATATATATATATATATATATATATATATCCAAGTTCATCTACTTCACACGAGGGCCACAGATCCTGCAGGGCAGCCTTGGTTGCAGGGGTGAAGCTTCCCATTGAAATATTGAACTGACACGAAGAAAAACCAAGGCACCAATCCACGTAAATCTGAGCATTATGTCAGTTCAATATATTTATATATATACATATATATATATATACAGATGTTTGTTTTTCCACTGTTCTTTGCATCCCTCTTCTAAAGTGACCTGATAAAAGTCACTACTAATATTTACATCGATGAAAAGCCTATGTATTTTTTGGTCTTAGTCACCCTCATAGACACAATGGGTGGACACATCATAATCCATTGTAGATCATACAGCCCCACTACAAATCACTCCTTTCAACTTGCTAATCACAATTCACAGCCAGCTTCTTCGGTGCACTAACCTTTAGCACACATGTGCACAAACAAACATGTGGACAATCAAAGACCCCTTAGAAACTTTCGATTGCTGTCCTTCAAGGTTAGTGGCATGATGCATTATAAAAAGAGGCAAAAAATCCTTGCCTACTTAGCAACCAAATCCCCTAACATACTCCTTATCTAGGAAACCCATCTTTACTGTAAAGGCATATGCATGGTAAAAAGTGAAGTGGTAAGTATAACCCATATATAAATATATATATTTTTTCTCACAACTTGCCCAAATCGCACTTCAAAAGATTAGGCACAGACCCATCTTGTGAAAATATGATTCCATTTTATTGCATAGTCCATCATAACACCAAATTTGGCAAAAAGCTAGCAGTCATGCACCCACTCACAGAGTCACTCATACTCTCACACACCCACTCACAGACCCACTGACACCCTCTTGCACCCGCTCACAGACTTGCACATATACTACTGCATCAACCTAAACACTGATGTATGCACTTTCACACCCAGACAGACACTCTCAAGTCACTCCCATCCCCAGAGAAACCCTAGCACACATATTCTGACACCCAGAGATTCCTTGGGGAACTTCTGCCGTGCACAGCCAGAGGGCCGTGCACAGCATGGGGCTGGGTGATTAGGAGGGTTGACCCCAGGGCCTGGCTGCAGGCCAGCCCTTGCAGGCAACCCTTAGTACGCACGGGCGAACGCCATGCATGGTGCAATGTTGGGTGCTTATACAGGGTTGGCCAAAGGGCCTCGCCTCGGGCCAGGCCCTGTGGCCAACCACTGTGGTGCATGGCCTTTGGCCATGCATGGTGGTGATTGGATTCACATATAGTAATGAAAATTACTATATGTTACAAACAAAACCATAGAAATTCACTGAAGAAACACAAAAGTTAGAGGGATTTTATAGTTAGGAAATAGAATTAGAAAAACATAAACATTCACTTAAAAACCCAAAGGTTACAGGGACTTTATAGTTAGGCTCACATTATAAGCATACAAAACATAGAAATTCACCAGTTATAGTTAGAGCTACTTCAAGTAACTATAACTCGTGCCCTAAGGTAACTATAACTCGCGCCCCACCATACACTACTATAGGAAGTTGGCTCTGTATGTACTATTTCAAAGTAAGAAATAGCATGCACAGAGTCCAAGGGTTCCCCTTAGAGGTAAGATAGTGGCAAAAAGAGATAATTCTAATGCTCTATTTTGTGGTAGTGTGGTCGAGCAGTAGGCTTATCAGAGGGTAGTGTTAAGCCTTTGTTGTACACACACAGGCAATAAATGAGGAACACACACTCAAAGACAATTACATGCCAATAGGTTTTTATATAGAAAAATATATTTTCTTAGTTTATTTTAAGAACCACAGGTTTAAGATGTACAAACAATACTTTAAATGAAAGGTATTTCACTTAGGAACTTTAGGAACTTTGAATTAGCAAAATAGCATATACAGTTTTCACACAAATGGCAATAAGCTATTTCAAAACTGGACACTGCAATTTTCAACAGTTCCTGGGGGAGGTAAGTGTTTTTTAGTTTTGCAGGTAAGTAAACCACCTACAGGGTTCAAAGTTGGGTCCAAGGTAGCCCACCGTTGGGGGTTCAGGGCAACCCCAAAGTTACCACACCACCAGCTCAGGGCCAGTCAGGTGCAGAGGTCAAAGTGGTGCCCAAAACGCATAGGCTTCAATGGAGAAGGGGGTGCCCCGGTTCCAGTCTGCCAGCAGGTAAGTACCCGCGTCTTCGGAGGGCAGACCAGGGGGGTTTTGTAGGGCACCGGGGGGACACAAGTCAGCGGCACGGGCGGCCGGGTGCAGTGTGCAAACAGGCGTCAGGTATGCAATGGAGTTCAATGGGAGACCAAGGGGTCTCTTCAGCAATGCAGGCAGGCAAGGGGGGGGGGCTCCTCGGGTAGCCACCACCTGGGCAAGGGAGAGGGCCACCTGGGGGTCTCTCCTGCACTGGAGGTCGGATCCTTCAGGTCCTGGGGGCTGCGGGTGCAGTGTCCTTACCAGGCGTCGGGTCTTTGAAGCAGGCAGTCGCGGTCAGGGGGAGCCTCTGGATTCCATCTGCAGGCGTCGCTGTGGGGGTTCTGGGGGGTCAACACTGGCTACTCATGGGCTCGCGGTCGCTGGGGAGTCCTCCCTGTAGTTTTTGTTCTCCACAAGTCGAACTGGAGGCGTCGGGTGCAGAGTACAAAGTCTCACGCTTCCGGCGGGAAACGTGTGTTCTTTCAAATTTGCTTCTTTGTTGCAAAGATGCTTCTTTCTTGGAGCAGAGCCGCTGTCCTCAGGAGTTCTTGGTCCTTTTAGATGCAGGGTAGTCCTCTGAGGCTTCAGAGGTCGCTGGACCCTGTGGAACGCGTCGCTGGAGCAGTTCTTTTGAAGGGGGGAGACAGGCCGGTAGAGCTGGGGCCAAAGCAGTTGGTGTCTCCGTCTTCTCTGCAGGTTTTTCAGCTCAGCAGTCCCTCTTCGTCTTAGGATGCAGGAATCTAGTTTCCTAGGTTCTGGGGAGCCCCTAAATACTGAATTTAGGGGTGTGTTTAGGTCTGGGAGGGAAGTAGCCAATGGCTACGGTCCTTGAGGGTGGCTACACCCTCTTTGTGCCTCCTCCCTGAGGGGAGGGGGGCACATCCCTATTCCTATTGGGGGAATCCTCCAAAATCAAGATGGAGGATTTCTAAAAGCAGGGGTCACCTCAGCTCAGAACACCTTAGGGGCTGTCCTGACTGGTGGGTGACTCCTCCTTGTTTTTCTCATTATCTCCCCTGGACTTGCCGCCAAAAGTGGGGGCTGTGTCCAGGGGGCGGGCATCTCCACTAGCTGGAGTGCCCTGGGGCATTGTAACATGAAGCCTGAGCCTTTGAGGCTCACTGCTAAATGTTACAGTTCCTGCAGGGGGGAGGTGTGAAGCACCTCCACCCAGAGCAGGCTTTTGTTTCTGTCCTCAGAGAGCACAAAGGCCATCCCCACATGGGGTCAGAAACTTGTCTCTCAGCAGCAGGCTGGCACAGACCAGTAAGTCCTGCACTGAAAAATTGGGTAAAATACAGGGGGCATCTCTAAGATGCCCTCTGTGTGTATTTTTTAATAAATCCAACACTGGCATCAGTGTGGGTTTATTATTCTGAGAAGTTTGATACCAAACTTCCCAGTATTCAGTGTAGCCATTATGGAGTTGTGGGGTTAGTTTTTGACAGACTCCCAGACCATATACTCTTATGGCTACCCTGCACTTACAATGTCTAAGGTTTTGCTTAGACACTGTAGGGGCATAGTTCTCATGCACCTAGGCCCTCACCTGTTGTATAGTGCACCCTGCCTTAGGGCTGTAAGGCCTCCTAGAGGGGTGACTTACCTATGCCACAGACAGTGTGAGGTTGGCATGGCATCCTGAGGGGAGTGCCATGTCGACTTAGTCATTTTCTCCCCACCAGCACACACAAGCTGGCAAGCAGTGTGTCTGTGCTGTGTGAGGGGTCCCTAGGGTGGCATAAGACATGCTACAGCCCTTAGAGACCTTCCCTGGCATCAGGGCCCTTGGTACCAGGGGTACCAGTTACAAGGGACTTACCTGGGTGCCAGGGTTGTGCCAATTGTGGAGACAATGGTACATTTTAGGTGAAAGAACACTGGTGCTGGGGCCTGGTTAGCAGGGTCCCAGCACACTTCTCAGTCAAGTCAGCATCAGTATCAGGCAAAAAGTGGGGGGTAACTGCAACAGGGAGCCATTTCCTTACAACTGCTAATTAACCCACAAATTACGGCACTCACAACATCTTTCATAATCTAATTGATAATATCAATGTAATATTTGCAGTAAAAATCTTGATGAAAAAACTATGAATGGCAGGACGTGAGTTATAGTTACTTTAGAGCTTGAGTATTGCTACATTTGCATGTATTTATACATATACATACACACCTTGCCACCCAAAACCCTACCCACCCTAAACCCTAAAAATGCCCTTACAACCCTAAACCCATACCCACCCTTATCTCTAAACACCCCTTACCCCCCAAAAACCCATACCCACCCTAAAACCTAAAAATGCCCCTACCACCCAAAACCCCATAGCCACCCTAAAACCTAAAACTGTCCTTACCACCGAAAAACCCATACACACCCTAAAACCTAAAAGTGCCCATATCACCCCAAAACACATACCCACCCTAAACCCTAAAATACCCTTACCACCCCAAATCCCATACCCACCCTAAACCCCAAAAAACCCTTACTACCCTAAATACCATACCCACCATAAACTCTAAACACTCCTTACCCCAAAAACCCATACCTACCCTAAAACCTATAAATGCTGTTACCACCCAAAAACCCATACCACCCTAAAACGGCTCTTAAACCCAAAAACCCATACCCACCCTAAAACCTAAAAAGCCCTTACCACCGAAAAACCTATACTCACCTATACACACTTAATAATTACCTGTACTTACCTATTAAACCTTTACCCCGCATATAAAAAATTATACTTACCTCTAAATCCTTTACCACACATATGCCTTTACCGGGTCTTTGAAGCAGGCAGTCGCGGTCAGGGGGAGCCTCTGGATTCCATCTGCAGGCGTCGCTGTGGGGGCTCTGGGGGGTCAACACTGGCTACTCATGGGCTCGCGGTCGCTGGGGAGTCCTCCCTGTAGTGTTTGTTCTCCACAAGTCGAGCCGGAGGCGTCGGGTGCAGAGTGCAAAGTCTCACGCTTCCGGCGGGAAACGTGTGTTCTTTCAAATTTGCTTCTTTGTTGCAAAGATGCTTCTTTCTTGGAGCAGAGCCGCTGTCCTCAGGAGTTCTTGGTCCTTTTAGATGCAGGGTAGTCCTCTGAGGCTTCAGAGGTCGCTGGACCCTGTGGAACGCGTCGCTGGAGCAGTTCTTTTGAAGGGGGGAGACAGGCCGGTAGAGCTGGGGCCAAAGCAGTTGGTGTCTCCGTCTTCTCTGCAGGTTTTTCAGCTCAGCAGTCCCTCTTCGTCTTAGGTTGCAGGAATCTAGTTTCCTAGGTTCTGGGGAGCCCCTAAATACTGAATTTAGGGGTGTGTTTAGGTCTGGGAGGGAAGTAGCCAATGGCTACGGTCCTTGAGGATGGCTACACCCTCTTTGTGCCTCCTCCCTGAGGGGAGGGGGGCACATCCCTATTCCTATTGGGGGAATCCTCCAAAATCAAGATGGAGTATTTCTAAAAGCAGGGGTCACCTCAGCTCAGAACACCTTAGGGGCTGTCCTGACTGGTGGGTGACTCCTCCTTGTTTTTCTCATTATCTCCCCTGGACTTGCCGCCAAAAGTGGGGGCTGTGTCCAGGGGGCGGGCATCTCCACTAGCTGGAGTGCCCTGGGGCATTGTAACATGAAGCCTGAGCCTTTGAGGCTCACTGCTAAATGTTACAGTTCCTGCAGGGGGGAGGTGTGAAGCACTTCCACCCAGAGCAGGCTTTTGTTTCTGTCCTCAGAGAGCACAAAGGCCATCACCACATGGGGTCAGAAACTCGTCTCTCAGCAGCAGGCTGGCACAGACCAGTAAGTCCTGCACTGAACAATTGGGTAAAATACAGGGGGCATCTCTAAGATGCCCTCTGTGTGTATTTTTTAATAAATCCAACACTGGCATCAGTGTGGGTTTATTATTCTGAGAAGTTTGATACCAAACTTCCCAGTATTCAGTGTAGCCATTATGGAGTTGTGGGGTTAGTTTTTGACAGACTCCCAGACCATATACTCTTATGGCTACCCTGCACTTACAATGTCTAAGGTTTTGCTTAGACACTGTAGGGGCATAGTTCTCATGCACCTAGGCCCTCACCTGTTGTATAGTGCACCCTGCCTTAGGGCTGTAAGGCCTCCTAGAGGGGTGACTTACCTATGCCACAGACAGTGTGAGGTTGGCATGGCATCCTGAGGGGAGTGCCATGTCGACTTAGTCATTTTCTCCCCACCAGCACACACAAGCTGGCAAGCAGTGTGTCTGTGCTGAGTGAGGGGTCCCTAGGGTGGCATGAGACATGCTGCAGCCCTTAGAGACCTTCCCTGGCATCAGGGCCCTTGGTACCAGGGGTACCAGTTACAAGGGACTTACCTGGGTGCCAGGGTTGTGCCAATTGTGGAGACAATGGTACATTTTAGGTGAAAGAACACTGGTGCTGGGGCCTGGTTAGCAGGGTCCCAGCACACTTCTCAGTCAAGTCAGCATCAGTATCAGGCAAAAAGTGGGGGGTAACTGCAACAGGGAGCCATTTCCTTACAACTGCTAATTAACCCACAAATTACGGCACTCACAACATCTTTCATAATCTAATTGATAATATCAATGTAATATTTGCAGTAAAAATCTTGATGAAAAAACTATGAATGGCAGGACGTGAGTTATAGTTACTTTAGGGCTTGAGTATTGCTACATTTGCATGTATTTATACATATACATACACACCTTGCCACCCAAAACCCTACCCACCCTAAACCCTAAAAATGCCCTTACAACCCTAAACCCATACCCACCCTTATCTCTAAACACCCCTTACCCCCCAAAAACCCATACCCACCCTAAAACCTAAAAATGCCCCTACCACCCAAAACCCCATAGCCACCCTAAAACCTAAAACTGTCCTTACCACCGAAAAACCCATACACACCCTAAAACCTAAAAGTGCCCATATCACCCCAAAACACATACCCACCCTAAACCCTAAAATACCCTTACCACCCCAAATCCCATACCCACCCTGAACCCCAAAAACCCCTTACTACCCTAAATACCATACCCACCATAAACTCTAAACACTCCTTACCCCAAAAACCCATACCTACCCTAAAACCTATAAATGCTGTTACCACCCAAAAACCCATACCACCCTAAAACGGCTCTTAAACCCAAAAACCCATACCCACCCTAAAACCTAAAAAGCCCTTACCACCGAAAAACCTATACTCACCTATACACACTTAATAATTACCTGTACTTACCTATTAAACCTTTACCCCGCATATAAAAAATTATACTTACCTCTAAATCCTTTACCACACATATGCCTTTACCGGGTCTTTGAAGCAGGCAGTCGCGGTCAGGGGGAGCCTCTGGATTCCATCTGCAGGCGTCGCTGTGGGGGCTCTGGGGGGTCAACACTGGCTACTCATGGGCTCGCGGTCGCTGGGGAGTCCTCCCTGTAGTGTTTGTTCTCCACAAGTCGAGCCGGAGGCGTCGGGTGCAGAGTGCAAAGTCTCACGCTTCCGGCGGGAAACGTGTGTTCTTTCAAATTTGCTTCTTTGTTGCAAAGATGCTTCTTTCTTGGAGCAGAGCCGCTGTCCTCAGGAGTTCTTGGTCCTTTTAGATGCAGGGTAGTCCTCTGAGGCTTCAGAGGTCGCTGGACCCTGTGGAACGCGTCGCTGGAGCAGTTCTTTTGAAGGGGGGAGACAGGCCGGTAGAGCTGGGGCCAAAGCAGTTGGTGTCTCCGTCTTCTCTGCAGGTTTTTCAGCTCAGCAGTCCCTCTTCGTCTTAGGTTGCAGGAATCTAGTTTCCTAGGTTCTGGGGAGCCCCTAAATACTGAATTTAGGGGTGTGTTTAGGTCTGGGAGGGAAGTAGCCAATGGCTACGGTCCTTGAGGATGGCTACACCCTCTTTGTGCCTCCTCCCTGAGGGGAGGGGGGCACATCCCTATTCCTATTGGGGGAATCCTCCAAAATCAAGATGGAGTATTTCTAAAAGCAGGGGTCACCTCAGCTCAGAACACCTTAGGGGCTGTCCTGACTGGTGGGTGACTCCTCCTTGTTTTTCTCATTATCTCCCCTGGACTTGCCGCCAAAAGTGGGGGCTGTGTCCAGGGGGCGGGCATCTCCACTAGCTGGAGTGCCCTGGGGCATTGTAACATGAAGCCTGAGCCTTTGAGGCTCACTGCTAAATGTTACAGTTCCTGCAGGGGGGAGGTGTGAAGCACTTCCACCCAGAGCAGGCTTTTGTTTCTGTCCTCAGAGAGCACAAAGGCCATCACCACATGGGGTCAGAAACTCGTCTCTCAGCAGCAGGCTGGCACAGACCAGTAAGTCCTGCACTGAACAATTGGGTAAAATACAGGGGGCATCTCTAAGATGCCCTCTGTGTGTATTTTTTAATAAATCCAACACTGGCATCAGTGTGGGTTTATTATTCTGAGAAGTTTGATACCAAACTTCCCAGTATTCAGTGTAGCCATTATGGAGTTGTGGGGTTAGTTTTTGACAGACTCCCAGACCATATACTCTTATGGCTACCCTGCACTTACAATGTCTAAGGTTTTGCTTAGACACTGTAGGGGCATAGTTCTCATGCACCTAGGCCCTCACCTGTTGTATAGTGCACCCTGCCTTAGGGCTGTAAGGCCTCCTAGAGGGGTGACTTACCTATGCCACAGACAGTGTGAGGTTGGCATGGCATCCTGAGGGGAGTGCCATGTCGACTTAGTCATTTTCTCCCCACCAGCACACACAAGCTGGCAAGCAGTGTGTCTGTGCTGAGTGAGGGGTCCCTAGGGTGGCATGAGACATGCTGCAGCCCTTAGAGACCTTCCCTGGCATCAGGGCCCTTGGTACCAGGGGTACCAGTTACAAGGGACTTACCTGGGTGCCAGGGTTGTGCCAATTGTGGAGACAATGGTACATTTTAGGTGAAAGAACACTGGTGCTGGGGCCTGGTTAGCAGGGTCCCAGCACACTTCTCAGTCAAGTCAGCATCAGTATCAGGCAAAAAGTGGGGGGTAACTGCAACAGGGAGCCATTTCCTTACAACTGCTAATTAACCCACAAATTACGGCACTCACAACATCTTTCATAATCTAATTGATAATATCAATGTAATATTTGCAGTAAAAATCTTGATGAAAAAACTATGAATGGCAGGACGTGAGTTATAGTTACTTTAGGGCTTGAGTATTGCTACATTTGCATGTATTTATACATATACATACACACCTTGCCACCCAAAACCCTACCCACCCTAAACCCTAAAAATGCCCTTACAACCCTAAACCCATACCCACCCTTATCTCTAAACACCCCTTACCCCCCAAAAACCCATACCCACCCTAAAACCTAAAAATGCCCCTACCACCCAAAACCCCATAGCCACCCTAAAACCTAAAACTGTCCTTACCACCGAAAAACCCATACACACCCTAAAACCTAAAAGTGCCCATATCACCCCAAAACACATACCCACCCTAAACCCTAAAATACCCTTACCACCCCAAATCCCATACCCACCCTGAACCCCAAAAACCCCTTACTACCCTAAATACCATACCCACCATAAACTCTAAACACTCCTTACCCCAAAAACCCATACCTACCCTAAAACCTATAAATGCTGTTACCACCCAAAAACCCATACCACCCTAAAACGGCTCTTAAACCCAAAAACCCATACCCACCCTAAAACCTAAAAAGCCCTTACCACCGAAAAACCTATACTCACCTATACACACTTAATAATTACCTGTACTTACCTATTAAACCTTTACCACGCATATAAAAAATTATACTTACCTCTAAATCCTTTACCACACATATGCCTTTACCATTCATGCCCTTAGAACGAAGGACCTCATTTACGAGGCCCTAGCGGCACACTGCGCCACCGGAGCGTTATTTATTTTGATGCTCCAGGGGCACAGTGTATCAATCCATATTTACAAGGCTAAGCAAAGCCACCTTTCATGGCTTTCCATGGCCTTGTAAATATGGATCCCTTTCACACATAACACTGCATTGAAGAGGCGTTCCATGGGTGCTGCTTGGGATGTTCCCATGCAACACCCATGGAACTGGAAGGAATCTGACACATTCCCGGATTTACAAGGCTGGAAATGTGTCACATTCCTACGCTACCTTAGGGGTGGCATAAGAATGACACAACAGGGAGAAATATCTTTATTTCTCCCCATTTTTCCTCTTTCTCTTTTTCTCATTTATAGAGGAAAACACCTCTTGTGATTGTTTTTGTGCAGGAAGGTGTCCATTCTTGCACAAAAACAATCATTCTTGCACAAAAACAATCATCTCCGCAACGCAGGCATCCTTGCACCATGGTACTCTTTTCTTGTACTTTCTTCCATTTTCCTTTACCTTCTCTCATTTTATTCTTCCTTTTTTATTTTTTTCATACTTTTCTTGCTTTCTTTTCTATTTTATCTTATGTTTCATGTATTCTTTTCTCCTGTGGCTCATTTTGCTTTTGGATGCACTGAGTTGCTTTGACATATTGTGATTTTGCCAATGTCACATAATATTGATCAACACCGTTTAGCCATGTCCCACCCCTATTGAACCAGGCCAGGTGAGAGACTTTGTCAGCACTGACAGCTTTCCAGTTATGACCTTATCATGTTGTGATACTCTTTAAACGCAATGTTGCATGGTCCTATTGATGCTCTGTTCAATATTCAGTTGTCGATTTGTTATTGACCTTTAATCAAGTCATGTAAAAAAGTACTGTGTTAGAAGTGTACACTCAGCCCAATGCTGGCGGTTATTGCAGTTTGTACATTACCTATGTTAGCACTGCTGCACTGCCCTTGCCTGGCAGTGGATTGTATACACTTAAACATTCACAATCATAAGATCTTTTTTGCATTTTATAACTTGCTATGTATGAGTCTAATTTCCTTAATTGTCAGTTGTTGAGAGTCTCTTTGACGAACTAATCCATTATGTTGCTACTAGCTCACCTTGATCACATTGTCGTATTTAAATGTTCAAGAGCACAAGACCTTACAAAACTCATTTCTAAAGTTTCAACTATCTTTGTCTTAAATATCCAGTCAATATTTTTTTCTCTAATGTGTTATTGTGTGTTCTCCATCACAAAATTATTTTATTGTATATTAAAAATATGATACTTTTGCCTTGACCTTCAAAGCAAAGTGTTTCCATAACTCTAAACAGGATCTAGTTGTTTTACATTGTTTTCTATGGGAGACATCCAGTTGCTCCTTTTCACCGGATCCTCTCCTCCAGGACTTGTGAGTGTCTGAAACTACACACACCTGAGACCTCTCCTGTGCAGCCCAGTCATGTGATTCCACCTGGGGTTTTCTGCAGCTTGGAACTGCTTATAAGCAGCAATTTTCTCAAGATCCTTCGTCGTGCATTGGAGTTTGATTCCTTTGTGTTACAGACCCTTTATCGGATGGTGTTCCAGTCTTGTTCCTGTTCCTGTTCTGTTCCAGCTTGAGCCTGTTTCCTGTTTCTCTGCCCTGTCTGATTGTTCCAGCCAGAGTCTGCTCCATATCTCTTAGCCTTGTTCCTGTTTGTTTCTTCCAGAGCCTGCTCCCTGTTTCTCTGTCCTGTTCCTGCCTTGTTTCAGCCTGAACCTGCTCTCTGTTTCCAAGTCCAGTTTACTGCTTATTCCTACTCCCTGTATTCCAACCCTGTCCTTGCCTGTTCCAGCCAGAGCCTGCTCTCAGTTTCCCAGTCCTGTCTCTGTTTGTTTCAGCCAGAAGTTTGCGCCCTGTTTTCAAGTCCTAGTCCTGCCTTTGCTTCAACCTGAGCCTGTTCCCAGTTCCTGCCTCTGTCTCTTAGTTTGTTCCTTCTGTTTCTGTTTACTCTTGGTATTTGTGTCTGGTAAGTGTTCACCATTGTATAAGTATCCTCCTTTGTACTAGGGTTGGCTCCTGGTTTCCAGGAGGCAATTCCAGACCCCATCCGTGTCTAGTGTTATACGTTGTCTTTCGTGCCTAAATGTGACTGTGTACTATTTCTGTTGTTCCAGGAACCGCCACTGTGTTTCCAGCTGGACCCACAAGAGCTTGTCTTGTGTATGTAAGTACTATCCTTGTTAGTGCTCTAGGGTCCAGAGACAGAATCACTTCTGCTGCCTCCTTTCTATGGGGTTGTCAGGGTGACTAGCTGTAAGAGCAAACTGCACAAAGGCATTGACATTCCCTGTCACTGTGGGAGGTTCTGCGCCCTACTCTGTGTACAACCCCAGCGTGTTTGTCCATTAGTAATCCATTTCATGTTTGTTCACACAAGGGTTGCTCTGATTTTACTTTCCTGTTTCCTGTGCCTGGCCATAGCTGTCCTTTCTGTGTATGCCTTTAGCTGCTCTTCTGCCCCAGTACACTACCTCTTTAGGATATTCGGTGACCTCAAGGGATGTCCCAACCAGGGTCCTGATCAGACCCGCCCGAAACTGTGACACCCCGTTTCACAGATGAAAAGTTGCGGGTCATGGTGGAGGAAGTAGTCAGGGTAGAGCCACAGCTCTTTGGAGCACAGGTCCAGCAGATATCCATTGCAAGGAAGGTGGAGCATCGTGGACAGGGTGAAAGCCATGGGACAAGAAAAAGGGATGACATCAGGAAGAGGTGGAACGACCTACGGGCAAAGGTACATTCCGTGGAAGCAAGGCACCAGCCCACCACACACAGGACTGGCGGTGGACCCCTACTTCCTCCCCCACAGCTCACAGCATGGAGAAGCAAGTCTTGGCATTACTGCATCCTGAGGGACTCACTGGAGTAGCCGGAGGACTGGATACTGGTGAATCAACTTTTACTATGTATCAGCCCCCAAACCTACATGCCATCTCGCACCCTCACCCTTACTCCCATCACGCCACTCCATCCCACACACTGCACCAACGCAGACAACTAACCCCAATGCCAAGCCCTGCATGCCATAGCAATGCATGGACGGCCCTCCGAGCCCTGCATGGACACCCATCACAAAAGCATGCACAGCATAGGGGTACTAACAATCCCACAATAAATCACCATACACATTCAAAGGTGGCAGGGCAAAAGCAACGATAGAGGGGAAGAGAGGGATGTACATTATGCCACAGGCATGAAGCATAATACATCACTTACATCCCCATAGGTGCCACAGCCAATCTCAGCAGAGAGGAGGTGCCATGACTATCAAGTCCCCCAACAGAAGATGCCCCAAGTGATGACAGTAACTCTGGACTTCTGGATCTGGATGAACTACCTGGCCCATCAGGGACCACAGGTCATTCTGTCACCCCAGTCCACCATAGAGCCTCCCCCATCAATATCCAACACCACAGCACCCACCCAGCGCACCCACACCTCTGTCCTCAAGACACGTCAATCGGCAGTGTGCCCACCTATACGGGGACCCCAGTCCACACCTCGCCCCCAAGACAATCAGGGACCTGGGGTCAGTGGCAGTGGGCACACCATTCAGGGGACAGGGGCACAGGGCAACAGGGACACTGGGAGGACCGCTGTGCACCAGGGGGAGGTCAGGCCCAGGGAATCGACTCTCCATGAGGCACTCACTAATGTCCTGGCGGATTACCAACAATCCCAGGACATGATGGGGCAGATCCTGAACAACATGCAGGAGAATAAGCGGCTGCAGAAGGAACATCATCAGGAGATCAGGGAGGACTTGCTGTCCCTTAACACTACCATGATCTCCATAGCAGGGGTGCTGACAGACATGGCCAACATCATGAGGGAATGGACAGCACAGCAGCGGGCCCCCACTACTAGCCAGTCTATTGGCCAGCCCAACACAACCGCTGCAGCTAGTGGACAGGAGGCCCTGCCACAGGACTCACAGGCTACCAGCACCCCTCCTCCTGCAGAAGGTGAACCACCCCGCAAATGTTCCCTGCGACCCAGACAGAAGCCAGAGACACTTGCCAAGACCAAGACCACCGCCAGGAAATGAGACTCTCCTGATTGCCCCCCTTGTGTCCCACCCTGTCCCCTTGTCCACTTTAACCTGCCTTTGGTCCCCTTCCTATGGCCCCTTGGACACTGGACCTGTGCTACAAACAGACTGGAACAATACCCTGGACTTTCCTCCACCATCACCCCATTCAATTGCACTTTTCGTTCATTTATTTGCACTAAAATAAACACCCTTGAATTTGAGTGACACTGTTTTATGTGTTGAAAATGTGCATTTGCAGGAACAGTCACATCTAGTGCAAATGATCTGAACATTGTGATAGCATGCAAATAATGACCTGTAACTGTCTGTAGTGATCACATCAGGACATTGTTGTCATATCACCAACATCTGGAAAATGAGAAGCCATAGGTGACAGTAGGTTGAGATGCTAAGGAAGTGAGTGCCATCATGCTACAGCCACACAGAAAACATCAATAGTCAGAGTAATGATCAGTTGGAACTGTCTCACCTGTGTGTCATTGGAAGTATTGACGTAGAACTGATGTTCTGTTGTCCTCATCCTCATCCTCTGCCTCCTCATCCTCACTGTCCTCAGGGTCCACTGCTGCCACAGGGACATTCACAGTCTCCTCCTCCTGCAGAAAAGGCACATGTTGTTTGAGGGATAGGTTGTGCAACATGCAGCATGCCACTTCTATCTGGCAGACCTTTTCGGGTGAGTAGCACAGGGATCCACCTGTCAGATGGAGGCACCTGAACCTGGCCTTTAAGAGCCTGAAGGTCCTCTTGATTATTCTTCTGTTTCACCCATGTGCCTTATTATAATGGTCCTCAGCCCCTGTCCTGGCATACCTCACAGGGGTCAGAAGACACAATAGGTTTGGGTAGCCAGAGTCACCTGCAAATATTGAGGGACAACATCTAGCCTTACACAATGCTATGGGGGTAACACCTGAAGGGATACACTGACATACAGTGGGTGAGAACTCTGGCTCACCTATTAGCCACACCGTGTGCCTCTGTAGTTGATCCAAAACATTTGGGATGCTGCTATTCCTCGGGACAAAGGTGTCATGCACTGACCCAGGATACTTGGCAGTGACATGGGAGATGTACCGGTCTGCCAGACACACCATTTGCACATTCAGTGAGTGGAAACTCTTACGATTCCTGAACACCTGTTCATTCTGACGGGGCGGGACAAAGTCTATATGTGTACCATCAATTGCCCCAAAATTATTGGGGATATGCAACATTGCATAGAATCCTGCCTTCACAGTGGCCAAATCTTCCACCTGGGGGAAAGCAATATAGCTGCACATGTGTTTCACCAGGACAGACAAAACCCTAGCCAGCACAAATGAAAACATTGGCTGTGACATTCCTGCTGCCAAGCTCACTGTCACTTGGAAAGAACCAGTGGCCAAGAAATGGAGCACTGATAGCACTTGCAGAAGAGGTGGGATCTGAGTGGGATGACAGATAGCTGATATCAGGTCAGGCTCCAATTGGGCACACGATTGTGGCCCTGTCCAGTCTATAAGTCAGTATAATGTGCCTGTCCTCCAGCGTGGCCAAGTCCGCAAGGGGTCTGTACACAGGGGTTTGTTTTCTCCTCCCATTCATCCTCAGCAGTAGGTATCTAAGGGACACAAGAGTGAGTAGGCTGTCACAATTTAAACAATGGAACCTCCACCTCAGTGTACCTAGTGCATTTATGTGATGGGACAGTGGGAATGGCAATGTATGTGCAAATCTAAGCAGTGACACAGTTAAGGTTAAACTGATTGTTGTCCACCACCATGAAATGGCGATCGCCTGTACTGTATGTAGGGACAGCTGGAAGTGTGGTAACTCTGCCGACATTGGGCGTTGTGGCGAAAGGCAGTCTTGCACTGCCGTGCAATTCCTCATTGGATAATATTGGGCTCTCTCGAGTACAGTGGCCAATGGGGATTAGCGTTGACGGTGATGGTGTACATCGCCGCGGACATGACTGCAATTTTCTATCTGACTCCTCACTTGTTTCCTGACCTACAACAGAAGAACACCTACACTGTGTGTGCTGCTGTGACCTGTGCCTGGAACCTACCATGGCCCGTGTGACCGAGGAAAGGGCCCCTGCCTTCACTGCAGAAGAGTTGGAGCGATTGGTGGATGGGGTCCTACCCCAGTAAGGACTGCTGTATGGACCTCCAGACTAACAGGTGAGTACACCTTGGGCACGATGCATGTGGGAAGGATGCATGGAGATTTGTGTGCAAGCATCATGTCATCGGAGGGGGGGACTGTCTTGTGGTGGTGTACATGGTGTGCACTGGGCAATGTGTGTGCCAATGGTGATGGAAACGGGATTGGTGGGCCATATGTGTGACAGGCTGGATTGTATGTGTAATGGTGTCCTCCCATCTGTATCGTCTCTGCAGGTCAGCGCCCATCAAAAGAAGCGATTATGGTGTGCCATTGCCAAGGACGTGCAGGCCCTGGGGGTCTATGTCAGGCGGAGCACCCACTGTTGGAAACGGTGGGAGGACCTGAGATGCTGGGCATGGAAGGCTGCGGAGGCCCAGCTGGGGATGGCCTCCCAACGAGGAAGGGGGGCCCGTCAGAACCTGACCGCCCTGATGGCCTGCATACTGGTGGTGGCCTACTCAGAGCTGGATGGGCGCTTGAGGGCATCACAGCAGCCCCAAGGGGGTGAGTACAGTGGGCATTCCAACAATAATTTATAGGTGGCATGGGATCCGGGTTGTGGGTGTCCGTTAGTGGGTGTCCCTTCATGCCAGGCCAGACATTGCAGCATAATCCAGCTCAAGGGTAATTGTTGAAAAGGAAAACAAGGTGACCTAGCTAGGTTGCATTCCATGTCAGACAGAGCTATGTGGATCCCAAGAGGGGTGCAGTTGGTGGTGGTTGGCCCTCATCTTTCTATGGCATATAGCAATTGTTTGGCAGTGCAATGCATAGTGCTCAATCCTGATCCATGTGTGTGATGATACTGTGTATGCCTTCTGTGGTGATGGTGCAGTAACTTACCTAGAGCTCCCTTTCTCTCTCCCCCCTTTTTTCTTCTGCATTCCTGTCCATGCATGCATTAGCATCATCTGGCGGAAGAGCAGGGGCACTGGCGACAGAGGGAGCTGCATCCCACAGGACCCAGGAGGCAGAGTCCAACCACGCTGAGAGAACCAGTGGGTCAGAGGGCGAGGGGAGCACCACAGAGGAGACAGGAGGTGACAACACTGACTCAGATACCTCCTCAGATGGAAGCCCCCTGGTGATGGCGGACACCTCTGTGACCACCTCAGCTGCAGGCACAGTGGCCACCCCCATACCAGCACGGCCCACCCAGTAGCCCCTCTGCAAGTTGCCTGTACCCGCTAACCCAGGTGGGTGGGCATCTCCTTTGCCCCAGGCACCTCAGGCCCTGCCCCAGGGAGCCCTGCTGCCCTGAGTGAGGAGACTATTGATCTCCTGAAATCCATCTCTGTAGGGCAGTCAACCATTGTGAATGCCATTCAGTGGCTGGCATCCCAGATGCAGCAATGCAATGAATTCCTGGAGGGCATTCACAGTGGATTGGCGGCCCAACAGCGATCGATTCAGGCTCTGGCCTCCTCTCTGATGGCAGCCATTGTCCCTTTACCTACCGTCCTCCCTCCAACTACCACTTCCCAGTCCCAGTCTCCTGAACCCCAACCCACCTGCACACATACAGACAAGCATGCACAAAAGACATTACACAAGAGTGGCACAGTCAAACACAGGCACCACACTTCAGCCCACAAGCACTCATGCAAACACCAGACAGTTGCAGACACAACCAAATAAACTACCTCCACTGTTTCCTCCTCCTCCTCCTCTACCTCCCTCACAGTCATGTCCACATTCACATCTGCATGCACTGCATCAACATCCACCACCACCATCACCACACTAAGCAGCACACACACCTCACTAGCAGACACCTCCACAACATCCATCCACGCGTCCCCGGTGTCCTCTCGCACCCTGTCTGTCCCCCTCCTAAACAACACAAACGCAAGCACTCAGACACCCAACAGCCATCCACCTCACACATGCACACTGCCCATGCACCTGCACCCAAGCCCATCAGACATACACATCCAACAACCACTCCCTCAACCTCCACTCCCATCCTTCTCCCTCTTCCCACCCCACTGTCCCTAAGAAGCTTTTCATTGCCCAACTTGACATCTTCCTTCCCCTTTTCCCTGTCCTGTCCGTAAGAGCAGGGTCCCAACAACCCAGGCCAGCACCTCAGCCAAACAGTCCACACAGACAGTGGAGGCACCTCCTAGTCGTGGTGGCATGACAGTGAAGAATCTCACTCCACCAGCCAGGAAGGGGGAGAAGCCCTCAACTCCTGCCATGAGGGGGAAAGAGCCCTCACCTCCTACCATGAAGGGGAAGGAGCCCGCACCTCCTGCCATGAAGGGGAAGTAGCCCTCAACTGCAGCAGCGGCTGGCAGGGTGACACCACCACCACTAGTGGTCATGGAGCCCTCACCTCCAGCTGAGGAAGTGCAGCCCACTCTTCCTGCAGAGGCTGCACCTTCACCTGCTGAGACTGTGCAGCCCTCACCTCCAGCAGAGGCTGCCCAGGAGGCACCTTCACCTGCTGACACAGTGTAGCCCTCACCTCCAGATGAGACAGTGCAGCCCTCACCTCCAGCAGAGGGCATGTAGGCCACCCTCCTGGGACTGCTGTACAAGGACCCCCCTTCAGAACCAGTGGTCAAGTCACCCACCTTAGAGACTGTGACCCTGCACTCCCCAGCACAGGGTAATGGGCATGCAGCCACCTCCAGAACAGTGGGAAAGTCATGCACCTGAGAGACTGTGACCTTGCACTCTTCAGCACAGAGTAATGGGCATGGACCCCCCTCCAGAACCAGTGGGCAAGTCACCCACCTGAGAGACTGTGACCTTGTAGTCCCCAGTGCAGAGTAATGGGAATGAAACCCCCCTCCAGAACCATTGGGCAAGTCACCCACCTGAGAGACTGTGACCTTGCACTCCCCAGCACAGAGTAATGGCCATGAAACCCCCTCCAGAACCATTGGGCAAGTCACCCGCCTAAGAGACTGTGACCTTGCACTCCCCAGCACAGAGAAATGGGCAGCAAGTCACCCACCTGAGAGACTGTGACCTTGCACTCCTCAGCACAGAGTAATGGGCATGGAGCCCCCTCCAGAACCAGTGGGCAAGTTCCTGAATTCGGCTGAGGTGTCCCCCATCCCCCTCAGGTGCCTGCCCACTTCCAAACTGATGCCCCTGAAGAGTTCTGTGCGGATGTGGCCATGTGGGCCCTTAGTACTTTGGACTGGGCATTGGCCATTTATGGACATTTGTACGTATCTCTTTGTTATCCAATTAGTTTATTTTGTGGCTGGTCCCATTCAATACATTCTCATTACTGCCTTCTTGTTGTCCTTGCATTATTATGCCGTGCATTGTGTACCATTGTTTTTCGTCTGCAGCTGGTTGTGTGTATGGTGTGTGTGTGTGTCTGGTGTGTGTTGTGCATGTGTGTGTCACTCTCCTTTTCCTCCCTGTTGGACTTTTGCTTATGCAGGGTCATTCTGAATCTTTTTGCCTCCTGCCTCCTATTTTTTTCTGACCTGTCGCTGTTGGCTTTTGAAATCTAAACACTTTCCCACTGCTAACCAGTGCTAAAGTGCATATGCTCTCCGTGTAAATTGTATGTAATAGGTTTATCCATGATTGGCCTATTTGATTTACTAGTAAGTCCCTAATAAGGTGCACTAGAGGTGCCAGGGCCTGTAAATCAAATGCTACTAGTGGGCCTGCAGCACTGGTTGTGCCACCCACATAAGTAGCTCTGTAATCATGTCTCAGACCTGCCACTGCAGTTTCTGTGTGTGCATTTTTACACTGTAAATTCGACTTGGCAATTGTACCAACTTGCCAGGCCTAAACCTTCCCTTTTCTTAAATGTAAGGCACCCCTAAGGTAGGCCCTAGGTAGCCCCAAGGGCCGGGTGCAGTGTATGGATAAGGTAGGACATATAGTAATGTGATTTATATGTCCTGACAGTGAAATGCTGCCAGCTTTGTTTTTTACTGTTGCAAGGCCTGTCTCTCTCATAGGATAACATGGGGGCTACCTTTAAATATGATTAAAGTGTAGATTCCCCTAGAGAGTAGATGGACATGTGGAGTTTGGGGTCCCTGGACTCACAATTAAAAAATACATCTTTTAGTAAAGTTGATTTTAAGATTGCGCGTTTGAAAATGCCACTTTTAGAAAGTGAGCATTTTCTTGCTTAAACCATTCTGTGACTCTGCCTTGTTTGTGGATTCCCTGTCTGGGTCAGTTTGACAGTTGGGTTGTTTTTCACCTCACACTAGACAGTGACACAAAGGGGGCTGGGGTATAACCTGCACTTCATGATTAGCCATCTCTGCCAGGAGGGAGGGGTGGAGTGGTCATTCTCATCTGAAAGGACTGTGCCTACCTCTGACAATGCCGGCTCCAACCCCCTGGTGTGTGTCTGAGGCCTTGCCTGGGCAAGGCAGGATTTCACAAGTAGGTGTGAGTCCCCTTTGAAGAAAGGTGACTTCAAAGACTAAAATGGGTATAAGAAGGGCACCCAAATCTACAGACTTAAGAAACACTTCTGGAACCAAGAGGAACCTCTGTCTGGAGAAGAGCTGATAGCTGAGAAAGAAGTGCTGCCCTGCCTGTGACTGTGCTTTGTGAAGCTTTCCTGCAGTGCTGCTTCTGTCAGAGTAAGAGGGCAAAGATTGGACTTTGTGTGCCTTCCATCTTGTGAAGAAATCTCCAAGGGCTTGATTTAGAGCTTGCCTCCTGTTGTTTGAAGTCTCAGGGACAGCAACGACTTATCTCTGCCAGCACCTGGAGTCTCTGGAGAGACTCCTGCTCTGACAAGTTGTGCCCTATCCAGTCCCTGGGCCCTTGAAAGGAAAGCTGGTGGAAATCCAAGAAAATCGACTTCGGACGATTCTGGACCGACGCCGCTGCTGAATCCGGTAACGCCGCCTGCACCTGACGCTGTTACCTTCGCTGGAACGCGACGCTCTTCACATGCCTGATGCCGCTGCAGCCCCGCTGGAGTCCGCAGCTCCGTGGAAGTCGCCGCACCCCGTTGTGACCGACGCCGCTCGAAGCGCGTGGATTCAACGTTTCGCACAGACGCCGCGATCCCCGACTTCGCACATCAGCTTGTTTTCACTCTTCACCAAAGGTACTGTACTTGGGGGTCTACACGACTCCGTGTCTGGCGCCGCTGGTGTCGGCTTGTTGGGAACGACTCCGTCACGACACCGTGTTAACATCTCATCGAAGCATTTTTGTTTCTAAACGTTATTTTTGAGTTTAATCTCTAAAAATTCATAACTTGACTTGTGTATGTCGGATTTTTGTCGTTTTGGTCTTGTTTTGTTTTGATAAATATTTCCTATTTTTCTAGACTGGTGTTGTGTCATTTTGTAGTGTTTTCATTAAGTTACTGTGTGTGTTCGTACAAATACTTTACACCTAGCGCTCTGAAGTTAAGCCTACTGCTCTGCCAAGCTACCAAGGGGGTAAGCAGGGATTAGCTGAGGGTGATTCTCTTTTACCCTGACTAGAGTGAGGGTCCTTGCTTGAACAGGGGGTAACCTGACTGTCAACCAAAGACCCTCACTCCCTCCCTCCTTTGTGTGCTAGGCGGCTGTACTCACGTCATCATCTTCGTCGGTGTCGGTGTTGGTGATCCAGGTGGAGCATGGCATAGAAGAGCATCGGGAAGACTTGCAGTTCTGGTTCCATGGTGGCTTTCCCCTTTTCTGTGTCTCTGATGGTGAGTGCCCCGGAAATCATGGCAGTGTGCTGTGTTGTGATGTGGTGGGTGGTACTTTGTCTTCCGCCTGACTGTTGATGGCGACCGCCGGCATGCGTGGTGTTAACACCCTGGTGGATGGTGTGGTACATTGGCTGTCTATGGGAGTTCTCGCTGCCATGGTCATATTTTGGCAGTAATTACCGCCAGCCTGTTGGCAGTATTTGCGCCACTTTATCACTCACCGCCAATGTCATAATGACCACCATAGTGTCATGTGGCATACCCCATCCCAGGGACAAATGTAGCACTTTTGCCCCCGAAGAGACCAAATTAGGGGGTTTACCCAATCTGTCTGTCTCGGAGGGTGGGTACTGAAAGCCCACAAGACATCAGGGGAGAAATGCAAAAACAGAAAGAGGAATGGGTGGTGCCAGATCTTATCACATAGGGCTGCCCTAATACCCACAGTCTGTATGTAAATAGACTTTCTTCATTTCTGCAGGAGAGGTTTACCAGATTTGGAGTTTAGCTGCAATCTGCCCATCCTTGGAGGCAGAAAGCCTACAATAACAAGAAATAATAAGTAAAGGGAAGAACAAAAACAACAATTAATGTGTGACCAGCTTTCCTAGCAGCTAGTGCTTTTCCTTTCCTGGCCAGAGACAGTTTTTCTACATTCGTGGGCTCAGATTTGGGTGCTAACCACCAAGGAGGCAGAACGCTCACCAGACCCCCTAGAAAAAAGTGAAAAAAGGAATGAGGTGAGGAATTTGACTGTTTCGCACAGGCTGCATCTTCCCACCTCTCCTAGGGCGTAGAGACGGTAAACTGTCTCAATCTGCCAACCAAGTGGCAAAAACCCCCAGCAGACACCAGGAATTGGTTTCAAAATGAATGCGTTTGGAGTTGTCTCATTCTGTCATCCACGCCCATCCACCCCAGGCACCAAACAGTCTTTAAGCAAAGCCTATCCACCAAAGGGGCAGAAAGCCTAGTGCGCCACCAGTAAAAAAAACACAGATGGTCTGAGTCACCATCAGTCCTGACTTTAGGCCACACCTCCCCATCTTTAGGCACCAGGCACTCTTTCTGCCATTTGGGTGGATGGATTGGGAGTGAGAATGTGAATGAGTTGAGTTATTGCCCTTCTTGGCATTGTGCTACACCCTCTCATCCCCTGAGAATTAACATTTTTCTGCCCTTCTGGGAGTGCCTATTGGTGTAAAACAAGGGTATAGTATAAACAAAAGGGGTGTCCACCTAGAGAGACAGGAATTCTAGTAGACTACAGGGTATGATGTCACAAAACGTACTGGGATGGGTGACTATTTTGTCATGCTCCTCTGGTGTAAATCACAGTCCCCTAAGGTCTGTAACTGATCTTTTGTGCTGCCTTCACTGGTTATTTGGGTATATCAGTGACCAATTATGAATCAGGTGATTGGAGACACTGTTTACTGCAGGAATGTAATAATGACTACAGTGCTAAAGCAAAGACACATCTGCCATCATTTCCATTGCCAATTGATAATTACAATGCAGTGCTGTAGGATGCACATGTGCATCCTCATAATAAAGTTTCCCCTTCCAGGTATTGTAGCAGATTTGTTTATTTGTTTTATTACACCAGGTCTAGTAGTTGAACACCTAACAAAATAATTTTTTGAGAAACAGCAACAGGCAACTCTGGATGAAGAGACACCCCATTACATACTGCTGTAAGTGATACCACTAAAGTGAAAAGAGACAGTGTGACATAGGGTGATGGTGGAAGACAGGATCTGTCCCCTAAGCCTCTGTACTGTCTATACGTAGCGGGTGCCTTTGTCGATGGTAGGAAGTTAAAAGAAAAGCTGCAGAAGCTTGAATTTTCTTTGCAGTGAGTGTGGCGGGCACCAGGCTGTGCCTCAAGTGTCTGCCAACCCAAAACTTAAGAGTCATCAATACTAACAACATGAAGATACGTCCTCGAACCAATTATTCTCAAAGCCCTGTGATTCAATACCTTCTCCCTCGTTAATTTACCCCGTCTGAACTGTAGCCTTTATATGCACCCTGCAGCACATGTTCGGATTTCTCAACGTAGCATCATTGTTCACATGAAGGGATAACTTGTCCATTTAATCTGTTGCCCACTTTCCAGGTGGCACTCTTCCTTTGATGGTCAATCACACTTTGGGCCCAAGCACCACTGGGCCTTTGTCTCTCTCTGGCATATGCAAGAACCTGAAGCAGGTCGGAGCCCAACCATCTGGAAAGTGACAGCATGTGCTCCACTACAGCTTTAATTGACACCTATAGAGGGCGTGGAGTAGCTTTGTGTAATGTCACAGGCTGAAAGGAGAATTAACTGAGGCCCTAGTCTGCGAGAGGCCCGGATCACAAAAAAGTCGAAAAGGCAGCCACCCCTGATTGACTCTTGATGTCAGGTGGTCCCTTGACATAATGAAAATCATCCATTTCAAACTACCCTGAATGTAGCTCCTTGTAGTGAACACAGACCAGGCTGCACAAGAATCCCTCACACTTCTGCAGTTTTGTTAATGCTGGGGAATCACGCTAGAGATAGGAGGCATAGATTCATAGAAAGAGGCTCGCTATCTCAGATCCTGTGCATACAGGTAGCGGGGGAAGGTGTGCTGCTGAAATACTTCTTCGTGGGCCTCCTGGAACCGCATCCAGCATACGCTGCACTGCAAACAGGGCCGGCATTCAATGTACATCATAACAGATTTAGAAGTTTCCAATTTTCATCTGCTCTCCAGACAAATACTAGAGGAGCAACGTATCCATTTAATCCATTTAACAAATGATAAAACAGTCAACCCACCCTGGGTGGGTCCACAGATTCTGGATACTGCTGACCTATTGGTGCCCAAGCATTATTTGTAGGGTCGTTGCTGTTTCAGCGTGTGCTGTGTTGAATTTCTGTCTCCCCGGGTTTTAATCCAGCCATTCATTACACTGCTTACCCTCAGACACCTGTCAGGCATCTTCCATCAGGCTGGACCTGCAGCAATTGTGCATCCCTCCATTTTTGACTGTCACTGCATGGCTCCACGTATGTGATCTCCTTCCCCAGCGGCCATTGTGCATGCCAACTTTTGTGTTAAAAGTGCAGTGCACTGCGCATCACTGTGACTTTGCTTGCTAAAGTTAATCCTCTTGATCAAACTTGTAGAGTTTCCACAGGATTAGAGAAATAAATTGTGTTTTTTCTTTGGCCATGGTTTATTTTTCTTTATCTACAGTGCAAGAACTATGTTACATTGTACTGTGAGAATTGTTACTGAAAACTTGGAAAGAGAAGGCCCATTTTTGCTAAAGCAAGAGTTGGGAGGAAAACGTGCAGAATCATATGTGCTCAGAGAGAAATACAGGCCCCGAGTGCTCATGGCATCCAAGTAAAAGGCCAGTGCAGGAGACAGAGAAGAGAGACAAAGGCATAGTTATCCACAAAGCAGCTACACGTAGAAAGGCCTAGAAGCTTGCAAATAATATAGTTACAGGAAAGGCACGCATTTCAAATCCACGTTAATGAGGAAAGGGAGTTTCTGGACAGGAATGTAAAAGCTTTGATGCTAGAAGGTCAGCAGCTGTGTGAAGGAGGTCAGACAGTCGGGGAGAGCTCCAAGCCTGGAGTTAGGAAAGGAGGAGCTACAGACAGCCTTTAGAACGTGAGATAAAGGTATTGCTGTTTTTCAATAAATGTGCACGTGATAGATATGTAACCTTCGCTTTTCTGCAAATGTGTAATTAGATGCTTTCTCATGAGAAATGCGGCTTTATGCTGACGAAAGCAGTGACACAATGTACCACGTGAGCGCTTAAATCAAAATGCATGACTAGTGATAAGATGCATTCAAGGTAGCAAAAGTATATAAAAAGGGCTGCTTGAGTTGATGATTTTGAGAACGGTTTCAGACTTAGAGCTGTGCTGTCCTCCCGGCCGTTATTCATAAAGGCTCATATTACTTGCCAAACTGAATCCTGTCTTTCTTTATCTGGGACCTGCCAACAACATTTGGCGCAGCCGAGCCAGGAGCCCTCCTTCTCTTGTCCGGACGCAGCTGAAGGAAAATCTGTCTGTACTGCTTGAATAGAACACTGCGCGCAATATAAACAGGTGAGATTACACCTGCCTATTCAACCAGGCAGTCGGGGATTCCAGATGTAGCAGTCCTAAAGGGGTAAAGAGAGATCGGGCTTGTACCTTATTATTTTTAATTGCATGATTCTTTTTGGCAACTATAGTATGACAAAATGCATGCATGATTTATGTGGGGTTTAAATGTTTTAATGCAATATTATGCTGTGTGCTAAAAAATAAATTGTGATTTCCCGGTTAGACCGGAAGACTAGCCAGGGGGTTAAAGCAATGTTTTGATGGTATATTATTACTACACTGTGATTTCCTGGTCAGACCAGAAGACTAGCTGGTGTAATAGATAGTACTGTATTACACAGGGGGGTAGCCCCTGGAAGACTTTTAGAGTATTACCCAGGGGGGTAGCCCCTGGAAGACTTTTAGAGTATTACCCAGGGGGGTAGCCCCTGGAAGACTTAGAGTATTACCCAGGGGGGTAGCCCCTGGAAGACATTTAGAGTATTACCCAGGGGAGTAGCCCCTGGAAGACTTTTAGAGTATTACCCAGGGGGGTAGCCCCTGGAAGACTTAGAGTATTACCCAGGGGGGTAGCCCCTGGAAGACTTTTAGAGTATTACCCAGGGGGGTAGCCCCTGGAAGACCTTAGAGTATTACCTAGGGGGGTAGCACCTGGAAGACGTTAGAGTATTACCCAGGGGGGTAGCCCCTGGAAGACCTTTAGAGTATTACCCAGGGGGGTAGCCCCTGGAAGACAGTAGTGTATTACCTAGGGGGGTAGCCCCTGGATGACAACAGTGTATTACCAAGGGGGCAGCCCTGGACGAAAGTAGTGCATTACCTAGGGGACAGCCCTTGGAAGAGACATTCATTTGGGAATGCCTAACAGATATTCCCGTTAGAACAGAGGGGTTAGAGTAGGAAATAGTGAAGTGGACCGAGTAACAAGTGTGCACATTTTGCTCTGATTGAGTCACACGCCCGGTTCACCAGATTCCCAGATTTACTAACCTCTGGAAGGCGTCTTTGAGGGGAAGTGACCAGGGCTGAAATATTAGTAAGAGTCTGAGTACAGTCAGACCCCTGGTTGCAGACCTGCAAAGCGCAATAGGGACTAGTGAATGCGTTTTATGAGTAATGAGTAAAAAAGAGGATAAAAATAATACTGTGTTTTACAATCATAAAGGTCAGGTTATAGAGAAGTGGCAGGTGTCCCCTCCAGTTGTCACGCAGTCAGATATAAGTGAAGAGGAGAGGGTGCGAGATCTCTGCCATATTTTTGACATCCCAACAGACACCCTTAAAGAGTTCTGTGAAGGGGCAGTAATTAGTGAAAATAAAAACGCAGGAGGCCCGAATAAATAACACCAAAGCAAGTAAAACTTGATAATAAATCCCTATGAGTGAGGCTAATAATTCTCTGTGGCAAGAAACAGATACACTTGAGCTAAAATTAGTATTTAAGTGGGCTCACGGTCAACCCCCATGCCCATGTAACACCCGAGGTTTGAAATAATAACTCAATCACCCCTTGTATTAGAGGCTCTTCTTGATGCATTCCTCACAGATATTCGTGCCTTCACTACTTTAAATAATGAATGGCTCAACGCACCCCCGAGCACCACAAATACTCATCTACATACATGACAACATGATAACACGCATTGCTTCAGCTACTAATCCACTTAGACCACCCATAAATTCACCTGCCCCAGACATCACCATAGAAGAAGTGTTACACAGACTAGCGATAAGCATGGCTGATGTCCACAGATACGGTCTTACAACAATATATGTGAAGTCTGGTAATACTGAGTAGGACTGACTTTATACAATACTGTTGTGAGTTAGTGACAGTGGCATAATTAAAATACTCACAAGATAACAGACAGGGAAAAAAGAGCGCATCAGTTACGCTGCTAGAGGTACGCATAGGAAAACATTCGTCCTATGGGGATCATGGATACCCCTTTGGACCATTTGATGAAAACTTTCCCTTCAGACAAGGGAAGAATGCAAAAATATTGCAAACAGTGGCATAAATGCATTGAGGGCCACGCTCAACCATGGCCAAAAAATGGGACATTTGACCACAACATAGTTGAACACACATTGACTTACATTCGTTCAACATACAAGAAAAAGAAAAGGCAGAAGAGGGAAGCTATTCTGTCCCTGTGGCGAGTATTCTGTCATGAGAAAGAAAGAGACAAGTCTACCACACCTGAAGAGGCAGTGACACCCATACAAGAAGGGGCAAAACTCAAACAGAGTCCCCAGGGAATTCGCTACAGGAACCCCCACCTTATGGGTTGTACGCTATCTTGCCAGCTGCAGGGTATCAAGATCCCGTCCGGGTTGAGCCTAAGGAGGAGAGGTTAGAGGCACAAGGAACTGAAGCAACCCCTGCTCCTGTCCCTTCAGCCCCTCGAGCTGACCCAGAGTTGAGTGGGAGAGACAGGCTAGTAAGTGAATTGCAACACACACTGAGACAGGCAGAGCAACCCCTTCGGGGACAATGGACTACAGGGAATGTTATTCTCAGGCTTGGTGACACATCTGCAGAGACACTAAGAGAGGCAGCAGAGGACTGGATGGAGGAAGAAGAGGAGCGGGGAGGAGGTGTACACACGCCATCATATGAGGAGCCCCCAGAAGGCTCACAAAGCATAGGGGGGGCAGAAGAGGATGAGGAATGGGACAATGGATTTAATAGGGGTGCACATGAGCAAGGAGTTAATAGAAGGTTATACAATTTTCGCCCGCGCCCTCAACGAGAATTAGTAATGACAGCCAGAGGTGTCTCAGTCACCACAAGACCATCAACAGTCAAAAAGAGGGCAGAACTGACACCCATAGAGATAATAGAGCAAGAGGAGGGTAGTCATTATTGTTACCCCTTCTCAAATGATTTGGCAAAGTGGACTAAAAGAGAAGGAAGGAAGCCGTGGCCCCAACAAGGGTCTTTTCAACCCTTTTATTTAGCAACTGCAGAAGATTGCATACGACATGGACAGGGTGACCCAAGTTGGAATTAACCTTACATGCAAGAATGCCTTGCAGTCTGGGAAAAGTATGCTGAGGGCAAACCCACTCAAGTGATACGTAGTACTAGACCAGATCAAAGATTAAGCCGCAGATCAGGGAGCCCTCAACCAATAACTCAGTTGCCCCTTATCTTTAAGGGAGGGCAAGTGCCTACATATGTACCATGGCCACAAATGGACAAAGAAAATTTAAAGAGAGCATTGCCTCCGTTGTCTGAAGGTGCAGGGAAATGGATAGGAAGTTTTGAAAAACATACTGCCGGGGTCAACCTTGCCTTAGGAGATGTCAAAAGCCTGCTCAGCTCATTAGTGGGAGATGAAGTAAATACCATATTTGTAAGAGCAGGGTTCCCTCAGGTAACATTGATAAATACACAGTTTGATGGGTCATCTTTTAACAATGTCCGCCAATATGTTTGGGATGCACTCCGACGGACGTACCCAGACAGGCCGGACATTGGAGCCCTTATGGCAGAAAGTATAAAACCAACTGAGGATATTGCAGATTTTATCAGCAGAATGAAAGAGCGATGGATTCAGGAAGTAGGATGCAACTGGGAAAATACGGGAGGAAATGCAATGTTGTTTTATAATGTATTAAAGCGAGGCCTTCCCACTGATATTCAAGCAAATTTAGATGGAGTGGTGGGAATAGAAGCTAAGCCGTGGCCTGAAATACAGACCCACATAATACATTATTTTAAGCGAAAACAAGAAAAAGATAAGGAGAGGACAGAGCAAGCAGAAAGGGCCGCAGCGAAGTTGGTGCAACAAAAACTTAAGAAGCCAAGCACAGAAGGGGCACTCGTGACTGTACCACCGATGTCCGTCACTATGCCAGTACAGGTGCAGACACCAGGGGGACAACCAGTAAGTGACATGAAGAAAGGACAGGGAAATTTTACACGAGAGCAAGGGACAACACAAGGGAAAAGGCAGGGAAACTAAAGAGTAGGACAGCAATGCTATTATTGCGGTAAGATGGGCCATTTTGCACGGGAATGCAGAGCCAGAAGAAGTGATGGGAGAGCGCAAGGTTGGAATACCTCACAGGGCCAGATGAGGCCTCAACAAGTGCAGTGGGCACCCCAACAGCAAGCCATGCAGGGGCCCCCGCTAGGGCCCCAAGCCCAGTGGATTGCACCTCAGGGGCCAATGCCGAAAGGCGGGCCTCAAGGTGTTAACAATACAATGGGAGGACAGGCACAGGTGGGAGGGGTAATAGTGCAAGGAGGCAACCCCTTCCAAGCAACACCCCAACTGTTTGGGGGAGCACCACCTCAAAACTATATGCAATGACAGAGCCCGCAGATAGCCACTGTGTGTCCAATACTATCGGTAACCCACAGGTCAGACGAGGAACCCACTGTGATGGTAGCCATAGAAGGTCGCCCCTATAAGTTTCTAATTGACACTGGGGCCACCAAATCGTGTATTAAGGAAGGGAGATTACCTCTTTCTTGCTATTCAATGGACACACAAGGGTTCTCTGGGGCTGTGAGTAGGGTTCCTTTCACCAAATCAGTAAACATGACTGTGGGAGATAAGCAAATTCAAGGACCGTTACTGTATTCCCCAGAGTCACCAGTTAATCTCCTTGGGAGAGATTTGATGAGTAAACTGAATATGACCATCCCCTTCCTGGAAGATGGGTCAATGGTATGCTACACACCAGGTGTTACGCCGAGCAGAATATTGTCCCTCATAGCTCATGAGGAGCTAGGACAGCAGGTCAGAGCAGCTCCTGTTGATACAGAAGCTTTTTTGCGCGGTGTGTATGCCCTAATAGCGCACACACCAGCGCTGCAAGGGAAAACAGTGCAGTTACCAAAAGAACTGTTGTTCAGGCCTCATGAGCTTGTGGATCCTATCAAAGAACGTGAAATGATATTGGAAATATCTGCTCTTAAAATCAGACCCACATATGCTGTGTTATTCGCAACTGACAGGAGAGAGGAGATGTGGGCATCAATAATTTTCACAGATCCTGGGGTAAAATTAAGAGATATATCAGATGAAGAACTATTTGATGATTACCCACAAACTGAGACAGTTGTGTTTGAAATGGACATTGATATTAGAGTACAGTTACAATACAGAACAGCATCCAGACATGTACGAGACCCAACAATCATTGAGAGAGACTTGGCAAAGGTTCCATAGGTACTGTGGACCAAGGGTCCATATGATGTGGGGCTGATCAAAGGGGCTGAACCTGTGAAGATTACTTTAAAGCCTGGAGCAATTCTGCCCAGGATGCGCCAGTACCCCTTATCCAAGGAAGCAGAAGAAGGTATTCTCCCAGCAATACAAGCATTGCTTGAGCAGGGAGTAATATACGAGAGGTCATCACCATGCAATACTCCAATCTACCCGATACGCAAGGCTAAGGGGGGAACTTGGCGAATGGTTCAAGATTTTCGCTCTCTTAATGATGTAGTGATACCAGAGTTTCCAGTGGTACCTGACCCATCAATCATACTAACAAACATTCCTAAAGAAGCCACTTATTTTTCAGTGGTCGACCTCAAGAATGCTTTTTTCAGCGTGCCACTGCATCCTGAGTCCCAATATTTGACTGCATTTACATTTAAACAGACTCAACTTTGCTACAGGAGACTGCCTCAAGGCTATTGTGAATCGCCAAGTGTTTTTAACAGAATAGTAAAGAAAGATTTAGCAAATATAGAGTGTAGGAGTACCTTGTTACAGTACGTGGACGACATCATGGTTTGCAGCGCTACTGAAGACATATGTAGAGATGACACCATTGGTCTCCTCTGCACGCTTGCAGAAAAGGGGTACAAAGTGGATAAGAACAAATTACAGTATGTGCAGACAGAGGTACATTACTTGGGACAGATAATATCCAAAGATAGGAGGAGGATGACACCAGACAGAGTACAGAGTATTAGGAATATGCCTAAGCCCACAACCACTAAACAGATGCAGAAGTTTTTAGGACTCTGCAATTATGTGAGACAGTGGATATTTGATTATACCACCCTAATTGCACCACTTCTCACTGCCTTAAAAGAGTCCCACGCAAACGCAAATAAAGTAGATTGGACCGATGACAGGGAAACAGCCTGCCTGGAGCTGAAAGAAGCAATTACAAATGCTCCAGTGTTAGCTACACCTGATTACAAAAAACATTTCTACCTTTTTTGTCATTGTAATGGAATAACAATGACAGCAGTACTGACTCAAAAGACATCTATGGGACACAAACCAATTGCCTACTACAGTGGGCTGCTAGATCCCGTCATGAAAGGGCATTACCCATGTGAACAAGCTCTGGCAGCAGCAGCCTTTGCGGTTCAAAAGAGTGCCACCATAGTGATGGGATCACCTTTAACACTGTATGTAGAGCATGCGGTATTTGCCATTTTACAGAAAAGCAAAAGCACTCTTACAACTCAGAGAGTATCTGGATACGAAGTAATCCTGTCAATACCATCCTTGCAAGTGGTACGGTGTCACACAGTTAATCCAGCAACATTCTTTGCGCACCCAGTTTCTGAGGACGAGCAGGTACATGACTGTGCTACTTACACCCCAGAGGAAGAGAGCGAGATAAGAGAGGACCCCATCCCTGGGAGCATGTTACTCTTTGTTGATGGGTCCTCTTTCATAGATCAGGAGACTGGGATTCGACATTCAGGAGCAGCTGTTGTTAGAGCAGAACAGCAGGGATCTTCTGACACCTTACAAATAGTGAGCCAGATACCCCTTCCATCCCATTTCTCAGCACAGGCTGCAGAGTTAGTGGCCATGATAGAAGCACTACAGCACGCTGAAGGACTAGAGGTCACCATTTATTCAGATTCAGCATATGTCACCACCACCGTGCATTCTAGTATTCGCCGGTGGGAAAGGAGGGGGTTTCTCAAATCTGATGGATCCCCTGTAATGCATAAAGATCTATTAGAGCAATTGATAAAAGCCTTAGCACTGCCATCTAAGGTAGCAGTTATAAAATGTGCAGCACACACCAATCAGCAAGATCACATCTCCAGAGGAAACGCCTTGGCAGACTGGGCAGCAAAAGAAGTAGCTAAAACCTCTCCAAACTTCAGTGAACAAGATGAACACACGTTAGGGATGATGATAAACAGACAACAGAGTGTTACTGAGTTACCACCCCCATACACCGAGACAGCACGATTGCACTTACGCGAATTGCAAGAACAAGCACTACCTCATGAAAGGGAGCTGTGGGAGCAGCGAGGGTGTATACAGTCACCAACAGATTTTATCTATAGGCAAGAAAGTACAGGCAAACCAGTGATGCCTCAAGCCCTGCTATATATTGCCCTTGAGCAACTACACCTTCCTGCACACACTGCCAAAGAATACCTCCTTGCCACATTACAGACAGACTGGTTCATTCCGCAGTTATCTGAAATGATTACGATGTACATTGCAGAATGCACGGTATGCCAACAATACAGTCCAAGACCTACATTAAAAGTAATTACATCAACTATACCGCGTCCAACAGGTCCATTTAAAAATTTGCACCTAGATTTTGTTGACATGATTGAAAGATGTAATAACTACAGATACCTTATTGTAGTAGTCTGCCCCTTTTCAAGGTGGATTGAAGCAGGACCATGTGTACATAATGATGCCAAAGCTGCAGCTAATTTTTTGATACAAGAAGTCATACCTAGGTGGGGAATTGCAGAAGCAATACGTTCAGATAACGGCACCCATTTTGTTAATGCCATGTTTCAGCACATCTGCACCTCTTTAGGAATAAAACATAAATTGTCATCTGTTTATCATCCCCAAAGTAATGGTATTGTGGAACGCCTTAACGGCCTGCTGAAGAACAAAATCAGTAAATTGTGTGTCACCATGAACAAGAATTGGCTGTACTGCCTTCCCCTAGCCTTATATGCCCTTAGAAACCAACCAGGAAGTGACCATCACTTGACCCCTCACCAGATAGTAACAGGACGGCCTATGCCAACTCCCTTAACAATAGCTCGACAGCGAACAGATGCTCAAAAGACAGCTGAAGTCCTAGGACAGGAAATGAGTAGCTATCTATCTCAGTTATTGAAGTCTGTCAAGTTCTTCTCTAAACAGGTGGCAAGACAAGAGAAGTGCACCAACGCAGCCCAGCAGACCAGTCCAATATCCGTGGGCCAGCAAGTGTACATCCGCAATTTTGTGCGACGATGGAAAGACAGCAAGTTCGAGGGCCCTTACTTAGTGACCCAGAGCACCCCCACAGCGGGGAAGGTGGAGGGCAGGAAGCCATGGATACACCTATCAGACGTTCGATTGTCCCCGGCCTCATGTCATACATCACCATCTTCACAGGAACATTTACAGCAAGACAAAGACAAAGACGAAGGACAGCGTCCTTCCTAAAGAGGCCAGCAGAACTTCTACTCGACACTACTAGTGGACAGTTATGTATTTTGATTTTGTTTTACTGTTCATGCTTTGTTATGTTAGCAATTACCTTTCAATGGTATCTTATTCCACACATGGCGATGTGTCAATATACTAAGCGCTTACAGAGAGAAGTATATAAATATGAAAATATATCTCACAATATTCATACTAGCTTATTAGACAATGTATGGTATCAGCACATGACAGAGATAGGCATGCAGACTACTAATGAATCATGTTTTGTTTGTTCTTTGATTCCACATGCTAGTGACACAGATAGGCTACATTCATCAAAAGAAGTATTTCCAAATATTACTCGATGTTTATTGCACTTGTACCTTTGCAGGATGAGAGCACGAATGCAGCCCTTGCAGATAAGACAGGGAGCATTTCTAGTAAACACCACACAATATGAGGAGGAATTAGCCGATAAAACAAATATCTTGACAGATCGCAAGGAATTAGTGGTGAAATTAGGGAGGATGGCTGAGACGGGAATACTGAAATATAAAAGTAGGAATTGGAAGAATAAAATAATAGAACAGGGATTCCTAGGAATATCAAGATCTACACTTTTCTGTAAGAATTATTCAGCTTCACCCATGTCCCAAGATTGTCAGGAAAGACCATATTTTCGAGTAAATGGATCTGTGTATGTTCATGGTCAGTGGTACCACGGTGCAACATTTGGATGTAGAGCTCTCTCTCTCTGGAAGGGAAATCAGACTGATAATAGCACCCAGAAGAAGTGTCAGGCTATTTGGGATGAAAATATATCTAGATTAACTTGGGTGGAAACACCAACAACTCTCCAAGCAGGCAGAACACCAATTGTTTTCTTTTTATGTTTCAGAGGGAATGGAACAGTCCCTGTGGGAAGGAACATCAATTGCATCACCACAGAGTACAATGCTGATATGCAATGGGGCACCTCCAGTCTGATGGACTATTATTGGCAATGCGGAGAATGGCTGCATTCGCGACTTCCTTCCGGATGGAAAGGTCTCTGTTCCTTAGTAACTGTGCACACCCCCTCCCTGGTGATTCCAGGGGTGGACATCTCAAAGTTATATGATCACCCCATGAGCCGTCCAACGACTTTATTGCGTCATCGAAAAAAGAGATATGCAGAAAACATGGGTACTGCAACCTGGGGAGACGTTCCACAAGAGCACAGGTTGTTTAATGATGCCCAATTGTTCTTTGGGAGCATCTTTCCCTTTGTTCAAACAAAGGCCACGGCCCGCTGGCTGCAGATAACACGATGGGAACTGATGAAGACAATCAATGAAACCGAAGATGGATTCAATGCAGTCAAGGAAGAGATGCGGGCTGAGAGAGTGATGCTTATGCAACATAGGTATGTGCTAGACTTGATGACGGCCATGGAGGGTGGGGTCTGTGCCAAGATCGGGACGGCCTGCTGTACATATGTACCGGCCAACGATGCAGACAATGGAACAATCACGGAGGCCATAGAGACTCTACATAACTTGCGGAAGAAGATGGCAGACGAGGGGGGTGCCCCCAATGAATGGTTTTCAGGGTGGTTTGCATGGATACCATCCTGGTTATCAGGACTGATTAAGGGGTTATTCCCGATACTTGTGGTGATGTTATTGATGTTCTGCACCTTTCAGTTAGTGGTAGGATGCTGCAAGAAGGTTAGCCAGAAGATAGGTGGGATGTTCACTATTAGGGCAGCCAGTGACGTAAAGGAGGATGAGGATCACATATATATCCAAATGAATGAATGTAGTAGAGAGGGTGGAATAGTAGTTGAAAGTTCAACTAAAGGGGGGAATGTTACTGAAAACTTGGAAAGAGAAGGCCCATTTTTGCTAAAGCAAGAGTTGGGAGGAAAACGTGCAGAATCATATGTGCTCAGAGAGAAATACAGGCCCGAGTGCTCATGGCATCCAAGTAAAAGGCCAGTGCAGGAGACAGAGAAGAGAGACAAAGGCATAGTTATCCACAAAGCAGCTACATGTAGAAAGGCCTAGAAGCTTGCAAATAATATAGTTAGAGGAAAGGCACGCATTTCAAATCCACGTTAATGAGGAAAGGGAGTTTCTGGACAGGAATGTAAAAGCTTTGATGCTAGAAGGTCAGCAGCTGTGTGAAGGAGGTCAGACAGTCGGGGAGAGCTCCAAGCCTGGAGTTAGGAAAGGAGGAGCTACAGACAGCCTTTAGAACGTGAGATAAAGGTATTGCTGTTTTTCAATAAATGTGCACGTGATAGATGTGTAACCTTCGCTTTTCTGCATATGTGTAATTAGATGCTTTCTCATGAGAAATGCGGCTTTATGCTGACGAAAGCAGTGACACAATGTACCACGTGAGCGCTTAAATCAAAATGCATGACTAGTGATAAGATGCATTCAAGGTAGCAAAAGTATATAAAAAGGGCTGCTTGAGTTGATGATTTTGAGAACGGTTTCAGACTTAGAGCTGTGCTGTCCTCCCGGCCGTTATTCATAAAGGCTCATATTACTTGCCAAACTGAATCCTGTCTTTCTTTATCCGGGACCTGCCAACAACAGAATGTATCTCAATTCTCTTTGTACATTGAACCTCTTCTTGTCCCCACTGAAGGTCTGAACCATGATGTGAGGCAATCTAAACTCACACACATCTAAACCTATCATTTTTTCCCACCACAAGAGAGTCCAGTGAGCAGGAGCTTCTCTGAGCAAAATCCTTCAATATCCGGAAAGCTTTCTAGTGTATGTGCACTTTTACCCATCATACATGCTGCAAGTGCTGCATTCTGACCTGTGAACAATGCCATTTCTGTCTCCCAACAGTTTTTTAAACCACCGTACCATTCAACATTGATAAAGCCCAAGAGAGTTCAGGTTGGAGTCCTGAAGCAAGTCATGCTCACTAAATAGGTCACGCATATGGCATTGTCATGGCATTGTTTCACTCTCCAAACACTTGCAAAGTTCCTGGTCAGTGTAATTTATGCCAAGGCCCAGTTACCCTTAACCCCGAGCTCCGCCCTCCTTGCGTTTACTTACAAATAAAATAACAATCACAATATGTAGTGCAAGTAACTACATCAGATGAACCCTCAGGTTGCCTAGAACCTTAAAATGAGTTTTGTGTGACAGTCATATGAACATACAATTAAAGCTGTTGAAAATGATGGAAAGTGGGCCCTACTCGTCCTTTGAAAAGTAATGAACATATGCACATCATCGTTAGTAAACAGAATCCCAAAGCACACCTACCGATTTTCCCTAGTGCCATTTTCATTGTGATAGGCATAGAAACAAATTGTTTATATAAACATAGGGATTTATGAAATTATATACGAAAAGATTAAAGTTGATATCAAAGTTACTTTAAATTGCCATAAATACATTAAAGTGAAGATCCCATCTCTTAACGAGGTAATGGAGGTGTCGAAAATGAATGGAGGAGAGTTTGAATGCGAGACAAATAAACTGATATATAAAGACATAAAACATAATTTGGGTAATGCATTTGTATTGAATGAATAAATAAATAAAATACAACTGTTTTATTCGTTATTTCTTAGTGTAACTTATTCAGCATTCCCTTTAATCTTTCCCAGATGTATCCACAATTTACAATGCAATATTTTATTTTATGGAGCAAATATCTGTGGGAGGCTTACAGTAACAGTTAATTAATCCACATCATGACATCTAATATTGATATATTTACTGTTACAGTTTTTCAACACTATTCTTTCTCCGATCATCAAACCCTTTGTAAGACACACTTTCATGGGAAGTTGTATCTCCCTAACATGGCCAACCATCTACCATTTAATTCATCTTTAAAAGCCATGCAAGCTCTGATAACAGATACTATTCGAGACTTAGTAAAGGGCAAGAATAATAGCATATCAAACAAGCATGCCTGTTTATCGCTGTCTTCTCAACATTGGCCCTTCTCAGTAGTCTTAACTTCCCAAACCTCAAAGAAAACCGATAGAGACAACATTTTAATGCTGAATCAGTAATAACTTTGTGATAGCCAGTTCTAACAATTTCAGAACTACTACTTCTCCAAATATCTCCAGAAATTGACACATTTTTGGTGGAATTTTCAGAAAAATGTGATAGAGTAAGGTTGGGTACAATGAGCCCACAGGACTACATTTTGTTTTTTGGTAAATTATTCTAGTTGACTGCAACGGAAATCTGTGTTGAAGCGTAATTACAGCAGGGGTTTTCGGTCAGAATGGACCTCCAATGGTGTGGGAAATGAAGGTCCAAAGCATTGGTCCCTGGGGTTCTGATGTCAGACTCACAACAACTTTTTCATGACATCTATGCCTGAATGGAATCTCATCTGGGGTCCCCGCTACGAGTGTGCCGTTGATATCATACTGCATGAAGTCCTGGAGAAGTCCTTGAACAGGACAAAATGCATTGGCTACTCGATGAAGAAATTTTATCCGAAATGACATTTCAATAAAGAACTGAAAAAAGTTTAAGAAAACCATACATATTGAAGATTTGACATCTCTATGTGGCTGAAATGAGACTTTCTCTTTATTGTGCTGTGAAGAGTGTAACCCATAAGATGGGTTTTTGTGGTTGAGTATTAATTCATAAACATTACTGTTTCTAGATGCTGTTGGTGCTTGGACACCTTTGTCTATCATGCTGAATGGGCTTTATGCCCTAATCAGTAGGTGTAAAGGGCTGACCTCCCAGTCCAGTGCACTGACAATGATATTTGCCCTTCCCTACAGTGAGAGGTGCATCTTGATGTGTGCCTCAGTCCTTTGTAAATCATTTGCAAAATTTCAATTATGCCATGTAGTTCACGTAATTCCAGGAATTTTACATTACCCTTGTCATGTGAAATTCAAAAATTAAGCCATTATGCCACTTTGTGTAATTACATGCCATTAATGGTAAAAAAATACTGCAAACTGCTCAATTCATGATAAACATTTACAGTGAACATAAGGTAATAGAACAAAAGTGACTGATGTTTGCATGCTTTTGTCGAAATGGGCCCTCGTATCAAAAACTGATGCAAGGCTGTGTTTCGTACTAAAGTATCACGTGAAATGACAGATGTGCATTTTATGTAATTTTGCTTCATTTTGCCATAATTTTATATCATTGTTTGAAAACAAAGAACAAGAATTTCACACATGCATAATTTTTGCAAGTCTGTGCAACAGGGTCCAAGGTGCTGCTGTCAGACTACCAGGATAGGGCTTACGCCGTGTTTTCACTGCCTCTGTAGTGGATGGCACAATAGGTGTCGCAGTCCACAGGTGGCATCTAACTTTCCATACCAGCAGTATATTTCTGCACCACATACTATGGCCTCATAGTAAAGTTAGTTGCACCAATCATGGTTAATTTGGACATGTTCAAAGGCACTGTGACAAACAGCCAGATGATGCATCCGTGGGTCTTGAAATGCGCATGCAAATATTTATTTCCATTAAGGGACTTGATGATGGTCATGTGTGTAGAAAGTTCAATGGCTGAAACAGTAGTGGCTTCTGCACCTCTCAAATTGGCTTGAGAGCTGATTCCTCGTAGTGCGTTCACAATTGAATACCTTTTCCCAAGCTTTTCAAACCTGGAGCCTCTCTCCATGTAAGAGAGCCAGTAAATGAAGGGACAGTGGTTGCCATTGGGAGCCACTGGCACTCGTTTTCTGAAAAGCACTATTTTCCTGCATGAGACATTTACTGAGAGCAAGAGAGGGAACAACCATCACAACTAAGGGGGAAAGCCGGAACCTGCAAAAGTGAGATAAACAGGCAGGGGGTGTCTCGTAGCAGATTAACGAGGGCTCAGGTGGATTTAGGACTACACAGCCTTGGTTTTCGGTGCGCTGAAAATTACACTGACAAAAGACGTCTAAGCAGAGCTTTGGGCACCGGCACTTTTTTTATTTGACAAATTAAGCACTGAGGGCTTTGAGAAGGAGCTAAAGAAAGAGTAGCGCTTTCTGGCCTTTGTGGCAAGTTCTGTAGCTAAGGGCTGGTTGATATGTCTCAGGACTGTGCGTGACTGGAGTTGTATGCTTTGCATGCAAAGTGACTGAGCCTAACAGTCTGCAGGACAGCAGGGCTGCCTGACAGTAGCTGTCCGGCACACAACTGAGAAAGTGTTGCGCACAGTCAGTTCAGAGTCTGGTACAAACAGCTCCTTGCAGCAGTCACTCAAACCTGTGGATAAAAGATCTTCCCATACATAACCTTCTGGGAGATGGTAGCAATAGTTCACCAGAGTTAGTCTTAATCTCTATTACCATGGTCTGTTATGCAAAGCCTGTACCCATATCATGCCCACAGCCTGAAACCACTGGTTAGTTCCTGTTTCAGACGTTTACAGTCAAGTTGTCACAAAAGCAACTCAATCTGTTACATACACACAGGCAGTCCTCTTACGAACATGCACACAGCCCTGACTGTGAAAAATGGCGTACCATAACATCACATAAAGTCACGTAGTCTATCACCCATGTCATGTCAAACAAGTAGCATAACATCATCGGGCTGAGACAGAAGATATGCCCAAACCCAAATTAAAGTGGCCCCCATTAGCGAAATAAATAGCTAAGAAGTGTCCTATGTTCGAAAATCAGGGGAGCTTTGAACTTGTGAAGACAAGCTGTATAGGTGTTTTACTATGTACAAACGCTTTGGGAGACTGCATACATTTGTGCTTGTTGCAGGCAACGTTTGTGGTAATATCACAGAATGCAACAGTAATAACCGGTCCACCAGACCACAAAACAGGCCCACAAACTGTCAAAAAACGAGCCCAAACACCAACCTCTCAGACCAGCCCTTTAGGCACTGCCAGATTGCCTTACAGACCATTTTGGCCCTGCATATAACTTGCTATGCACCAAATGTCAGAGCGTGGCACCAACATCCCAAATGTGACCCAAACACCCACTGAAGTCATGGTACGCACCAGGCCACAAGCTGTCCCGACGTGCAAAGAGCACAGAATCTGCCATAAAGTGCACTATACCATCTCATGATGCCACAGAGAACAAGCACACACATAACCTGCTACATGTCAGAGGTCGACATGCATAGGCCGCCACTGCAATAAACATCCACTCAACAAATCATGCACATGAATGCACATCTACACGCAGTCCCACTACCTCTTGCATACACAACATTTAGCCTATCCCACAAACACTTCTTATCGTATGCTTCAAGAAACCAGAACATGACACCCAGGAGAAGTCAAATATCACCATCCCAGAAACTTAAACAAATCAGAGTCTGTCATTGAGCGGCATAGGTTAAAAGCTATGTAGTCGGTTTTGCAGACATGGTCCTATAGGCTGTCATGCATATGATCCATATACGTGTTACACATAGCCGGTATGTGTTTCACACATAACTGAATATGTCACACTGTTGCCCGAACCTGTCTCACTCTCAGCTAAAACCCTGCCTAAAACGGCCTTAGGATTTGGCACCCTAACACTAAGCCCACTTTGCTGGCTAAAATGGCAGGACTGTCTAAAGGAATCACACAAGACGTGGGACCACTTGTCAGCTCACTCAATCATAGTGGCAGTTTTACCTAGGTTAGGAGAAAGCTGCACGTGGTTCTTGTAAAATGTAAATTGTATTTAACTATCACTTGAAAATGTTTGTCAAAATATTTGTATTATAAATATTAATGTAAAATGCGATATAGATATTTATTTTAAATATAAAACTAAAGAAAAATGATACTGCACTATTTTTAAATTGTCTTTATGTGATGTAAATATAATTAATTACAATACAACTTGTTTTCTAAAAACGTTAAAATCTAAATGCAAACCTAAAAGATGTTTTATTATGCACTAATAATTATTGAAACTCATGTATAAAATGAATTAAATGTAATTTATTATATTTAGCAAAACTTATTGTTACATTAAAACAGGTTATTAATATATGTTATAAATAAATAAAACATATGTGCTATTTTTGATATTTTTAACATTACATTATAATTATATATATGTTTAACTATTTTAAATAATTTAATTTAACATTATTTCCTATGGGATTTTAAATGTAAGTACCTACCTCCATTATTTTCATTGGAGGGTGTTGCATTACTTCTGTTTGACCATGTGTGGTGCTGGAATTACTACTTCCTATTTTTCAGTAGTAACTTACAGTTGTGAGTTTGGACCCGGAGATGTGTAAGTCGACACTTTTGAGTAACCTCCTCTCTAATTTTGTGGATAGCCCAAAGTAGTAAAGTTATTAAAAAATGTGTAAACTTTTACATTTCTGGTCCAAACTTAAGAATGTAAGTTAATACTGAAAAAAGACAGTAGTAAGACAGGCACCACACATGTCTAACCACAGGTACTGCAAGACCCTCCAATGAGCATAAACCCACGGAATAAAAACATTAAAATTCTCGAATTCGTCCTCCAATCACTATTTACATTATTTGATTCTGGACCTGGCCTCACAGTATTATCAAGGAGGGACCCATTCGTAGCTCTTCCTTATTCGCTATTGCTACGCACAGGATTTACGCACCACCACTCTTAGCCTAAATGTTAACACTGCAAGCAATATATCTGCAGGTCCTTTTTAGTGCTTCGAGCTCCTTTTTATGTGTGAGAACACGAAAGAATTGAAGCATCCTAAACATAACCACACATTTTTCACGCCTTCAAAACAGAACGCAACTTTAAAAATGCCTTGTTACCTGCAACGTGCGGCAGCCACCCACTGCACAGCAGCAGCAGTAGAGCGGTGCTGCACTCTGCTGAGATCATCCTGAGCTGTGTGCAGACGTGCTTTCTGTCACTCATGAAAGTCGATTCGGAATTTATAGGTCTCTGGTGAGTCGTGGGTTAGCCAGGTGAGGTTCCTGCATATCTTCCAACTCGATATGAGGAAGTGATATTGATTGTGTTTATCATCACACTTTGCCACATTTCTTAAATTCACGCACATAGCTTCCCTTTTAATGCCTGGTTTATAGCACGGCTCTCTGCCAATATCAAAAGCTTCACAAAAGTGATGTACACCCTTGTAAAGACGCCTATCTTTATAAACCATTTGTCAAACATAAGTCCGATTCTTTGAGCCAGAGACATTTTCAGACATGGGCAAAGTGGGCTCTGGCCCAGGGCCGCAGCCTTTCAGGATACCCCACAGAGCCAGCTCTGTTATTCAGGGAGACTTTCCCTGATGACCTTGAATAATTCTTAAACAGACTGTTTTAAATACCTTTTTTACTGTGGGTGTTATGCGAGTGTCTATTACAGACATCTTGCAGACAAAATGCTATCTTTATGTTTCATCCATAAATAAAATTCCTTTTAGATCAAAACAGGACATCACATATGATAAATTAGAGGGTGTCACAAAGATTATTTGTACTATTGGTTGTGAGCTGCTGCTGTGTTACAGTATTGAAAACATACATCAGCATCCCTGAATATTAGATGTGAACACATTTACAGTTTGCACAAGTGTGCCTGTTTTTGTGCTTTGCACTAAGAGCTGAAACTGGATCATAAATTCAAAGCTGTGCATAACAGAGGCCCCAAAAATACGTTTGACCTCGGGCATCCAAAATCCTTGAGTTGTCCCTCCCTTGAGGTAGGATGCTGTATAAAGGTCGCAAGTTCTGTTTGTGGGATGAAAAAAATATTTCAACAACTATCTGATGTCTTCCAGTATTTCTTCCGCTGTCCCTACTCACATCAATGCTTTCCTCAGTCCCCACCATCTCCATTATTTCTGTGGTGGGGGGTTATTTAGTCCTTCGCATGAGATGTCATATCAAGCACTAGGGAGAATGTAATGTTGTTAAATGACTCACTGTACAGGCCCTAACGCAATCTTTTCCATATCCCAAGACCCAGCCAAGGTTTACTCAGATAGAAAGCAAAGCTTCTCCTACGCCACAGCATTATCAAAAACTTCTCTGGTGTCATCCAATTCAGCAATCAAAACACATGGAGAGAGTATGAGGGAGATATGGGAAAATAGGAGGAACACAACCGTACTCAGCTCCCTATATATATAACCAAAAATCACACAAAGAAGTACGGGGTTCTCTAATAAATCAAAGAATAAATGTCAGGGGTACAATTTGTGCCCTTGGTTACTCGTGATCCTTTATTAAAGGGATAAGGTCAGTATGAGGTCAGTGAGATGCTGTGGAGTATTGAGAGGACACAATGGAATTCCCTTTACGGACTAGGTTGTCTCACACACTATATAGTGTCATGCTTCATCGTTTGACCACCTAGCTTCACCCAGGTAGGACAGTGCCACCTGGGCGGACTCAACCTCGCTGTTAAAAGAACAGGAGGGAGTGCGTAAATAAATTCTTGGTCTGGAAAGATCGGGATCCAGCTAATCTAGGGAAATAAAAACACCTAAACAGCCACCTGTATGAAGTTACAATTTAATAATGGTGTCTGTTTGGTGTGGTTAAAAACATAGAGTGGGACACCTCTGTGAGAACAAGGACTCACAGGGTCACCTACCTATCACCTGGGATCCGAGGCCCTGATGAATGCCCCGAGACCTTCCTTGGCTCACTACTAAGGGCAGAAATATGTTGGCTACCGTTTTTTAGATAGGTGACCCTGTGAGTCCTACAAGTGGGCCTGCAGCACAAGTATAATGCATGTGATCAGAAGGGTCCCATGAGAGGGGACCCTGAGTGTCCCAAGTGGACAACAGCACCCAATGATGCATAGTTACAGGAGTTGGCCAGGACTGCGCATGGGGGGAGCTGGTTCCAGGAGAAGGGTGAGAGCAAGATGAGATAACCCTTGACTCACTAGGGGACAGTGAGATGGTGAAATGCTACAAGTGGGCCTGCAGCACTGATTGTGCCACCCACATGAGTAGCTCTGTAAACATGTCTCAGACCTGCCTTTGCAGTGTCTGTGTGTGCAGTTTTAAACTTAAACTGTCATGTCGACCTGGCATGTGATACCACTTGCTAGGTCCAAACCTTCCCTTTAAGTACATGAAAGTCACCCCTGAGGTAGGCCCAAGGAAGCCCTAACAGTAGTGTGCAGTGTATTTAAAAGCTAGAAAGTACTGGTGTGTTGACATGTCCTAATAGTGAAATACTGCCCTATTCGGTTTTCATAATTGCATGGCATATCTCTCACATAGTTTAACATGGGGATTGCCTTGAAATAGCTCTTAAGTACTCTTTCCCGTTGAGAGCAGATAGAGATGTTGAGTTTGGGGGTCTCTGAACTCACAATTTAAAATTACATCTTTTAGTGAAGGTGGTTTTTAAATTGTGTGTTTGAAAATGCCACTTTTGGAAAGTGGGCATTTTCTTGCTTAACCATTCTGTGCCTCTGCCTGGCTGTGGAATACACGTCTGGGTCTAGATGACAGTTGGTCTAGTTGTGAATTCACTCCAGACAGTCACACAAAGGAAGCTGAGGTGTGCCCTACATATCCTGACAGGTCTTCCTGGGCTAATGTGGTGGGAGGACCTGACACTTGCACCCGAATAGGGCTGTGCCTGTACTTACACAATGCAGTCTCCAACCCCTAGAGTGTGTCTGGGACCAGGGCAGGAAAGGCAGGGTCTTGTGCTCAACTTTCCTTTGAAGTGTGCCTACTTCAAAGGCAGAAATTAGTATAAGTATTGGACCCAAAATCCAAGACTTTTAGAACACTTCTGGATCAGGAGGAGACTGTCCCAAGGAAAAGAGCTGAAGAGCTGTGAGGAGGAGTAATGCCCCTTTGCTGTGTGTGCTTTTCTGGGTTGGCCTGCATTAGCTACTTCTGCTTTGGAGAGAACAAAGACTGGACTTTGCTGTGTGTCCTGCTTGTGAAGTTTCTCAAAGGGCTTGGACTGAGCTTGCCTCCTGTTAAGAAGTCTCAAGGACATCAAAGACTTCACCTGCGAGCACCTGGGTTCTCTTGAGGAGGACCCTGACTTGCCAAGTGGTGCAAACTCGAGTTCCTGGGCCCTTGGCAGTGAAGTCTGACATAAAACAAGAAGAACCAGGTACACTGACTCCAGACAACTCCAGAACCAGCACCACCACCTGACAACATGCAGCTGCATGCACCTGAAGCCATGGTCCCTACTGCAGTGTGATGACTGTGACCGACACTGCAGGCTGGATGCCACTGCACCACCTCTGAAGACCTGCAACACCGTGAGATCCGAGTGCCATGTCACTGACCTCTGTGACACCCGACTCCGCTGCGGCGCCTGTGGCCCCGTGGTACGACCGTGACCCAGAGAGGTCATCCCATTGCATCTTGACCCACTGGACTCATCAACCCCGCTGGATCGTAAGGAACCAATGCCTTGCCACTGATGCTGCCTCACCTCCACTGCCTCCATAAGGAACCAACACCTCACCTCCCCTCATTAGCAGAAAGGAACAGAAGCCTCACCTCCTGCCCAGCAGTACAGACCTAACGCTGCACCAGCTCCAGTGATGCTTCACCTCGCTGACTTCGTGCCACATCTGTGACTCTGCCTCTTTTCTAAGGTAGTGTACCTGGGGTCATGCGACTCCATGACTGGCGCCGCTGTCCTTCGTGAATGGCATTGGACTGTTGAGAACGACTCCATTATGACTCTCTGATAGCACCAGTTATAACTATTGCCTTGCTAAGCATTTTATTGAGAACCTTTAAAAATATGTATCTTTGCCTGGGCATGTTGGATTTTGTCGTTTTGGTATTGTTTACCTAGATAAAAATTAGCTATTTTTCTAAACTGGTGTGGTGTCCCCTTGTAGTGTTTTCACTGTGTTACTGTGTGTGGGTACAAATACTTAACACATTGCCTTTGAGATAAGCCTGACTGCTCGTGCCAAGCTACCAAGGGGGTGAGCAGGGGTTATTTTAGTGTTGTGACTCCCTTACTCTGAATATAGTGAGGGTCCCTACTTGGATAGGGTGTAAACTGACTGCCAACTAGAGACACAATTTCTAACATTGGTGATCAGCAGTGGGATAGGACTCATGCTTGTACCTGGCATACAGTGATTGGCATACACTACTTCATAATGCAGACCATTACGCAATCACATACTGTATTTAGATTTTTTCAGTTTTTGACAACCCTTGGAGTTATCCACAAATCATGTCTCTGTCCGGTGAACAAGCAAGTGAAGTTGCAGAAGTTGTGTTTGAGACTTAGAAGTTGAAATCCTACACAGTGCCTCAACTGAAACAGTACTTAAAGGATCTTACTTGCCCTGTGAAAAGTTCCTCTATGAAAGAGGAGCTGCAAATGGCACTGAGGGCCTGGTGGACAGCAAGAGAAGCTGGGGAGGCTGATATTGAGGATGTGGAGGCACAGAACCAAAAAAGGGACATTGGAGCTCAAGATCTGTCTGTAGGGAGCGTACCCTCCAAGAGCAGCAGCAATGTGTGATCCAGAGGTTTGTCTTTAGAGTTGCTTGAGGACAGGTGACAGAGAGCATGTGGTGGGAATTAAAAAGCTCAGGCTGGAAGCAGAAAACAAAAAGTTTGACATGTATCAACAAGAGCGGGAACAGGCCCTTGCTCTGGAGGAAAAGAAATTGCTTTTGGCTCACAACTTGAGTATGATGGAGCGGACCTCAAAGCCCAGCAGGCCGAAACCAGGGCGATTGGCGGCAGCATACTTCCAGTACAGTCTGAGAAGAGGGTGCACAGATTTAGTGAACGATTATCAGAAGGAGGATGACATACACTTGTGGTTTAAGGGGTGTGAGTCAGCTCTCCACATGAACGGGGAGCGGGGTCCCTGAGGTATACTGGGTGGTAGGTCTGGGGAAGCATTTTGAGGTAAAGGGTAGGACACAGTGACAGTCTTAGGGGGTCCCCAGGGGCTCACCTACTATTTCATGAAGGACGCCCTACTCACCAGGTACAATCTCACCCCAGAGCAGTACAAGGAAAAGTTTAGGTCCTACAAGAAGTTGGATTCCCAATTCTTTCTGTAGAGCACTGGATGGATTGGTGAAGGGCTGCAAAGTAACCTATTTTGAGGCACTGTGCAATTTGTTTGCATGGAAGCATTTGTATGGTCTTTGTTTTCTAGAGATGCACCAGCATCTGATTGACAGCAAGCTGACTGACCCCAGGAAATTTGCCTAGGAGGCGGACCACTGGGGGAGTATCAGGGTCGGCAAGAGGTATGGGGGTATGCCACCAAGGGTCGGTAGGGTCCCCATCAGAGGAAGTGGGGGGAGGCAAGGATAAACAGGGGAAGTTCTCTAAAGGGCCCCAACCTAGTTCCCAGGGTAAGGATTCTTGTCCTCCAGGTGAGAAGAAGCCATGGATCTCTACTAGAAAGCCTGCAGAGAAGGGTCTCCACAAGTATAATGCATGTGATCAGAAGGGTCCCATGAGAGGGGACCCTGAGTGTCCCAAGTGGACACCAGCACCCACTGATGCATAGTTACGGGAGTTGGCCAGGACAGCGCATGGGGGGAGCTGGTTCCAGGAGAAGGGTGAGAGCAAGATGAGATAACCCTTGACTCACTAGGGGACAGTGAGATGGTCCAGAGGACTCTCGAACCTGAGAACACTAAAAAGTACAGGCAGTGGATGGCCATCAATGGGCAGAGGGTAGAGGCTCTGAGAGACACAGGAGCCAACATGACTATTGTCAGGTGTCACCTGGTGTCTGAAGAGCAGGTGATCCCCAATATGTTTCACTAAGTAGTTGCTGTCGACAACTCTGAGTGCCAGTGCAATGTGATGCAGGTTCCCTTCGAATGGGGGAGTCTCAGGTTCCTTTAGGGTAGCTGTGAGTCCATCCATGCCTTTTGAGCGGGTGGCGTTCAACATTGTGGGTCCTCTGGACCCCAAGATAGCCATGGGTAACAGGTACATCGTGGTCTTGGTGGATCATGCCACCCGGTACCCAGAGACTATCCCTCTGAGGTCAGTGATGGCACCCGTGGTGAGCCAGGCATTGATGAAGATCTTTTCCCTCATGGGGTTCCCCAAGGAAGTAGTATCCAACTGAGTTATCCACTATGGGATATATGAAGTCTTTGTGGAAGGAGTGTGGGGTGACCTACAAGTTCACCACTCCTTATGACCCCCAAGGAAATGGGTTGGTTGAAGGGTTCAACATTACCCTGAAAGGCATAATTATGGGTCTGTCATACTCAATCAGGCGTAAGTGGGACGTCCTCTTGCCATGCCTTCTCTTTACATACAGGGAGGTACCGCAGAAGGGACTTGGCCTTAGCCCCTTTGAACTGCTGTGCTGGCACCCTGTAAGAGGACCTCTTTGCCTTGTGAAAGAAGGCTGGGAGAAAGCTCCCAGTAGGTCCTCCAGGGCGTATTTAGCTAAATCCTGACCTTCAGAAACCAGACTGTGCGCTTCAGGAAACTCGCTCAGGTAACCTAGAAGCATGGCAGGAGGATATGAAGCAATGGTATGACCAGAATTCCACTCTGGTTGTGTTGCAGCCTGGCCAGAAAGTGTGGGTAATGGCACCAGTGGAGCCTTGCACTCTGCAGGACAAGTGGACTGGACCCAGACCTCAGCATGAACCATCAGATTAACTCAGTCAGCTCCACCTGCTTCCGCACCCTCTGCCTCCTACGCAACCTTCAAATGGATCCCCCTCAAGCATAGAAAGACTGTCACACACGTCCTCATCACCAGCAGACTGGACTATAGCAAGGCACTCTATGCCAGAATCAACAAAAAACTCACCCGCAAATTGCAAAACATCCAGAACGCCACCGCCAGATTGATACTCGACCTACTATGACACTGCCACATCTCACAACACCTATGCACACTGCACTGGCTCCCCATAGAGAAAAGAATCACTTTCAAAATCCTCACCTACTCACACAAAGCCCTCCACAACACTGGACCTGCCTACCTTAACCAACGACTCAACTTCCACATAGCCCACAGGACCCTACGCTCAGCCCAGCATTTTCTTGCAGAAGTTCCCCTCATCAGGAAAACCAGAACAGGAGGATGCTCCTCCTACCTCACCGCCAATGCCTGGAACACCCTACCCATCTACATCAGACAAACCACCTCCCTCCCCAGCTTCACAAAGGAACTGAAGACATGGCTTTTTTAATACACCTCCGGTACACGTTACACCCCCCCCTCAGCACCTTGAGACATTAACGGGTGTGTAGCTGTGCTTTACAAACTCTGACTGATTTATTGATTGACTGGGCCTTTTGAGGTGATGGAGCACAAGAGTAATGTCACCTACCTGGTGGACTTGCATACACCAAGGAACCCTTTGAGGGTCCTACATGTAAACCACATTAAACCACATTTTGGGAGGTCTGAACTGATCATGCTCTTGGCAACAGATGATGGGATGGAGGAGGAGAGTGAACCTCTTCCTGACCTCTTGTCTGTCAAAGACAAGATGGGTCTGTGGAGGGTGTGAACCTCTCCCCAACAATGACCCTGGAACAGCAGAGGGACTGTCGCCAGTTGGTGGGACAGTTTGCCTCCCTGTTTCCTTGACCACAGGAGTCACCCATTTGTGCATTCACAATGTGGACACTGGGTAAAGGTCCACCTGGGAAACATAAAATCTACAGGGTGGCTGTCAAGGTCAAAGCCAGTATCAAGGATGAAGTCTCCAAGATGCTAGCATTAGTGGTGATAGAGCACACCAGCAGTCCTTGGTCCAGTCCAGTGGTCTTGGTCCCCAAGGATGCTGCCCCAGGTGCCCCCCTGATATTAGGTTATGTGTGTACCACTGTGGGTTCAACGTTGTCACTAAGACTGACGCACCCCCATCTCCAGAGGTGATGAGCTCATAGATGGGCTAGGAGCTACCAAAATCCTCAGTATCTTGACTTAACGTCTGGGTACTGGCAGATTGCCTTGACCAAAATGGCCAAATAGAGGTCAGCATTTTCAATGCCAGAGGGGCACTACCAGTTTTTGGGTCATGCTCTTTAGATTAAAAAATTCCCCTGCCACCTTTCAGAGGTTGGTCAATCAGGTCTTGGCTGGAGGATTTCATCACTGCATACCTGGATGAAATTGCAGTGTTCAACTCCAGCTAGGAGGATCACTTGCGTCACCTATGGGAAATGTTGAAGACCCTACAGAAGGCAGGTCTCACTATTAAGGCCAGTATGTGGCAGATAGGGCAGGAGTCGGTAGTATACTTGGGCCACCAGGAGGGGAGTGACCAAGTGGCACCCCCACAATTCAAGATTGGCACCATTCTGCTTGGGAACCCCCCAAGACCCAGACCAAGTTGAGAGCCTTTTTAGGTCTCCGGTTATGACAGGAGATTTGTCTAGGGCTCTGGCACCATTATGCTCCCTGGACAGAGCTGACTTCCAACAAGCAGATCTGGACTGAGGCTTGTCAAACCGCTTTTTGGTGCCCTGAAGGCAGTCATGTGCACGGCACATGTGCTGAAGGCACCCGCCTTCTCTAATGAATTTGTTGTTCAGACCAATGCTTCAGAGCATGGTGTTGGGACAATTCTAGCACAGCTAAATGAAGAGGGCCTAGACCAGACTGTAGCCTTCATTAGCAGGAGGTGACTCCTCAGGGAGCAGAGGTGGAGCATAATTGAGAGAGAAGCTTGTGTTGTGGTCTGGGCGCTGAAGAAGCGAATACTTTGGGACTAACTTCTGGATTCAGGCAGACCAGTGGCCCCTCAGATGGTTGATGCAGATGAAGGTTGAGAACCCAAAAGTATTGAGGTGGTTCATCTCCCTACAGGGAATGGACATTACAGTGGAATGCCACCCTGGTACAGAACACTTCAATGCTGATGGTCTGTCCAGAATTTTCCACCATAGTGATGAGAACTCCCATGAGGTTGGGTAGTTCTCCCAACTCTCAGCTGGGGGGGGGGGTACATGTTAGACTTAGCATCCTTGGTGTGGTTTCCCCTGTCTTTCTGCCTCTGCCTCCTGTATTTTAGACTGTGAGCTAGATTTTATTTTTGCTGGTTTTGGTACTCTGAGCACTTTACCACTGGTGATCAGTGCGAAAGTGAAAGTGCTCCTTGTGTAAGTAGTGATTATGATTGGTTATCCATGAGTGGCATATTTAATTTACTAGTAAGTCCCTAGTATTGTGCACCATGTGTGTCCAGGGCCTAAATGCTACTAGTGGGCCTGCAGTACTGATTGTGGCACTCACATGAGTAGCCCTGAAAACATGTCTCAGACCTGCCATTGCAGTGTCTGTGTGTGCAGTTTTAACCTGCCATGTTGACCTGGCATATGCACCCACTTGCCATGTTCAAATGTTCCCTTTTAGTACATTTAAAGCACCCATAAGGTAACCCAAGGTAGCCCCATGGGCAAGGTGTAGTGTATTTGAAAGGTAAGACATGTACTGGTGTGTTATACATGTTGTGATAGTGAAATACTGCCTAATTAGTTTTTCACTATTGCAAGGCATATCTCTCCCATAGGTTAACATGGGGATTTCCATGAAATAGCTTTTAAGTGTAATTTCCCATTAAGAGAAGATAGAGACTTGTAGTATGGGGTTGCCAAACTTATAATTTAAAAATAGATCTTTTAATGAAGGTCGTTTTTAAAATGCGTGTTTGAGAATGCCACTTTCTAGAGTGGGGATTTTCCTTCTTAACCAATCTGCGCCTTTGCCTGGCTGTGGAATACATGTCTGGATCAGGATGTCAGTTTTGCTAGTTGTTAATTCAGTCTAGAGAGTCACAGAAAGGGAGCTAAAGTATGCCCTGCATTTCCTGATGGGTCTTCTTGGGCAAGAAGGGTGGAAGGAGCTGACAATTACACCTGAATAGGGCTGTGCCGTTCGTTAGACAATGCAGTCTCCAGCCCCCTAGAGTGTGCCTCAGACCAGGACAGGAAAGGCAGGGTCTTGTGCACTACAAAGACTTTCCCTTGAAGTTTGCCTACTTCAAAGGCAGAAATGAGTATAAGTATTGGACCCAAAACCGCAGACTTTTAGATCACTTGGCAGAGGAGACTGTCACAAGGAGAAGAGCTGAAGAGCTGTGAGGCAGAGTACTGCCCCTTTGCTGTGTGTGCTTTATTGGGGTGCCCTGCAGTTGCTGCTTCTGCTTTGGAGACGACAATAACTGGACTTTGCTGTGTATCCTACTTGTGAAGTTTCTCCAAGGGTTTGGACTGAGCTTTCCTCCTGTTAAGAAGTCTCAGGGGCATTGCAGACTTCACCTGCCAGCCCCTGGGGTCTCTTGTTGAGGACCCTGACTTGCCAAGAGGTGCCACTTTAGTTCCTGGGCCATTGGGAGTGAAGTCTGGCATAAAACAAGAAGAACCAGGCACATTGACTCTAGAAAACTCCTGAACTGGCTCCTGCCTTCACCCAAAGTTGTGGTCCCCGCTGCAGTGTGACAACAGTGACTGACATCTCAGGCCTGACGTGACCGCAGAGCCTCTGAAGTCCTAGTACTGTGAGCTCGGAGCACTGTGTCACCGACGTTTGTGACAACTGACTTGACCACGGCCTGTGGCCCCTTGTTGTGACTGCGACCCAGAGAGGTCGTCCCATTGCGTCTTGATCTGCTGGACTCATCGACCACACCGGATCGTAAGGAACTGATGCCTCACCGCCGCCGCCGCCTCTCTTCCACTGCCTTCATAAGGAACCGATGTCTCACCTCCTCTACGTAGCAGTAAGGATCTGAAGCCTCACCTCCTGTGCAGCAGTACAGAACCAATGCCGCACCGGCTCCAGCGACGCCTCACCTCCCCGACTCCCTGCCACGTCTTTGACTCTGCCTTGTTTATAAGGTACTGTACCTGGGGTCTATGTGACCAGTGCCTCACTGTTGGAAACGACTCTGTCACAACGCCATGATAGCACCAGTTGGAGCTATTGATTTTCTAAGCATTTTATTTAAGTTTAACATTTAACATTTTTTATCTTTGTTTTTTGTCATTTTGGTATTCTTTTAGTTAGATCAATATCGGGCCACATTGCCTCACTTGTTGTTCCAGTCCAAGATTTCTGTGACCAAGGAAGGAAGTGCTCATCAGAATAGTCAAAGGGCTGCTGTGCAACTAGGGCTGGTGTCTCCTGGCTTCCCATCTCCCATAGGTGATGGGACTTTACCTGAAGTCTGGAATACTTTGTGGAGAATATGTGTTCCTGTCTTAAAGCACCTAGAAGTCTCCCTGTCTGCTGAGAGAGGTAAGCAGCGTGGCTACCCATCAAGAGGACAGAGTGTTCAGAAAGGAGCGAGCTGCTGTGGTTGTGCTAACGCGTCCCTTTCTAGTTAATTTATTCACCCTGGGACTCGTTTTAGGCCAATGAATCTTTTGACCCTGATTGAAGACACCTTAGGACGAGATAACTGATTAACATGTCAATCAATATGTCAATAACATCATCAATAAGACTCAGAAACCACCATGACCTTTCAGTCATGAATAACCACACCAGTTTAGTACGATTTTGTGATGTTTGTTCCCTATTGATTACAATTCAACTAGCAAGTTTATTAGTCTCATAACCATGAAACACATAGGCATTGTCATAATATGGCAACTCGAATATGATTTCATCAAAGCCAAGATCACAAACATTAGAACATAGCACGACGTCAACATAGGTTAACCTTAGCAGAGTATCATTTGCACATTATTCAACAAAGCATTGAATCAGTCATTTGTCTATTTGCGTCCGTTAAGTGAACCCCTTAACTAACCTCTAATTAGCATTGGCATGTTGGGCTTCATGCAAAATAATTTGGTAACACTAACTTGGAAAACATCAAAACATGTTCTCTGTCAAAAGAATCAGTTGGTACCTAGAAAGGAAAGGCAAACGGACAATTACAATTTCATCATCATATAGTTACCCTCCGTATTGGGTCAGCATACAGGTTCAGTCTTCGTCCTCAGGACATCAGTTGATTCGCCATCAGACAGGGAATGCAGCAAGACGGGTAAGAAGGGACACTTGCCTCAGAAGGAGGAAAAGTATATAACGAGCAAGATAAGGACAAGGATGATTTGAAGAACCAAACAGCAAAGTCTCTATGCAGAGTGACAAAGTTGTACAGTTGTACAGTCCCCTAATTTCCGATTGGATGGGGTTGGTACCCCATTATCTCCATCCAATAAGTTTCCAATGATTTCATCGAATTTGTCACCCAATAACAGTTCTCACGTAGTTTATTGGTTCTTATGATTGACCTCTCCAGCGGGCAGAATGTCTGGTACGATTTCATACTCTAGTGGTCCTCTTCGCATCTTCAGTCAGTAGGTCCATTGTTTGTACCGGTTTAGGCGACCTTGTACCTGTTCTAGTCTACACTGTTGCATTCGGCAAAAATGTTTCACTGAGCAAGTCGAATTTCATGGGAACTGATCTACTATGGTTACATTCAGCTTCTAGTTTTTGGAAAAGTACGAGTAAATGTGCTACAGCAAGTCAGCACACTGCGCGTTAGAAAAACACATTTAAGATAAAAACCGAGCAGCTAGGCCTCAACTCATGCTAACTAAAGCCTAATCATTTATTAGGCAAACCTTAACATATAGGGGGTCATTACAACCCTGGCGGACGGTGTTAAAGCGGCGGTAAGACCGCAAACAGGCCGGTGGACAAAAAAAGGGAATCATGACCCTGGCGGAAACCGCCAACACAGACAGCCACTTTAACACACCGCCCGCCACGGCGGTACAGACAAGCAGCGCGGCGGTCACCGCCAACAGACAGGCAGAAGACAATGTACCGCCCATAGTATCACAACCCGCCAATCCGCCACCTTTTCCGGGGCGGTTTCACGGTGGATAAAAACATGGCGGAAACAGTTTCTGCAATGGGAAAACGCTCACCTGAACATATCCCACGAGGAAGGAGGATGCCATGGAGCCGGAATTACAAATCCTACCGGCCCTTGTATTCCTACTCATCTACGAAGATCAACGCCGGCGCCGGCAAAGACAACAGTGAGTACTGCACCTACGACATAGGGGAGGGGGGAGGCAAAAGTCAGGGGGACACACACGCAACACCCCCACCCTCGCATATTACAACACACATACCAATGCATTTAGTAACATCACAGTAACAACCCACAACCCCCCGGAAGAATGGAAAGACAAAACAAAATCAGTTCAAACATTGTAATGTATCAATATAAATGTCTCAAATATATACAGATATATTATAAAATCAGTCAAAAGTATATACATTACGAGAAGTAGTGCAGATATGCACATATCATTGTCCGTGCACCACTAGTCCAAAAATGCATGGGCGAGGCACACACAAGATAGCTGTCCACAAATGGAGAGAACACTGCTGGGGCATCAGAGAGAAATACAACAGGCACCTCAGGGGGAAAGGAGGGGGGGGCACCTCAGACGGATGAATGCAAAGCCAGATCCACAACGGGGCTCCATGCCCCTTTATGTATCCTGGGGAGTGCAAAGCCACAGTCTCTCAAGTCTCTACAGTGGGTGGCTTGCCCATTGTTCCATCCTGGGGAGTGCAAAACCACAGTCTCTCAAGTCTCTACAGTGGGTGGCTTGCCCACTGTTCCATCCTGGGGAGTGCAAAGCCACAGTCTCTCAAGTCTCTACAGTGGGTGGCTTGCCCACTGTTCCATCCTGGGGAGTGCAAAGCCACAGTCTCGCAAGTCTCTACAGTGGGTGGCTTGCCCACTGTTCCATCCTGGGGAGTGCAAAGCCACAGTCTCTCAAGTCTCTACAGTGGGTGGGTTGCCCACTGGACCATCCTGGGGAGTGCAAAGCCACAGTCTCTCAAGTAGATAACATCCTCCACTGGTTCTGGAGGGGAACTGGTGCCCAGAGTGCTTCATCCTGTGAAGGACAGACAGAGTGGATGGATCTTTCCACTGGTTCTGGAGGGGGACTGGTGCCCAGACTGGATTAGTCTCCCCGTGACAGTTCCTGTCCCGTCACTGTCCCAGCTGCACATGGGACAACGATGCTTGATGTGGCGCTCTTTTCCTTCTTCAGCAGTGCATGCCCTGTTCAGCTGTGCTTGCCCTGTTCAGTGGTGCTTTGCCATGGCGGTCTCTGGACTGTTCAGCGGTGCTTTGCCATGGCGGTTATGGACTGTTCAACGGTGCTTTGCCATGGCGGTCTCTGGACTGTTCAGCGGTGCTTTGCCATGGTGGTCTCTGGACTGTTCAGCGGTGCTTTGCCATGGCGGTCCTGGACTGTACAGCGGTGCTTTGCCATGGCGGTCTCTGGACTGTTCAGCGGTGCTTTGCAATGGCGGTCTCTGGACTGTTCAGCGGTGCTTTGCCATGGCAGTCCTGGACTGTTCAGCGGTGCTTTGCCATGGCGGTCTCTAGACTGGGCATTGGTGTGTGGCATGACGTTCTCTGGACTGGGCATTGGTGTGTGGCATGACGTTCTCTGGACTGGACATTGGTGTGTGGCATGACGTACTCTAGACTGGGCATTGGTGTGTGGCATGACGCTCCCTCATTGCCCAGCGGGGCTGTGGCTGCCGGGGCCCTCCTGGGCACTGACTCTGGCGGTGGCCTCCTGACCAGTGACGATACTTGGGCCCTCCTGGGCACTGACTCCGGCGGTGGTCTCCTGACCAGGGACAATACTTGGGCCCTCCTGGGCACTGACTCCAGCGGTGGTCTCCTGACCAGTGACGATGCTTGGGCCCTCCTGGGCACAGACTCCGGCGGTGGTGTCCTGACCAGTGACGATACTTGGGCCCTCCTGGGCAATGACTCCGGCAGTGGCGGTGGTCTCCTGACCAGTGACGATACTTAGGCCCTCCTGGGCAATGACTCCGGCGGTGGCGGTGGTCTCCTGACCAGTGACGATACTTGGGCCCTCCTGGGCACTGACTCCGGCGGTGGTCTCCTGACCAGTGACGAGACTTGGGCCCTCCTGGGCACTGACTCTGGCGGTGGTCTCATGACCAGTGACGACGGTGCAGGTGCTGGCGTCCCGGCCGCCGGGAAGGATGCCGGCCTTCTCCGCCGTGATGCTCAGACTAGGCTGTGCAGACTTCTTCTGGCCCTTCCCCACCTTTGGAGGAGTCACAGCTGACTCTGCAATCCCCCTGGGACCTCTGTGAGCAGTTTTGCCTCCAGGAGTCTTCACCCGGTCCTGTCGGCCCCTTTCCAACTTCAGATGCTTTACAGGGGGTGGACTGGCAGTGCCTTGGCTCTGTGTCACACTGCCTGCCCTGGTGGCCGGTGCACTCCACACACCTGTAACACGCACCACTGGTACTGGAGGCTTTTTGGCTGAGGCACTACGACGGGACTGATGAATTGGAGGGGTGGGGCAAAAAGGTAAACTTTGCAGAGGGACAGTTTCTGACGAACACTGGGATGGGTAGCTGGAGGGGGTCTGGGAGTGGAGGAAGAGGAGGTGGTTGTAGGAGGTGTCACTTTAGGTGTTTTGTGTGCAGGTGCAGGTACTGGAGGCTGTCGTGAGGTGGATGGATGTTGGGTGTGTGGGTGCCTGCGTTTGTGTACTTTGGGAGGGGGCATCACAGACACACTGGGAGAGGACACAGGGGATGTGTAAATGGTAGTGGAGGTGGTGAGTGCAGGTGAGCGGGGTGTGGTGCAGGGTGTTCTGGTGCGAGTCCTGGTGTCTGTAGATGTAGTGCATGCAGGTGAGAGTGTAGACGATACTTGGAGGGAGAAGGCAGACGCCGAGGAGCAGGACACAGTGGAGGCGGTGGATGATGCTGTGTCTGCATGTGGGTGATGCTTGTGTGTGTGCTTGTGGGTTGTGTGGTGCCTATGTTTGCCAGAGCTACTTTTGTGTGTTGAGGTGTGTGCATGCTTGTCTGATGGTGTGGTTGGGATAGGCTGGGGTACAGGGGATTGGATCTGGGTGGAGGAAGTTGGAGGGGGGAGGCTAGACACAGGGACAATGGCTGCCATCAGTGCTGAGGCCAGAGATTGCAGGGTTCGATGAAGGGCAGCCTGACCAGAATGAATGCCCTCCAGGAATGCATTACTTTGTTGCAACTCTCGTTCTACACCCTGGATGGCATTCACAATCGTAGACTGCCCAACAGTGAGTGACCTGAGGAGGTCAATGGCCTCCTCACTGAGGGCAGCAGGGATGACTGGGGCAGGGCCTGAGGTGCCTGGGGCGAAGGTGATGCCCACCCTCCTGGGTGAGCGGGCACGGGGCGATCGCTGAGGGGCTGCTGGGAGGGCGGTGCTGGTAGGGGAGGTGGCGGCTGTACCTGTAGAAGTGGGGCGCACAGATGGTGCTGCCACCACAGGGGAGCTCCCATCGGAGGACGAGTCCATGTCACTGGTTGGTGATCCGGTGGCCGACGTGAAGCTCCCCTCGCCCTCCGTCCCACTGGTGCATTCAGAGTCCGTGGTGTGGCCCTCCATGGCCATGTGGGATGCAGCTCCCTCGTGCTCCGGTGCCACTGTACCTCCGCCTGATGATGCTGATGCACAAAAAAACAGGGAGAGCAGAAAAGGGGGAGGGGGGAGACAGAAGAAAGACAGGTTGAGTGCATGGCATACCGCTACCGTTAGCGGACAATACAGACACAGCAGCCCCCTGCACTACGCCGTGCTCCTGGCCTCTACAGATGCAATTTCTGGGATCTGGCCTACATGGCTATGGTGGACATCTGCACACATGGATGCCACAGGGGCATGTATACCTGTACTTGGCACTCTACTGCGGTGGGGTAGAGTGCCACATGGCCTGCATTACGGAGGGGCCTAGCCTACATATTTCTGCATGGCCTAGGTACACCCACAGCCCTCCTCCCTCAGCCAGCCCCTCCACTGCGTGCCAAGTACCGAGAATGAGCTTGTACTCACCCCCTTGTGTCTGCTGTGATGCCCTCAAGCGCCCATCCAACTCCGGGTAGGCCACCGCCAGGATCCTGAACATCAGGGGGATCATGGTGCGACGGGCACCCCTCCCACGTTGGGAGGCCATCCCCAGCTGACCCTCCGCCGTCTTCTTGCTACAGCGGCAGATGTTCTCCCATCTTTTCCGGCAGTGGGTGCCCCGTCTCTGGTGGACCCCCAGGGTCCGGACGTCCTTGGCGATGGCACGCCAAATGTCCTTCTTCTGGTGGGTGCTGACCTACATGACATGCACAAGGGAAGAAGAGAAGTCATTACCAACTGCACCGTCGATGTGAGTATCCCCCCTCCCTACCCTAGCCATGTGGCACATGCATTCACATGCATTAATGTTCCCTGAACTCTGCCCCCTTCCCTCTTACAACCAGCCCTCTCCACCCAGGCCTAGCCCATACAGCGTGCTAACTGTGTACTAACCTGTTGGTCTGGAGGACCATAGAGTAGCCTGTACTGGGGGAGGACCCCGTCTACTAGTTTCTCCAACTCCTGAGCAGTGAAGGCAGGGGCCCATTCCCCAGACGCAGCAGCCATCGTCGCTTCCAGACCGAGGTTACAGCAGCACTTGCAGTGTAGGTCCTCTTCTGTCGAAGATCAGGTATCTAGTGATTGAACAGATAGAAAATGGCGGTGACGTCTGCGGCGGTGACGTCCACTGCGGTGCGTATCATCACCGGTGGCGCACTTGTTCATTGGCTCCTGGGACCCATAGGGTCCAATGTTAACCAATGCAGCATTGCGCCGCGGTCTACGACCGCCTACCGCAACGGTGTGCAACGGCAACGCAGTTACCCCACAATCCCATTGTCCCAGTTTAGAGGTCAGGCAGCCGCCATTTCAGTGGCCCACATGGCTTCATTTACTTCTGCGTCACACAGAGCTAGGCCTACACTCAACACACATACAGGAAGGGTTTTGTGTTTGGTGTCGTGTTCTGTGTAACTGTGGGTACATACCTGGAAAAAAGTTGACTCTGTGGTCGCTGTTGTCCTTCCTAGGCACCGTCAGTTGGGACAATTGAGAAGATGGCGGAATCCTCCGGTGTACCGAACGCTGGTGGACCTGTTGACAATGGAGGAGCGACATTTAATCGTCACCTACAGGTTTGACCGTGCCACTATCCAGGAACTATGTACCCAGTTGGAGCCAGACCTGATGTCACCAATCCACCATCCCACAGGAATCCCCCTGCGTGCAGGTGCTGTCAGTGCTCCATTTCCTTGCAAGTGGGTCTTTTCAGACAACTGTGGCCATGGCATCAGGGATGTCCAAGCCTATGTTTTCCAACGTGTTGTCCAGAGTGTTGTCTGCCCTGCTGAAACACGTAAGGAGATACATCATTTTCCCTCAGGTGGAGGATTTGCCTACAGTGAAAGGTGACTTCTATGCCCTTGGACATATCCCCAACGTCATAGGTGCCATTGATGGGACCCATGTAGCTCTGGTCCCCCCCCACAGGAGTGAACAGATGTACAGGAACAGGAAGAGTTATCATTCGATGAATGTCCAGATGGTCTGTTTGGCAGACCAGTACATTTCTCAGGTTAATGCAATGTTCCCAGGCTCTGTGCATGACGCCTACATCCTGCGGAATAGCAGCATCCCTGATATGATCGGTCAACTCCAGAGGCACCGTGTATGGCTATTGGGGGACTCTGGCTACCCCAACATTTCCTGGCTATTGACCCCAGTGAGGAATCCCAGGGCAGAGGAACGGTACAATGATGCCCATGGGCGGACTAGGAGGGTGATCGAACGCACCTTCGGCCTCCTTAAGGCCAGGTTCAGGTGACTCCATATGACAGGTGGATCCCTATTCTACTCACCGAAAAAGGTGTGCGACATCATCGTGGCCTGCTCCATGCTCCATAATTTGGCATTGCGACGCCAGGTGCCTTTTTTGCAGGAGGATGATCCAGATGACGGTGTTGTGGCAGCTGTGGAGCCTGGGGAGCCTGTGGACAGTGATGAGGATGAAGCTGAGGAAGAAGAAAACGACAACAGGGATTCAGTCATACAGCAATATTTCCAGTGACACACAGGTGAGGACGTTTTCTGGTTTTACATTACATTAACTTTCACACGTCTACCTCTATCCTGTACCTCCATTTCACTCACTATTTGTTAATTGAGTTGTACCCTTCCATTTCAGTTTCACAAGTGTGATAACCTACGTGTCAACTGCTTGCATCATTGAAGGGCTTGTGATGTGTGACATTGGTATGTTGGCCTTCCAATGGGTAACCCATTATGACACTGTTATAGATAATACAAAGTTACAAATCATAGACTGACTCCAGATTTTTTTGTGTTTCAAGGGTGTTTATTTAAGTGCTCAAAAAATGAAGTGGGGTTGTAAACTGGTGATGGGGGATGGTGGAGGAATGTCCATGGCAGAGTCCAGTCTATCAGTCTCACAGGTACACTGCACATCTGGGCATTGGAAGTGGAGCTGGGGCATTTCCGATTTGGACAGGGTGACAAAGTGGGACAGTGGGGGGACAATCAGGGTGGTCTTATTTCCTGGCGGGGGTCTTGCCATCGTGCTCTGTCCTGTTCCTGGATCTCAGGGACCGCTTGTGGGGTGGTTCGCCGTCTGCAGGGGGTGGGGTGCTGGTGTGGTGGTCCTGTGGCGGGGCATCCTGTCCACTAGCGCCGGCAGAGGTGGTGGGCAGTTCGTCGTCCTGGCTAGTGTCAGGGGCCCCTTGGAGTGCCACGGTGTCCTTCAAGGTCTTTTGAATGTCCGTCAGCACCCCTACGATGGTGCCCAGGGCGGAGCCGATGGTCCTGAGCTCCTCCCTGAACCCCAAATACTGCTCCTCCTGCAGACGCAGGGTCTCCTGCAACTTGTTCAGGACCGTTGCCATCGTCTCCTGGGAGTGGTGGTAGGCTCCCATGATGGAGGAGAGGGCCTCATGGAGAGTAGGTTCCCTTTGCCTGTCCTCCCTCTGTTGCACAGCAGCCCTCCCATTTCCCCGGTGTTCCTGGGCCTCCGTTCCCTGGACCGTGTGCCCACTACCACTGCCCCCAGGTCCCTGTTGTTGTTGGGGTGGTGCGTTACCCTGGGTGCCCTGTAGTGGTGGACACACCGCTGATTGACCTGTCCTGGGTAGGGAGGTTTGGGCCCGCTGGGTGGGTGCTGTGCTGGTGTTACCAGAGGGTGGAAGCTCGGTGTTGGGCTGTGGCTGGGCAAGGGGAACCGACTGTCCTGAGGGTGGAGTGGTGTTGTCTGGACCCTCTGGTGTGGTGACGTTCCTTAGGGTTCCTGCAGGGGTATAAGAACATGATTATTGCATGTGTGTGTTTCATGGTGTGCAATGGTTGGGTGTGCAGGCATTCCTGTGTGGGGGCTTGTGTGCTGATGGTTGGGGGGGTGTTCTGGGTATGTGCAGTGGGCATGCTTTAGTGATGGGTGTCCATGCTTAGTTGTGTCAAGCAGGGCTTGGGGTTGGGATGGGTGGTTAGTGTCATGGGTACATTAGTGAGGATTTGGAGTGATAACGGAGGGGGTGAGGGTGGGGGTGTGTGATAGCATTCAGGTAGGGTGGGGGATGTGATAGTTAAGATTTGACTTACCAGTGTCCGTTCCTCCAACGACTCCTCCGAGGCTCTCAGGATGCAAGATGGTCAAGACTTGCTCCTCCCATGTTGTTAGTTGTGGGGGAGGAGGTGGGGGTCCACCGCCAGTCCGCTGCACCGCGATGTTGTGCCTGGAGACCGTGGAACGCACCGTCCCCCATAGGTCGTTCCACCTCTTCCTGATGTCCTCCCTATTTCTTGGGTGCTGTCCCACGGCATTCACCCTGTCCACTATTCTGCGCCATAGCTCCATCTTCCTGGCTATTGACATGTGCTGTACCTGTAAGCCAAATAGCTGTAGCTCTACCCGTAGGATTTCCTCCACCATGACCCTGAGCTCCTCCTCGGAGAAGCGGGGGTGTCTTTGGCGTGACATGGGGTGGTGTGGGTGATGTGTGGGGTGGTGTATGTGGTGATGAGTACGGTGAGTGTAGTGGTATGAGGTGTTTTGTGCTTGGATGTTGTGTGGGTGATGGTGTTGTGTGCCTCGTGTGATCGGGTTGTCAATAGCTGTGCTCTATCTCTCGCCTTCTCTCAGAATTTTTGGTTGTAGGGGTTTGTGGGTGATGTGGGTGTGTTTTTTATATTGTGTTGGGTGTGTGGGAGTGGTGTGTGTATGTGTATCAGGTGTGTGTATTTTGAATTGTCCAATGTGGCGGTGTTTTGGAGCTGTGTGAGTATTTTGAGCTCGGCGGTGTGTACCGCCAATGGAATACCGCGGTTGTAAGACCGCCGCGTGGATTCGTGGGTCGTAATAGCATGGGCGTGTTTCTGTTGGCGTGGAGGCGGAGGATTTGTTTCCGCATGTTTATCGCTGACCTTTGGTGTGGCGGTGTTGTGTGGGTGTCTGAATTTCGGCGGATTCCGAGATGTGTGTCATAATAACTGTGGAGGTCTTCCGCCGCCGCGGCGGTGTATTGGCGGTCTTCTGCACGGCGGTAAGCGCCTTATACCGCCAATGTTGTAATGAACCCCTAAGTTCACATATGTAATAGATCACAGGGATCGCTGGATCCTGTCCATTTAACATGAACGTTCATTTACTCTGAAACAAAAACACATGCCTGCATTCACTTGTTCCCACAAATAAAGTGTCATGATCAGATTTTGGCCTATATATACAAAGCCTTCCTACATGTAATGCATCTATAGCTAATTTGCCCTGTGTCTTTATTGCACTATAAGCATAATCATTTGCAAACGTCGTTTTTCTAATCCCTTTTCTAGGCTTTCCTTTAATGATTTTCATCTATCATCAGCGTGATTGTAACCGGGCATCCGTCGACGCCGGTACACGCGCGCTGATGGAGCCCGTATCAATATACCCCGGGGGCACTCAAGAGAGCCCCGGAGGGGTGACGTCAGACTTAGAAGGCGTCTCGTCGGACAGAAAAAGAGAAGACGGACGAAGTGAAGATCGTCAGAGAGAGCAGGAAGAGACCCGAGAGACGCTGACCGAAGGAAGAGAAACGCCGGAGCTACAGGATGTCGGAGGAAAGCGCAATGCCGCAGGAGGAACGCCGGAGAAGAAAGGAGGCCACAGGCCGCCTCCCGCCATTCCCGGAAAGAAGTTGGGAGATCACGAAGGGGTCAGCCACGTCCCCGGAGGGGCGTGGCAGCCACAGGTACGTTCGTACCCATCCTGGGGTTTCTGGCCGGCTTGGTTAAGGGGAAAGAAACCAAGGGAGGGGAAGACTGGGAGCGAGGAGGGGTGATCTTATAAAGAAGGGGAAACATACTGAACCCTCCCTAACCTCACTGTAAGGGGAAGCCCGTCATAAGAAAAAAAAAGATAAAAAGTAAAGAGAGAGAAAAGAAACTAGGAGACTCACTGGAAGGTGACACACTGTGCAAGAAAGTCATCCTACCACTACCCCACACCTCCCTTCCCTCCCACCAACCTATTAACTTTATTCAGCCCCTGCCTTACCTCTACACTTACCTGTTTTCCCGCTCTTCTTTTGTTTTGGGGAAACCTGGGCTGCTGCCACGAGGGAAAAGACCGGACCTCCTTCGATTCAGGAACAGGCAACACCGGAATCTCGTTTGAAAACCCTGTCAGAGAGAGAAAAGAACCCGGAGGAATATAATTAAAAGCCGACCTGAGACATAAGAACTAAAAAGACAGCCATAATTAATTATAAATAAATCACTTTTCCACTCAAACCTGCGTCTATAGAGTTATTCCAATATCCCTTCCACCTGGAGGTAAAGAACCCATTACAGTGGTGTCAGAAGTGGGATATTGGAATAGGCGACAGGACTGACTGAGACCATGGAGGGTACTCCCACCATAGCGGACATGATGCAGCAATTGGCGGAGGGACAGAGACATCTGCAGATCGTGTGGGAGGAACAACAGAAAGAAGCAAAAGTGGAAAGAGAGGCACTACAAAGCGCTCTCAAAAGTCAGGCCACTATCATGGCCAACAATCAGTTGGTACATGAGAATGAATTAAAAACCTTAACAGATACCATTGCGGCCACCAGAGTACATCCGAATGTACCCAGCTCCGTCTTACAAAGGTATCAGGAAGGCGAAGATCCGGACGCCTTTTTTACCAACTTTGAACGGGTTGCTACTTCCGCCACCTGGCCTCAGGATAGGTGGGGCCAGTATCTCGCCCCTTTGTTAACCGGGACTCTCCAAGCAGCTTATCAAGCGGTAAACCTGGGAGGTACAATGCCCTATCAAGACATTAAAAAGAGCATCCTGGAGCGGGTGGGCTTTGAAACAGAACATTACAGGGTCAGGTTTAGGAAAGCCAAGTGGGACCATCCGAGAATCCCAGGGCATTATATTTTCGGATAAAAGATTTGGGTCTTAAATAGTTAGGACCCATAGGATCTAATAGGGAAGATATTATCGAGGCCATCCTCTTGGAACAAGATCTAGATGCCCTACCTACCCATACCCGCAACTGGATCAAACAACACCCGAGTCCTGACATGAACACTACCATTGAGTTGGCCTGTGCTTTCCACCGTTCCCTCGAGTTTAAGACACCCCTCCCTCGCACAACGCCTACCCCCATCCGACAGAACCTCGGACAAACCGCGTCCATGGGGCGAAGACCGGTAGAATACCCAGGTAAATCACGAGGGGCAAGAGACCGTATGTACAGCAACCCCAATGTTATAGTTGTGGGGAATGGGGCCATATAGCCAGGGTTTGTCACCTGAAAACTAAGAAACCAGAGCCTATGGAAATAGGAATTACTAGAGGGAGGGTCTTCTTTACAGGGGGAAAAGATACTCAATACAAGAAAGAGCTTTTCATCAATGAGAGACTAACTGTGGCACTTATCGATTCCGGATGTAGTCAGTCCGTAATCAGGGCGGATTTGATAGACAGCCATACCTTCACTCCGGGACTTACTTTCTCCATTTGTTGTATACATGGGGAAACAAAAGAGTATCCCATGACTTGGGCCACCCTTTCATGGGAGGGAAAGGAAACCCCCATAAGGACTGGAGTGGTTGAACGATTGGTTGAAGAAGCCATCATAGAAACAGACTTCAAAGACTTTTCGATACTTTTGGATAGCACAAGGAATAAAGAGGACACGAGTTCCTGGTGGAGGAGCGCCCCCTTTTCTACCATACAAATACAACCCCAGGCTATTCGGTATAAACCTACGACGAAAGAAAAACGAGAAACAAGGAAACTCTATGGAAAAGGGGACTCGACCTACAATAGGGTAATTACACGGGTCCATACCCTCACTGGTCTTCCCCTCTTCCGTATTTGTCAAAGGGAAGATCCTAGTTTGATTAATGCCTGGAAGACCGCCCGACCCCGAACCCCTGGCGATAAGGGCCATTCTTTTACTATAATTAAGAATTTGTTATATCGAATCACTAGCAATGAAAGGCAAGAAAAGAAACAACTACTAGTTCCTGAACCCTACAGGCAGCAGGTGCTACATCTGGCCCATAGTCAGCCGGGTGGTGGTCACTATGGGAGAGAGAAGACAGAAGAGTACCTGTTAAGGAGATTCTATTGGCCTGGGGTCTTTTCTCAGATCAGAAAGTTCTGTCAGCAATGTCCTAAATGCCAATTAGTCGATCCTGGACCAAAGAAAAGAGCCCCATTACAGCCTCTTCCCATTAATGACATACCTTTTTCAAGGATAGGAATGGACATAGTAGGCCCTCTTCTACCTTCCTCTAAAGGCTACCGATATATACTAGTATTGGTAGATTACGCTAGCAGGTACCCCGAGGCCATCTCCCTCACCAGTATTAACATCAAGAGTGTTGCCAATGCAATGATAGGGTTCTTTTCCCGAATAGGTTTTCCCCGAGAGATTTTAACGGACCAAGGTACCCAGTTCATGTCCAAATTAATGGCTCAGATTTGTCAACTTCTGGGAATTAAACAAATAAGGACTGCAGTTTATCATCCACAAACGGATGGGTTAGTGGAGAGATACAACCGCACCCTGAAAACTCTCTTAAAAAAATCGGTTTCAGAGTCAGGTAAGGACTGGGATAGGAAGCTACTGTTAGTATTATATGCCATCAGGACACATGAGCAATCCTCCACGGGACATAGTCCTTTTGAATTGGTGTTCGGACGACAGACTAGAACATTATTAGACATGGCAGCGGAGTTATGGGAAGAGGATGATGATGGGGAAAAATCCCTTTTGGAATATACAGGGAGTGCAGAATTATGAGGTAAGTTGTATTTTTGAGGATTAATTTTATTATTGAACAACAACCATGTTCTCAATGAACCCAAAAAACTCATTAATATCAAAGCTGAATATTTTTGGAAGTAGTTTTTAGTTTGTTTTTAGTTTTAGCTATGTTAGGGGGATATCTGTGTGTGCAGGTGACTATTACTGTGCATAATTATTAGGCAACTTAACAAAAAAATATATACCCATTTCAATTATTTATTATTACCAGTGAAACCAATATAACATCTCAACATTCACAAATATACATTTCTGACATTCAAAAACAAAACAAAAACAAATCAGTGACCAATATAGCCACCTTTCTTTGCAAGGACACTCAAAAGCCTGCCATCCATGGATTCTGTCAGTGTTTTGATCTGTTCACCATCAACATTGCGTGCAGCAGCAACCACAGCCTCCCAGACACTGTTCAGAGAGGTGTACTGTTTTCCCTCCTTGTAAATCTCACATTTGATGATGGACCACAGGTTCTCAATGGGGTTCAGATCAGGTGAACAAGGAGGCCATGTCATTAGATTTCCTTCTTTTATACCCTTTCTTGCCAGCCACGCTGTGGAGTACTTGGACGCGTGTGATGGAGCATTGTCCTGCATGAAAATCATGTTTTTCTTGAAGGATGCAGACTTCTTCCTGTACCACTGCTTGAAGAAGGTGTCTTCCAGGAACTGGCAGTATTACTGGGAGTTGAGCTTGACTCCATCCTCAACCCGAAAAGGCCCCACAAGCTCATCTTTGATGATACCAGCCCAAACCAGTACTCCACCTCCACCTTGCTGGCGTCTGAGTCGGACTGGAGCTCTCTGCCCTTTACCAATCCAGCCACGGGCCCATCCATCTGGCCCATCAAGACTCACTCTCATTTCATCAGTCCATAAAACCTTAGAAAAATCAGTCTTGAGATATTTCTTGGCCCAGTCTTGACGTTTCAGCTTGTGTGTCTTGTTCAGTGGTGGTCGTCTTTCAGCCTTTCTTACCTTGGCCATGTCTCTGAGTATTGCACACCTTGTGCTTTTGGGCACTCCAGTGATGTTGCAGCTCTGAAATATGGCCAAACTGGTGGCAAGTGGCATCGTGGCAGCTGCACGCTTGACTTTTCTCAGTTCATGGGCAGTTATTTTGCGCCTTGGTTTTTCCACACGCTTCTTGCGACCCTGTTGACTATTTTGAATGAAACGCTTGATTGTTCGATGATCACGCTTCAGAAGCTTTGCAATTTTAAGAGTGCTGCATCCCTCTGCAAGATCTCTCACTATTTTTGACTTTTCTGAGCCTGTCAAGTCCTTCTTTTGACCCATTTTGCCAAAGGAAAGGAAGTTGCCTAATAATTATGCACACCTGATATAGGGTGTTGATGTCATTAGACCACACCCCTTCTCATTACAGAGATGCACATCACCTAATATGCTTAATTGGTAGTAGGCTTTCGAGCCTATACAGCTTGGAGTAAGACAACATGCATAAAGAGGATGATGTGGTCAAAATACTCATTTGCCTAATAATTCTGCACTCCCTGTACCAGCAATTTAAAATCCTGATTACAAACTGTATGGGAAGACGTAAGGGAACATATAGAAAGAGCCCAGGGTAAGCAAAAGCAATATTACGATAGGAACACACAAATGCGAACCTTAGCAGAAGGGGACAGGGTGTTAGTACTTCTACCCAGTTCCGACAACAAACTGTTGGCAAAATGGCAGGGACCATATAAGGTGATAGGAGTAGTAACCCCTGTTACCTATAACATCCAACTAACTGCTAATCCCAAAAGATCCCAGATCTTTCACATCAATCTGCTAAAAAAATGGGAAGAACCTATGGTAGACCAGACAGCTGGATATTTAGTTAATACGGTTAAGGAACTGGAAATAGGATGGTGTCCCACAGACCGCCCTTCTGAAGACGAGGTACCCCAAAGAAATACAGAAATCTCATTCCAACAGAATAGCCAGTTAACCTAATTACTCAACGATCATAACCAAGTATTTTCCCCGATACCGGGTAAAACCAAGTTAGTACAGCACCAAATTATAACTCAACCTGGTAAAATAGTCAGGTTACGACCATATCGTATTCCCGAAGCTAGGAAAATTTTAGTGGAAAAAGAAATAGAGAAAATGTTAGACCTAGGTATTATAGAGCCCTCACAAAGCCCCTGGTGTTCTCCGGTGGTGTTAGTACCAAAGCCGGATGGATCTATACACTTTTGTACTGACTTCAGACAGGTCAATGCCGTATCCCAATTTGATACTTACCCCATTCCTAGGGTAGACAAACTCATAGAAAGATTAGGGAAAGCCAAATATATGTCTACCCTAGACTTGAAAAAAGGGTACTGGCAGATTCCTTTAGCACCAAAGGATAAAGAAAAAACGGCATTCTCTACCTCCTCAGGCCTATATCATTTTAATGTTCTCCCTTTTGGGTTACACGGGGCACCAGCCACCTTTCAACGTCTCATTGATACCATATTATGACCTCATACCAGATACGCAGCCGCCTACCTGGATGACATCGTTATTTATAGCGAAACTTGGGACGACCATTTGTCACATTTAAACAAGATATTTACAGTCCTACAAAAGGCGGGTTTGACAGCCAACCCCTCCAAAAGCCGACTAGCGTTTAATGAGATCTCGTACCTGGGGTATCACATAGGAAGAGGTATCAATAAACCACAAATGAATAAAGTAGAGGCCATTCTCCGCATAAAAACACCTACCACGAAAAAGGAGATACGTTCGTTTCTAGGCCTAGTGGGTTACTATCGGAGATTTATACCGCACTATTCCACATTGGCCGCTCCCCTGACGGATCTCCTAAAGAAAGGTCAGCCCAAAAATATTACGAATCTCAACCCGGTCCAGTCACATAGTTACCATACCTTACAAAGGTGTCTTACTACCCAACCGGTATTAAAATGTCCTGATTTCGATCTCCCGTTTCACCTGCAAACGGATGCCTCCGACGTGGGTCTGGGGGCCGTTTTTTTTCAAAAAGATGAGGAAAACGTGAGCCATCCTGTAGTCTTTATTAGTCGCAAGCTTTTTCCAAGAGAACAGGGATATCCAATTATTGAACGGGAGTGTCTGGCCATCAAGTGGGCGATTGAGAGCCTGCAGTATTACCTCCTAGGAAGGTCTTTCCTGCTGTACACAGACCACGCTCCTCTTACATGGCTCTCGAGATATAAAGATACCAACGTCCGTATTCTGAGATGGTTTATGGAGCTTCAACCTTTTTCCTTCCAGGTTTGCCACCTCCCTGGTGATCTTATGGGTCAGGCTGACTATTTGTCCCGGTTCCTGGGCCCTCTGGGTCTCGAACAGCCCCATTCAGGGGAGGGGATGTGTAACCGGGCATCCGTCGACACCGGTACACGTGCGCTGACGGAGCCCGTATCGATATACCCCCGGGGCACTTGAGAGAGTCCCAGAGGGGTGACGTCAGACGCAGAAGGCGTCTCGTCGGACAGAAAAAGAGAAGACGGACGAAGTGAAGATCGTCGGAGAGAGCAGAAAGAGACTTGAGAGATGCTGACCGAAGGAAGAGAAACGCCAGAGCTACAGGACGTCGGAGGAAAGAGCAACGCCGCAGGAGGAACGCCGGAGAAGAAAGGAGGCCACGGGGCGCCTCCCGCCATTCCCGGAGAGAAGTCGGGAGATCACGAAGGAACCAGCCACATCCCCAGAGGGGCGTCGCACCCACAGGTACGTTCGTACCTATCCTGGGGTTTCTGGCCGGCTTGGTTAAGGGGAAAGAAACCAAGGGAGGGGAAGACTGGGAGCGAGGAGGGGAGATCTTATAAAGAAGGGGAAACATACTGAACCCCCCCCTAACCTCACTGTAAGGGGAAGCCCGTCATAAGAAAAAAAAAGATAAAAAGTAAAGAGAGAGAAAAGAAACTAGGAGACTCACGGGAAGGTGACACACTGTGCAAGAAAGTCATCCCACCACTATCCCACACCTCCCTTCCCTCCCACCAACCTATTAACTTTATTCATCCCCTGCCTTACCTCTGCACTTACCTGTTTTCCTGCTCTTCTTTTGTTTTGGGGAAACCTGGGCTGCTGCCACGAGGGAAAAGACCGGACCTCCTTCGATTCAGGAACAGGCAACACCGGAATCTCGTTTGAAAACCCTGTCAGAGAGAGAAAAGAACCCAGAGGAATAGAATTAAAAGCCGACCTGAGACATAAGAACTAAAAAGACAGCCATAATTAATTATAAATAAATCACTTTTCCACTCAAACCTGCGTCTATAGAGTTATTCCAATATCCCTTCCACCTGGAGGTAAAGAACCCATTACAGTGATCTGAGAAGCTCTTTTCTACAGGTGTTAGTAAGCAGGTCAGATTATTGCGGTGGGCATAAGCTGTTCCAATTGTCAGTGTTGGATCAAAGAAATCCCTAACTATTTTTATGTTATGCTCCTTAGCTAATTTATTTAGAAACTCAATCACAGGCACAAAAGAAAATACCACGTCTAGATTAGAGTAAAAGTATTGCACATGTTCTTGATCATAGAATCTCGTTAATAGCAAACTACAGCTTATTCCATATGTAAGTGGCAGACTATGGTAAGTAACCCCTTCTTGTATTGATGAAGGAATCTTTGTGCACACATAGCAATTCTTCGCATCAATTGTGTCAACATAATCATTCAGCAAGCGATAGAAGAAATGAGTAGATAGTTCCCTTTTAGAATTAGTTCCCTCATGCAAGTAATTTGTATCCTGCTCAAACCTCTCCCATGGTGTTAGTGTAGCAGTTTAAGGAGTTGAAGCATTGTTAGTCACACTCTTATCCACCAATGGCATTCCCACAATCACACCTATAATTATTATTGCACACACAATACCCAAAATAGCTCTCAACCAACCACACATCCTACCTCTATTATCATTTCTAGTGTTACTCATGATCTATAAAGAATCAGAGAGCAGAATAAGATAAAGCAAATAATCAACTTGAGGATGATATAAAAGCTCTTTTTTTTTTCTTTCTTCTGCAAGTCTCTTTCTTAGCAAGTATTTACAGCGTTACACTCACTCCCAGGATCCTTTGTCAAATCAGGTTAGCATCTTGTCTGAATTTTGGATTGAACCAATCGATTTTGAATAACCTGATCATTGCGTCTCTCCCAACATGTGCTTGACCATGGTAAAACCTCTCAAATTGTGACAAAAGACTCTTTTGGCTAAACCATTTTCCCCTCCTCTGAAACCCACAAATCATCAGATGTCTGTACACATTGCGTTCTCTGCCAGGAGCGTTTCTCCTCTTTGCTAGCACGTCCCTGCAATGATTTTCTAGTGTGTCAACCACCCTTAATGCATAATTTGAGCATGTTTAATTTTCAGTTTCAGGTAACAATTCCCACTGGTCTTGAAACGATATACAGTTCAATGCACAAAACCTTGCGACTTGATCTGCATATCCATTTCCCATTGACACGAAGTCTTGTGACTTAACATGAGCATTGCATTTTACCACAGCAATTTCAAGAGGTAACTGAATCGCGTGCAACAAATCGTTAATTTTCTCGCCATTTTTCACTGGTAAACCAGAAGAGGTAATGAAACCTCTCTGTGACCACAATTGGCCAAAATCATGTACAATTCCAAATCCATATCTACTGTCAGTATATATAGTGACTTTCAGGTTTTCAGCTGCGTGGCATGCCCTAGTAACAGCAATCAATTCAGCCACTTGAGCAGAGTATACTCTTTCGAGCCAGGAAGCTTCTAAGATACCAGTGATTGTGCACACGGCATACCCAGCTCTCAGTACTCCTACTGAGTCTCTCAGGCATGAACCATCAACAAAGATAATGTAATCATTTTCTTCCAATTGGGTATCTTTAATATCAGGTCTCGGCTTGGTGCACAGATCTGTTACCTCAAGACAATCATGTTCTATCTCCTCAGCATCGTCAATGTCTGCATTTTCAATAGGAAGCAAAGTTGCCGGGTTTAGCACAGTGCACCTTTTTAAGGATACATTTGGTGACCCCAGTATAATTGTTTCGTACTTAGTAAGTCTTGCATTTGTCACATGCTGCATCTTTGTTCGGGTCAACAGGATTTCAACTGAATGTGGGACCATCACTGTTAAAGGATGTCCCATCACTATACCTTCACACTGAGTGAGGCTTTGACCAACTGCTGCAACTGCACACAAACAACCCGGTAATGCTGCTGTGACTGGGTCCAAAGTAGCTGAAAAATATGCTACTGGGCGGTTTGAACCTCCATGGACCGGTGTCAGGACAGACAAAGAAAAAGCATGTCAAAACAGTACAAAAGGCTTTGTGTAATCAGGCATACCTTAAGCTGGTGCCCTGCACATGCTTTCCCTCAGTTCCATGAATGCCTCAGTCTCTTCCTCGGACATGGTTATAGGACCTGGGCCATCCTGAATTTTCTTGACAGTCAATCTCACCAAAGGTTTAGAGATAATCGAGAAGTTGGGAATCCACTGATGACAGTAGCCCACCATTCCCAGAAACATCCTAACGTCTCTCTTTGATGTCGGGGGTTTCATCTGCAATATGGCTGTCACCCTCTCTTTGGATATTTTTCTCGACCCCTTTTCAATCAGGTGACCTAAATACTTCACCTCTTTCTGACAGTATTGCAGCTTCTTTGGGGACACTTTATGTCCATTCTTCCCCAAATGGCTCAGTAAGGCAATTGTGTCTATTCTGCAGCCATCTTTTGTTCTGGACGCAATCAACAAATCATCAATGTACTGTACTAGAGTCAAACTGAAAGGCAATTCTAATGACTTCAAGTCCTTCTTCAATATCTGATTGAAGATGGAAAGTGATTCAGAAAACCCTTGAGGAATTCTACACCAACTGTAAACCTTGTCCAGGGATTTGAAACTGAAAAGAAATTGGCTGTCCTCATGAAGAGGCACCGAAAAGAATGCTTGAGACAGGTCCACAACTGTGAACCACTCTGCATCACACGGAACCTGAAACATAATCACGGCTGTATTTGGCACTATGGGGCAAAATTTTACCACAATCTCATTGATTTTCCTCAAATCTTGAACAATTCGAACCTTCCCACAAGGCTTTTTCAGACCCATTATTGGTGAATTACACGGGCTGCTCATTACTACTTTTACAATGCCTTGTTTTATGAAGTCTGCAATTATCTGCATCACCTGTATAAGGACATCTTGTGCCATATGGTACTGCGGTACCTGGGGAAACACTGCATTTGGCTTCACCTCTACTTTGACGGGTTCTACTCCATTTATTAGTCCCACTTTTTTTCCTGTCAGGTCCCACACCTTGTCTGTCACTGTTCCCTGTAGTTCGAACGGTAAGTCAGTCACGGTGAACATCGTGAATAAGGATATCAAAGGGTATTCATCATTTGCAGTCTCTATCTCTAATTCTGAGATCTGACCATCGTCCCCTTCATCATTACTGTTCGTCTGCACCTTAATCCCTTCATTGGAACATGTAATCAAACACCTCGTTTTACACAGCAAGTCTCTTCCCAGTAGGGATACGGGACTCGAATCACAGTCTACAAATCTATGTAATCCCTGGAAGGTACCAATCTCTACTTGAACCGGATCTGCAATTGGATTTGTCAGGAACTGATTTGCTACTCTGACCACCCTTATGGTACACCCCGAAAGTGGCAATTTCGGAACTTATGCACTTCTGACTGTTGGGCGGGTAGCTCCTGTATCAACTAGGAATGAAACCTTGTGACCCATCACCTTTCTTCCACATAAGGACCCCTCTGATCTACTTCTAAGGACGCTGCAAGCCTGCATTCCTCACTGTCTAAACAATCATCCGACCATTCATCGTTTATCCCATCCTCACCACACAATGGGAACTGTTGTACTGTGTTATTTTGACTCATTGTTTGAGCTGTGACCTGTTGAGGAAGCATCACCTGTTGCTGTCCCATTGGAGCTAATTGTTACGACTCTGTCATCCCATTTCTAGGGGGCGCTGTAAGGGGACTGTCGGAAGCCTGGGAATCACCTTAAACATTTATCTAGAGTCCCTTGCTGACTCCTGTTTGTTTCTCTTTTGGCCATGGTATACTTGTGTAGTACTACAGTTGCTTCCTGGGACTGCAACTCCCATAATGCACAGCCTGGTAGTCAGGAAAACCTGGATTCTTTTTCCCATTGTTTTCTATGGGAGAAGTCCAGTTGCTCCTTTTCACCGGATCCTCTACTCCAGGACTTGCAAGCGTCTGAAATTACACACATCTGAGACCTCTCCTGTGCTGCCCAGCTTGGAACTGCTTATAAGCAGCCATTTCCTCAAGATCCCCGTCGTGCATTGGAGTTCGATTCCTTTGTGTTACAGACCCCTTGTCGGATGGTGTTCCAGTTTTGTTCCTGCGCTGTTCCAGCTTGATCCTGGTTCCTGTTTCTCTGCCCTGTTCCTGATTGTTCCAGCCAGAGTCTGCTCCCAATCTCTTAGCCTTGTACCTGTTTGTTTCTTCGAGAGCCTGCTCCCTGTTTCTCAGCCCTGCTCCTGCCTTGTTTCAGCCTGAACCTGCTCTCTGTTTCCCAGTCCTGTTTACTACTCATTCCTACTCCCTGTATTCCAGTCCTGTCCTTGCCTGTTCCAGCCAGAGCCTGCTCTCAGTTTCCCAGTCCCATCTCTGTTTGTTCCAGCCAGAAGTTTGCACCCTGTTTTTAAGTCCTAGTCCTGCCTTTACTTCAGACTGAGCCTGTTCCCAGTTCTTGCCTCTGCCTCTTTGTTTGTTCCCTTCTGTTTCTGTTTCTTCTTGGTTCTTTGTGTCTGATAAGTGTTCTATCAGTCTTCACCAGTGTATAAGTGTCCTCCTTTGTACTGGGGTTGGCTCCTGGTTTCCAGGAGGCAATTCTAGCCCCCATCCTTGTCTAGTGTTATATGTTGTCTTTTGTGCCTAACAGTGACAGTGTGCTATTGCTGTTTTCTCAGGAATCGCCACTGTGTTTCCAGCTGGACCCACAAGAGCGTGTCCTGTGTATGTAAGTACTATCCTTGTTTGTGCTCTAGGGTCCAGAGACAGAATCACTTCTGCTGCCTCCTTTCTATGGGGCTGGCAGGGTGACTATCTGTAAGAGCAAACTGCACAGAGGCATTGAGATTCCCTGTCACTGTGGGAGGTTCTGCACCTTACTCTGTGTACAACCCCAGCGTGTTTGTCCACTAGTAATCCGTTTCCTATTTGTTCACACAAGGGTTGCTCTGCTTTTACTTTCCTGTTTCCTGTGTCTGTCCTTAGCTGTCCTTTCCGTGTATGCCTTTAGCTGCTCTTCTGCCCCAGTACACTACCTCTTTAGGATATTCAGTGACCTCAAGGGGTGTCCAAACCAGAGTCCTGATCAGACCCGGCCGGAACTGTGACACTAATGGTATCTGCATTTGCTGTCTAGGTACCATGGGAATCTGCTGTTGTGCCTGCTGCATTTGTGCTGGTTGAACACACGGCATTTGCTGCACGGGTTGGAGACCCTGCATCTGCACCATGTTATTCTGAAAGTTCGGGTTTTGACCTCTCATTTTTGAACCCCTAACATTTTGAAATGTACTGACATCTTTGCTTTGTTGAACACCATCCTGCACCACCATTGGGCATTCCAGCTTCCAGTGCCCCACGCCCCCACAAGCTTGACATGGTGGCACCTTTTTCATCCCTTGCACATCATTTTGAACCACAGCAGTATTCAAGTCTGGACCACGGTTCACAAAACCTCCTCGACCTTGACCTCTCGGTTGTGTCTGAAACATGCCATTTCCCTGAGGTTGCTGCTGTACCATCTTCTGTATTCCATTTCCCTGCATCCCTGCTTGCGCTGCCTTAATTTGCATCACCATCACTTTCAACTTCAACTTTCTCTGCTTTAATTCAATCTCGTCACTACAGTAGTTCGCATACTGCAACACCTCATCAATCGGTTTTGCTTGCCAACAGATCAAATAATTCTTAATCATCTGGCTAATCTCTGGTCTCAGCCCTTCGACAAACCTGAACACAAGATGATTCATGTCTTTTGGTTCTATGACCTCAGTGCCACTGTAGTGTTTGAATGCCTTCAACAACCTCTCATAGTAAGCATGTATCGACTCTTTGCCCTCCTGTGATGTTCGATCAATTTTCTGCCAATCAGTCACCTTCGGCAATACTTTCTGCTTTAAAAACTCAATCACCTTATGATAATACCTCACCACTTCAGAAGACGGTGCTCCAGTGACCTTGTCCCTTGCCGGCTCCTCTGTCGGCCAATCCACACCCCTCTTGCACTCAAGCCATAAGTCGTCTGGAACTATAATCTCAAACATCTAGTATTCAAGTCTTCCCAGAGACATTTTGCAAGCTTCACAAACCTGTCCGTCTGCTGATACCACTCTATTGGCTTCTCCCTCAACCTGGGATAATCATTTGTGAATGACAGGATGTCACCCCTGGACCACGGTACATGGACTAGAACCTCTCCAGCTGTCTCTCTCATTGGCAACATCTTTATTGTTCCCATGTCTGGTGCAATTTTTGCCTGCTTTGGTTCCGGGCTGTCACCTTTCTCTTTATCTCTCTTCTTTGCCCATCTGCCTTCCCACTTTTCTAAGGCTCCCCAAATTTGAGCACTCTGCAGTATTTCTTTAAGATGTGCCTTCATCCCAGTGGATCTCATGTGATAAAAGTCTTTAGGTTCGAAGTCTAACCTATAGCTCTTCTTCAAATGCTTAGTATTTTTTTTATCTATGCCATATTTATCCGCCAGGTTTGCCAAACCTCTGATGCACTCTGCTCACTTCCTTGGTTATTTTGGGGCACAGATACCTCAATTCTGCTTCCGTGTTTGACTATAATGTGTTCACCCCCATCGTTCCTTTTACTGATTCGGTGGCTTCTACACCCAGCCTAACAAAATTCAGATATTCTTCCCTTTCTGACCTCTCTGTGGTTACTGTAGTAGTCTGCGGAGTGTTAAGCTTGTCTAACCACACGTTCAATTGTTGCGCTGTTAAGCCTTGCAACTAGACATTTCCAGACTGCATCATTGGTGTCTGTGTCGTATTTGTACTCATTACCTGTGGGGTTAGTGTTCCCAACCCTGCTTGCCTCATCGTCTCCAAAGGAACCCCAATCGGACTAAAGTCCAACAAGGATCTAGACCTGTCAGCTGTCTGTCCTCCCTGTGTCATTCCCTGCAGGTTTCCGGTAGACCCTCCTCTTATTGCCTCTTGGGTCCTTACTCCCTGATCACATACACTAGGTTTACCTTGCGCACACAGCTGTACTGGTGGACCAACAGTAATTAGCAATGATATAGCAGCTGGTGGCTGACCAACTCCCAAACCCTGTGGAGCATTAACTCCCATAGCTTGATTCATTATGGGTGCTGTAGCTACTGATTGCGGTCCTGCAACAGAAGTGTAACTCGGAACCACCTGTTGCTGCGGCTGGGGCAGCAATTGCGTTTTAGGTCTAGAGCTCGCCCCCCACGTCCGCAGCACCAACCTGCTGTCTCCTGCCTCTGACCCCCGCCCACGCTGCTGCTAGCGTGTTCAAGGCCCTCCTCCACCCGCAGGCATCCTCCTGCGCCTCATCCCTGGTGTCTAGTGGGCCCTAGTAAGCTTCACTTGACCCATGTGCCGCTTTCCGCCGTCCTGTAAGTGTTTTTCATATTTTCAGCGCCTTGCCTCCTTGCGCTTCTGCCCCCGTCGTGCCACTTCTGATTGTGCCACTTTTCGCCGTCCCGTAAGTGCTTTTTCTATTGTTTTCTACTTGTCTTTCAAGCGCCTTGCCTCCTGCGCATCTGCCCCCGTTGTGCCCCCATGACTGCTGTACCCCGATTGTATTTTGTGCCATTAGTGTATTTTTGTGACTGTTTTTCAAATTGTGCCCGACTTTTTTCTGCCTTGTTTTCTTGTTTTCGCCCCTTGGGTGCTCCCCCTTGCAGTTCTTTCCCTGCCGCTGCCTCCCTGCGGCCCCGCCCACCTCGCGCCCCCATTCGCCGCTCCCTCCCACCTCCCGCCTCCCAGCTGCTCCTCCCTCTCCCCTCCCTTCTTAATGGCTGGCGCTGTGCGTCGCGAGTGAGCGACCTCTGACCTGTTTTAGGTGTAGAGCTCGCCCCCCACGTCCGCAGCACCATCCTGCTGTCTCCTGCCTCTGACCCCCGCCCACGCTGCTGCTAGCGTGTTCGAGGCCCTCCTCCACTCGCAGGCATCCTCCTGCGCCTCATCCCTGGTGTCTAGTGGGCTCTAGTAAGCTTCACTTGACCCGTGTGCCGCTTTCCGCCGTCCTGTAAGTGTTTTTCATATTTTCAGCGCCTTGCCTCCTTGCGCTTCTGCCCCCGTCGTGCCCCTTCTGATTGTGCCACTTTTCGCCGTCCCGTAAGTGCTTTTTCTATTGTTTTCTACTTGTCCTTCAAGCGCCTTGCCTCCTGCGCATCTGCCCCCGTTGTGCCCCCCTGACTGCTGTACCCCGATTTTATTTTGTGCCATTAGTGTATTTTTGTGACTGTTTTTCAAATTGTGCCCGACTTTTTTCTGCCTTGTTTTCTTGTTTTCGCCCCTTGGGCGCTCCCCCTTGCAGTTCTCTCCCTGCCGCTGCCTCCCTGCGGCCCCGCCCCCCTCGTGCCCCCATTCACCGCTCCCTCCCGCCTCCCAGCTGCTCCTCGCTCCCCCCTCCCTTCTTAATGGCTGGCGCTGCGCGTCGCGAGTGAGCGACCTCTGACCTGTTTTAGGTCTAGAGCTCGCCCCCCACGTCCGCAGCACCAACCTGCTGTCTCCTGCCTCTGACCCCCGCCCAAGCTGCTGCTAGCGTGTTCGAGGCCCTCCTCCACCCGCAGGCATCCTCCTGCGCCTCATCCCTGGTGTCTAGTGGGCTCTAGTAAGCTTCACTTGACCCGTGTGCCGCTTTCCGCCGTCCTGTAAGTGTTTTTCATATTTTCAGCGCCTTGCCTCCATGCGCTTCTGCCCCCGTCGGGCCCCTTCTGATTGTGCCACTTTTCGCCGTCCCATAAGTGCTTTTTCTATTGTTTTCTACTTGTCTTTCAAGCGCCTTGCCTCCTGCGCATCTGCCCCCGTTGTGTCCCCCTGACTGCTGTACCCCGATTGTATTTTGTGCCATTAGTGTATTTTTGTGACTGTTTTTCAAATTGTGCCCGACTTTTTTCTGCCTTGTTTTCTTGTTTTCGCCCCTTGGGCGCTCCTCCTTGCAGTTCTCTCCCTGCCGCTGCCTCCCTGCGGCCCGCCCCCCCTCGCGCCCCCATTCGCCGCTCCGTTCCGCCTCCCGCCTCCCAGCTGCTCCCTTCTTAATGGCTGGCGCGCCAGAGGCAAGCCCGTCTGCGCCCGTCCGCGCCTGGACCGCGCCCAGCGCCACCCCCCCTGGTCCTCACGCCCCCCGCACCCCCTCCCTCCGATACTCAGCCAGCGAACTCCTCGCCCTCAACCCTGGCCCCTCCACCGAATGCTTCCAGGCCACCCCGAAGCACACCAAAGGACCTTTTTCCTGCCGCACCTGCAACTTCTCCTGCAACAGAACAACGAAGCCAGCAACAACCACCACAAACCACCTGCACTGCATCCTCCTCAACACACGCTCCGCACGAAAACACGCCATCGAGCTCTGGGACCTGCTCGACACCACCGCCCCAGACGTGGCCTTCCTGACCGAAACCTGGTGGAACGACTCCTCGGCCCCTGACATCGCCATCGCCATCCCTGACGGATACAAGATCACCAGAAGAGATCGCACCAACGGAATCGGAGGAGGAATAGCCATCGCCCAGAAATCTACCCTCAAGATCCACACCCACACGGACGACACCCTCAAGACAGCAGAACACCTCCACTTCCAGATTCACACGGACCCCCACACTACCCTCAGAGGAACCCTCATATACCGCCCTCCAGGACCAAGAGCCCCCTTCAGCGACACCATCTCCGACCTCGCAAGCACCCACGCCCACGCCTCTCCAGACTACATCCTCCTGGGAGATCTAAATTTGTACCTGGAGAACAACAATGACGCCAACACCGCATCACTGACCACCAACCTCTCCAACCTCGGTCTCCGTCAACTGGTCAACACTCCCACCCACATCGCCGGACACACCCTTGACCCACTCTTCACCTCAAGCAACCACATCTCATTCAGCCACACCTCCGAACTCCACTGGACCGACCATCACTGCGTCCATTTCACCTTCAAGAAAAACATCGAACACCACCGCACCCCTCTACCGCCTCACCGCCGCTTTGGAAAAATCACCGAAGATCAACTAACCAGCACCCTCGCCAAAAACCCACCACCCGACCCGGCCGACCCGAACTCCGCCGCCATCAACCTCCATCAATGGATCCTCAACTGCGCCAACATCCTAGCTCCACTCAAGAGACCCACCGCCAACCAAGAAAAGAAAAAACCAGCCTGGTTCACAGATGAACTGACCACCTCCAAACGCACCTGCCAGAAACTCAAGAAAAAATTGATCCTCGAGCGCACACCCGACAACCTTGCTACCCTCAAGGAAGCCAACCGTGAACACCACCAACTGATCCGACTCGCCAAGCGCTCCCACTTCACAGAACGCCTCAACAACACCGCTCACGACTGCAAAGAACTCTTCTGCATCGTGAAGGAACTTTCCAATCCCAACGCCAACGTCAACGACGTCCCTCCTTCCCAGAAACTCTGCGACGATCTCTCCATCTTCTTCTACCAGAAAATTGCAGCCATCCACGACAGCTTCAACACCTCACCTCCGTCAGACCCCACCCCCGAAAACTCCTCCCACGCCTGCCGCATCACCACCTGGACCCAAGTAGACGACACCGAAACCCTAAAGACCATGAACTCCATCCACTCAGGATCTCCCGCTGACCACTGCCCACATCACGTATTCAACAAAGCCGACGCCTCCATCGCCCCCAAACTCCGCAAGATCATCAACCTCTCCTTCAACACCGCTACCTTCCCGGACAGCTGGAAGCACGCAGAAATCCAACCCCACCTCAAGAAACCTAAGGCTGACCTCAACGATCTCAAAAACTTCCGACCGATCTCCCTCCTCCCTTTCCCAGCGAAAGTCATCGAGAAGATCGTCAACGCACAGCTCGCCCACTTCCTATAAGACAACTCCATCCTAGACCCCTCTCAATCTGGTTTCAGACGAAACCACAGCACTGAGACCGCACTCTTCGCCGCCACAGATGACATCAGACAACAAATGGACAATGGCGAAACCTCAGCCCTGATCCTCCTCGACCTATCAGCCGCTTTTGATACAGTCTGCCACCGCACCCTACTAACCCGTCTCCACGAAGCCGGCATCCAAGACAAAGAACTCAACTGGATCTCATCCTTTCTCTCCGGCAGAACCCAGAGAGTCCGACTCTCACCCTTCCGCTCCAAAGCCACCAACCTAATCTGCGGTGTCCCCCAAGGCTCCTCACTTAGCCCAATGCTGTTCAACGTCTACATGGCCCCCCTCGCACAACTGGCCCGCCAACACAACCTCAGCATCATCTCCTACGCCAATGACACTCAGCTCGTCCGCTCCCTGACCAAAGACCCTCTCACCGCCAAAACCAACCTCCACGAGGGACTGAAATCCATCGCCGAGTGGATGAGCAACAGCCGCCTGAAACTTAACTCCGACAAGACGGAAGTCCTCATCCTCGGGCGCACCCCCTCGGCCTGGAACGACTCTTGGTGGCCCACCGCCCTCGGCCCCCCACCCACCCCAGCCAGCCACACACGAAACCTCGGCTTCATCCTCGACTCCGCTCTCACCTTGTCCAAACAGGTCAACGCAGTCTCCTCTTCCTGTTTTAACACCCTCCGCATGCTCCGCAGGATCTTCAAGTGGATTCCAACAGGAACCAGAAAGACGGTGACCCAAGCCCTCGTCAGTAGCAGACTTGACTACGGCAATGCACTCTACACAGGCATCCCAACAAAAGACATCAAAGGACTCCAACGTATCCAGAACGCATCTGCCCGCCTGATCCTCGACATACCCCGCCAATGTCACATCTCCCTCACCTGAAGGACCTCCACTGGCTCCCCGTGGATAAGAGGATCACCTTCAAACTGCTCACCCACGCACACAAGGCACTACACAACACCGGACCCACCTACCTGAACACCAGACTCAACTTCTACGTCAACTACGCTCTGCCAACCTCGCCCTCGCCATCGTCCCCCGAATCCAGCGCAAGACCTCTGGCGGCAGATCCTTCTCCTTCCTCGCCGCCAAGACCTGGAACTCTCTCCCCACCTCACTGCGCCAGACCCAGGACCTCCTCACCTTCAGGAGACTCCTCAAAACATGGCTCTTCGAACGATAGCAGCGCCCCCCCCCAGCGCCTGGAAACCCTAACGGGTATATAGCGGTCTTTATAAATTCATTGATTGATTGATTGATTGCGGAGTTGGATCAATCTGCACTAACTTTGATCTCATGTATACTGGATCAGGTGGCACCATCAAACTCGTAGTTGTCTCCAATACTGGGACATCAGGATAGAGCCTCTGAATTTGTGGTGGCTGCAACTGAATCTGTGTGTCTGGTGCAGTGGGTACACTGACACCATTCTGTATCAAAACTATATCACATGTCTGTACTGTATTCGCAATTCCCTTATTATGTATCAGCTCTTCAGGACCCACACTAGTACTCTGTTTATTCTAATTTATGGCGTATGGAGGCAGGTGATCGTATAACAACTGATTAAGAAACTCTTCATCTTCTGAATCATCTGCGTCTGCCCAAGACCTCTGAGTCTCTTTTGGTTTACTAGAACCTTTGTCTGTCTCACAAGTAGACTTCTTTCCCTGTGTCTCGCCTTCTTGGGTTATTGCCGGAAACATCTTAATTCCATCAACTATTCCCCTTCTCCACATCTTGGTCTCATTATCCCATTTAGCTTCTGCAAAAGTCTTTTCTGCTCTTTTCATTCTACTCATAAATTTCTGCTGCCTTTGTTTTATGGTCATTAAATCCAAGACCAATAATGCCTCATACTGAACTGGTCTGGGGGGCGGTTTTTGCACACTTAACATCACCAGCAAATTTTCCAAAATTCTTATACTGAACTGGTCTGGGGGGCGGTTTTTGCACACTTAACATCACCCGCAAATTTTCCAAAATTCTTATATTAAACATTCTGGGGGTGATTCTAAGTCAAAATACCGCTCCGCGGTCGAAAGACCGCTGAGGGTATTTTGGGATTTGCCCTGGGCTGGCGGGCGACCGCCAAAAGGCCGCCCGCCAGCCCAGGGCAAATCAACCTTCCCACGATGACGCCGGCTCAGAATTGAGCCGGCGTAGTGGGAAGGTGCGACGGGTGCAGTGGCACCCGTCGCGTATTTCAGTGTCTGCAAAGCAGACACTGAAATACAAAGTGGGGCCCTATTACGGGGGCCCCTGCAGTGCCCATGCCATTGGCATGGGCACTGCAAGGGCCCCCAGGGGCCCCGCGGCACCCCCTACCGCCATCCTGTTCCTGGCGGGAGACCCGCCAGGAACAGGATGGCGGTAGGGGGTGTCAGAATCCCCATGGTGGCGGAGCGCGCTCCGCCGCCATGGAGGATTCACAGGGGCAGTGGAAAACCGGCGGGAGACCGCCGGTTTTCCTTGTCTGACCGCGGCCGAACTGCCGCGGTCAGAATGCCCTGCGGGGCACCGCCGGACTGTCGGCGGTGCTCCCGCCGACCAGAGACCGCCGGGGTCAGAATGACCCCCTCTGTGTTCCGGAAACACCAAACATCCCTCCTTCCCTGTCAATTTGCATCACTGCTTTAACCAAAGACATGGCATAACTCCCTTCTCCTCCATTAGGATATAAGCTGGAGTACCCTCAGGCGGAGTAGGCTCCCCCACACTCGCTGTAATGTATGTATCTCCCCTCAAGGCACTCTTGAGAGCCTTGAAAAACTTCATTTTTGCGTCTTTTATTTCGTTTAGAATCTAATCAGGAAGTGAATTTAATTCCCAGAACACTCTTCACCCACCGTCTCAACCTATTGCCTCTCACGGGCGGCTGCTAATCCGTGCGCGACCCCTCTCAGCAAATGACCTATCCCAGCGCAGCTCCACTAACGTCACACTCACACACACTGCGGCTGACAAAGTCTTGCGGCTTGTCCTCCTCACACATAAACTAATGCAATATATTGTGAGCACCTTTTAACACAAAAACCCAAATTTGCCGGTTTACTACAGGAAGGGTAACACAATCGCTTCAGAACTTTACAGAGATTTCACTTGAAGCCTCGGCCGCTACTCTCTCCTTCTCAGCTCCCGCACTTGCAAGCAGAATTCGCCCCGCAAATCCTACTCTCGACTTGTCAATGGCTCGTTCTAGTGCACTTTAGAACTTGCCAAATCTCCATCGAAGGTTTCACTCACACAATTTGACTCAAACTCGACTTGTCAACCACGCCGATTGATCTATTAAACCGCACAAATTACAACATAAACCAAGTGTCTCCTACACTTATCAATATACTCCGGAGTCTTAGACCACGACGGGTCCATACATCACCAACAACCACGTGGACAATTTTTTAGCACAAAGCGCCACACTCACATGAAGTTCACATGAAGTTCGTCGACTTCCCTACTCTCATACTGCGGAGTACGGCCACTCCTACTAAAACAACATTACCTGGCCCATATCCACACAAACTTCACAAATCATCTGCAATATGCATAAGCTGAGCAAGCGCAAATTCTACACCACACATACTAGAACGCCGAGAACATACCCTACTCACTTAGGCAAGCTCCGAGATTCCAGGAAAGTCATGGGGAATTTAGAGACACATCATACCTCAAATTTGCATTATTTCAAAAAACACCTTTAAACAATGGTCCCTCGTCCTAGGGCCCCAAAGGGCCTAAACCGTCCCTCTGCTACCAGAAATGCTAACGTGTCCCTTTCTAGTTAATTTATTCACCCTGGGACTCGTTTTAGGCCAATGAATCTATTGACCCTAATTGAAGACACCTTAGGATGAGATAACTGATTAACATGTCAATCAATATGTCAATAACATCATCAATAAGACTCAGAAACCACCATGACCTTTCAGTCATGAATAACCACACCAGTTTAGTACAATTTTGTGATATTTATTCCCTATTGATTACAATTCTACTTGCAAGTTTATTAGTCTCATAACCATGAAACACATCAGCATTGCCATAATATGGCAACTCGAATAAGATTTCATCAAAGCCAAGATCACAAACATTAGAACATAGCACAACGTCAACATAGGTTAACCTTAGCAGAGTATCATTTGCACATTATTCAACAAAGCATTGAATCAGTCATTTGTCTATTTGTGCCCGTTAAGTAAACCGCTTAACTAACCTCTAATTAGCATTAGCATGTTGGGCTTCATGCAAAATAATTTGGTAACACTAATTTGGAAAACATCTAACTATGGGCCATATGTACTAAAGCATTTTCCCATTGACCCAGAATGGGTAAAATCCTTTGGTACATCTGGCCCTATGTTCTCTGTCAAAAGAAGCAGTTGGTACCTAGAAAGGAAAGGCAAACAGACAATTACAATTTTATCATCATATAGTTATCCTCCGTATTGGGTCAGCATACAGGTTCAGTCTTCGTCCTCTGGACATCAGTTGATTTGCCATCAGACAGGGAATTCAGCAAGACGGGTAAGAAGGGACACTTCCCTCATAAGGAGGAAAAGTATATAACGGGCAAGATAAGGACAAGGATGATTTAAAGAACCAAACAGAAAAGTCTCTATGCAGAGTGACAAAATGTCTGGGTCATAGCAAAAGTTTGCAACAGCATCTCCTAATGGCTCCTCGTGTCAAAGGTTTTTATCCCTTTTCTGTTGTACAGTACCCTAATTTCCGATTGGATGGGGTTGGTACCCCATTATCTCCATCCAATAAGTTTCCAATGATTTCATCAAATTTGTCACCCCATAACATTTCTCACGTAGTTTATTGGTTCTTATGATTGACGTCTCAAGCGGGCAGAATGTCCGGTATGATTTCATACTCTTGTGGTCCTCTTCGCAACTTCAGTCAGTAGGTCCATTGTTTGTACCGGTTTAGGCGACCTTGTACCTGTTCTAGTCTACACTGTTTCATTCGGCAAAAATGTTTCACTGAGCAAGTCGAATTTCATGGGAACGGATCTACTACGGTTACATTCAGGTTGTAGTTTTTGGAAAAGTACGAGTAAATGTCCTTCAGCAAGTCAGCACACTGCACGTTCGAAAAACACATTTAATATAAAAACCGGGCAGCTAGGCCTCGACTCATGCTAACTAAAGCCTAATGATTTATTAGCAAAACCTTAACATATAATTCTTAATATTAGTGTAAAACCATACATTATCATATCATTTTCTCATAATTAGTCAGTTTCATTAGTCATTGTATATATTGACGGCCACTCCCCGTGGGCACATTTCAAGCGCACGTTTAGCAAAAGTACATTAATAAATTTTTCTATGTGGCATTATTATGCATTAGTTCATAAACATTTCATGTTAATTTTGAGTGTAAGTGCTACGCTCTCTCAGTTGTGTAGTGTTGAGAGGAGCAGACTCCTCTGCGTATTTTTATTTTGTTTTTGTTCCTTAGACTGCCCCTGCTTTTCCTAAGGTCCATTTACTGTGCTGTATTCCTTTTATCCTCTTTTGTGTTAATATTGAGACCTTAGTCATTGTTACCAGAAAGTGTTTGTGAGAGCCTCCTGCACAAAGACGTGCTCCATGATCTTCCGTTATAGAAGCTGTTGAGTGTCATCCAGGACTCCGTGAGATCAACTGCTGCATGCCTTGTTATCATTAATTTTGTATATCGTCTATTGTTCTTAAGCTGTGTAATTTCCTATTTGCAGGAATCTTGATGTCCAGTGTCATGATCCCAGTCCACTGTAACCTGCTTTGGTGTTCAGCTGCTATTCTGTCCTTGTCCTTCCAAGTTCTCAGGTACTCCCTTGAATATTTCTACTTCCCTCACACTGAATGCCCTTATTCCTACAGAGATTTAGATCTCCCTGTTAAATATTCTGGACCCAGTTTTACCAGTCGACCGGAAACTGGCTTACTTCAGTGTCATAAATTGTGGAGAAAATCGAACCAAAAAGATGCCTGCCAATTGATGTAGCCTGAGAAAGTGTATGAGAAGGATAAAAGTCTATAAACTTTGTTTAACCTGGAGGATGGCTGCTCTCTTGGGAAGTTTAAAGGAAAAGTTTAGATCTCCCAAAATGACTGAATAACTTTTTCATGATGAATGTTGTCCAATTGCTTCAGCCAATTGAACCCGTTTTGAGTTTAAATAGTAAGGGGTGGGGGGGTGGGGAGGGTTGGTCAGGATATTAGGACGAAACTATAAGTAAGATTGACAAATTTTACAGAGAAAGGGCAGACAGTCTAAGATGGGGTAAGAATTCAAATGTTCAGTTGAAAGGTGGAGATTATCACAGTTCCGCCTCCTTATTGACTTTGGCTGTTAGCATCTATTTTGTTTCTCTCACAATTTGACACTGCATAATAAAATCTTAAATTAGAGTGCATGTGAGGGGTTGCTGGGAATGGGAAGACTGATTATTAGCGTTTGAATGGTTCTAGCTTCGGGAAGGCTGTTATTGCAAAAGAGAAAAAGAAGGTAATGGGGAGTATGTTAAAATCTTACTTATGAACAAGTCAGTGTAAATTCGAAAATGAACTTGTGCAGCAAGGCTACTTGCTGAGCCTGCGCTATATAAGACACTCAGTCCACATGAGCATGTAGATCACCAACTAAGCTCAGTCTATCGTGTGACAGCTAAAATGGCCACTGATTAAACAGAAAAAGCAGACAAATAGAGGCCTAGAGACAGACAAGCTATAGGGTAACAAACGATGCAGATATGTTTTAGAAGCAAAATTGTTTTCCACATACAGTTAACAAGCATTGGTGAATGCTTTAGGTTTCGGCTATGTGATGAATTATATATATTTTTTAAGCTTTAGCTTGGTGAGTGGTTGGGCAGTATAATTTACAGTGTTATGACTTGTTTATTCAGCAAATAATCTAAGATAACATTGTGTGCATTTCTATGCAGGGAAGAGCGCTAGTTATCAAGGGTGCTGCATGAGGAGTTTCACCAGGGCCCATGAGCATAAGGAACTTACTATACCACTTTAGTGGACTTGGAACAGCAATAATTCGGGGAGTAATTAAATAATGGAAACACAAACAAAAAAAGAGCGTTGACAGGGGATTATAGTTTATGAGGTGGTCAGATGTGTAAATGAAGAAAGAATGTATGGAGGAAAGTGTGTGTAAGAGCAGTGGGTGATGTGCGTAGGTTATCATAAAAATAATCACACAAGGGGACAACTGTGCAGTACAGTGGAAGGGAAAAGGATGTAAGTAATGCTCTTACTGACCGACAGCGTACAAAGGTGTAAGTTACAAAGCAGTACAAGCAGAAAGAATGTGAAACTGCTAAGTGGCTCTATGTCTTGTGTGACATTGTGCATTTCTGGCAGGCTTCACTTTCCTCGATCATTGAGAGTGCACCACAGCGTGCAGGCAAAACCTAAAACACTGGGGAGAGGAATGTAAATGCGAGTATTGAAGATTACATCCAGCAGCACTGTCTATGGCATCAATATTTAATGAACATTTCCTCATAATGTAGCACAAGTTCATGATTTGTTTTCGTTCTTAGTAGGGGGAGAGCTCCCTGGAATGCTGCAAGATTTTTCAGGTGATTTACTGATTCGACTTAAAGTGAAAGTCAGTGGTAATTTTTTGGTGGCATCTTCGCCGAGGTAATCTGCAGGTAACAGAGATAAGTGTGAACTACACAATCAATCACAACAGATGGATGGGGAAACCTTTAAAGTAAGAACATCAGGCTGCCATCGGATCTTTAATTAGATGAGCACTCCATAGAGAGCCGTGGCCACGGGGGTGGGGAGTGTTGAGGTACGAGTGGGGCCAGGCCAGCCCAAATTTCTGTCTGCCCCCCCCCCTAAATCTGAAGCCCCATATTACTAGTACTTAAAAAAATTGCTTAATATTCTTTGTTTTAGGGTTGAGCGCGCAAGCGCTCTGTCCCTGTTGTAATCTCTCTGTGGGCTTTTAACCATGCCCATGTCACACCCATCACTTTTGTTGGTTCGTGGGCTTGCCTCTTAAAATTTGCTTGATTTAATTTTGGAAAGGCATGCATACGTCATGCCTTTTCCGGTGTTTAGCCTTCCTCGAGCGCACCAGTAAACTACTGAAAACATACAATACTCCATGTTTTCCATATGGTTTTTATTCTTTCTTTTTTAGACAGCACAATCTCGCTGGGCAGTAATCAAGCGCTTTTCATGACTACCAGTTTAATTCAATTTTCTATCCTAGCGCTCCTTTGCAAATTCAAGGTTTTACACAGCACGATCGTGCTATTTTTTTTTTTATTACTATGCAAAGGCAAAACCGGACTGGTCTTTTTGTTCTGATTAGTCACCTTCACGCTCATGGCGTGGTGCTTTAAAACAGCTCCCTTATGTGAAACTGTTTTACTTTTCATTTTCAGTTTATGTGGCAAGAAAAGTCCAGTTAGGAGTTTACAACGCTAATGGCTCTGACTCGAGGAAACGCGTGACCCATCGGATTACAATTGCTTGTTCTTTTTTTGTGAACCTTTTTAAAGGTGTGGAAGTTTTGGCCCGAGCAGCAGATCTGCACACAAAGGTCCCACAGAGTCCTGGGCTCGCCCTGTATAAACCATGTGGTACCACACTCCCAGTCAGGGTGTAGTGCGCAGCGACTGGAGAGCTGGGTCACACCGATGTGGATGACAGTATCTTAGCATGCTTTACCTTCCTACTGCATACTGTTGGTTATGCCCCACTCGGTGCAGATGGAACCACAGCAAAAATGCTTGGATAAAGTAATAATATGCTCGGACAGTTTGCACTCCTGCTTCTTCCCTCACAGTGCCAGCCAGCAGTTGTTCAAGCTCGTCTGCCGGAGTCATTGCAGCAAGTCCAGCCAACGATGATTTAAATGTGTCTGACACGAGTCCCTACACCAAGCCCATGCAGAAAGGAGAAAGAGAAAGCGTGGCAGAGGCAGGTAGGATGATCGAGATAAAGCAGTTTTAGAATCTGGTAAATTGGCTTTATATAATTTAACTGGAGCAGACTGAGATAACATCTCTCCACATACATGCTTGATGGCTTTGCGGCTACAGAGACAGAAACAACGAAAGTGTTTCATAAAATTAGCCCAAATTGCTTGGATAATTAGCTTTCTTGGTTAAACAACCGAGTACCACCACTCTTTAATGATCATGCTTTTTTAAGTGGAATGAAAAGAGGGTGGGGGTCTCTAAAATAAACGTGGCATAGAAATCTAACGAAGATTGCTTTCCTATGTCATTAAGGTTGTAGTTTAAAACATATATCCCAAAAAGCCTCTGCTTCACACAGAGTGCCACCTAACAAATATTTTGATGTCTCCTTGTGCGTTTTCTATTCTTGCATTCAGACTTATATTACCTCAAAGGACAAACCAAACCTGTGCTAGCGCAGATTTAGTAATAAAAATATTTATGAGAGTTCATGTATTCAGAATAATGGATTTGCGTAGAAAATGTAATAATGTAGAAATAATAATGCACGCATTTGAAAATGTGATTACGATGAGTGGCCGCGAATGTTTACGAGGTGTATTCATTCCTGAGTTTCAACGTGAAATAATGATCATATTTTTGACTAATGTAGTAATGCGTCATAATTAGGGTTATGTATTAAGTACCTGTTTTATTAATTGTAGGCCTTAACTTAGTGAGTGTCTTGGCCTAGTTTGCCAGGCCTCATGCAGAAGCTGTATTTCTTAGAATTTAATAAAAGGCTGACCAAGTGAGTTAAATTGTGATTTTCCATTCTGTATAGTTAAATGTGCTCGTAGTTGGAGTTTTCTCATGAGAACTGGTTGCTAGAAGATGATGTTGCCATCAATGTAACATTTTGTGTGTAATGCGCGTAAGACTGACTTTTTCAGGACGAGAACAATGAAGACATTGAATGGCGTATACGATGCAACATTATTGTTACCTGACAAGCCGGATGATGAGGACATTGAGGGACAACCAATCAACAACTTGTGAAAGGAGTAATAGTAGAATTCTTAGATTTAAAACCAAAATGTAATTGGGTAAAGTGTGAACATACGATTGACTGACCAATAGGGATTTAGGGGAGAGTTTAGACTATTTTAACTTAATGTCACCACACAGTGTGTAGAGATCTCATTATTGCGAATATTCCAACAGTTATTATTGCCCAATATTTTTATGCGTCTTAAGACGTGCTTAACTTTATTGCTTAAAGACTTTGCACTTACTGAACTTTGCTGATGAATCCTGATGCTTTGCTGATCGACTGATGTCCTGAGGACGAAGACTGATTCTGCTTTGCTGATCCACCCGAGGATAGGTATAAATCGCCACTGTGATTATTCTGCATATTTGCGTTTCTTTCTACGTACCAATTGTGCTGTTTTGATAGAGTCCTACTTAGATGTTTTCCTAAATTTGTGTTAATAAATTGTTTTGCATAAAGCCCTAATGCCGATGCTAATTTGGTGTTAGTTAATGATTCTCACTAATGACTTATGGTAACAGGGACTAATGCTTGGTGGAATTTCTCTGCTAAACTTCATGTTTAACTTTGTTGATGTAACTGACTTTGGTATTGAATTGCACCATAAAATGTGTTGTAGTTTAAGCTGAGTAGATTGAGTTTTCTGCCGCTTCAGATAACCAGTATTGATTCTGTATGTGTTTTGATTTGATATTGAGATAAATCTACATGACATCAGTATTGTTAATAGAAGGGAAATAAATATTCTAACTTTTACTAAAGGTGTGGTTATTCATGACTGAAAGGTCATGGTGTGTGACATTTACTGACTCCATTGATTATTGATTATGGTCCAGATGTATCAAGCTCCCGGTGTGCATTTCCTAAATAGCGAATTTTAAGAAATCGCTAATTGAGACATGCAAAATGGGATGTATCAAAATTGCGAGTCGGTAATAGAGAATCTTAAAAATCGCAAACGCAATTTGCGAGGTCCAAATACCGAATTGCAAAAAAATAGAGATTCAGTATTTGAAACTCGCAAATTGCAAAAACAGCAAACCGGAACAACCTGATGACATCACAACCAGGAAGTGAGTCAGCCCATGCTCAGCCCATGCTGTTTCCAGGATCCACACTCACAGGAGCAGGCAGAGAGACACAGCCCAGCACCAGGGAGGCAGTTTTCTGAGCCTACCAGGACCAAACTGCAACATGGCCAGTGACGGGAAGGAGAAGGACAAGGGAGACAGGAAGCACAAGCTCATATTCAGTGAGCAGGAACAGGAGGTGCTCACTGAAGAGGTTGTCAGGAACCATGACAAACTGTTTGGAAAGAACTCACTACAGGTGCCAGAAAGTGATAAAAGGAAGCTGTGGTTGGAAATCCAAACATAAATATGCACAGTGGGTGTTGCGCAGCACTCAGTGGAGGAGATACACAAGAGATGGTATGGCTTGTGTTCCCGTGCCAAAGAAAGGGTAGCCAGCAGGCTGAAGGAAGCAAGGAGTACCGGAGGCCGACCACCCACCCAAACACCATCTACACCACCGGACGACATGGTGGAGTCCACACTACTCCCTGAAGCTGTCAGTGGGGTCACTGGCATTGACACCTCAGGCACACACAGCACCAGCAAAGGTAAGGCCAGTAATGATGTGTATCCCCAGATGTGCAAGTGCAAATGCCCCTTAGAAAATAGCTATTAGTGCAATGCATTGGGATGAGTAGTCCATATGGGAGTGGTAGTCCACAACCCTAACCTGCGAATATCACATAGATAGCAAGTAAGTGTACAGCCACACAGAGGAACAACACACACAGCTCACAGTGATACGATGTAAGTGTACATTTATTACTATTGTGCAACAGTTTGTAATACATTCATAAATGACATGCTGCACATTGTCGTTGCAGATGTCTCACGCCCTGTCGCAGCAGAATTTGGAAATGTGGGGGATGCTGAAACACAGCCACAGTCCGACTCAAACACCAGTGAGTCTTTGATTATTGCACCAACTAGATGCAGGGCAAGGGTGTTACCTCTCTCAGAGTTGAACATGGACTCAGATGAAATGCCGGATGAAGTCCACACACCACCCCCAGAAGCTATATCCACAAGAAGACAGCAGTCCCTGCCCCAGCATCAGTCAACTGCCTTCAGGAGGCGTCACGAAGCAGGTAGACAGTGCACAGACGACGGAGAGGGCCCATCAATCTTTGGCGGCCTTGAAGCGTCCATGCTGAAAGTGCAGCACCTGCAATGCAAACACATGAGATTAATGCACAGGCAGTTTGAGTCTAACAATGCCAGTACTGCACAAGCAGATGGATGTACTCAATGAAAACATTGGATCAATAAACAAGCAGTTGGAGTCTCTGAATGAGGGTCAGCAAAAAGCAGCAGAAAACACAAAGGAGATGCCAAACTCCACTGGTAAACTCTGTAGTATGATTAAGCAGGAGCATGTCAACCACCGCAGGCGCCATCACCAGTTTATGGGAAGGTTTAATGGGTTCTGCAGATCCGTCAATTGGCTTGCTAGTTCAACTGCCTTGATCTCACAGCGTACTGTGACCATCCAGGTGGAGATGGCACATTGCAGTCGGGACGTTGCACAGGGATTGTTGCAAATAACCAACATTCTGGATGCAATGCAGACAGCGCGCAGTGCTGCAACCAGCGAACTGGGTGTTGGGGATAGTGAGGAGTCCTCTAGCCTCAGCAGTCTGACAGTCCCTGTGATTGATCCTAGGCGTCGCAGTGCCAGACACAGTACTGCCTGTGACCTCACTACAAGAGGTGCCAGTGAGGGCACTGAGCACTCAAGTGGAGTGTGTGGTGGTAAGAAGTGATATTGAGGGCTACAGGGGGCTACCTTAACATGTAGCAGTACAGTTATGCTAGGATGTTAATAGTGTGACACTGTTAATAGCTTATGTCTGCATATAGTGTACAGCTATGTCCTATTGACACATATGTTACCTGAAGTCAAGGTAATAAAGATGCTAACTACAGAAATACATATTGTTGAGGTGGTGTTGTCATTACTTACATCAGAAATCGTTGCGCGCTATGTCAGCACGCCTTTGCCTGCCCTCAGCTGCACTGCTCCTGTCTGCTGGCTGTAGGGGTAGAACTGGATCATCATCCTCCTCTGAGTCTAGCTCCCTTATTTCTACTGGGATGCCCCTGGTGGTTGCTATATTGTGCAGGATAGCACATGCGGCCACAATTTTACATGTGGTCTTTGGGCTGTACTGTAGTGCCCCTCCACTTTTATGTATACACCTGAAGCGGCTCTTCAGCAGCCCAAAGGTGTGGTCCATCCACATTGTGGGTTGCCCTGTGTGCTGCATTGAACCTCCACTCTGCTGGTGTTGCAGGGTTCAGGTAGGGCGTCATCATATAGGTGCGCACTGCTTAGGCACTGTCTCCTAGAAGGAAAAGAGAGTAAAATGAGTACTTGTGACATCTGACGTCACACTAACATCAATGCAACATTGTAAACTATCAAAGTACCTAGTAGATAGCCTTCACCAAATTTCCCAGCTAGCAGTCTTGTGTGAATCCCACTGTGGCGAAAGATGTACGAATCATGTGTGCTCCCTGGGTATCTGGCCACGAGATCAGTGATGATTTAGGAGCCATTGCATTTCACCTGTATGTTCATTGAATGTTGGTTTTCACAGTTGCGGTACACGTACACTGTGGCCAATGGTGGACAGATTGCAACATGTGTCCCATCTATGGTGCCTAGGACATGAAGGAACTGTGCTATCTGGTAGAATTTAATTTTAGTTTTTTGTAATTCCTGTGGGGTGTTGGGGAGTCTGATGGAGTGTTGTATCCTGCTCAGTATGGCACTCTGTGATACCCCTCCAGCTGCTGCTATGACCCCTTGATAGCTCCCTGAGGCTAGTAGGTGCAAGAAGCATAATACCTGCACATGGGTGGGTATGCTATTGGTCCTGTGTGTTGTGCGCTGCAGCATGGGTTGTAGCTCAGCTATCAGGTCAAGTATCATGGCTGAGCTCAACTTGTACTTCTCATAAATCTCCTCCTTATTCTGGTCAAAAATGGTTATGCGCACCCTAACAATGAGCTCCTGTCTCCTACTACCTCTCCTCAAACCTGCCAAGATCCTCATTCTCCTCGCCATCTCTTAGAGTGCAGCCATTGTGGAAAAGAGGCTGAGTCATTCAGGGCCTCTTTATATAGCTTGCACCTGGTTACCACATGATTTCAATTTGTGGTAAACTGCATGTGCAAAAGGCCATTCTGCGAATAATCGCAAATTGAGAATTTTTGATGTATCGCATTCCGACATGGTTTTGCGTGTCACCATCAGCGTATCGCAAATAGCGACCTCTTTTTGCAGACCGCTATCAGCGATTCGTTATTCGGTGTCGCAATTTGGTTTTCGCAAATTGCGATTCGGTATTTCGTCTAGCTATTTGCAATACTCTGCAATACGCAAACTCATGTCGCACTCGTGAATAATCGCTATTTTTGCGATTCCTTCTTTTCGCACTGCGAATGCCTTTCATACAGCGCGAACAGCATTTTTGCATTCGTAAACTGACAAATTTTGCGATTCGCACCATTTGCGAATTCAAAATCGCTTATTACATCTGGCCCTTTATTGATTACTAATGATTGTTGATTATTGTGTATTGATTGTGTACTGGAGCTATGGTAAGAACATCTTAATTGTGAGTCAAAAGGTTCATCAACCTATTCATGTCCCCTTGTAAGTTTACTTATCAAGGTCTGGGGCGTTAACAGTCATAGTAGCAGATTGATGGTTCCTCTCCTGAAGAGATTGCCATAGATATCTGGTACAGAGTGATAACAGTTATGGTAACAGCAGTAACGGTTATCCTCTTTAAGAGCTTGCCATAGATGACCGGTACAGAGGATAACAGTTGAAGGTAAGAGACTGATGATTCGTCTCTTTAGAATCATACCATCGACGTTCAATATACAGTGACAGGTGTTCCAGTTATGGAAGCAGTCTGAAGCTGGTACTTTCGAGAATCATTATTATTGAGATTTGGATTTTGTCTTTCAAAGATGATAACTGGAGAGAAAATCATGTTCCCTTAAGCCCCGAAATGACTTCCCAGTTCCTGGATCCTGCTAATGGTTGTTTGAGGATGTTGCCGGCGTTCTAGTGATAGTGGGAATGAAGTAGGTTGTGTTTGCACAGCTTATGAAAATCACAGGTGAATTGTGAGGTTTGTGAGGGGTTTAGGGAGTTTGTGTACTCCAAATGAAGTTGTAGATGGAGTGTGCATCCTCCGCAACGTAAGAGTAGGGAAGTCGTTGAACTTCATATGTGTGTGGCACTTTGTGCTCACAAATTGCGCATGTGGTTGTTGATGTACGGACCCAGCGTGGTCTAAGACTCTGGAATATTTTGAAAACGTTTATGAGACACTTGGTTATATGTTGTAATTTGTCTGGTTTATGCAGTATGAGTTAAAGTGAGTGAAAGAGAATTTTGACTGAGATTTGGCGTGTTCTATGTGCACCAGGACAGACCCATTGATCAAGTTAGGAGTAAAATTTGCGGGTGGAATTTTACTTGCGAATCTGGGAGACCGAGAAAGAAGGAGTAGCTGTAAGCGCGAGATGAGCCATCAGTGAAAAATCCGTAAGGTTTCTGAAGCGATTGAGTTACCTTTCCTGTAGTAAACCAGCAGATTTGTTTTTGGTTTTTGATTTTTGATTAGTGCTCGCAATACATTGCATTAGTTCTGTGTGAGTTAAAGTTTAGGAGGACAAGCTGCAAAACTTTGTCAGCCGCAGTACGTGTAAGTGTGACATCAGTGGAGCCGCGCTGGCATAGGTCGGTTAGTAAGAAAGGTGGCACATGGATTGGCTGCCATCCATGAGAGGCAATTGGTTGAGATCGTAGGTGAAAGAAATCTTGAGATTAAAAGTCACTCCCTGCACTGATTTTGAATAACAAAAAAGGTTGAAAAGATGAACATTTTCAAAGCATTAAAAAGTGCTCTAAAGGGAGATATGTATATTACAGCGAGTGTAGACGAGGCTACGCCGCCAGAGAATTTACCAGCTTACATTGTGATGTAAGAGAAGGGTGTTGCGCCATGTCTTTGGCAAAAGCAATGGTGCAAACTGACAGAGAAAGATGGGAACTTGGCATTCAATTTGGGGGTTTTGGAGCCTTTATGGATGGTGCTATAGGAATCAAAGGCACTTCCAAAGCCAGCACAGTTTGAAGCGTTAGCAATTTGGGAGCTAGTATCTAGACAGCAGCAGCAACAGAAATTTGAGATGAGGATGAGATAAGCAGAAAAGACTGTAGCGAAGGCCAAATGGGATTGGGACCAGAAAAGATGGTGGAGAGAGACGTTGCAAGGGATTAAGTTGTTTTCGCCAAATACACAGGACAATGAAAAGGAAGGAAAGAAAGCTACTAGAAAGTCTAATGGAAGTCCGACTGAGAGTAGAGAGGCTAGGAAGTCTTCAAGGACAGAGGAAGAATCAGACGATGATGAGTTTATTACTCAGTTATTGAGAGATTGCCCACCACCATATACAGTACAAGAGAATGGTCCAAGTACCAGTACAGAACCAACAGCCCCGACACAGGTTAATGGGACAAAGAGTCCAGCGCAGGTCAATGCTAGCCTGACACAGAATGTGATGCAGAGTGGCCTTAATGGGCCTACCACTCCTGTAGTGCAGACACTGATGCAAACACCACAGGTTCAGATAATTTATCCTTTTGTGCCCATTTTAGAAGCAACTTCGAACTTAATGAAGCCTACGGAGCAAGTGATTCCGAGACCAATTCTGGTTCAGACAGAACCAACTTCATTACTATTGCCCCAAGTACAGCCGCAGGCAATGTCGAGATTTACTCCGGTAACAGGGGCCCAATCGGAGATGACTCCGATGATGAGAACATGGGGGTTATTCCTCCGAAGAGTGGAAATGTCAGAGAAGCACCAGATGCTATGTCACTGCCTATTACTGTAGGTCCAGCCTTACCATTATTTGAACAGGGAGCAATGTACCAGAGTATAATGAGGGAAGGTCGTAATGAAGATGCTCAAGTAGTCTCTTCTATGGAACAGATGTTTGACAGGTCGAGATCATTATTAGACCTTAGTCCAGTGCTACTACTTCCAGAAACTATGACAAAACGTTAGTCAGAGTTTGAAATTGCTGACATCACAGACCCGGAATACAGTTGCACAACAGGTGCCACCAGTCCAAGCAGGTAACATATTGTTACAGGGATTGACAGCGCAGTAGTTACCTGAATGGTTAGACAAGCTGAATACCCCACAGAGTGCCCCTAAGGGAGAGGAGTACTTGAATTGTGCTAGGCTAAGCATGGAAGCGGGTGAGCTCATTGAGCGAACAATGGGGGTGAACAGATTGGAATCCTACACAGAGGCAGAGTTGAGATATTTGTGCCTGAAAATTATGAGAGAAGTGCGCAATGTGCATGAGAGATTAGCAGATTTGGCAGAGAAGTACGGCATAGAAATAGAGAAAACGAAGCATCTGAAGAGTAGTTACAGATTAGATTTTAAGACTAAAGATTTTGAACACATGAGATCTGCTGGAATGAAGGCGCATCTTAACCCCTTCTGTGCCGCGGACGTAGTGGTTACGTCCCGCGGCACAGTGCTGCTGTGCCGAGGACGTAACCACTACGTCCTCGGCACACAGCCCAGAGGGAGCGCTCTCGCTCCCTCTGTGTGCTTCCCCCCACCCCCCAAAGTCAGGGATGGAAGAGGAAGCCCTTCCCCTTCCACCCCCGACCTCCCCACCCCCCCCCATAATGACGTCAGCGCGCGATTGCGCGCTGACTTCATTATGGGGTTCTCGCCGCACAGGAAGCCATTTGCTTCCTGTGCGGCGAGCGGAGAAGAGGTGAGTTCCTCTTCCCGGTGGGTGGGGGGTTTGAGCTAAAGAGGCACCGGGGGAAAGGAAAGGCTTTTCCTTTCCCCCGGTGTCTCTTTGAGCATTCCTGCTGCCCGATCTCATTGCGATCGGGCAGCAGGAATGCCCACTAGACACCAGGGATTTCTTTTTTTTTGTTTACTTACCTGTTTCTTGTTGGCGGGGAGCGGCCCCTTGGGCAAGGGTCGCTCCCCTTTGGGGGGCAATTCATTATGGCCATTTCTGCCCCCCTTGGGGGCAGATTGGCCTATTTTTTAGGCGGATCTGCCCTTAAGGGGGGCAGAAAACACTAGATCACCAGGGTGTTATATATTTATGTGCATTTTATGTGGGTGGGTGCCCCCTTGGTCAAGGGGCGCCCCCCCCAAGGGGGCAGAGAACTGTTGGTCTTTTCTGCCCCCCTTGGGGGCAGATCGGCCTATTTTATTTAGGTCCATCTGCCCCCAAGGGGGGCAGAAGCCACTTAGGCACCAGGGATTGTGTGTGTAGTGGATGGGGGGGCGCCCCCTTGGGCAAGGGTCGCTCCCCTTGGGGGGCATGTCTTTTAGGGCCATTTCTGCCCCCCTTGAGGGCAGATTGGCTACTTTTTAGCCAGATCTGCCCCCAAGGTGGGCAGAAAACACTAGATCACCAGGGTTTTTTATTTTTATATGTATTTATGTGGGGGGGGTGCCCCCTTGGGCAAGGGGCGCCCCCCCCAAGGGGGCAGAGAACTGTTGGCCTTTTCTGCCCCCCTTGGGGGCAAATCGGCCTATTTTTTTTAGGTCCATCTGCCCCCAAGGGGGGCAGAAGCCACTTAGGCACCAGGGATTGTGTGTGTAGTGGATGGGGGGGGCGCCCCCTTGGGCAAGGGTCGCTCCCCTTTGGGGGGCATGTCTTTTAGGGACATTTCTGTCCCCCTTGAGGGCAGATCAGCCTATTATTTTTAGGCTGATCTGCCCCAAGGGGGGCAGAAACCACAAGAACGCCAGGGATTTTTTTTAATGTGTTTATTTTTGTGGGGGGGCGTCCCCTTGGGCACGGGGCGCCCCCCCAAGGGGGGCATTGACCTGTTGGCCATTTCTACACCCCCTGGGGGCAGATGGGCCTATTTTTGTAGGCCCACCTGCCCCCAAGGGGGGCAGAAGCCACTTAGACACCAGGGATAGTGTGTGTGTGTGTGTGTGTTAGTGGATGGGGGGGGCCTTGGGCAAGGGTCGCCCCCCACTTTGGGGGCACATGTACCCAGGCCATTTCTGTACCCCTTGGAGACAGATCAGCCTATTATTTTTAGGCTGGTCTGCCCCCAAGGTGGGCAGAAACCACTAGAACGCCAGGTTTTTTTTTTAATTTGTTTTTTTTTGTGCGGAGGCGTCCCCTTGGTCACGGGGCGCCCCCCCCAAGGGGGGCATTGACCTGTTGGCCATTTCTACACCCCCTGGGGGCAGATGGGCCTATTATGTTAGGCCCACCTGCCCCCAAGGGGGCAGAAGCCATTAAGACACCAGGGATAGTGTGTGTGTGTGTGTGTGTGTGTTAGTGGATGGGGGGGGCCTTGGGCAAGGGTCGCCCCCCACTTTGGGGGCACATGTACCCAGGCCATTTCTGCACCCCTTGGAGACAGATCAGCCTATTATTTTTAGGCTGGTCTGCCCCCAAGGGGGGCAGAAACCACTAGAACGCCAGGGATTTTTTTTATTTGTTTATTTTTGTGGGGGGGCGTCCCCTTGGGCACGGGGCGGCCCCCCAAGGGGGGCATTGACCTGTTGGCCATTTCTACACCCCCTGGGGGCAGATGGGCCTATTTTGTAAGGCCCACCTGCCCCCAAGGGGGGCAGAAGCCACTTAGACACCAGGGATAGTGTGTGTGTGTGTGTGTGTTAGTGGATGGGGGGGGCCTTGGGCAAGGGTCGCCCCCCACTTTGGGGGCACATGTACCCAGGCCATTTCTGCACCCCTTGGAGACAGATCAGCCTATTATTTTTAGGCTGGTCTGCCCCCAAGGTGGGCAGAAACCACTAGAACCCCAGGATTTTTTTTTTATTTGTTTATTTTTGTGGGGGGGCGTCCCCTTGGTCACGGGGCGCCCCCCCCAAGGGGGGCATTGACCTGTTGGCCATTTCTGCCCCCCCTGGGGGCAGATGGGCCTATTTTTGTAGGCCCACCTGCCCCCAAGGGGGGCAGAAGCCACTTAGACACCAGGGATAGTGTGTGTGTGTTAGTGGATGGGGGGGGGGGCCTTGGGCAAGGGTCGCCCCCCACTTTGGGGGCACATGTACCCAGGCCATTTCTGCACCCCTTGGAGACAGATCAGCCTATTATTTTTAGGCTGGTCTGCCCCCAAGGTGGGCAGAAACCACTAGAACGCCAGGGTTTTTTTTTTATTTGTTTATTTTTGTGGGGGGGCGTCCCCTTGGTCACGGGGCGCCCCCCCAAGGGGGGCATTGACCTGTTGGCCATTTCTAAACCCCCTGGGGGCAGATGGGCCTATTTTCTTAGGCCCACCTGCCCCCAAGGGGGGCAGAAGCCACTTAGGCACCAGGGATAGTGTTGTGTGTGTTTTTTGTTTTTTTGTTTGTTTGAGGGCTGTCCCCTTTGGCAAGGGTCGCTCTCCATGGGGACACACTACTAAAGGTATTTTCTGGCTTCCTTGGGGCAGACAGGCCTATTCTTTTAGTAGGCCCATCTGCCCCTATGGCAGAATCCACTTAGGCACCAATTTCTAAATGTTTGATGGTGGGGTGTTTGTCAACTGAAGAAGTCTTTGCATTTGTGATAAAAAATGTTTTCCTCCTTTTTGTTCTAGTTCAAAGCTTTTGCTTTATTTGCTGTGGCTCCTTGTGGTTTTGGTGGTGGTTGACCTGTAGTTTGCACAGTTGCATGTTTTAGGTAAGTAAAAACAATTTACTCCAAAGGAGTATTGTTGCAATGCATGAATGACATGTTTGTAGGGGGTGTACTAAATGCAGGATTGTGTGTGAAATTGTCCTTAGGTTTGTGCACAATGATATTTGTTTGTCTTATTTCTAATTTGCCTTTCTTTCTTTATTTTTAGTGGGATATCATTGGTGATTGCTGTGTAGTTGCTGGTGAATCAAGCTTTTTCAGGCAAGTGAGCGGTATAGTTTGTGAGTTTATAACTCTTACTAACAAAGCTACACTTTGTTACTTGTCTTACACAGTGCTGGTTGTTGGTGGTGAATTTGTCCAGTTAATTTTAGCAGGAGAGATTATGGCTAGCCGCAGGATGACCGCTCAGCAGGTGGTTGGTATGCTTTTTGAGTCACAGTCTGATCATGACTATGAGACGGACTCTGCATCTGAGGCAGAGGAGGAAGTCAGAGATTCTGGCAGTGATGTTTCTGTTGGAGGGGAATCTTCTGATGATGAAGCCACACTCAGTGCAGATGAAGGGCCTGTTTTAGAGGAGGACATTGATGTGCCAATAGTGCAGCAACCTGGGGCTGAAAGGTTTCCCGTTATAAGACCTGATGTCTGGGTTGCCCCAAACATGGAGCAGCCAGAGTTGCCTGCCTTTACTGGTCTCCCGGGGTGTAACGCCAATACAGAGAACTTTATGCCTATCAATTTCTTTGAGTTATTCATGGATGATATGTTTTTGGAAGAGATTGTTGAGCAGACTAATTTGTATGCGGAGCAGCATTTGAGGGACAACGCTGCTAGACTTAGGCCACACTCTAGAGCTGCCCAGTGGATTCCCACAAATTTGGAGGAGTTAAAAAAGTTTTGGGGTTTGACTTTTTTGATGGGGTTGATAAGGAAGCCGTCACTGGCTTCGTATTGGTCTACTAGTCCCTTGATGGCAACAGCTATATTTCCAGCGACCATGAGTCGTAATCGGTATTTGCTTCTTCTTAGGATGCTGCATTTTGTTGACAATGCATTAGCCTTGCCACGAGATCACCCAGATTCTGACCGTCTTTTTAAGATTAGGCCTGTACTTGATCATTTTGTAGATCGGTTTTCGGAGGTCTATGTTCCAGGCAAAGAGTTAAGTTTTGATGAGTCTTTGGTCCTCTTCAAGGGTCGTTTGGTTTTTAGGCATTACATTCCTAGCAAAAGGGCACGATATGGAATTAAATTGTATATGCTGTCTGAAAGTAGGACAGGATATGTGTATAGTTTCCGTGTGTACACTGGTAGGGATTCCAATATTGACCCCCCTGGTTGTCCTCCCACTTTTGGAGTTACTGAGAAAATTGTGTGGGATCTTGGTAGACGACTGTTCAACAAAGGTCACCATTTGTATGTAGATAACTTCTACACTGGTGTGCAATTGTTCAAGGAATTGTTTAGAGTGGACACAGTTGCTTGTGGCACAATCCGTTCTAACCGGAAAGGCTATCCAAGGGAGCTTGTCTGTAAAAAACTTGAGAGAGGACAGTGCTGTGCCTTGCGGAACGAGGAGCTGCTAGCTTTGAAATTTTCAGACAAGAGGGATGTCTACATGCTAAGTACCATCCATGATGAGAGTACTTCCCCTGTGACTGTTTGGGGCCAGGTTGCTGAAGTGCGCAAACCTGTGTGCATTTTAGATTATAATAAGCACATGGGAGGTGTAGATAGAGTTGACCAGAGGTTGGAACCTTATACTGCTATTCGTAAGTCTTACGTTTGGTATAAGAAGTTAGCACTTCACCTCTTCCACTTAGCAACCTTCAATGCTTTTATTGTGTTTAGGGATAGGTCTCCAGAGTCAAAGATGACATTTGTGAAATTTCAGGAGTCAGTGATAGAGAGCCTTATTGTGGTGGAACAGGCCAGAGTTCCTAGAGAAGCAGTGGTGGAGGATGTGGCTAGATTGAAAGATCGCCACTTTGCTGAGCACATTCCTCCCACACCCAAAAAAGACTTTCCAGCTAAGAAATGTAGAGTGTGTTTTCGAAGAGGTATCCGGAGGGAGACTCGAATGTACTGCCCAGATTGTCCTTCAAAGCCTGGGCTGTGTGTCGGTGCTTGTTTTAAGAATTACCACACCCAGAAGAATTTCTGGGAACAACCATGAGTGTAAACTCATGTCTGTTTTGTATTTTCATGTGTTTAGTTTCATGGTTAGCATTTCTGTCATGTTCTTAGTTAGAGCTTTTGTGTTTGTAGTTTTTTAATTCTTTCTACTTAGTTAGGGGTGCCTCTGTTAAAAAAAAAAAAAAAAATGATGCCATTGTGTGTGGAGTGGGGCTTGGCTGAGAGTGTACATATTGACTTGCTGTTGGCTACTGCAACACACTGCCAGCCAAACACCAGTCCACACACTCCCATCAGCTGGTGTGATTGTTGTATCAGGCATGTGGGCGTATGTAAGGGATGGGCCCTTGAGTGGCGCTGTCTGTCGATGTGAGTGTTGTAATGTGCTGGGCCCGTGGCTGGCGGTGTGAATGGCCTTGTGTGTGTCATGTATGAAAGTTGTGTGAATGGACTGTAAAGCGGTTGGTGCCTTGTCGCGGCTTTACAGCTCACGAGCTGTGAGTCATTGGTTCAGTTTTCTGCCTTTCAGTTACTAACCGTGCATTTCATTTTTGTGAAAGCTCTTCTGTTAGTAAAATTTGATCCACTGAACCATCACTCACCCTCGTGCCAAATCCAACCAGTATGTGTGGTAAAAATGACAAAACCTGCTCCGCGGTAATCAGGCGTCGCAGCACACCTGTGACACGCTAGGTGCCTCAGGTGGGACCCCAATGATGAAGCATGCCACCAACTTGGTTGGTGGGTGAGGGGTCTTTTTCACATAACCTAAGTGTGTTTCTTTTCAAAATTTTAGTGTTTGGCACATCACGGACGTATGTGGGCACATCAAAACGATATATTACAAAACTACCTGTGTTTGGGGGGGAGAGGGCACCTATGTTTTTGGTCCTGTGTGCGGCCTTCATCTAGGGAAACCTACCAAACCCAGACATTTTTTAAAACTAGACACCCCAAGGAGTCCAGGGAGGTGCGGCTTGCGTGGATCCCCCAACATTTTCTTACCCAGACTCCTCTGTAAACCTCAAAATGTGCTTAAAAAAGCATATTTTCCTTACTTTTCTTCGTAAGATCACCACTCCAGCACAAAATTCCTACTCCCCAGTGTTCCCCTCAGTCGTCTCCCAAGTAAAATGACACCTCACTTATGTGGGTCCCCAAAGCAGAGTCAGTCTAAAGATGTATAAAAGAATATGTCCTTATAAACTTGCTGTGCTATCCCCTCTATCTCTACAAGTTTTGGGCCTTATTCTGTTGCAGGCACCTGGCCCACCCACACAAGTGAGGTATCATTTTTATTGGGAGACTTGGGGGAACGCTGGGTGGAAGGAAATTTGTGGCTCCTCTCAGATTCCAGAACTTTCTGTCACCGAAATGTGTGGAACATGTGTTTTTTTAGCCAGAATTTGAGGTTTGCAAAGGATTCTGGGTAACAGAACCTGGTCAGAGCCCCGCAAGTCACCCCATCTTGGATTCCCCTAGGTCTCTAGGTTTCAAAAATGCACAGGTTTGGTAGGTTTCCCTAAGTGCCGGCTGAGCTAGAGGCCAAAATCTACAGGTAGGCACTGTTTTCAATGAAAAAATGTGATGTGTCCAAGTTGCGTTTTGGGGTGTCTGCTGTCGCGGGCGCTAGGCCTACCCACACAAGTGAGGTATCATTTTTATCGGCAGACGTGGGGGAACGCTGGGTGGAAGGAAATTTGTGGCTCCTCTCAGATTCCAGAACTTTCTGCCACAGAAATGTGAGGAACATGTGTTTTTTTAGCCAAATTTTGAGGTTTGCAAAGGATTCTGGGTAACAGAACCTGGTCCGAGCCACACAAGTCACCCCATCTTGGATTCCCCTAGGTCTCTAGTTTTCAGAAATGTACAGGTTTGGTAGGTTTCCCTAGGGGGCGGCTGAGCTACAGGCCAAAATCTACAGGTAGGCACTTTGCAAAAAACACCTCTGTTTTCCTTCAAAAATTTGGCTCGGTCCACGTTGCGCTTTGGGGCATTTCCTGTCACGGGCGCTAGGCCTACGCACACAAGTGAGGTATCATTTTTATCAGGAGATGTGGGGCAACGCTGGGTGGAAGGAAATTCGTGGCTCCTCTCAGATTCCAGAACTTTCTGCCACAGAAATGTGAGGAACATGTGTTTTTTTAGCCAAATTTTGAGGTTTGCAAAGGATTCTGGGTAACAGAACCTGGTCCGAGCCACACAAGTCACCCCACCTTGGATTCCCCTAGGTCTCTAGTTTTCAGAAAGGCACAGGTTTGGTAGGTTTCCCTAGGTGGCGGCTGAGCTACAAGCCAAAATCTACAGGTAGGGACTTTGCAAAAAACACCTACGTTTTCCTTCACAAATTTGGATGTGTCCACGTTGCGCTTTGGGGCGTTTCCTGTCGCGGGAGCTAGGCCTACCCACACAAGTGAGGTATCATTTTTATCGGGAGACGTGGGGGAACGCTGGGTGGAAAGAAATTTGTGGCTCCTCTCAGATTCCAGAACTTTCTGCCACAGAAATGTTAGGAACATGTGTTTTTTAAGCCAAATTTTGAGGTTTGCAAAGGATTCTGGGTAACAGAACCTGGTCCGAGCCACACAAGTCACGCCACCTTGGATTCCCCTAGGTCTCTAGTTTTCAGAAATGCACAGGTTTGGTAGGTTTCCCTAGGTGGCGGCTGAGCTACAGGCCAAAATCTACAGGTAGTCACTTTGCAAAAAACACCTCTGTTTTCCTTCACAAATTTGGATGTGTCCACGTTGCGCTTTGGGGTGTTTCCTGTCGCGGCCGCTAGGCCTACCCACACAAGTGAGGTATCATTTTTATCGGGAGACGTGGGGGAACGCTGGGTGGAAGGAAATTTGTGGCTCCTCTCAGATTCCAGAACTTTCTGCCACAGAATTGTTAGGAACATGTGTTTTTTTAGCCAAATATTGAGGTTTGCAAAGGATTCTGGGTAACAGAACCTGGTCCGAGCTACACAAGTCACCCCACCTTGGATTCCCCTAGGTCTCTAGTTTTCAGAAATGCACAGGTTTGGTAGGTTTCCCTAGGTGGCGGCTGAGCTACAGGCCAAAATCTACAGGTAGGCACTTTGCAAAAAACACCTCTGTTTTCCTTCACAAATTTGGATGTGTCTACGTTGCGCTTTGGGGCGTTTCCTGTCGCGGGCGCTAGGCCTACCCACACAAGTGAGGTATCATTTTTATCGGGAGACGTGGGGGAACGCTGGGTGGAAGGAAATTTGTGGCTCCTCTCAGATTCCAGAACTTTCTGCCACAGAAATGTTAGGAACATGTGTTTTTTTAGCCAAATTTTGAGGTTTGCAAAGGATTCTGGGTAACAGAACCTGGTCGGAGCCACACAAGTCACCCCATCTTGGATTCCCCTAGGTCTCTAGGTTTCAAAAATGCACAGGTTTGGTAGGTTTCCCTAAGTGCCGGCTGAGCTAGAGGCCAAAATCTACAGGTAGGCACTGTTTTCAATGAAAAAATGTGATGTGTCCAAGTTGCGTTTTGAAGTGTCTGCTGTCGCGGGCGCTAGGCCTACCCACACAAGTGAGGTATCATTTTTATCGGCAGACGTGGGGGAACGCTGGGTGGAAGGAAATTTGTGGCTCCTCTCAGATTCCAGAACTTTCTGCCACAGAAATGTGAGGAACATGTGTTTTTTTAGCCAAATTTTGAGGTTTGCAAAGGATTCTCGGTAACAGAACCTGGTCCGAGCCACACAAGTCACCCCATCTTGGATTCCCCTAGGTCTCTAGTTTTCAGAAATGTACAGGTTTGGTAGGTTTCCCTAGGGGACGGCTGAGCTACAGGCCAAAATCTACAGGTAGGCACTTTGCAAAAAACACCTCTGTTTTCCTTCAAAAATTTGGCTCGGTCCACGTTGCGCTTTGGGGCATTTCCTGTCACGGGCGCTAGGCCTACGCACACAAGTGAGGTATCATTTTTATCGGGAGATGTTGGGCAACGCTGGGTGGAAGGAAATTCGTGGCTCCTCTCAGATTCCAGAACTTTCTGCCACAGAAATGTGAGGAACATGTGTTTTTTTAGCCAAATTTTGAGGTTTGCAAAGGATTCTGGGTAACAGAACCTGGTCCGTGCCACACAAGTCACCCCACCTTGGATTCCCCTAGGTCTGTAGTTTTCAGAAATGCACAGGTTTGGTAGGTTTCCCTAGGTGGCGGCTGAGCTACAAGCCAAAATCTACAGGTAGGCACTTTGCAAAAAACAACTACGTTTTCCTTCACAAATTTGGATGTGTCCACGTTGCGCTTTGGGGCGTTTCCTGTCGCGGGAGCTAGGCCTACCCACACAAGTGAGGTATCATTTTTATCGGGAGACGTGGGGGAACGCTGGGTGGAAGGAAATTTGTGGCTCCTCTCAGATTCCAGAACTTTCTGCCACAGAAATGTTAGGAACATGTGTTTTTTAGCCAAATTTTGAGGTTTGCAAAGGATTCTGGGTAACAGAACCTGGTCCGAGCCACACAAGTCATGCCACCTTGGATTCCCCTAGGTCTCTAGTTTTCAGAAATGCACAGGTTTGGTAGGTTTCCCTAGGTGGCGGCTGAGCTACAGGCCAAAATCTACAGGTAGTCACTTTGCAAAAAACACCTCTGTTTTCCTTCACAAATTTGGATGTGTCCACGTTGCGCTTTGGGGTGTTTCCTGTCGCGGCCGCTAGGCCTACCCACACAAGTGAGGTATCATTTTTATCGGGAGACGTGGGGGAACGCTGGGTGGAAGGAAATTTGTGGCTCCTCTCAGATTCCAGAACTTTCTGCCACAGAATTGTTAGGAACATGTGTTTTTTTAGCCAAATATTGAGGTTTGCAAAGGATTCTGGGTAACAGAACCTGGTCCGAGCTACACAAGTCACCCCACCTTGGATTCCCCTAGGTCTCTAGTTTTCAGAAATGCACAGGTTTGGTAGGTTTCCCTAGGTGGCGGCTGAGCTACAGGCCAAAATCTACAGGTAGGCACTTTTCAAAAAACACCTCTGTTTTCCTTCACAAATTTGGATGTGTCTACGTTGCGCTTTGGGGCGTTTCCTGTCGCGGGCGCTAGGCCTACCCACACAAGTGAGGTATCATTTTTATCGGGAGACGTGGGGGAACGCTGGGTGGAAGGAAATTTGTGGCTCCTCTCAGATTCCAGAACTTTCTGCCACAGAAATGTTAGGAACATGTGTTTTTTTAGCCAAATTTTGAGGTTTGCAAAGGATTCTGGGTAACAGAACCTGGTCGGAGCCACACAAGTCACCCCATCTTGGATTCCCCTAGGTCTCTAGGTTTTCAAAAATGCACAGGTTTGGTAGGTTTCCCTAAGTGCCGGCTGAGCTAGAGGCCAAAATCTACAGGTAGGCACTGTTTTCAATGAAAAAATGTGATGTGTCCAAGTTGCGTTTTGAAGTGTCTGCTGTCGCGGGCGCTAGGCCTACCCACACAAGTGAGGTATCATTTTTATCGGCAGACGTGGGGGAACGCTGGGTGGAAGGAAATTTGTGGCTCCTCTCAGATTCCAGAACTTTCTGCCACAGAAATGTGAGGAACATGTGTTTTTTTAGCCAAATTTTGAGGTTTGCAAAGGATTCTCGGTAACAGAACCTGGTCCGAGCCACACAAGTCACCCCATCTTGGATTCCCCTAGGTCTCTAGTTTTCAGAAATGTACAGGTTTGGTAGGTTTCCCTAGGGGGCGGCTGAGCTACAGGCCAAAATCTACAGGTAGGCACTTTGCAAAAAACACCTCTGTTTTCCTTCAAAAATTTGGCTCGGTCCACGTTGCGCTTTGGGGCATTTCCTGTCACGGGCGCTAGGCCTACGCACACAAGTGAGGTATCATTTTTATCGGGAGATGTGGGGCAACGCTGGGTGGAAGGAAATTCGTGGCTCCTCTCAGATTCCAGAACTTTCTGCCACAGAAATGTGAGGAACATGTGTTTTTTTAGCCAAATTTTGAGGTTTGCAAAGGATTCTGGGTAACAGAACCTGGTCCGTGCCACACAAGTCACCCCACCTTGGATTCCCCTAGGTCTCTAGTTTTCAGAAATGCACAGGTTTGGTAGGTTTCCCTAGGTGGCGGCTGAGCTACAAGCCAAAATCTACAGGTAGGCACTTTGCAAAAAACAACTACGTTTTCCTTCACAAATTTGGATGTGTCCACGTTGCGCTTTGGGGCGTTTCCTGTCGCGGGAGCTAGGCCTACCCACACAAGTGAGGTATCATTTTTATCGGGAGACGTGGGGGAACGCTGGGTGGAAGGAAATTTGTGGCTCCTCTCAGATTCCAGAACTTTCTGCCACAGAAATGTTAGGAACATGTGTTTTTTAGCCAAATTTTGAGGTTTGCAAAGGATTCTGGGTAACAGAACCTGGTCCGAGCCACACAAGTCACGCCACCTTGGATTCCCCTAGGTCTCTAGTTTTCAGAAATGCACAGGTTTGGTAGGTTTCCCTAGGTGGCGGCTGAGCTACAGGCCAAAATCTACAGGTAGTCACTTTGCAAAAAACACCTCTGTTTTCCTTCACAAATTTGGATGTGTCCACGTTGCGCTTTGGGGTGTTTCCTGTCGCGGCCGCTAGGCCTACCCACACAAGTGAGGTATCATTTTTATCGGGAGACGTGGGGGAACGCTGGGTGGAAGGAAATTTGTGGCTCCTCTCAGATTCCAGAACTTTCTGCCACAGAATTGTTAGGAACATGTGTTTTTTTAGCCAAATATTGAGGTTTGCAAAGGATTCTGGGTAACAGAACCTGGTCCGAGCTACACAAGTCACCCCACCTTGGATTCCCCTAGGTCTCTAGTTTTCAGAAATGCACAGGTTTGGTAGGTTTCCCTAGGTGGCGGCTGAGCTACAGGCCAAAATCTACAGGTAGGCACTTTTCAAAAAACACCTCTGTTTTCCTTCACAAATTTGGATGTGTCTACGTTGCGCTTTGGGGCGTTTCCTGTCGCGGGCGCTAGGCCTACCCACACAAGTGAGGTATCATTTTTATCAGGAGACGTAGGGGAACGCTGGGTGGAAGGAAATTTGTGGCTCCTCTCAGATTCCAGAACTTTCTGCCACAGAAATGTTAGGAACATGTGTTTTTTTAGCCAAATTTTGAGGTTTGCAAAGGATTCTGGGTAACAGAACCTGGTCCGAGCCACACAAGTCACCCCATCTTGGATTCCCCTAGGTCTCTAGTTTTCAGAAATGCACAGGTTTGGTAGGTTTCCCTAGGTGGCGGCTGAGCTACAGGCCAAAATCTACAGGTAGTCACTTTGCAAAAAACACCTCTGTTTTCCTTCACAAATTTGGATGTGTCCACGTTGCGCTTTGGGGCGTTTCCTGTCGCGGCCGCTAGGCCTACCCACACAAGTGAGGTATCATTTTTATCGGGAGACGTGGGGGAACGCTGGGTGGAAGGAAATTTGTGGCTCCTCTCAGATTCCAGAACTTTCTGCCACAGAAATGTGAGGAACATGTGTTTTTTTAGCCAAATTTTGAGGTTTGCAAAGGATTCTGGGTAACAGAACCTGGTCCGTGCCACACAAGTCACCCCACCTTGGATTCCCCTAGGTCTCTAGTTTTCAGAAATGCACAGGTTTGGTAGGTTTCCCTAGGTGGCGGCTGAGCTACAAGCCAAAATCTACAGGTAGGCACTTTGCAAAAAACAACTACGTTTTCCTTCACAAATTTGGATGTGTCCACGTTGCGCTTTGGGGCGTTTCCTGTCGCGGGAGCTAGGCCTACCCACACAAGTGAGGTATCATTTTTATCGGGAGACGTGGGGGAACGCTGGGTGGAAGGAAATTTGTGGCTCCTCTCAGATTCCAGAACTTTCTGCCACAGAAATGTTAGGAACATGTGTTTTTTAGCCAAATTTTGAGGTTTGCAAAGGATTCTGGGTAACAGAACCTGGTCCGAGCCACACAAGTCACGCCACCTTGGATTCCCCTAGGTCTCTAGTTTTCAGAAATGCACAGGTTTGGTAGGTTTCCCTAGGTGGCGGCTGAGCTACAGGCCAAAATCTACAGGTAGTCACTTTGCAAAAAACACCTCTGTTTTCCTTCACAAATTTGGATGTGTCCACGTTGCGCTTTGGGGTGTTTCCTGTCGCGGCCGCTAGGCCTACCCACACAAGTGAGGTATCATTTTTATCGGGAGACGTGGGGGAACGCTGGGTGGAAGGAAATTTGTGGCTCCTCTCAGATTCCAGAACTTTCTGCCACAGAATTGTTAGGAACATGTGTTTTTTTAGCCAAATATTGAGGTTTGCAAAGGATTCTGGGTAACAGAACCTGGTCCGAGCTACACAAGTCACCCCACCTTGGATTCCCCTAGGTCTCTAGTTTTCAGAAATGCACAGGTTTGGTAGGTTTCCCTAGGTGGCGGCTGAGCTACAGGCCAAAATCTACAGGTAGGCACTTTTCAAAAAACACCTCTGTTTTCCTTCACAAATTTGGATGTGTCTACGTTGCGCTTTGGGGCGTTTCCTGTCGCGGGCGCTAGGCCTACCCACACAAGTGAGGTATCATTTTTATCGGGAGACGTAGGGGAACGCTGGGTGGAAGGAAATTTGTGGCTCCTCTCAGATTCCAGAACTTTCTGCCACAGAAATGTTAGGAACATGTGTTTTTTTAGCCAAATTTTGAGGTTTGCAAAGGATTCTGGGTAACAGAACCTGGTCGGAGCCACACAAGTCACCCCATCTTGGATTCCCCTAGGTCTCTAGTTTTCAGAAATGCACAGGTTTGGTAGGTTTCCCTAGGTGGCGGCTGAGCTACAGGCCAAAATCTACAGGTAGTCACTTTGCAAAAAACACCTCTGTTTTCCTTCACAAATTTGGATGTGTCCATGTTGCGCTTTGGGGTGTTTCCTGTCGTGGCCGCTAGGCCTACCCACACAAGTGAGGTATCATTTTTATCGGGAGACGTGGGGGAACGCTGGGTGGAAGGAAATATGTGGCTCCTCTCAGATTCCAGAACTTTCTGCCACAGAAATGTTAGGAACATGTGTTTTTTTAGCCAAATTTTCAGGTTTGCAAAGGATTTTGGGTAACAGAACCTGGTCCGAGCCACACAAGTCACCCCATCTTGGATTCCCCTAGGTCTCTAGTTTTCAGAAATGCACAGGTTTGGTAGGTTTCCCTAGGTGGCGGCTGAGCTACAGGCCAAAATCTACAGGTAGGCACTTTACAAAAAAACACCTCTGTTTTCCTTCACAAATTTGGATGTGTCCACGTTGCGCTTTGGGGCGTTTCCTGTCGCGGGCGCTAGGCCTACCCACACAAGTGAGGTATCATTTTTATCAGGAGACGTGGGGGAACGCTTGGTGGAAGGAAATTTGTGGCTCCTCTCAGATTCCAGAACTTTCTGCCACAGAAATGTTAGGAACATGTGTTTTTTTAACCAAATTTTGAGGTTTGCAAAGGATTCTGGGTAACAGAACCTGGTCCGAGCCACACAAGTCACCCCATCTTGGATTCCCCTACGTCTCTAGTTTTCAGAAATGCACAGGTTTGGTAGGTTTTCCTAGGTAGCGGCTGAGCTACAGGCCAAAATCTACAGGTAGTCACTTTGCAAAAAACACCTCTGTTTTCCTTCACAAATTTGGATGTGTCCACGTTGCGCTTTGGGGCGTTTCCTGTCGCGGCCGCTAGGCCTACCCACACAAGTGAGGTATCATTTTTATCGGGAGACGTGGGGGAACGCTGGGTGGAAGGAAATTTGTGGCTCCTCTCAGATTCCAGAACTTTCTGCCACAGAAATGTTAGGAACATGTGTTTTTTTAGCCGAATTTTGAGGTTTGCAAAGGATTCTGGGTAACAGAACCTGGTCCGAGCCACACAAGTCACCCCATCTTGGATTCCCCTAGGTCTCTAGTTTTCAGAAATGCACAGGTTTGGTAGGTTTCCCTAGGTGGCGGCTGAGCTACAGGCCAAAATCTACAGGTAGTCACTTTGCAAAAAACACCTCTGTTTTCCTTCACAAATTTGGATATGTCCATGTTGCGCTTTGGGGTGTTTCCTGTCGTGGGCGCTAGGCCTACCCACACAAGTGAGGTATCATTTTTATCGGGAGACGTGGGGGAACGCTGGGTGGAAGGAAATTTGTGGCTCCTCTCAGATTCCAGAACTTTCTGCCACAGAAATGTTAGGAACATGTGTTTTTTTAGCCAAATTTTCAGGTTTGCAAAGGATTTTGGGTAACAGAACCTGGTCCGAGCCACACAAGTCACCCCATCTTGGATTCCCCTAGGTCTCTAGTTTTCAGAAATGCACAGGTTTGGTAGGTTTCCCTAGGTGGCGGCTGAGCTACAGGCCAAAATCTACAGGTAGGCACTTTACAAAAAAACACCTCTGTTTTCCTTCACAAATTTGGATGTGTCCACGTTGCGCTTTGGGGCGTTTCCTGTCGCGGGCGCTAGGCCTACCCACAAAAGTGAGGTATCATTTTTATCGGGAGACGTGGGGGAACGCTTGGTGGAAGGAAATTTGTGGCTCCTCTCAGATTCCAGAACTTTCTGCCACAGAAATGTTAGGAACATGTGTTTTTTTAACCAAATTTTGAGGTTTGCAAAGGATTCTGGGTAACAGAACCTGGTCCGAGCCACACAAGTCACCCCATCTTGGATTCCCCTACGTCTCTAGTTTTCAGAAATGCACAGGTTTGGTAGGTTTTCCTAGATAGCGGCTGAGCTACAGGCCAAAATCTACAGGTAGTCACTTTGCAAAAAACACCTCTGTTTTCCTTCACAAATTTGGATGTGTCCACGTTGCGCTTTGGGGCGTTTCCTGTTGTGGCCGCTAGGCCTACCCACACAAGTGAGGTATCATTTTTATCGGGAGACGTGGGGGAACGCTGGGTGGAAGGAAATTTGTGGCTCCTCTCAGATTCCAGAACTTTCTGCCACAGAAATGTTAGGAACATGTGTTTTTTTAGCCAAATTTTGAGGTTTGCAAAGGATTCTGGGTAACAGAACCTGGTCTGAGCCACACAAGTCACCCCATCTTGGATTCCCCTAGGTCTCTAGTTTTCAGAAATGAACAGGTTTGGTAGGTTTCCCTAGGTGGCGGCTGAGCTACAGGCCAAAATCTACAGGTAGTCACTTTGCAAAAAACACCTCTGTTTTCCTTCACAAATTTGGATGTGTCCACTTTGCGCTTTGGGGTGTTTCATGTCGCGGCCGCTAGGCCTACCCACACAAGTGAGGTATCATTTTTATCGGGAGACGTGGGGGAACGCTGGGTGGAAGGAAATTTGTGGCTCCTCTCAGATTCCAGAACTTTCTGCCACAGAAATGTTAGGAACATGTGTTTTTTTAGCCAAATTTTGAGGTTTGCAAAGGATTCTGGGTAACAGAACCTGGTCCGAGCCACACAAGTCACCCCACCTTGAATTCCCCTAGGTCTCTAGTTTTCAGAAATGCACAGGTTTGGTAGGTTTCCCAAGGTGGCGGCTGAGCTACAGGCCAAAATCTACAGGTAGGCACTTTGCAAAAACACCTCTGTTTTCCTTCACAAATTTGGATGTGTCCACGTTGCGCTTTGGGGCGTTTCCTGTCGCGGGCGCTAGGCCTACCCACACAAGTGAGGTATCATTTTTATCGGGAGACATGGGGAAACGCTGGGTGGAAGGAAATTCGTGGCTCCTCTCAGATTCCAGAACTTTCTGCCACAGAAATGTTAGGAACATGTGTTTTTTTAGCCAAATTTTGAGGTTTGCAAAGGATTCTGGGTAACAGAACCTGGTCCGAGCCACACAAGTCACCCCATCTTGGATTCCCCTCGGTCTTTAGTTTTCAGAAATGCACAGGTTTGGTAGGTTTCCCTAGGTGGCGGCTGAGCTACAGGCCAAAATCTACAGGTAGGCACTTTGCAAAAAACACCTCTGTTTTCCGTCCCAAATTTGGATGTGTCCACGTTGCGCTTTGGGGCATTTCCTGTCACGGGCGCTAGGCCTACGCACACAAGTGAGGTATCATTTTTATCGGGAGACCTGGGGGAACGCTGGGTGGAAGGAAATTTGTGGCTCCTCTCAGATTCCAGAACTTTCTGCCACAGAAATGTGAGGAACATGTGTTTTTTTAGCCACATTTTGAGGTTTGCAAAGGATTCTGGGTAACAGAACCTGGTCCGAGCCACACAAGTCACCCCATCTTGGATTCCCCTAGGTCTCTAGTTTTCAGAAATGCACAGGTTTGGTAGGTTTCCCTACGTGGCGGCTGAGCTACAGGCCAAAATCTACAGGTAGGCACTTTGCAAAAAACACCTCTGTTTTCCGTCACAAATTTGGATGTGTCCACGTTGCGCTTTGGGGCGTTTCCTGTCGCGGGCGCTATGCCTACCCACACAAGTGAGGTATCATTTTTATCGGGAGACGTGGGGGAACGCTGGGTGGAAGGAAATTTGTGGCTCCTCTCAGATTCCAGAACTTTCTGCCACAGAATTGTTAGGAACATGTGTTTTTTTAGCCAAATATTGAGGTTTGCAAAGGATTCTGGGTAACAGAACCTGGTCCGAGCTACACAAGTCACCCCACCTTGGATTCCCCTAGGTCTCTAGTTTTCAGAAATGCACAGGTTTGGTAGGTTTCCCTAGGTGGCGGCTGAGCTACAGGCCAAAATCTACAGGTAGGCACTTTTCAAAAAACACCTCTGTTTTCCTTCACAAATTTGGATGTGTCTACGTTGCGCTTTGGGGCGTTTCCTGTCGCGGGCGCTAGGCCTACCCACACAAGTGAGGTATCATTTTTATCGGGAGACGTGGGGGAACGCTGGGTGGAAGGAAATTTGTGGCTCCTCTCAGATTCCAGAACTTTCTGCCACAGAAATGTTAGGAACATGTGTTTTTTTAGCCAAATTTTGAGGTTTGCAAAGGATTCTGGGTAACAGAACCTGGTCGGAGCCACACAAGTCACCCCATCTTGGATTCCCCTAGGGCTCTAGTTTTCAGAAATGCACAGGTTTGGTAGGTTTCCCTAGGTGGCGGCTGAGCTACAGGCCAAAATCTACAGGTAGTCACTTTGCAAAAAACACCTCTGTTTTCCTTCACAAATTTGGATGTGTCCATGTTGCGCTTTGGGGTGTTTCCTGTCGTGGCCGCTAGGCCTACCCACACAAGTGAGGTATCATTTTTATCGGGAGACGTGGGGGAACGCTGGGTGGAAGGAAATTTGTGGCTCCTCTCAGATTCCAGAACTTTCTGCCACAGAAATGTTAGGAACATGTGTTTTTTTAGCCAAATTTTCAGGTTTGCAAAGGATTTTGGGTAACAGAACCTGGTCCGAGCCACACAAGTCACCCCATCTTGGATTCCCCTAGGTCTCTAGTTTTCAGAAATGCACAGGTTTGGTAGGTTTCCCTAGGTGGCGGCTGAGCTACAGGCCAAAATCTACAGGTAGGCACTTTACAAAAAAACACCTCTGTTTTCCTTCACAAATTTGGATGTGTCCACGTTGCGCTTTGGGGCGTTTCCTGTCGCGGGCGCTAGGCCTACCCACACAAGTGAGGTATCATTTTTATCGGGAGACGTGGGGGAACGCTTGGTGGAAGGAAATTTGTGGCTCCTCTCAGATTCCAGAACTTTCTGCCACAGAAATGTTAGGAACATGTGTTTTTTTAACCAAATTTTGAGGTTTGCAAAGGATTCTGGGTAACAGAACCTGGTCCGAGCCACACAAGTCACCCCATCTTGGATTCCCCTACGTCTCTAGTTTTCAGAAATGCACAGGTTTGGTAGGTTTTCCTAGGTAGCGGCTGAGCTACAGGCCAAAATCTACAGGTAGTCACTTTGCAAAAAACACCTCTGTTTTCCTTCACAAATTTGGATGTGTCCACGTTGCGCTTTGGGGCGTTTCCTGTCGCGGCCGCTAGGCCTACCCACACAAGTGAGGTATCATTTTTATCGGGAGACGTGGGGGAACGCTGGGTGGAAGGAAATTTGTGGCTCCTCTCAGATTCCAGAACTTTCTGCCACAGAAATGTTAGGAACATGTGTTTTTTTAGCCGAATTTTGAGGTTTGCAAAGGATTCTGGGTAACAGAACCTGGTCCGAGCCACACAAGTCACCCCATCTTGGATTCCCCTAGGTCTCTAGTTTTCAGAAATGCACAGGTTTGGTAGGTTTCCCTAGGTGGCGGCTGAGCTACAGGCCAAAATCTACAGGTAGTCACTTTGCAAAAAACACCTCTGTTTTCCTTCACAAATTTGGATATGTCCATGTTGCGCTTTGGGGTGTTTCCTGTCGTGGGCGCTAGGCCTACCCACACAAGTGAGGTATCATTTTTATCGGGAGACGTGGGGGAACGCTGGGTGGAAGGAAATTTGTGGCTCCTCTCAGATTCCAGAACTTTCTGCCACAGAAATGTTAGGAACATGTGTTTTTTTAGCCAAATTTTCAGGTTTGCAAAGGATTTTGGGTAACAGAACCTGGTCCGAGCCACACAAGTCACCCCATCTTGGATTCCCCTAGGTCTCTAGTTTTCAGAAATGCACAGGTTTGGTAGGTTTCCCTAGGTGGCGGCTGAGCTACAGGCCAAAATCTACAGGTAGGCACTTTACAAAAAAACACCTCTGTTTTCCTTCACAAATTTGGATGTGTCCACGTTGCGCTTTGGGGCGTTTCCTGTCGCGGGCGCTAGGCCTACCCACAAAAGTGAGGTATCATTTTTATCGGGAGACGTGGGGGAACGCTTGGTGGAAGGAAATTTGTGGCTCCTCTCAGATTCCAGAACTTTCTGCCACAGAAATGTTAGGAACATGTGTTTTTTTAACCAAATTTTGAGGTTTGCAAAGGATTCTGGGTAACAGAACCTGGTCCGAGCCACACAAGTCACCCCATCTTGGATTCCCCTACGTCTCTAGTTTTCAGAAATGCACAGGTTTGGTAGGTTTTCCTAGATAGCGGCTGAGCTACAGGCCAAAATCTACAGGTAGTCACTTTGCAAAAAACACCTCTGTTTTCCTTCACAAATTTGGATGTGTCCACGTTGCGCTTTGGGGCGTTTCCTGTTGTGGCCGCTAGGCCTACCCACACAAGTGAGGTATCATTTTTATCGGGAGACGTGGGGGAACGCTGGGTGGAAGGAAATTTGTGGCTCCTCTCAGATTCCAGAACTTTCTGCCACAGAAATGTTAGGAACATGTGTTTTTTTAGCCAAATTTTGAGGTTTGCAAAGGATTCTGGGTAACAGAACCTGGTCTGAGCCACACAAGTCACCCCATCTTGGATTCCCCTAGGTCTCTAGTTTTCAGAAATGAACAGGTTTGGTAGGTTTCCCTAGGTGGCGGCTGAGCTACAGGCCAAAATCTACAGGTAGTCACTTTGCAAAAAACACCTCTGTTTTCCTTCACAAATTTGGATGTGTCCACTTTGCGCTTTGGGGTGTTTCATGTCGCGGCCGCTAGGCCTACCCACACAAGTGAGGTATCATTTTTATCGGGAGACGTGGGGGAACGCTGGGTGGAAGGAAATTTGTGGCTCCTCTCAGATTCCAGAACTTTCTGCCACAGAAATGTTAGGAACATGTGTTTTTTTAGCCAAATTTTGAGGTTTGCAAAGGATTCTGGGTAACAGAACCTGGTCCGAGCCACACAAGTCACCCCACCTTGAATTCCCCTAGGTCTCTAGTTTTCAGAAATGCACAGGTTTGGTAGGTTTCCCAAGGTGGCGGCTGAGCTACAGGCCAAAATCTACAGGTAGGCACTTTGCAAAAACACCTCTGTTTTCCTTCACAAATTTGGATGTGTCCACGTTGCGCTTTGGGGCGTTTCCTGTCGCGGGCGCTAGGCCTACCCACACAAGTGAGGTATCATTTTTATCGGGAGACATGGGGAAACGCTGGGTGGAAGGAAATTCGTGGCTCCTCTCAGATTCCAGAACTTTCTGCCACAGAAATGTTAGGAACATGTGTTTTTTTAGCCAAATTTTGAGGTTTGCAAAGGATTCTGGGTAACAGAACCTGGTCCGAGCCACACAAGTCACCCCATCTTGGATTCCCCTCGGTCTTTAGTTTTCAGAAATGCACAGGTTTGGTAGGTTTCCCTAGGTGGCGGCTGAGCTACAGGCCAAAATCTACAGGTAGGCACTTTGCAAAAAACACCTCTGTTTTCCGTCCCAAATTTGGATGTGTCCACGTTGCGCTTTGGGGCATTTCCTGTCACGGGCGCTAGGCCTACGCACACAAGTGAGGTATCATTTTTATCGGGAGACCTGGGGGAACGCTGGGTGGAAGGAAATTTGTGGCTCCTCTCAGATTCCAGAACTTTCTGCCACAGAAATGTGAGGAACATGTGTTTTTTTAGCCACATTTTGAGGTTTGCAAAGGATTCTGGGTAACAGAACCTGGTCCGAGCCACACAAGTCACCCCATCTTGGATTCCCCTAGGTCTCTAGTTTTCAGAAATGCACAGGTTTGGTAGGTTTCCCTACGTGGCGGCTGAGCTACAGGCCAAAATCTACAGGTAGGCACTTTGCAAAAAACACCTCTGTTTTCCGTCACAAATTTGGATGTGTCCACGTTGCGCTTTGGGGCGTTTCCTGTCGCGGGCGCTATGCCTACCCACACAAGTGAGGTATCATTTTTATCGGGAGACGTGGGGGAACGCTGGGTGGAAGGAAATTTGTGGCTCCTCTCAGATTCCAGAACTTTCTGCCACAGAATTGTTAGGAACATGTGTTTTTTTAGCCAAATATTGAGGTTTGCAAAGGATTCTGGGTAACAGAACCTGGTCCGAGCTACACAAGTCACCCCACCTTGGATTCCCCTAGGTCTCTAGTTTTCAGAAATGCACAGGTTTGGTAGGTTTCCCTAGGTGGCGGCTGAGCTACAGGCCAAAATCTACAGGTAGGCACTTTTCAAAAAACACCTCTGTTTTCCTTCACAAATTTGGATGTGTCTACGTTGCGCTTTGGGGCGTTTCCTGTCGCGGGCGCTAGGCCTACCCACACAAGTGAGGTATCATTTTTATCGGGAGACGTGGGGGAACGCTGGGTGGAAGGAAATTTGTGGCTCCTCTCAGATTCCAGAACTTTCTGCCACAGAAATGTTAGGAACATGTGTTTTTTTAGCCAAATTTTGAGGTTTGCAAAGGATTCTGGGTAACAGAACCTGGTCGGAGCCACACAAGTCACCCCATCTTGGATTCCCCTAGGGCTCTAGTTTTCAGAAATGCACAGGTTTGGTAGGTTTCCCTAGGTGGCGGCTGAGCTACAGGCCAAAATCTACAGGTAGTCACTTTGCAAAAAACACCTCTGTTTTCCTTCACAAATTTGGATGTGTCCATGTTGCGCTTTGGGGTGTTTCCTGTCGTGGCCGCTAGGCCTACCCACACAAGTGAGGTATCATTTTTATCGGGAGACGTGGGGGAACGCTGGGTGGAAGGAAATTTGTGGCTCCTCTCAGATTCCAGAACTTTCTGCCACAGAAATGTTAGGAACATGTGTTTTTTTAGCCAAATTTTCAGGTTTGCAAAGGATTTTGGGTAACAGAACCTGGTCCGAGCCACACAAGTCACCCCATCTTGGATTCCCCTAGGTCTCTAGTTTTCAGAAATGCACAGGTTTGGTAGGTTTCCCTAGGTGGCGGCTGAGCTACAGGCCAAAATCTACAGGTAGGCACTTTACAAAAAAACACCTCTGTTTTCCTTCACAAATTTGGATGTGTCCACGTTGCGCTTTGGGGCGTTTCCTGTCGCGGGCGCTAGGCCTACCCACACAAGTGAGGTATCATTTTTATCGGGAGACGTGGGGGAACGCTTGGTGGAAGGAAATTTGTGGCTCCTCTCAGATTCCAGAACTTTCTGCCACAGAAATGTTAGGAACATGTGTTTTTTTAACCAAATTTTGAGGTTTGCAAAGGATTCTGGGTAACAGAACCTGGTCCGAGCCACACAAGTCACCCCATCTTGGATTCCCCTACGTCTCTAGTTTTCAGAAATGCACAGGTTTGGTAGGTTTTCCTAGGTAGCGGCTGAGCTACAGGCCAAAATCTACAGGTAGTCACTTTGCAAAAAACACCTCTGTTTTCCTTCACAAATTTGGATGTGTCCACGTTGCGCTTTGGGGCGTTTCCTGTCGCGGCCGCTAGGCCTACCCACACAAGTGAGGTATCATTTTTATCGGGAGACGTGGGGGAACGCTGGGTGGAAGGAAATTTGTGGCTCCTCTCAGATTCCAGAACTTTCTGCCACAGAAATGTTAGGAACATGTGTTTTTTTAGCCGAATTTTGAGGTTTGCAAAGGATTCTGGGTAACAGAACCTGGTCCGAGCCACACAAGTCACCCCATCTTGGATTCCCCTAGGTCTCTAGTTTTCAGAAATGCACAGGTTTGGTAGGTTTCCCTAGGTGGCGGCTGAGCTACAGGCCAAAATCTACAGGTAGTCACTTTGCAAAAAACACCTCTGTTTTCCTTCACAAATTTGGATGTGTCCATGTTGCGCTTTGGGGTGTTTCCTGTCGTGGCCGCTAGGCCTACCCACACAAGTGAGGTATCATTTTTATCGGGAGACGTGGGGGATCGCTGGGTGGAAGGAAATTTGTGGCTCCTCTCAGATTCCAGAACTTTCTGCCACAGAAATGTTAGGAACATGTGTTTTTTTAGCCAAATTTTCAGGTTTGCAAAGGATTTTGGGTAACAGAACCTGGTCCGAGCCACACAAGTCACCCCATCTTGGATTCCCCTAGGTCTCTAGTTTTCAGAAATGCACAGGTTTGGTAGGTTTCCCTAGGTGGCGGCTGAGCTACAGGCCAAAATCTACAGGTAGGCACTTTACAAAAAAACACCTCTGTTTTCCTTCACAAATTTGGATGTGTCCACGTTGCGCTTTGGGGCGTTTCCTGTCGCGGGCGCTAGGCCTACCCACACAAGTGAGGTATCATTTTTATCGGGAGACGTGGGGGAACGCTTGGTGGAAGGAAATTTGTGGCTCCTCTCAGATTCCAGAACTTTCTGCCACAGAAATGTTAGGAACATGTGTTTTTTTAACCAAATTTTGAGGTTTGCAAAGGATTCTGGGTAACAGAACCTGGTCCGAGCCACACAAGTCACCCCATCTTGGATTCCCCTACGTCTCTAGTTTTCAGAAATGCACAGGTTTGGTAGGTTTTCCTAGGTAGCGGCTGAGCTACAGGCCAAAATCTACAGGTAGTCACTTTGCAAAAAACACCTCTGTTTTCCTTCACAAATTTGGATGTGTCCACGTTGCGCTTTGGGGCGTTTCCTGTCGTGGCCGCTAGGCCTACCCACACAAGTGAGGTATCATTTTTATCGGGAGACGTGGGGGAACGCTGGGTGGAAGGAAATTTGTGGCTCCTCTCAGATTCCAGAACTTTCTGCCACAGAAATGTTAGGAACATGTGTTTTTTTAGCCAAATTTTGAGGTTTGCAAAGGATTCTGGGTAACAGAACCTGGTCCGAGCCACACAAGTCACCCCATCTTGGATTCCCCTAGGTCTCTAGTTTTCAGAAATGAACAGGTTTGGTAGGTTTCCCTAGGTGGCGGCTGAGCTACAGGCCAAAATCTACAGGTAGTCACTTTGCAAAAAACACCTCTGTTTTCCTTCACAAATTTGGATGTGTCCACTTTGCGCTTTGGGGTGTTTCATGTCGCGGCCGCTGGGCCTACCCACACAAGTGAGGTATCATTTTTATCGGGAGACGTGGGGGAACGCTGGGTGGAAGGAAATTTGTGGCTCCTCTCAGATTCCAGAACTTTCTGCCACAGAAATGTTAGGAACATGTGTTTTTTTAGCCAAATTTTGAGGTTTGCAAAGGATTCTGGGTAACAGAACCTGGTCCGAGCCACACAAGTCACCCCACCTTGAATTCCCCTAGGTCTCTAGTTTTCAGAAATGCACAGGTTTGGTAGGTTTCCCAAGGTGGCGGCTGAGCTACAGGCCAAAATCTACAGGTAGGCACTTTGCAAAAACACCTCTGTTTTCCTTCACAAATTTGGATGTGTCCACGTTGCGCTTTGGGGCGTTTCCTGTCGCGGGCGCTAGGCCTACCCACACAAGTGAGGTATCATTTTTATCGGGAGACATGGGGGAACGCTGGGTGGAAGGAAATTCGTGGCTCCTCTCAGATTCCAGAACTTTCTGCCACAGAAATGTTAGGAACATGTGTTTTTTTAGCCAAATTTTGAGGTTTGCAAAGGATTCTGGGTAACAGAACCTGGTCCGAGCCACACAAGTCACCCCATCTTGGATTCCCCTCGGTCTTTAGTTTTCAGAAATGCACAGGTTTGGTAGGTTTCCCTAGGTGGCGGCTGAGCTACAGGCCAAAATCTACAGGTAGGCACTTTGCAAAAAACACCTCTGTTTTCCGTCCCAAATTTGGATGTGTCCACGTTGCGCTTTGGGGCATTTCCTGTCACGGGCGCTAGGCCTACGCACACAAGTGAGGTATAATTTTTATCGGGAGACCTGGGGGAACGCTGGGTGGAAGGAAATTTGTGGCTCCTCTCAGATTCCAGAACTTTCTGCCACAGAAATGTGAGGAACATGTGTTTTTTTAGCCACATTTTGAGGTTTGCAAAGGATTCTGGGTAACAGAACCTGGTCCGAGCCACACAAGTCACCCCATCTTGGATTCCCCTAGGTCTCTAGTTTTCAGAAATGCACAGGTTTGGTAGGTTTCCCTACGTGGCGGCTGAGCTACAGGCCAAAATCTACAGGTAGTCACTTTGCAAAAAACACCTCTGTTTTCCTTCACAAATTTGGATGTGTCCACGTTGCGCTTTGGGGCGTCTCCTGTCGCGGCAGCTAGGCCTACCCACACAAGTGAGGTATTATTTTTATCGGGAGACGTGGGGGAACGCTGGGTGGAAGGAAATTTATGGCTCCTCTCAGATTCCAGAACTTTCTGCCACAGAAATGTTAGGAACATGTGTTTTTTTAGCCAAATTTTGAGGTTTGCAAAGGATTCTGGGTAACAGAACCTGCTCCGAGCCACACAAGTCACCCCACCTTGAAATCCCCTAGGTCTCTAGTTTTCAGAAATGCACAGGTTTGGTAGGTTTCCCTAGGTGGCAGCTGAGCTACAGGCCAAAATCTACAGGTAGGCACTTTGCAAAAACACCTCTGTTTTCCTTCACAAATTTGGATGTGTCCACGTTGCGCTTTGGGGCGTTTCCTGTGGCGGGCGCTAAGCCTACCCACACAAGTGAGGTATCATTTTTATCGGGAGACATGGGGGAACGCTGGGTGGAAGGAAATTTGTGGCTCCTCTCAGATTCCAGAACATTCTGCCACAGAAATGTTAGGAACATGTGTTTTTTTAGCCAAATTTTGAGGTTTGCAAAGGATTCTGGGTAACAGAACCTGGTCCGAGCCACACAAGTCACCCCATCTTTAATTACCCTAGGTCTCTAGTTTTCAGAAATGCACAGGTTTGGTAGGTTTCCCTAGGTGGCGGCTGAGCTACAGGCCAAAATCTACAGGTAGGCACTTTGCAAAAAACACCTTTGTTTTCCTTCACAAATTTGGATGTGTCCACGTTGCGCTTTGGGGCATTTCCTGTCACGGGCGCTAGGCCTACGCACACAAGTGAGGTATCATTTTTATCGGGAGACGTGGGGAAACGCTGGGTGGAAGGAAATTTGTGGCTCCCCTCAGATTCCAGAACTTTCTGCCACAGAAATGTGAGGAACATGTGTTTTTTTAGCCAAATTTTGAGGTTTGCAAAGGATTCTGGGTAACAGAACCTGGTCCGAGCCACACAAGTCACCCCATCTTGGATTCCCCTACGTCTCTAGTTTTCAGAAATGCACAGGTTTGGTAGGTTTTCCTAGATAGCGGCTGAGCTACAGGCCAAAATCTACAGGTAGTCACTTTGCAAAAAACACCTCTGTTTTCCTTCACAAATTTGGATGTGTCCACGTTGCGCTTTGGGGCGTTTCCTGTTGTGGCCGCTAGGCCTACCCACACAAGTGAGGTATCATTTTTATCGGGAGACGTGGGGGAACGCTGGGTGGAAGGAAATTTGTGGCTCCTCTCAGATTCCAGAACTTTCTGCCACAGAAATGTTAGGAACATGTGTTTTTTTAGCCAAATTTTGAGGTTTGCAAAGGATTCTGGGTAACAGAACCTGGTCTGAGCCACACAAGTCACCCCATCTTGGATTCCCCTAGGTCTCTAGTTTTCAGAAATGAACAGGTTTGGTAGGTTTCCCTAGGTGGCGGCTGAGCTACAGGCCAAAATCTACAGGTAGTCACTTTGCAAAAAACACCTCTGTTTTCCTTCACAAATTTGGATGTGTCCACTTTGCGCTTTGGGGTGTTTCATGTCGCGGCCGCTAGGCCTACCCACACAAGTGAGGTATCATTTTTATCGGGAGACGTGGGAGAACGCTGGGTGGAAGGAAATTTGTGGCTCCTCTCAGATTCCAGAACTTTCTGCCACAGAAATGTTAGGAACATGTGTTTTTTTAACCAAATTTTGAGGTTTGCAAAGGATTCTGGGTAACAGAACCTGGTCCGAGCCACACAAGTCACCCCATCTTGGATTCCCCTACGTCTCTAGTTTTCAGAAATGCACAGGTTTTGTAGGTTTTCCTAGGTGGCGGCTGAGCTACAGGCCAAAATCTACAGGTAGTCACTTTGCAAAAAACACCTCTGTTTTCCTTCACAAATTTGGATGTGTCCACGTTGCGCTTTGGGGCGTTTCCTGTCGTGGCCGCTAGGCCTACCCACACAAGTGAGTTATCATTTTTATCGGGAGACGTGGGGGAACGCTGGGTGGAAGGAAATTTGTGGCTCCTCTCAGATTCCAGAACTTTCTGCCACAGAAATGTTAGGAACATGTGTTTTTTTAGCCAAATTTTGAGGTTTGCAAAGGATTCTGGGTAACAGAACCTGGTCCGAGCCACACAAGTCACCCCATCTTGGATTCCCCTAGGTCTCTAGTTGTCAGAAATGAACAGGTTTGGTAGGTTTCCCTAGGTGGCGGCTGAGCTACAGGCCAAAATCTACAGGTAGTCACTTTGCAAAAAACACCTCTGTTTTCCTTCACAAATTTGGATGTGTCCACTTTGCGCTTTGGGGTGTTTCATGTCGCGGCCGCTGGGCCTACCCACACAAGTGAGGTACCATTTTTATCGGGAGACGTGGGGGAACGCTGGGTGGAAGGAAATTTGTGGCTCCTCTCAGATTCCAGAACTTTCTGCCACAGAAATATTAGGAACATGTGTTTTTTTAGCCAAATTTTGAGGTTTGCAAAGGATTCTGGGTAACAGAACCTGGTCCGAGCCACACAAGTCACCCCACCTTGAATTCCCCTAGGTCTCTAGTTTTCAGAAATGCACAGGTTTGGTAGGTTTCCCAAGGTGGCGGCTGAGCTACAGGCCAAAATCTACAGGTAGGCACTTTGCAAAAACACCTCTGTTTTCCTTCACAAATTTGGATGTGTCCACGTTGCACTTTGGGGCGTTTCCTGTCGCGGGCGCTAGGCCTACCCACACAAGTGAGGTATCATTTTTATCGGGAGACATGGGGGAACGCTGGGTGGAAGGAAATTCGTGGCTCCTCTCAGATTCCAGAACTTTCTGCCACAGAAATGTTAGGAACATGTGTTTTTTTAGCCAAATTTTGAGGTTTGCAAAGGATTCTGGGTAACAGAACCTGGTCCGAGCCACACAAGTCACCCCATCTTGGATTCCCCTCGGTCTTTAGTTTTCAGAAATGCACAGGTTTGGTAGGTTTCCCTAGGTGGCGGCTGAGCTACAGGCCAAAATCTACAGGTAGGCACTTTGCAAAAAACACCTCTGTTTTCCGTCCCAAATTTGGATGTGTCCACGTTGCGCTTTGGGGCATTTCCTGTCACGGGCGCTAGGCCTACGCACACAAGTGAGGTATAATTTTTATCGGGAGACCTGGGGGAACGCTGGGTGGAAGGAAATTTGTGGCTCCTCTCAGATTCCAGAACTTTCTGCCACAGAAATGTGAGGAACATGTGTTTTTTTAGCCACATTTTGAGGTTTGCAAAGGATTCTGGGTAACAGAACCTGGTCCGAGCCACACAAGTCACCCCATCTTGGATTCCCCTAGGTCTCTAGTTTTCAGAAATGCACAGGTTTGGTAGGTTTCCCTACGTGGCGGCTGAGCTACAGGCCAAAATCTACAGGTAGGCACTTTGCAAAAAACACCTCTGTTTTCCGTCACAAATTTGGATGTGTCCACGTTGCCCTTTGGGGCGTTTCCTGTCGCGGGCGCTATGCCTACCCACACAAGTGAGGTATCATTTTTATCGGGAGACGTGGGGGAACGCTGGGTGGAAGGAAATTTGTGGCTCCTCTCAGATTCCAGAACTTTCTGCCACAGAAATGTTAGGAACATGTGTTTTTTTTGCCAAATTTTGAGGTTTGCAAAGGATTCTGGGTAACAGAACCTGGTCCGAGCCACACAAGTCACCCCATCTTGGATTCCCCTAGGTCTCTAGTTTTCAGAAATGCACAGGTTTGGTAGGTTTCCCTAGGTGGCGGCTGAGCTACAGGCCAAAATCTACAGGTAGTCACTTTGCAAAAAACACCTCTGTTTTCCTTCACAAATTTGGATGTGTCCACGTTGCGCTTTGGGGCGTCTCCTGTCGCGGCAGCTAGGCCTACCCACACAAGTGAGGTATCATTTTTATCGGGAGACGTGGGGGAACGCTGGGTGGAAGGAAATTTATGGCTCCTCTCAGATTCCAGAACTTTCTGCCACAGAAATGTTAGGAACATGTGTTTTTTTAGCCAAATTTTGAGGTTTGCAAAGGATTCTGGGTAACAGAACCTGCTCCGAGCCACACAAGTCACCCCACCTTGAAATCCCCTAGGTCTCTAGTTTTCAGAAATGCACAGGTTTGGTAGGTTTCCCTAGGTGGCAGCTGAGCTACAGGCCAAAATCTACAGGTAGGCACTTTGCAAAAACACCTCTGTTTTCCTTCACAAATTTGGATGTGTCCACGTTGCGCTTTGGGGCGTTTCCTGTGGCGGGCGCTAAGCCTACCCACACAAGTGAGGCATCATTTTTATCGGGAGACATGGGGGAACGCTGGGTGGAAGGAAATTTGTGGCTCCTCTCAGATTCCAGAACTTTCTGCCACAGAAATGTTAGGAACATGTGTTTTTTTAGCCAAATTTTGAGGTTTGCAAAGGATTCTGGGTAACAGAACCTGGTCCGAGCCACACAAGTCACCCCATCTTTAATTACCCTAGGTCTCTAGTTTTCAGAAATGCACAGGTTTGGTAGGTTTCCCTAGGTGGCGGCTGAGCTACAGGCCAAAATCTACAGGTAGGCACTTTGCAAAAAACACCTTTGTTTTCCTTCACAAATTTGGATGTGTCCACGTTGCGCTTTGGGGCATTTCCTGTCACGGGCGCTAGGCCTACGCACACAAGTGAGGTATCAGTTTTTATCGGGAGACGTGGGGAAACGCTGGGTGGAAGGAAATTTGTGGCTCCCCTCAGATTCCAGAACTTTCTGCCACAGAAATGTGAGGAACATGTGTTTTTTTAGCCAAATTTTGAGGTTTGCAAAGGATTCTGGGTAACAGAACCTGGTCCGAGCCACACAAGTCACCCCATCTTGGATTCCCCTACGTCTCTAGTTTTCAGAAATGCACAGGTTTGGTAGGTTTTCCTAGATAGCGGCTGAGCTACAGGCCAAAATCTACAGGTAGTCACTTTGCAAAAAACACCTCTGTTTTCCTTCACAAATTTGGATGTGTCCACGTTGCGCTTTGGGGCGTTTCCTGTTGTGGCCGCTAGGCCTACCCACACAAGTGAGGTATCATTTTTATCGGGAGACGTGGGGGAACGCTGGGTGGAAGGAAATTTGTGGCTCCTCTCAGATTCCAGAACTTTCTGCCACAGAAATGTTAGGAACATGTGTTTTTTTAGCCAAATTTTGAGGTTTGCAAAGGATTCTGGGTAACAGAACCTGGTCTGAGCCACACAAGTCACCCCATCTTGGATTCCCCTAGGTCTCTAGTTTTCAGAAATGAACAGGTTTGGTAGGTTTCCCTAGGTGGCGGCTGAGCTACAGGCCAAAATCTACAGGTAGTCACTTTGCAAAAAACACCTCTGTTTTCCTTCTCAAATTTGGATGTGTCCACTTTGCACTTTGGGGTGTTTCATGTCGCGGCCGCTAGGCCTACCCACACAAGTGAGGTATCATTTTTATCGGGAGACGTGGGGGAACGCTGGGTGGAAGGAAATTTGTGGCTCCTCTCAGATTCCAGAACTTTCTGCCACAGAAATGTTAGGAACATGTGTTTTTTTAGCCATATTTTGAGGTTTGCAAAGGATTCTGGGTAACAGAACCTGGTCCGAGCCACACAAGTCACCCCACCTTGAATTCCCCTAGGTCTCTAGTTTTCAGAAATGCACAGGTTTGGTAGGTTTCCCAAGGTGGCGGCTGAGCTACAGGCCAAAATCTACAGGTAGGCACTTTGCAAAAACACCTCTGTTTTCCTTCACAAATTTGGATGTGTCCACGTTGCGCTTTGGGGCGTTTCCTGTCGCGGGCGCTAGGCCTACCCACACAAGTGAGGTATCATTTTTATCGGGAGACATGGGGAAACGCTGGGTGGAAGGAAATTCGTGGCTCCTCTCAGATTCCAGAACTTTCTGCCACAGAAATATTAGGAACATGTGTTTTTTTAGCCAAATTTTGAGGTTTGCAAAGGATTCTGGGTAACAGAACCTGGTCCGAGCCACACAAGTCACCCCATCTTGGATTCCCCTCGGTCTTTAGTTTTCAGAAATGCACAGGTTTGGTAGGTTTCCCTAGGTGGCGGCTGAGCTACAGGCCAAAATCTACAGGTAGGCACTTTGCAAAAAACACCTCTGTTTTCCGTCCCAAATTTGGATGTGTCCACGTTGCGCTTTGGGGCATTTCCTGTCACGGGCGCTAGGCCTACGCACACAAGTGAGGTATCATTTTTATCGGGAGACCTGGGGGAACGCTGGGTGGAAGGAAATTTGTGGCTCCTCTCAGATTCCAGAACTTTCTGCCACAGAAATGTGAGGAACATGTGTTTTTTTAGCCACATTTTGAGGTTTGCAAAGGATTCTGGGTAACAGAACCTGGTCCGAGCCACACAAGTCACCCCATCTTGGATTCCCCTAGGTCTCTAGTTTTCAGAAATGCACAGGTTTGGTAGGTTTCCCTACGTGGCGGCTGAGCTACAGGCCAAAATCTACAGGTAGGCACTTTGCAAAAAACACCTCTGTTTTCCGTCACAAATTTGGATGTGTCCACGTTGCGCTTTGGGGCGTTTCCTGTCGCGGGCGCTATGCCTACCCACACAAGTGAGGTATCATTTTTATCGGGAGACGTGGGGGAACGCTGGGTGGAAGGAAATTTGTGGCTCCTCTCAGATTCCAGAACTTTCTGCCACAGAATTGTTAGGAACATGTGTTTTTTTAGCCAAATATTGAGGTTTGCAAAGGATTCTGGGTAACAGAACCTGGTCCGAGCCACACAAGTCACCCCATCTTGGATTCCCCTAGGTCTCTAGTTTTCAGAAATGCACAGGTTTGGTAGGTTTCCCTAGGTGGCGGCTGAGCTACAGGCCAAAATCTACAGGTAGGCACTTTTCAAAAAACACCTCTGTTTTCCTTCACAAATTTGGATGTGTCCACGTTGCGCTTTGGGGCGTTTCCTGTCGCGGGCGCTAGGCCTACCCACACAAGTGAGGTATCATTTTTATCGGGAGACGTGGGGGAACGCTTGGTGGAAGGAAATTTGTGGCTCCTCTCAGATTCCAGAACTTTCTGCCACAGAAATGTTAGGAACATGTGTTTTTTTAACCAAATTTTGAGGTTTGCAAAGGATTCTGGGTAACAGAACCTGGTCCGAGCCACACAAGTCACCCCATCTTGGATTCCCCTAGGTCTCTAGTTTTCAGAAATGCACAGGTTTGGTAGGTTTCCCTAGGTGGCGGCTGAGCTACAGGCCAAAATCTACAGGTAGTCACTTTGCAAAAAACACCTCTGTTTTCCTTCACAAATTTGGATGTGTCCACGTTGCGCTTTGGGGCGTTTCCTGTCGCGGCCGCTAGGCCTACCCACACAAGTGAGGATTCATTTTTATCGGGAGACGTGGGGGAACGCTGGGTGGAAGGAAATTTGTGGCTCCTCTCAGATTCCAGAACTTTCTGCCACAGAAATGTTAGGAACATGTGTTTTTTTAGCCGAATTTTGAGGTTTGCAAAGGATTCTGGGTAACAGAACCTGGTCCGAGCCACACAAGTCACCCCATCTTGGATTCCCCTAGGTCTCTAGTTTTCAGAAATGCACAGGTTTGGTAGGTTTCCCTAGGTGGCGGCTGAGCTACAGGCCAAAATCTACAGGTAGTCACTTTGCAAAAAACACCTCTGTTTTCCTTCACAAATTTGGATGTGTCCATGTTGCGCTTTGGGGTGTTTCCTGTCGTGGCCGCTAGGCCTACCCACACAAGTGAGGTATCATTTTTATCGGGAGACGTGGCGGATCGCTGGGTGGAAGGAAATTTGTGGCTCCTCTCAGATTCCAGAACTTTCTGCAACAGAAATGTTAGGAACATGTGTTTTTTTAGCCAAATTTTCAGGTTTGCAAAGGATTTTGGGTAACAGAACCTGGTCCGAGCCACACAAGTCACCCCATCTTGGATTCCCCTAGGTCTCTAGTTTTCAGAAATGCACAGGTTTGGTAGGTTTCCCTAGGTGGCGGCTGAGCTACAGGCCAAAATCTACAGGTAGGCACTTTACAAAAAAACACCTCTGTTTTCCTTCACAAATTTGGATGTGTCCACGTTGCGCTTTGGGGCGTTTCCTGTCGCGGGCGCTAGGCCTACCCACACAAGTGAGGTATCATTTTTATCGGGAGACGTGGGGGAACGCTGGGTGGAAGGAAATTTGTGGCTCCTCTCAGATTCCAGAACTTTCTGCCACAGAAATGTTAGCAACATGTGTTTTTTTAGCCAAATTTTGAGGTTTGCAAAGGATTCTGGGTAACAGAACCTGGTCCGAGCCACACAAGTCACCCCACCTTGAATTCCCCTAGGTCTCTAGTTTTCAGAAATGCACAGGTTTGGTAGGTTTCCCAAGGTGGCGGCTGAGCTACAGGCCAAAATCTACAGGTAGGCACTTTGCAAAAACACCTCTGTTTTCCTTCACAAATTTGGATGTGTCCACGTTGCGCTTTGGGGCGCTTCCTGTCGCGGGCGCTAGGCCTACCCACACAAGTGAGGTATCATTTTTATCGGGAGACATGGGGGAACGCTGGGTGGAAGGAAATTCGTGGCTCCTCTCAGATTCCAGAACTTTCTGCCACAGAAATGTTAGGAACATGTGTTTTTTTAGCCAAATTTTGAGGTTTGCAAAGGATTCTGGGTAACAGAACCTGGTCCGAGCCACACAAGTCACCCCATCTTGGATTCCCCTCGGTCTTTAGTTTTCAGAAATGCACAGGTTTGGTAGGTTTCCCTAGGTGGCGGCTGAGCTACAGGCCAAAATCTACAGGTAGGCACTTTGCAAAAAACACCTCTGTTTTCCGTCCCAAATTTGGATGTGTCCACGTTGCGCTTTGGGGCATTTCCTGTCACGGGCGCTAGGCCTACGCACACAAGTGAGGTATAATTTTTATCGGGAGACCTGGGGGAACGCTGGGTGGAAGGAAATTTGTGGCTCCTCTCAGATTCCAGAACTTTCTGCCACAGAAATGTGAGGAACATGTGTTTTTTTAGCCACATTTTTAGGTTTGCAAAGGATTCTGGGTAACAGAACCTGGTCCGAGCCACACAAGTCACCCCATCTTGGATTCCCCTAGGTCTCTAGTTTTCAGAAATGCACAGGTTTGGTAGGTTATCCTACGTGGCGGCTGAGCTACAGGCCAAAATCTACAGGTAGGCACTTTGCAAAAAACACCTCTGTTTTCCGTCCCAAATTTGGATGTGTCCACGTTGCGCTTTGGGGCGTTTCCTGTCGCGGGCGCTATGCCTACCCACACAAGTGAGGTATCATTTTTATCGGGAGATGTGGGGGAACGCTGGGTGGAAGGAAATTTGTGGCTCCTCTCAGATTCCAGAACTTTCTGCCACAGAAATGTTAGGAACATGTGTTTTTTTAGCCAAATTTTGAGGTTTGCAAAGGATTCTGGGTAACAGAACCTGGTCCGAGCCACACAAGTCACCCCATCTTGGATTCCCCTAGGTCTCTAGTTTTCAGAAATGCACAGGTTTGGTAGGTTTCCCTAGGTGGCGGCTGAGCTACAGGCCAAAATCTACAGGTAGTCACTTTGCAAAAAACACCTCTGTTTTCCTTCACAAATTTGGATGTGTCCACGTTGCGCTTTGGGGCGTCTCCTGTCGCGGCAGCTAGGCCTACCCACACAAGTGAGGTATCATTTTTATCGGGAGACGTGGGGGAACGCTGGGTGGAAGGAAATTTATGGCTCCTCTCAGATTCCAGAACTTTCTGCCACAGAAATGTGAGGAACATGTGTTTTTTTAGCCAAATTTTGAGGTTTGCAAAGGATTCTGGGTAACAGAACCTGCTCCGAGCCACACAAGTCACCCCACCTTGAAATCCCCTAGGTCTCTAGTTTTCAGAAATGCACAGGTTTGGTAGGTTTCCATAGGTGGCAGCTGAGCTACAGGCCAAAATCTACAGGTAGGCACTTTGCAAAAACACCTCTGTTTTCCTTCACAAATTTGGATGTGTCCACGTTGCGCTTTGGGGCGTTTCCTGTGGCGGGCGCTAAGCCTACCCACACAAGTGAGGTATCATTTTTATCGGGAGACATGGGGGAACGCTGGGTGGAAGGAAATTTGTGGCTCCTCTCAGATTCCAGAACTTTCTGCCACAGAAATGTTAGGAACATCTGTTTTTTTAGCCAAATTTTGAGGTTTGCAAAGGATTCTGGGTAACAGAACCTGGTCCGAGCCACACAAGTCACCCCATCTTTAATTCCCCTAGGTCTCTAGTTTTCAGAAATGCACAGGTTTGGTAGGTTTCCCTAGGTGGCGGCTGAGCTACAGGCCAAAATCTACAGGTAGGCACTTTGCAAAAAACACCTTTGTTTTCCTTCACAAATTTGGATGTGTCCACGTTGCGCTTTGGGGCATTTCCTGTCACGGGCGCTAGGCCTACGCACACAAGTGAGGTATCATTTTTATCGGGAGACGTGGGGAAACGCTGGGTGGAAGGAAATTTGTGGCTCCCCTCAGATTCCAGGACTTTCTGCCACAGAAATGTGAGGAACATGTGTTTTTTTAGCCAAATTTTGAGGTTTGCAAAGGATTCTGGGTAACAGAACCTGGTCCGAGCCACACAAGTCACCCCACCTTGAATTCCCCTAGGTCTCTAGTTTTCAGAAATGCACAGGTTTGGTAGGTTTCCCTAGGTGGCGGCTGAGCTACAGGCCAAAATCTACAGGTAGGCACTTTGCAAAAAACACCTCTGTTTTCCTTCACAAATTTGGATGTGTCCACGTTGCGCTTTGGGGTGTTTCCTGTCGCGGCCGCTAGGCCTACCCACACAAGTGAGGTATCATTTTTATCGGGAGACGTGGGGGAACGCTGGGTGGAGGGAAATTTGTGGCTCCTCTCAGATTCCAGAACTTTCTGCCACAGAAATGTTAGGAACATGTGTTTTTTTAGCCAAATTTTGAGGTTTGCAAAGGATTCTGGGTAACAGAACCTGGTCCGAGCCACACAAGTCACCCCATCTTGGATTCCCCTAGGTCTCTAGTTTTCAGAAATGAACAGGTTTGGTAGGTTTCCCTAGGTGGCGGCTGAGCTACAGGCCAAAATCTACAGGTAGTCACTTTGCAAAAAACACCTCTGTTTTCCTTCACAAATTTGGATGTGTCCACTTTGCGCTTTGGAGCGTTACCTGTCGCGGCCGCTAGGCGTACCCACACAAGTGAGGTATCATTTTTATCGGGAGACGTGGGGGAACGCTGGGTGGAAGGAAATTTGTGGCTCCTCTCAGATTCCAGAACTTTCTGCCACAGAAATGTTAGGAACATGTGTTTTTTTAGCCAAATTTTTAGGTTTGCAAAGGATTCTGGGTAACAGAACCTGGTCCGAGCCACACAAGTCACCCCACCTTGAATTCCCTTAGGTCTCTAGTTTTCAGAAATGCACAGGTTTGGTAGGTTTCCCTAGGTGGCGGCTGAGCTACAGGCCAAAATCTACAGGTAGGCACTTTGCAAAAACACCTCTGTTTTCCTTCACAAATTTGGATGTGTCCACGTTGCGCTTTGGGGCGTTTCCTGTCGCGGGCGCTATGCCTACCCACACAAGTGAGGTATCATTTTTATCGGGAGACGTGGGGGAACGCTGGGTGGAAGGAAATTTGTGGCTCCTCTCAGATTCCAGAACTTTCTGCCACAGAAATGTTAGGAACATGTGTTTTTTTAGCCAAATTTTGAGGTTTGCAAAGGATTCTGGGTAACAGAACCTGGTCCGAGCCACACAAGTCACCCCATCTTGGATTCCCCTAGGTCTCTAGTTTTCAGAAATGCACAGGTTTGGTAGGTTTCCCTAGGTGGCGGCTGAGCTACAAGCCAAAATCTACAGGTAGGCACTTTGCAAAAAACACCTCTGTTTTCCTTCACAAATTTGGATGTGTCCACGTTGGGCTTTGGGGCATTTCCTGTCACGGGCGCTAGGCCTACGCACACAAGTGAGGTATCATTTTTATCGGGAGACGTGGGGGAACGCTGGGTGGAAGGAAATTTGTGGCTCCCCTCAGATTCCAGAACTTTCTGCCACAGAAATGTGAGGAACATGTGTTTTTTTAGCCAAATTTTGAGGTTTGCAAAGGATTCTGGGTAGCAGAACCTGGTCCGAGCCACACAAGTCACCCCATCTTGGATTCCCATAGGTCTCTAGTTTTCAGAAATGAACAGGTTTGGTAGGTTTCCCTAGGTGGCGGCTGAGCTACAGGCCAAAATCTACAGGTAGTCACTTTGCAAAAAACACCTCTGTTTTCCTTCACAAATTTGGATGTGTCCACGTTGCGCTTTGGGGCGTTTCCTGTCGCGGCCGCTAGGCCTACCCACACAAGTGAGGTATCATTTTTATCGGGAGACGTGGGGGAACGCTGGGTGGAAGGAAATTTGTGGCTCCTCTCAGATTCCAGAACTTTCTGCCACAGAAATGTTAGGAACAAGTGTTTTTTAGCCAAATTTTGAGGTTTGCAAAGGATTCTGGGTAACAGAACCTGCTCCGAGCCACACAAGTCACCCCACCTTGAAATCCCCTAGGTCTCTAGTTTTCAGAAATGCACAGGTTTGGTAGGTTTCCCTAGGTGGCAGCTGAGCTACAGGCCAAAATCTACAGGTAGGCACTTGGCAAAAACACCTCTGTTTTCCTTCACAAATTTGGATGTGTCCACGTTGCGCTTTGGGGCGTTTCCTGTGGCGGGCGCTAAGCCTACCCACACAAGTGAGGTATCATTTTTATCGGGAGACATGGGGGAACGCTGGGTGGAGGGAAATTTGTGGCTCCTCTCAGATTCCATAACTTTCTGCCACAGAAATGTTAGGAACATGTGTTTTTTTAGCCAAATTTTGAGGTTTGCAAAGGATTCTGGGTAACAGAACCTGGTCCGAGCCACACAAGTCACCCCATCTTTAATTCCCCTAGGTCTCTAGTTTTCAGAAATGCACAGGTTCGGTAGGTTTCCCTAGGTGGCGGCTGAGCTACAGGCCAAAATCTACAGGTAGGCACTTTGCAAAAAACACCTCTGTTTTCCTTCACAAATTTGGATGTGTCCACGTTGCGCTTTGGGGCATTTCCTGTCACGGGCGCTAGGCCTACGCACACAAGTGAGGTATCATTTTTATCGGGAGACGTGGGGGAACGCTGGGTGGAAGGAAATTTGTGGCTCCCCTCAGATTCCAGAACTTTCTGCCACAGAAATGTGAGGAACATGTGTTTTTTTAGCCAAATTTTGAGGTTTGCAAAGGATTCTGGGTAACAGAACCTGGTCCGAGCCACACAAGTCACCCCACCTTGAATTCCCCTAGGTCTCTAGTTTTCAGAAATGCACAGGTTTGGTAGGTTTCCCTAGGTGGCGGCTGAGCTACAGGCCAAAATCTACAGGTAGGCACTTTGCAAAAAACACCTCTGTTTTCCTTCACAAATTTGGATGTGTCCACGTTGCGCTTTGGGGTGTGTCCTGTCGCGGCCGCTAGGCCTACCCACACAAGTGAGGTATCATTTTTATCGGGAGACGTGGGGGAACGCTGGGTGGAGGGAAATTTGTGGCTCCTCTCAGATTCCAGAACTTTCTGCCACAGAAATGTTAGGAACATGTGTTTTTTTAGCCAAATTTTGAGGTTTGCAAAGGATTCTGGGTAACAGAACCTGGTCCGAGCCACACAAGTCACCCCATCTTGGATTCCCCTAGGTCTCTAGTTTTCAGAAATGAACAGGTTTGGTAGGTTTCCCTAGGTGGCGGCTGAGCTACAGGCCAAAATCTACAGGTAGTCACTTTGCAAAAAACACCTCTGTTTTCCTTCACAAATTTGGATGTGTCCACTTTGCGCTTTGGAGCGTTACCTGTCGCGGCCGCTAGGCCTACCCACACAAGTGAGGTATCATTTTTATCGGGAGACGTGGGGGAGCGCTGGGTGGAAGGAAATTTGTGGCTCCTCTCAGATTCCAGAACTTTCTGCCACAGAAATGTTAGGAACATGTGTATTTTTAGCCAAATTTTGAGGTTTGCAAAGGATTCTGGGTAACAGAACCTGGTCCGAGCCACACAAGTCACCCTACCTTGAATTCCCTTAGGTCTCTAGTTTTCAGAAATGCACAGGTTTGGTAGGTTTCCCTAGGTGGCGGCTGAGCTACAGGCCAAAATCTACAGGTAGGCACTTTGCAAAAAACACCTCTGTTTTCCTTCACAAATTTGGATGTGTCCACGTTGCGCTTTGGGGCATTTCCTGTCACGGGCGCTAGGCCTACGCACACAAGTGAGGTATCATTTTTATCGGGAGACGTGGGGGAACGCTGGGTGGAAGGAAATTTGTGGCTCCCCTCAGATTCCAGAACTTTCTGCCACAGAAATGTGAGGAACATGTGTTTTTTTAGCCAAATTTTGAGGTTTGCAAAGGATTCTGGGTAACAGAACCTGGTCCGAGCCACACAAGTCACCCCACCTTGAATTCCCCTAGGTCTCTAGTTTTCAGAAATGCACAGGTTTGGTAGGTTTCCCTAGGTGGCGGCTGAGCTACAGGCCAAAATCTACAGGTAGGCACTTTGCAAAAAACACCTCTGTTTTCCTTCACAAATTTGGATGTGTCCACGTTGCGCTTTGGGGTGTTTCCTGTCGCGGCCGCTAGGCCTACCCACACAAGTGAGGTATCATTTTTATCGGGAGACGTGGGGGAACGCTGGGTGGAGGGAAATTTGTGGCTCCTCTCAGATTCCAGAACTTTCTGCCACAGAAATGTTAGGAACATGTGTTTTTTTAGCCAAATTTTGAGGTTTGCAAAGGATTCTGGGTAACAGAACCTGGTCCGAGCCACACAAGTCACCCCATCTTGGATTCCCCTAGGTCTCTAGTTTTCAGAAATGAACAGGTTTGGTAGGTTTCCCTAGGTGGCGGCTGAGCTACAGGCCAAAATCTACAGGTAGTCACTTTGCAAAAAACACCTCTGTTTTCCTTCACAAATTTGGATGTGTCCACTTTGCGCTTTGGAGTGTTACCTGTCGCGGCCGCTAGGCCTACCCACACAAGTGAGGTATCATTTTTATCGGGAGACGTGGGGGAGCGCTGGGTGGAAGGAAATTTGTGGCTCCTCTCAGATTCCAGAACTTTCTGCCACAGAAATGTTAGGAACATGTGTATTTTTAGCCAAATTTTGAGGTTTGCAAAGGATTCTGGGTAACAGAACCTGGTCCGAGCCACACAAGTCACCCCACCTTGAATTCCCTTAGGTCTCTAGTTTTCAGAAATGCACAGGTTTGGTAGGTTTCCCTAGGTGGCGGCTGAGCTACAGGCCAAAATCTACAGGTAGGCACTTTGCAAAAACACCTCTGTTTTCCTTCACAAATTTGGATGTGTCCACGTTGCGCTTTGGGGCGTTTCCTGTGGCGGGCGCTAAGCCTACCCACACAAGTGAGGTATCATTTTTATCGGGAGACGTGGGGGAACGCTGGGTGGAAGGAAATTTGTGGCTCCTCTCAGATTCCAGAACTTTCTGCCACAGAAATGTTAGGAACATGTGTTTTTTTAGCCAAATTTTGAGGTTTGCAAAGGATTCTGGGTAACAGAACCTGGTCCGAGCCACACAAGTCACCCCATCTTGGATTCCCCTAGGTCTCTAGTTTTCAGAAATGCACAGGTTTGGTAGGTTTCCCTAGGTGGCGGCTGAGCTACAGGCCAAAATCTACAGGTAGTCACTTTGCAAAAAACACCTCTGTTTTCCTTCACAAATTTGGATGTGTCCACGTTGCGCTTTGGGGCATTTCCTGTCACGGGCGCTAGGCCTACGCACACAAGTGAGGTATCATTTTTATCGGGAGATGTGGGGGAACGCTGGGTGGAAGGAAATTTGTGGCTCCCCTCAGATTCCAGAACTTTCTGCCACAGAAATGTGAGGAACATGTGTTTTTTTAGCCAAATTTTGAGGTTTGCAAAGGATTCTGGGTAACAGAACCTGGTCCGAGCCACACAAGTCACCCCACCTTGAATTCCCCTAGGTCTCTAGTTTTCAGAAATGCACAGGTTTGGTAGGTTTCCCTAGGTGGCGGCTGAGCTACAGGCCAAAATCTACAGGTAGGCACTTTGCAAAAAACACCTCTGTTTTCCTTCACAAATTTGGATGTGTCCACGTTGCGCTTTGGGGTGTATTCCTGTCGCGGCCGCTAGGCCTACCCACACAAGTGAGGTATCATTTTTATCGGGAGACGTGGGGGAACGCTGGGTGGAGGGAAATTTGTGGCTCCTCTCAGATTCCAGAACTTTCTGCCACAGAAATGTTAGGAACATGTGTTTTTTTAGCCAAATTTTGAGGTTTGCAAAGGATTCTGGGTAACAGAACCTGGTCCGAGCCACACAAGTCACCCCATCTTGGATTCCCCTAGGTCTCTAGTTTTCAGAAATGAACAGGTTTGGTAGGTTTCCCTAGGTGGCGGCTGAGCTACAGGCCAAAATCTACAGGTAGTCACTTTGCAAAAAACACCTCTGTTTTCCTTCACAAATTTGGATGTGTCCACTTTGCGCTTTGGAGCGTTACCTGTCGCGGCCGCTAGGCCTACCCACACAAGTGAGGTATCATTTTTATCGGGAGACGTGGGGGAACGCTGGGTGGAAGGAAATTTGTGGCTCCTCTCAGATTCCAGAACTTTCTGCCACAGAAATGTTAGGAACATGTGTTTTTTTAGCCAAATTTTGAGGTTTGCAAAGGATTCTGGGTAACAGAACCTGGTCCGAGCCACACAAGTCACCCCACCTTGAATTCCCTTAGGTCTCTAGTTTTCAGAAATGTACAGGTTTGGTAGGTTTCCTTAGGTGGCGGCTGAGCTACAGGCCAAAATCTACAGGTAGGCACTTTGCAAAAACACCTCTGTTTTCCTTCACAAATTTGGATGTGTCCACGTTGCGCTTTGGGGCGTTTCCTGTCGCGGGCGCTATGCCTACCCACACAAGTGAGGTATCATTTTTATCGGGAGACGTGGGGGAACGCTGGGTGGAAGGAAATTTGTGGCTCCTCTCAGATTCCAGAACTTTCTGCCACAGAAATGTTAGGAACATGTGTTTTTTTAGCCAAATTTTGAGGTTTGCAAAGGATTCTGGGTAACAGAACCTGGTCCGAGCCACACAAGTCACCCCATCTTGGATTCCCCTAGGTCTCTAGTTTTCAGAAATGCACAGGTGTGGTAGGTTTCCCTAGGTGGCGGCTGAGCTACAGGCCAAAATCTACAGGTAGTCACTTTGCAAAAAACACCTCTGTTTTCCTTCACAAATTTGGATGTGTCCACGTTGCGCTTTGGGGCGTTTCCTGTCGCGGCCGCTAGGCCTACCCACACAAGTGAGGTATCATTTTTATCGGGAGACGTGGGGGAACGCTGGGTGGAAGGACATTTGTGGCTCCTCTCAGATTCCAGAACTTTCTGCCACAGAAATGTTAGGAACATGTGTTTTTTTAGCCAAATTTTGAGGTTTGCAAAGGATTCTGGGTAGCAGAACCTGGTCCGAGCCACACAAGTCACCCCATCTTGGATTCCCCTAGGTCTCTAGTTTTCAGAAATGAACAGGTTTGGTAGGTTTCCCTAGGTGGCGGCTGAGCTACAGGCCAAAATCTACAGGTAGTCACTTTGCAAAAAACACCTCTGTTTTCCTTCACAAATTTGGATGTGTCCACTTTGCGCTTTGGAGCGTTACCTGTCGCGGCCGCTAGGCCTACCCACACAAGTGAGGTATCATTTTTATCGGGAGACGTGGGGGAACGCTGGGTGGAAGGAAATTTGTGGCTCCTCTCAGATTCCAGAACTTTCTGCCACAGAAATGTTAGGAACATGTGTATTTTTAGCCAAATTTTGAGGTTTGCAAAGGATTCTGGGTAACAGAACCTGGTCCGAGCCACACAAGTCACCCCACCTTGAATTCCCTTAGGTCTCTAGTTTTCAGAAATGCACAGGTTTGGTAGGTTTCCCTAGGTGGCGGCTGAGCTACAGGCCAAAATCTACAGGTAGGCACTTTGCAAAAAACACCTCTGTTTTCCTTCACAAATTTGGATGTGTCCACGTTGCGCTTTGGGGCATTTCCTGTCACGGGCGCTAGGCCTACGCACACAAGTGAGGTATCATTTTTATCGGGAGACTTGGGGGAACGCTGGGTGGAAGGAAATTTGTGGCTCCCCTCAGATTCCAGAACTTTCTGCCACAGAAATGTGAGGAACATGTGTTTTTTTAGCCAAATTTTGAGGTTTGCAAAGGATTCTGGGTAACAGAACCTGGTCCGAGCCACACAAGTCACCCCACCTTGAATTCCCCTAGGTCTCTAGTTTTCAGAAATGCACAGGTTTGGTAGGTTTCCCTAGGTGGCGGCTGAGCTACAGGCCAAAATCTACAGGTAGGCACTTTGCAAAAAACACCTCTGTTTTCCTTCACAAATTTGGATGTGTCCACGTTGCGCTTTGGGGTGTTTCCTGTCGCGGCCGCTAGGCCTACCCACACAAGTGAGGTATCATTTTTATCGGGAGACGTGGGGGAACGCTGGGTGGAGGGAAATTTGTGGCTCCTCTCAGATTCCAGAACTTTCTGCCACAGAAATGTTAGGAACATGTGTTTTTTTAGCCAAATTTTGAGGTTTGCAAAGGATTCTGGGTAACAGAACCTGGTCCGAGCCACACAAGTCACCCCATCTTGGATTCCCCTAGGTCTCTAGTTTTCAGAAATGAACAGGTTTGGTAGGTTTCCCTAGGTGGCGGCTGAGCTACAGGCCAAAATCTACAGGTAGTCACTTTGCAAAAAACACCTCTGTTTTCCTTCACAAATTTGGATGTGTCCACTTTGCGCTTTGGAGCGTTACCTGTCGCGGCCGCTAGGCCTACCCACACAAGTGAGGTATCATTTTTATCGGGAGACGTGGGGGAGCGCTGGGTGGAAGGAAATTTGTGGCTCCTCTCAGATTCCAGAACTTTCTGCCACAGAAATGTTAGGAACATGTGTATTTTTAGCCAAATTTTGAGGTTTGCAAAGGATTCTGGGTAACAGAACCTGGTCCGAGCCACACAAGTCACCCCACCTTGAATTCCCTTAGGTCTCTAGTTTTCAGAAATGCACAGGTTTGGTAGGTTTCCCTAGGTGGCGGCTGAGCTACAGGCCAAAATCTACAGGTAGGCACTTTGCAAAAACACCTCTGTTTTCCTTCACAAATTTGGATGTGTCCACGTTGCGCTTTGGGGCGTTTCCTGTGGCGGGCGCTAAGCCTACCCACACAAGTGAGGTATCATTTTTATCGGGAGACGTGGGGGAACGCTGGGTGGAAGGAAATTTGTGGCTCCTCTCAGATTCCAGAACTTTCTGCCACAGAAATGTTAGGAACATGTGTTTTTTTAGCCAAATTTTGAGGTTTGCAAAGGATTCTGGGTAACAGAACCTGGTCCGAGCCACACAAGTCACCCCATCTTGGATTCCCCTAGGTCTCTAGTTTTCAGAAATGCACAGGTTTGGTAGGTTTCCCTAGGTGGCGGCTGAGCTACAGGCCAAAATCTACAGGTAGTCACTTTGCAAAAAACACCTCTGTTTTCCTTCACAAATTTGGATGTGTCCACGTTGCGCTTTGGGGCATTTCCTGTCACGGGCGCTAGGCCTACGCACACAAGTGAGGTATCATTTTTATCGGGAGATGTGGGGGAACGCTGGGTGGAAGGAAATTTGTGGCTCCCCTCAGATTCCAGAACTTTCTGCCACAGAAATGTGAGGAACATGTGTTTTTTTAGCCAAATTTTGAGGTTTGCAAAGGATTCTGGGTAACAGAACCTGGTCCGAGCCACACAAGTCACCCCACCTTGAATTCCCCTAGGTCTCTAGTTTTCAGAAATGCACAGGTTTGGTAGGTTTCCCTAGGTGGCGGCTGAGCTACAGGCCAAAATCTACAGGTAGGCACTTTGCAAAAAACACCTCTGTTTTCCTTCACAAATTTGGATGTGTCCACGTTGCGCTTTGGGGTGATTCCTGTCGCGGCCGCTAGGCCTACCCACACAAGTGAGGTATCATTTTTATCGGGAGACGTGGGGGAACGCTGGGTGGAGGGAAATTTGTGGCTCCTCTCAGATTCCAGAACTTTCTGCCACAGAAATGTTAGGAACATGTGTTTTTTTAGCCAAATTTTGAGGTTTGCAAAGGATTCTGGGTAACAGAACCTGGTCCGAGCCACACAAGTCACCCCATCTTGGATTCCCCTAGGTCTCTAGTTTTCAGAAATGAACAGGTTTGGTAGGTTTCCCTAGGTGGCGGCTGAGCTACAGGCCAAAATCTACAGGTAGTCACTTTGCAAAAAACACCTCTGTTTTCCTTCACAAATTTGGATGTGTCCACTTTGCGCTTTGGAGCGTTACCTGTCGCGGCCGCTAGGCCTACCCACACAAGTGAGGTATCATTTTTATCGGGAGACGTGGGGGAACGCTGGGTGGAAGGAAATTTGTGGCTCCTCTCAGATTCCAGAACTTTCTGCCACAGAAATGTTAGGAACATGTGTTTTTTTAGCCAAATTTTGAGGTTTGCAAAGGATTCTGGGTAACAGAACCTGGTCCGAGCCACACAAGTCACCCCACCTTGAATTCCCTTAGGTCTCTAGTTTTCAGAAATGTACAGGTTTGGTAGGTTTCCTTAGGTGGCGGCTGAGCTACAGGCCAAAATCTACAGGTAGGCACTTTGCAAAAACACCTCTGTTTTCCTTCACAAATTTGGATGTGTCCACGTTGCGCTTTGGGGCGTTTCCTGTCGCGGGCGCTATGCCTACCCACACAAGTGAGGTATCATTTTTATCGGGAGACGTGGGGGAACGCTGGGTGGAAGGAAATTTGTGGCTCCTCTCAGATTCCAGAACTTTCTGCCACAGAAATGTTAGGAACATGTGTTTTTTTAGCCAAATTTTGAGGTTTGCAAAGGATTCTGGGTAACAGAACCTGGTCCGAGCCACACAAGTCACCCCATCTTGGATTCCCCTAGGTCTCTAGTTTTCAGAAATGCACAGGTGTGGTAGGTTTCCCTAGGTGGCGGCTGAGCTACAGGCCAAAATCTACAGGTAGTCACTTTGCAAAAAACACCTCTGTTTTCCTTCACAAATTTGGATGTGTCCACGTTGCGCTTTGGGGCGTTTCCTGTCGCGGCCGCTAGGCCTACCCACACAAGTGAGGTATCATTTTTATCGGGAGACGTGGGGGAACGCTGGGTGGAAGGACATTTGTGGCTCCTCTCAGATTCCAGAACTTTCTGCCACAGAAATGTTAGGAACATGTGTTTTTTTAGCCAAATTTTGAGGTTTGCAAAGGATTCTGGGTAGCAGAACCTGGTCCGAGCCACACAAGTCACCCCATCTTGGATTCCCCTAGGTCTCTAGTTTTCAGAAATGAACAGGTTTGGTAGGTTTCCCTAGGTGGCGGCTGAGCTACAGGCCAAAATCTACAAGTAGTCACTTTGCAAAAAACACCTCTGTTTTCCTTCACAAATTTGGATGTGTCCACTTTGCGCTTTGGAGCGTTACCTGTCGCGGCCGCTAGGTCTACCCACACAAGTGAGGTATCATTTTTATCGGGAGACGTGGGGGAACGCTGGGTGGAAGGAAATTTGTGGCTCCTCTCAGATTCCAGAACTTTCTGCCACAGAATTGTTAGGAACATGTGTTTTTTTAGCCAAATTTTGAGGTTTGCAAAGGATTCTGGGTAACAGAACCTGGTCCGAGCCACACAAGTCACCCCACCTTGAATTCCCTTAGGTCTCTAGTTTTCAGAAATGCACAGGTTTGGTAGGTTTCCCTAGGTGGCGGCTGAGCTACAGGCCAAAATCTACAGGTAGGCACTTTGCAAAAACACCTCTGTTTTCCTTCACAAATTTGGATGTGTCCACGTTGCGCTTTGGGGCGTTTCCTGTCGCGGGCGCTATGCCTACCCACACAAGTGAGGTATCATTTTTATCGGGAGACGTGGGGGAACGCTGGGTGGAAGGAAATTTGTGGCTCCTCTCAGATTCCAGAACTTTCTGCCACAGAAATGTTAGGAACATGTGTTTTTTTAGCCAAATTTTGAGGTTTGCAAAGGATTCTGGGTAACAGAACCTGGTCCGAGCCACACAAGTCACCCCATCTTGGATTCCCCTAGGTCTCTAGTTTTCAGAAATGCACAGGTGTGGTAGGTTTCCCTAGGTGGCGGCTGAGCTACAGGCCAAAATCTACAGGTAGTCACTTTGCAAAAAACACCTCTGTTTTCCTTCACAAATTTGGATGTGTCCACGTTGCGCTTTGGGGCGTTTCCTGTCGCGGCCGCTAGGCCTACCCACACAAGTGAGGTATCATTTTTATCGGGAGACGTGGGGGAACGCTGGGTGGAAGGACATTTGTGGCTCCTCTCAGATTCCAGAACTTTCTGCCACAGAAATGTTAGGAACATGTGTTTTTTTAGCCAAATTTTGAGGTTTGCAAAGGATTCTGGGTAGCAGAACCTGGTCCGAGCCACACAAGTCACCCCATCTTGGATTCCCCTAGGTCTCTAGTTTTCAGAAATGAACAGGTTTGGTAGGTTTCCCTAGGTGGCGGCTGAGCTACAGGCCAAAATCTACAGGTAGTCACTTTGCAAAAAACACCTCTGTTTTCCTTCACAAATTTGGATGTGTCCACGTTGCGCTTTGGGGCGCTTCCTGTCGCGGCCGCTAGGCCTACCCACACAAGTGAGGTATCATTTTTATCAGGAGACGTGGGGGAACGCTGGGTGGAAGGAAATTTGTGGCTCCTCTCAGATTCCAGAACTTTCTGCCATAGAAATGTTAGGAACATGTTTTTTTTTAGCCAAATTTTGAGGTTTGCAAAGGATTCTGGGTAACAGAACCTGGTCCGAGCCACACAAGTCACCCCATCTTGGATTCCCCTAGGTCTCTAGTTTTCAGAAATGCACAGGTTTGGTAGGTTTCCATAGGTGGCGGCTGAGCTACAGGCCAAAATCTACAGGTAGGCACTTTGCACAAACACCTCTGTTTTCCTTCACAAATTTGGATGTGTCCACGTTGCGCTTTGGGGCGTTTCCTGTCGCGGGCGCTAAGCCTACCCACACAAGTGAGGTATCATTTTTATCGGGAGACATGGGGGAACGCTGGGTGGAAGGAAATTTGTGGCTCCTCTCAGATTCCAGAACTTTCTGCCACAGAAATGTTAGGAACATGTGTTTTTTTAGCCAAATTTTGAGGTTTGCAAAGGATTCTGGGTAACAGAACCTGGTCCGAGCCACACAAGTCACTCCATCTTTAATTCCCCTAGGTCTCTAGTTTTCAGAAATGCACAGGTTTGGTAGGTTTCCCTAGGTGGCGGCTGAGCTACACGCCAAAATCTACAGGTAGGCACTTTGCAAAAAACACCTCTGTTTTCCTTCACAAATTTGGATGTGTCCACGTTGCGCTTTGGGGCATTTCCTGTCACGGGCGCTAGGCCTACGCACACAAGTGAGGTATCATTTTTATCGGGAGACGTGGGGGAACGCTGGGTGGAAGGAAATTTGTGGCTCCTCTCAGATTCCAGAACTTTCTGCCACAGAAATGTGAGGAACATGTGTTTTTTTAGCCACATTTTGAGGTTTGCAAAGGATTCTGGGTAACAGAACCTGGTCCGAGCCACACAAGTCACCCCATCTTGGATTCCCCTAGGTCTCTAGTTTTCAGAAATGCACAGGTTTGGTAGGTTTCCCTAGGTGGCGGCTGAGCTAGAGGCCAAAATCTACAGGTAGTCACTTTGCTAAAAACAGCTCTGTTTTCTGTGATGTGTCCATGTTGTGTTTTGGGGCATATCCTGTAGCGGGCGCTAGGCCTACCCACACAAGTGAGGTATCATTTTTATCGGGAGATTTGGAGGAACATAGAATAGCAAAACAAGTGTTATTGCCCCTTGTCTTTCTCTACATTTTTCCCTTCCAAATGTAAGACAGTGTGTAAAAAAGACGTCTATTTGAGAAATGCCCTGTAATTCACATGCTAGTATGGGCACCCCGGAATTCAGAGATGTGCAAATAACCACTGCTTCTCAACACCTTATCTTGTGCCCATTTTGGAAATACAAAGATTTTCTTGATAGCTATTTTTTACTCTTTATATTTCAGCAAATGAATTGCTGTATACCCGGCATAGAATGAAAACCCACTGCAGGGTGCAGGTCATTTATTGGCTCTGGGTACTTAGAGTTCTTGATGAACCTACAAGCCCTATATATCCCCACAACCAGAAGAGTCCAGCAGACGTAACGGTATATTGCTTTCAAAAATCTGACATTGCAGGTAAAAGTTACAGAGTAAAACGTAGAGAAAAAGTGATGTTTTTTTTCACCTCAATTTCAATATTTTTCTTTTTCAGTTGTTATTTTCTGTAGGAAACCCTTGTAGGATCTACACAAATTACCCCTTGCCGAATTCAGAATTTTGTCTACTTTTCAGAAATGTTGCGGTTTCTGGGATCCAGCATTGGTTTCATGCCCATTTCTGTCACTGACTGGAAGGAGGCTGAAAGCACAAAAAATCGTAAAAATGGGGTGTCCCAGTAAAATGCCAAAATTGTGTTGAGAAATTGGGTTTTCTGATTCAAGTCTGCCTGTTCCTGAAAGCTGGGAAGCTGGTGATTTTATCTCCACAAACCCTTTGTTGATGCCCTTTTCAGGGAAAAAACCACAAGCCTTCTTCTGCAGCCCATTTTTCCAATTGTTTTGAAAAAAACAAAACTTTCATTGTTTTTTGGCTAATTTCTTGGCCTCCTTCTGGAGAACGCACAACGTCTGGGTACCTCTAGAATCCCTAGGATGTTGGAAAAAAAGGACGCAAATTTGGCGTGGGTAGCTTATGTGAACGAAAAGTTATGAGGGCCTAAGCGCGAACTGCTCCAAATAGCCAAAAAAAGGCTCGGCACAGGAGGGGGAAAAGGCCTGGCTGCGAAGGGGTTAAGGAATTGCTTCAAAGTGCTCAGACATGGGGAGCATTAGACAAATGGGAAGGCAGATGGGTGAAGAAGAGAGAAAAGAGGAAAAGAGATTCTGGAGAGCTGACTGTAAATGTGCAGCAGGATAATGATCCAGTGAAAACTTTAACAATGAGGGAGATTCCAGGGGGGGAATTTTGTTCACGTCTCGTGGAGTAGAGGTGATATTCTATTGATATTTACAAATGATTATTCAAAATTGAAGTCAGTAGAGTGGTATCAGCAGACAGACAGGTTTGTGAAACTTGCAAAGTGCCTGTGGGAAGACTTGGACACATTAGTAGAGACAGTGGTTCCAGATGATCTATGGATTGAGTGTAAGAGGAGTGTAGATTGGCCGACAAGTGAACCTGAGAGAGATATAAATACAGGTGCACCATCTCCTCAGGCAATTAAATATTACTATAAGGTGACTGAGGTTTTGAAAACAAGAATTTCTTCTAAGAATATCGATTGGCAGAGGATTGACAGGACAGCTCAGGAAGCAAAGGAGTCAACACATTCGTACTATGAGAGATTTTTGCAGGCGTTCAAACATTACAGCGGTACAGAATCCTATGAGGTGAAAGACATGCTCCATTTCGTGTTCAGATTTGTGGAAGGATTGAGACCTGAAATTAGCAAGATGATTAAGAGTAATTTGATTTGCTGGCAAGCAAAGTATTACAGTATGTGAAATACTGTAGTGATGAGATTGAAATGAAGCAGAGAAAGTTGAAAGACAAGGCAATGGTGATGCAGATTAAAGTAGCTCAAACAGGGTTGCAAGGGAATTTTCTGCAACAGCTACCACAGCAGCAGCAAGAAAACGTTATGTTTCAGCTTAACATGTTTCAGCCACAGATGAGAGGTACAGGTCGTGGAAGAAATATGAATCGTGGTCCAGACTTAAGTACTGTAGTAGTTCAGAATGATGTGTAGGAAATGAAGAAGCTATTACCTTGTCACATTTGTGGAGCCATTGGACATTGGAAACAAGAGTGTCTGATGATGGTGCAGGGGGGTGTCATTCAGCAGAGTAATGACATCTATTCATTCCTGAATGTGAGATGACCGAGAGTGAGAGGTCCCAATCCAAATTTTCAGAATAATGTGCAGAATTCTCAGCCTATGCAGCAGGTGCAAATGCCCTGTGTACAAATGACACAGATGCAGCTGATGCAAACGCAGGTTCCCAGCAGGTTCCCATGGTACCTAGACAGCAAATTCAAATACCTCAAGCCCCGATGGAACAGCAACAGATGATGCTTTCTCAACAGGTCACAGGTCAGAGGTCTAACCAAAGTAGTAACACAGTGCACCAATTCCTGTTACACAGTGAGAATAAATGGAATAAATGATGAATGGACGAGTGACAGTTTGGATGAGGAGCCATGTGTGCTTGCAGCTTCTTTAGTGGTAGATCAAAGGGGACCCTATGTGAAAGAAAAGTTTATGGGTCACAGAGTTTCATTCTTGGTTGACACAGGAGCTACACGCTCTACAGTTAGAAGTGCAGAAGTTCCAAATTTACCTCTTTCAGGGGGGACAGTTCAGGTTGTAGGAGTAGCAAACCAGTACGTGACAAATCCGATCACAGATCCAGTCCAAGTTGAGACTGGCAGCTTTCAGGGATTGCACAAATTCGTAGTCTGTGATTCAATTCCGGTATCCCTAGTGGGAAGAGACATGATGTGTGAAATGAAGTGTTTGATTACTTGTTCAGCTGAGGGAATTGAAGTCCAGACAAATAGAGTGGATAAAGATGACCAAGCTCAAAATGAGGACTACCTGTTGATTGAGTGTTTCCCGATGTTCACAGTGAAAAAGCTTCATCCTGGTTGGCAGGGAACGGTTATGGAGAAAGTGTGGAAGTTGACAGGAAAATAAGTAGGTTTGATCAAGGGAGTTGAGCCATTTAAAGTTACTGTGAAGCCAAATGCAGTTTTCCCTCAACTTCCACAGTGCCACATGCCACAGGATGTCCTTATGAAAGTGGCTCAGAGAAATGCAGACTTTGTAAAGCAAGGAGTTTTGAAGTTAGTATTGAGCAGTCCATGCAATTCACTGATAATGGGGCTGAAGAAACCTTGTGGGAAAGTGAGAGTAGTTCAGGATTTGAGAAAAATAAATGAGATTGTGGTTAAATGTTGCCCTGTGGTACCGATTCCAGTAGTAATAATGTTTCAGATTCCTTGTGATGCCGAGTGGTTCACTGTCATCGACTTGTCACAAGCCTTCTTTTCTGTGCCTCTTCATGAGGATAGTCAATTTCTCTTTTGTTTCAAATTCCTGGATCGAGTCTATTGCTGGTGCAGAATTCCTCAAGGGTTTCCAGAGTAAACTTCCATATTCAATCAGATCTTGAAAAAGAATTTGGCGTCGGCAGACTTGCCTCTCTAATCGATCTTGGGTCACTGCATTGATGACTTACTGATTGCGTCCTAAACAAGGGACGAATGCAAGTATGATACATTTGCCCTGTTGGACCATTTGGGAAAGAGTGGTCACAAAGTGTCTCCACTTAAGTTGCAGTACTGTCAGAAAGTAGTGAGACATTTGGGTCACCAGATTGAGAGGGGTTCAAGGAAAATATCCAGAGAAAGGATTATGACCACCTGCACAGAGAGATGTCAGGATGTTTATAGGGATGGTAGGTTACTTTCGCCAGTGGATTCCACATTTTTCAGTCATTTCAAGACCATTGCAGAAGCTGACTCATAAAGAGGTCACTGATCCTATAGTGTTAGACCAGGATGAAATGAAAGCGCTCACTGAATTGAGAGAGAGTCTGTGCAAGGCTCCAGCATTGGTGATGCCTGATTACACAAAACCTTTCAGATTGTTTTGTCATGAGCGTGATGCTTGTTCTTTGTCTGTCTTGACACATGTCCATGGAGGCACACATCGCTTAGTAGCATATCTTTCAGCTCCTTTGGACCCAGTCGTAGCAGCCTTTCCAGGTTGTTGCACACAGTTACAGCAGTTGGTCAAAGCTTTACTCAGGGTAGGATGAGGGCAGTGTGATGGGACATCCCTTGGCTGTAATGGTCCCTCATTCTATTGAGATTTTACTGACAAGGACAAAAATGCAATATTTGACTGGTGCAAGGTTGGCAACTATGAAACAAGCATCCTAGGTTCGCCAAATGTAACATTGAAAAGATGTAAAGTGCTGAACCCAGCAACTTTAGTTCCAATGAAAATGTTGAAATTGAAAAGTTGGAAGATGTTGAGCATGATTGTCTTGAGGTAACTGACTTGTACACAAAACCGAGACCTGACATTAGAGATACAAAATTGGAAGAAAATGACCAAATTGTCTTTGTTGATGGTTCTTGTCTAAGAGATAATGCAGGATATGCTGTGTGTACAGTTACTAGTATCCTAGAAGCATCTTCACATTGAGGAGTGTATTCTGCTCAAGTAGCAGAACTTGTAGCTCTTACCAGCTCATGCCAGGTTTCTGCTCAAATGAAAGTCACAATCTAATCAGACAGCCAGTATGGATTTGGATTAGTCCATGATTTTGGCCAGTTGTGGTCACAGAGAGGTTTCATGACCTCTTCTGGGTCACCAGTGAGAAATGGTGAGAAAATTAAAGAATTGTTACAAGCGATACAAATGCCTGAAAAAATTGCAGTGGTGAAATGCAGTGCACATCTAAAGTCGCAGGACTTTATGTCCATGGTAAATGGATATGCGGATCAAGTCACAAGATTTTGGGCATTGAACTGTATATTATTCAAAGACAAATGGGGACTGTTATCTGAGGATGAGGAACAATGTTCAAGCTATGCATTGAAAGTACTTGACACTTTGGAGGAATTTAAAATGCTACAAAACCAAGCTGACAGGGAGGAAAAACGTTCATGGGGCAAAATGAAATGTGTGCAAAGACAAGATGAAATGTGGGTTTCTGAAGAAGGGAAATTAGTTTTTGCCAGATAGCATGTTGTCTCAGATGGCAAGGTGCTATCATGGTCGGGCACATATCAGGAGGGATGCAATAATTTGTTTGTTCAAACATGATTGGTTTAACCCGAGGTTTAGACAAGTTGCTGAAGCAGTTTGCCATCACTGTATCATTTGCCAGCAGGAAAACGCAGGAAAAGAGAAAGTGGTTAATTTGAGCCACATTGGAAGAGCTGGAGGTCCATTTAGCAGACTGCAGATTGATTTTATTGAAATGCCTGTGTGTGGAGGTTTGAGATATGTGTTGTTGATCGTTTGCATATTTAGTCACTGGATTGAAGCTTACCCTACACGTAGAAATGAGAGTCTCACAGTAGCAACATTGTTGCTTAGAGAACTAATACTGCGTTTCGGATTTCTGGTCTGTAGAAAAGTTCTCCTTTTTGCCCTGGTCACCCCCACACTTTTTGGACAGGTACTGGTGGTTACTGACTCTTGGCTGTGCCCTGGGTACTGCTTACCAGTCCTAGGCCAGTGATCTGTGTAAAGTGGATATGCAAATTAGGCTAATTATAATTGGCAAAGTTAACCTACCTATAAGTCCCTAGGATATGGTAGGGCATGGAGGTTTAGGGACCCCAGCATAGGTAGCACCCGCATAGGTGCACTGCTGAGGTGCCCAGTGTCATTTTAAAGGCAGGCCTGCCTTGCTGACTGCTTTTAAATTAAAGTTACATACAAATTCGACTTTGGAATTAAAAGTAGTTCCAAAGTCTTAAACTACCTTATTTTTACATATAAGTCACCCCTATGTGCCCCTAGAGATTGGTGCCATGTAACTATAATCAGGGACCTTATAAAACATAGTTTTATAAGCCTTGGTGAAGTAAAAACAGCCAGATCTGTTTTACCCTCATTGTAGTGAATGGCCTCCATAGGATAGAATGGGGAGACTTTATTTTAATTTTAAAAGTCCCCTTAAGTGATAGATACCAAGAGTTTGGTATCAAATTAATTGTTATACTAAATCCCACAACTTCCAGTTGTGGGGTTTAATATAACGTGTTCAGGTAAATAGTTTTAAACTTTACCTGAAATGTTTCCAACTTCAGCCCTGCAGTGTTTTTTGCTGCTGTGCTCTGATTAGCCAGCCTCTGGCAGCCTGGCCAGGTTGCCTTGATGAGGTGTGAAGTGGCCTGGCTTCACACAAAGAGATGTGCCTGTGGGAGGATATCTCCCCTCAGCAGATGGTGAGGCAGGAAGGGGGAGGGCTGCCAAACTGGTTTTCAAAGGCAGAGAAGGACAGATTTGAGCACCCCAACAACACCCCCACATCCTGCAAACCCAGACAACTAGGTGCCCCTTTGATTAGATTAGGAGAGGGCAGGAGAGGGGTGTGTTTAGGATTTTTAGCCACACCAGTGGGTGGGCTCAGCCAGATGTAACCTCCAAAAATCACTTTCAGCCATGATGGATTTTTGAGTAATGTTGCTCCCTGTGATTTATTTTTGCCACACTTCCCAGGAAGTGGTCATCACAGGGGGTAGGACCCTGCACTTGATTGGAGATCCAGGACCCCCATGTTTTTCACCCAGGAGCAGGGATAAAACTGGCAGACCTGCACCCACACCTCAGATACCTATCAGATTCCAACAAGGAAGAACTACAGGAGAAGAAGGACTGCCCTGCTGGACCCCTGGCCTGCACCTGGACCCTGTACTCTGAAGGACTGCACCAGCTGCACACTTGGGCTTCACCACAAGAAGAACTTTGCCTGGCTTTAACTGGTTCAAGGAGGGACTTACCGTTTGCTACAGGTGAAAAAGTGCTAACCAGAGTCCCCTGCATCAACTCCTGAAGAAACCAACCAGCTGACTACTGTCCAGTGGCCAAAAAGGAGTTTGCGCCAGGTGCATTCTGGGAGTTGTAGTCCACACCCCCAAGGATTATCTCAAAGCTTCTGGAACATTGGGGTGAGCTGTGGACCCCAAAAGAACCTTAAAGGAACATCTGGAAGAAGATCCAGAAGTTTAGAGAACTTTTGAAAAAAAGCTCCATAGAGGGACCGACCCGCTGCTGCAACTCTAGCCGGCTTGCCTCAACCGTGACATAGCCTGACTTGCAGGTTTGTCCCGGTGGAGAAAATCTCCAAAAGAGAGACTAAGGTGGTCATTCTGACCCTGGCGGTCTTTGACCGCCAGGGCGGAGGACCGCGGGAGCACCGCCGACAGGCCGGCGGGGCTCCAATGGGGATTCCGACCGCGGCGGTAAAGCCGCGGTCGGACCGGCACCACTGGCGGGGTCCCGCCAGTGTACCGCGGCCCCATTGAATCCTCCGCGGCGGCGCAGCTTGCTGCACCGCCGCGGGGATTCCGACCCCCACTACCGCCATCCAGATCCCGGCGGTCGGACCGCCGAGATCCGGATGGCGGTAGGGGGGGTCGCGGGGCCCCTGGGGGCCCCTGCAGTGCCCATGCCACTGGCATGGGCATTGCAGGGGCCCCCGTAAGAGGGCCCCTACATGTATTTCACTGTCTGCTGCGCAGACAGTGAAATACGCGACGGGTGCAACTGCACCCGTCGCACAGCTTCCACTCCGCCGGTTCGATTCCGAGCCGGCTTCATCGTGGAAGCCTCTTTCCCGCTGGGCTGGCTGGCGGTCTGAAGGCGACCGCCCGCCAGCCCAGCGGGAAAGTCAGAATTACCGCCGCGGTCTTTCGACCGCGGAACGGTAACCTGACGGCGGGACTTTGGCGGGCGGCCTCCGCCGCCCGCCAAGGTCAGAATGAGGGCCTAAGTCCGAACGTAGGAAGTTGACCGGGACCTCTCAGCCAGCGTATCCGAGGAGGGCTCCAAGGACGTCGGATCAAGATCCAGGTTTGCCCCGGTCGAAGGATTTTCACCCCGAAAAAACGACTAAGTCCGAAGGTAAAAATCTCCACCGAGGGCTCCCGCAACGCGTATCCGGAGAAGACTTCCAGGAGGTCAGATTAGACTGTCAGGTTCGCCCCGCTGAAGAAAATCTTCAGATAAAGACTAAGGCCCTCATTACAACATTGGCGGTAAAAGCCGCTTACCGCCGAGCAGAAGACCGCAACACACCGCCGCGGCAGCGGAAAACCGCCACAGCTATTATGACCCACAGCACAGACTCCGCCAAAATTCAGACACCCACACAAGTCCGCCACACCAAAGGTCAGTGATAAACTGGAGAAAACAAAACCTCCACCGTCACGCCAACAGAAATACGCCCACACTATCACGACACACGAATCCACGCAGCGGTCTTACAACCGCGGTATTCCATTGGCGGTACACACATCCGCGCACAAAATACACACACATCTCCAAAACACAGACACATTGGACAATTCCAAATACACACACCTGATACACATACACACACCAATCCCACACATCCAATACAATATAAAACACACACCCACATCACCCACAAACCCCTATGACCAAATTTCACGAACGCAGGCCAGAGAGAGACACCACCATCAACAATACTAGCATCCACAGGCACACAACACCATCACCCACATAACTTCCACGCACCTCACACTACACACCACTACATATCAGCACACCTATAACCCCACACACCACCCCACACATTACCTATACCACCCCATGGCACGGCAAAGACACACCAGGTTCGCGGAGGAGGAGCTCAGGGTCATGGTGGAGGAAATCGTCCGGGAAGAACCACAGCTATTCGGATCACAGGTGCAGCACACCTCAATTGCAAGGAAGATGGAGCTATGGCGAAGAATAGTGGACAGGGTCAACGCAGTGGGACAGCACCCAAGAAATCGGGGTGACATCAGGAAGAGGTGCAATGACCTACGGGGGACAGTGTGTTCCGTGGTCTCAAGACACCACCAGGCGGTTCAGCGGACTGGCAGCGGACCCCCACCTCCTCCCCCACAACTAACAACATGGGAGGAGCAGGTCTTGGCGATTCTGCATCCTGAGGGCCTCGCAGGAGTAGGTGGAGGAATGGACTCTGGTAATTCAAATCTTAACTATTACATTCCCCACCCTACCTGCATGCCAGCACATACCCTCACCCTCACCCCCATCACTCCAACTCCTCACAAATGTCCCAATATCACAACCCACCCATCCCAACACCAAGCCCTGCAAGCAACAACAACGCATGGGCACACATCACTAAAGCATGCCCAGTCCACTACCCAAACACCCCCCTAAACCATCATCACACAAGGTCCCACACAGGAATGCAAGCACTGAGGGAACACGGTCACCCACCCATTGCACCCCATGGCACACACAGATGTAATAAACATCCTTTTATACCCCTTCAGGACCCCTACCCAGCATCACCGGACAGGAGGGTCCACACATGTCCTCACCACCAACAGAAGAGGTCCACAGTGATGACAGCACCTCTGTCCAACTGGATCTAGATGACCAGCCCAGCCCATCGGGGACCTCAGGACAGTCGTTTCCCCACACCCAGTCACAGGCCACCACAGAGCTACCCCACTCTGGAAACACCAGCACAGAACCACCCAGCGGGCCCATACCTCCGGCCCCAGGACAAGTCACTCAGCAGTGTGTCCACCACTACAGGGAACCCAGGCTAACCCACCACCCCAACAACAACAGGGACCTGGGGGCAGTGGCAGTGGGCACACGGTCCAGGGGACAGAGGCCCAGGAACACAGGGGAACTGGGAGGGCTGCTGTGCGACAGAGGGCGGACAGGCCCAGGGAACCCACTCTCCAAGAGGCCCTCTCCTCCACCATGGGAGCCTACCACCACTCCCAGGAGACGATGGCAATGGTACTGGCCAAGTTTCAGGAGACCGAGCGCCTGCAGGAGGAACAGTATATGGGATTCAGGGAGGAACTCAGAACCATCAATTCCACCCTGGGCACTATCGTAGGGGTGCTGAAGGAAGTACTCAACACCAGGAGGGACGCTGTGGCACAACAAGGAGCCCCTGACACTAGCATGGATGATGAACTGCCCACCACCTCCGCCGGGCTAGTGGACAGGAGGCACCACCACAGGACCACCACACCAGCACCCCACCCCCTGCAGAGGGGAAACCACCTCGCAAACGGTCCCTGAGATCCAGGAACAAGACAGAGAACGATGCCAAGACCCCCACCAAGAAATGGGACCACCCTGATTGTCATCCTACTGTCCCACTTTGTCACCCTGTCCATCCTTAAACTGCCCCAGCTCCACTTCCTATGCACCTTTGGGCAATGCACCTGTGAGACTAATAGACTGGACTCTGCCATGGACATTCCTCCACCATCACCCCTCACCATTTTACTATCCCCTCCAATATTGAGCACTTAAATAAACACTCTTAAAGCACAAAACAATCTGGAGTCTGTCTGTGATTTCGGAATACTGTATTAGCAATAACTATTGCAAAAGGCTCTTTCATTTGTAATGTCAACATACCTATGTCACACAGCTCTAGTCCATGAGGAGTCAAAGCAGATGACACACTGTGGGACCCAGATCTGTGAAATTGTAAGGGAAAGTGACAATTCAGTGACCATACACTGGGTGAAAACTACAGACAGTAAAGAGGCAGTAGTGTTTAAGTACATGTAGTAGGCAGCTCTGTAGTCTCACCTGTGTTTCACTTGAAATATTGCTGGATCGCTGAGTCCCTGTTGTCCATGTCTTCTTCCTCTGCTTCCTCTTCTTCACTGTCCACAGGCTCCACAGCTGCAACAACACCGCCATCTGGACCATCCTCCTGCAGAAAGGCACCTGTCATCGCAAAGCCAAGTTGTGAAGCATACAGCAGGCCACGATGATCTGGCACACCTTCTTTGGTGAGTAGAATAGGGATCCACCTGTCATATGGAGGCACTGGAACCTGGTCTTCAGGAGGCCAAAGGTCCGCTCGATCACCCTCCTAGTTCGCCCATGGGCCTCATTGTAGCGTTCCTCTGCCCTTGTCCTGGGATTCCTCACTGGGGTAAGGAGCCATGACAGGTTGGGGTAACCAGAGTCACCTGCAAATATAGAGGGACAACTGTTAGACACACACTAACCTGGAGGGATATCCCCAGACCCACACAACCATTCCCACTGACTAGCTTCCAGGTGCTCACCTAATAGCCACACACAGTGCCTCTGGAGTTGACCCATCCCATAAGGGATGCTGCTACTCCGCAGGATGTTGGCGTCATGCACAGAGCCAGGGGACATGGCATTCACATGGGAGATGTACTGGTCTGCCAAACACACCATCTGTACATTCATAGAATGATAACTCTTCCGGTTTCTGCAGACCTGTTCACTCCTGTGGGGGGGACCAAAGCCACATGGGTCCCATCAATGGCACCTATGATGTTGGGGATATGTCCCAGGGCATAGAAATCACCTTTTACTGTAGGCAAATCCTCCACCTGAGGGAAAATGATGCAGCTCTGAATGTGTTTCAGCAGGGCAGACAACACTCTGGACAACACATTGGAAAACATAGGCTGGGACATCCCTGATGCTATGGCCACTGTTGTTTGAAATGACCCACTTGCAAGGAAATGGAGCACTGACAGCACCTGCACTTGAGGGGGGATTCCTGTGGGATGGTGGATAGCTGACATCAGGTCTGGCTCCAACTGGGTACACAGTTCCTGGACTGTGGCACGGTCAAGCCTGTATGTGATTATCACATGTCTTTCCTCCATTGTTGACAGGTCCACCAACGGTTGGTACACCGGAGGATGCCACCATCTCCTCACATGTCCCAACGGACGGTGCCTATGAAGGACAACAGCGAGCACAGAGTCAACCAACTCAGAGGTATGTACCCACAGCTTACACAGAACACCATTCATAATCTAAAAAGTGGCCTGTATGTGTGTTGAGTCTAGGCCTAGGTATGTGGGATGCATTTGAAAATGTAGCCATGTGGGCCCCTGAAATGGCGGCTGCCTGACCTGTACAGTGGGACAATGGGATGTGAGGTAACTGCGCTGGCGTTGTACACCGTAGCGGCAGGCAGTCGAAGACCGCAGCGAAATGCTGCATTGGTTAACATTGGACCCTATGGGTCCCAGGAGCCAATGACGATGTACTCCAGTGGTGACGGTACGCACCGCCATGGACATGACCGCCATTTTCTATCTGTTCAATCACTCGATACCTGATCTTTGACAGGAGAGGACCTACACTGCAAGTGCTGCTGTGACCTCGGTCTGGAAGAGACAATGGCCCGAGTTTCTGTGGAAAGGGCCCCTGCCTTCACATCGGAGGAGTTGGAGAAACTCGTGGATGGGGTTCTCCCCCAGTACGCGCTACTCTACGGTCCTCCAGACAAACAGGTAAGTACACTGGCAACATTCTGTATGGGCTATGCATGTGTGGAGAGGGGTGGATGTAAAAAGGAAGGGGGGAGAGTGCGGCGTGCATGAAACGATGGTGAGTGCATGTGCCACATGCCAAGGGTAGGGCTGGGGGCCAATCACTTTGACGGTGCAGTTGGTAATAACTTTTTCTTCTCCCTGGACAATTCATGTAGGTCAGCGCCCACCAGAAAAAAGACATTTGGGGTGCCATCGCCAAGGACGTCCGGACCCTGGGGGTCTTCCACAGAGGGGGCACCGACTGCCGGAAAAGATGGGAGGACATTCGCCGCTGGAGCAAGAAGATGGCGGAGGCTCAGCTGGGGATGGCCTCCCAACGTGGAAGTGGTATCCGTCGCACCATGACCCCCCTGATGTTCAGGATCCTGGTGGTGGCGTACCCGGAGTTGGATAGGCGCTTGAGGGCATCACAGCAGCCACAAGTGGATGAGTACACTCGCATTCTACTGATTGTGCATACAGTGGAGGGGTCTGGGTGGGGAAGGTGGGCTGTGGGTTTCCCTAGGCCAGGGTGAGTTCCGTAGGCAAGGTCCCTCCGTAAGGATGGCCATGTGGCAACCCACCGCACCTCTGTAGAGTGCCAAGTACACCTAGTCATGCCCGTGTGTCATCAATGTGTGCAGATATCGTCCATAGCCTAGTAGGCCATTTCCCAGGGATTGAACAGTGGAGCCCAAGAGCGCGGCGTAGTGCAGGGGGATTCTGTGTCTGTCGTGTCCGCCAACGGTAGCGGTAATGCATGCACTCAACATGTCTTTCTTCTGTCGTCCCCCCCTTTTTGTGTCTCCCTGTGCTTGTGTGCATTAGCATCATCAGGCGGAGGAGCAGTGGCACCGGAGCATGAGGGGGCTGCATCCCACATGGCCATGGAGGGCCACGCTATGGAATCGGACTTCACCAGTGGGACGGAGGGCGAGGGGAGCTCCAGGGCGGGGACAGGAGCTGAGACCAGTGACACGGACTCGTCCTCTGATGGGAGCTCCCTTGTGGTGGCGGCAACATCTGTGCCCCCCCCATCTACAGGTACAGCTGCCACCCCCCCTTCCAGCACCGCCCTCCCAACAGCCCCTCAGCCTTCGCCCCGTGCCCGCTCACCCGGGAGGGTGGGCATCACCTTCGCCCCAGGCACCTCAGGCCCTGCCCCAGTCACCCCTGCTGCCCTCAGTGAGGAGGCCATTGACCTCCTCAGGTCCCTCACTGTTGGGCAGTCTACCATTTTGAATGTCATCCAGGGTGTAGAAAGGCAGTTGCAACAAACCAATGCATTCCTGGAGGGCATTTATTCTGGTCAGGCGGCCCTTCAGCGAGCTTTACAGACTCTGGCCTCAGCACTGATGGCAGCCATTGTCCCTGTCTCTAGCCTCCCCCGTTCAACTTCCTCCACCCAGACCCAATCCCCTGTACCCCGGCCTATCCCAAGCACACCGTCAGACCAGCCTTCACACACGTCAACACACAAGGGAAGATCAGGCAAACATAAGCACCACACATCCCACAGGCACTCACGCAAGCATCACACACATGCAGACACACCAACGTACACTGCCTCCACTGTGTCCCCCTCCTCCTCGTCTCCCTCCTCCCTCCCAGTCTCGTCTACACTCACACCTGCATGCACTACCTCTACAGCCACTACTGCCATCACCAGCACACCCACCACCACACTCCGCTCACGTGCACTCACCACCCCTACTACCATTCACACGTCCCCTGTGTCCTCTCCCAGTGTGTCTGTGACGCCCCCTCCCAAGATACACAAACGCAGGCACACACCCACCAAACAGCCATCCACCTCACGACAGCCTCCAGCGCATGCACCTTCACCCAAAGTCACCAAACGGACACCTCCTACAACCACAACCTCTTCCTCCACTCCCAAACCCCCTCCAGCTACCCATCCCAGTGTCTCCCAAAAACTTTTCCTGTCCAACCTTGACCTCTTTCCCACACCTCCCCCACCCCGTCCGTCTCCTAGGGCCCGAACCAGCACCTCTGCCACAATATCTCCGGGACCACTGGTGCCTGTAGTCACCGGAATCTGGAGTGCACCGGCCAACCAGGGCAGCCAGTGTGGCATGGAGCCACAGCACAGACAGTCCCCCACCTGTGAAGCATCAGAAGTTGTCCAGTGCCTGGCGGGAGAGGGGGATGACTCCAGCCACCAAAGCCACTCCCAGGGGTACAAGTGGGAGTGTGGAGTCAGCTGCAACACCTTCGAAGGTGGGGAAGGGCCACAAGAAAGTCAGCAAGTCTGGGAAGAGCAGCACGGCGAAGACCGCCATCATCCCCGCTGCCCAGGAGGCCACCGCCATCATCCCCGCTGCCCAGGAGGCCACCGCCATCATCCCCGCTGCCCAGGAGGCCAATGCCAGCACCAGCCCAGCTGCCCAGGAGGCCACCGCCAGCACCAGCCCAGCTGCCCAGGAGGCCACCTCCAGCACAAGCCCAGCTGCCCAGGAGGCCACCGCCAGAAAAAGCCCCGCTGGGCCATGAAGGACGGCCAGCAAAAGCCCCGCTGGGACAGAGAGGACTGCCAGGAAAAGCCCCGCTGGGACAGAGAGGACCGCCAGGAAAAGCCCCGCTGGGACATAGAGGACCGCCAGCACAAGCCCTGCTGGTCCATGAAGGACAGCCAGCAGCTGAGTCACTGCAAAGGAGACTGCCGCTCTAAGCACCGCTGAACTGGGCACCGCCGTCTCAAGCACCGCCGAACAGGGCACCGCCGTCTCAAGCACCGCTGAACAGGGCACCGCCTTCTCAAGCAACGCTGGCCCATGAGCACAAAGGGACTACTGAGTCCGTCACTGGCAGAATGAAGCACTCTGGGCACCATGCCCCCTCCAGAGCCAGTGGAGAGATCCATCCACTACCTCTGTCTTTAGCAGGATGAAGCACTCTGGGCACCATGTCCCCTACAGAACCAGTGGAGACTGTCATCCACTACCTCTGCCCTTAGCAGGATGAAGCACTCTGGGCACCATGCCCCCTCCAGAACCAGTGGAAACTGTCATCCACTAATCTGTCCTTAGCAGGATGAAGCACTCTGGGCACCATGCCCCCTCCAGAAACAGTGGATAGATCCATCCACTTCCTCTGTCCTTAGCAGGATGAAGCACTCTGGGCACCATGGCCACTCCAGAACCAGTGGAGACTGTTCATGTATTCAGAATAATGGATTTGTGTAGAAAATGTAATAATGCAGAAATAATAACGCATGCATTTGAAAATGTGATTATGATGAGTGGCCACCAATGTTAACAAAGTGTATTAATTAATGAGTTTTAACCTGAAATAATGATCATATGTTTGACTAGATTAGCGTTATGTATTAAATATGTGTTTTATTAATTGTAGGCAATAACATAGCAAGTGTCTTGGCCTAGTTTGCCAACCCTCATGCAGATGCTGTATTTCTTAGAATTGATTAAAATGCTGACCAAGTGAGTTAAATTGTGATTTTCCATTCTGTATTGTTAAATGTGCTCATAGCTGAAGTTTTCTCATGAGAACCGGTTGCTAGAAGATGATGCTCCTATCAATGTAACATTGTATGTGTAATGGGTGTAAGACAACTTTCTCAGGATGAGAACAATGAAGACACTGACTGGAGTATAAGATGCAACATTATTGTAACCGGACAAGCCAGATGATGAGGACATTGAAAGACAACCAATCAACTACGTGTGAAAGGAGAAATAGTAGAATTCTTAGATTTGAAACCAAAATGTAATTAGGTAAAGTATGAACATACGATTGACTGACCAATAGGGAATTAGGGGCGAGTTTAGATGATTTTAACTTAATGCCACCACATAGTGTGTAGAGTTCTTATTATTGCGAATATTCCAACAGTTATTATTGCCCAGTATTTTTATGCGTCTGAAGACGTGCTTTACTTTAATGCTTAAAGACTTTGCGCTTAATGAACTTTGCTGATGAATCTTGATGCTTTGCTGATCGACTGATGTCCTGAAGATGAAGACTGATTCTGCTTTGCTGATCCACCCGAGGATAGGTATAAATCGCCAATGTGATTATCATGCAAATTTGCTTTTCTTTCTAGATGCCAACTGCACTGTTTTGATAGAGTCCTAGTTAGATGTTTTGCTAAATTTGTGTTACTAAATAGTTTTGCATAAAGCCCAACATGCTAATGCTAATTTGGTGTTAGTTAAGGATTCTCACTAATGATTTATGGTAACAGGGACTAATACTTGGTGGATTTTCTCTGCTAAACTTTTTGTTTAACTTCGTTGATGTAACTGACTTTGCTATTGATTAGCACCATAAAATGTGTTGTAGTTTAAGCTGAGTAGATTGAGTTTTCTGCCACTTCAGATAAACAGTATTGATTCTGTATGTGTTTTGATTTGATATTGGATTAATCTACATGACATTAATATTGTTAATAGTAGGGAAATAAATATTCTATCTTTTTCTAAAGGTGTGCTCATTCATGACTGAAAGGTCATGGTGTGTGACATTTACTGACTACATTAATTATTGATTTTATTGATTGCTAATGTTTTTTTATTACTGTGTATTGACTATTGATTGTGTACTAGAGCTATGGTAAGAACATATTAATTGCGAGTCACAAGGTTCATCTACCCATTCACATCAACTTGTAAATTCACTTATCAAGGTCAGGCGCTAACACTAAGCTGTCCCGGTGCCCGTAAGCAGTATTAAATAAATTGGCAACAACAATTTTGTTCTAAATTGCTAGTATAAAAATGTGGTACTTGAATTAATGATTACTAAGGTCTGTGAAAGGGGTGCAGGTCTTTTGAGTGTTTCAATCATCCCTGCTCTCCCCTTTGCTTTCCTCTCCAGTCTCTGCAGGCTCTGATTCTCTTAGATGCTAACAAACTTTTTCTCTGCATCGTCTGTCTGAAGTTCATTTAAATATCTAACAAGTTTTCTATTTTCTCTTCAGTACCCTTTTACTTTTTCCTGCACACAATTCCTTTGAACTCCCCCATTTACCATCCCTCCCACATATAAATCGACCTCTCCCTTGTAAGGACTGCGATTTCTTTTCTTTAGGTGCTGTCAATATTTCCACAGTAGACCACCCCTTCAGACACTCTATCATAGAATCACAAATGCAGTTGGTACATATGTGACCATTACTATGTCCACTTTGAAGAGAGCCAAAGATTGGATGTCCATGTAGTCTGCACATCTCTATGATGCACTGCCTGCAGCTTCAGCATAACCACTCAATCCCAACCTAAATTTGGTCGGAAACCTAGAGGTGATTCCATTCACTGCATGTACTATACAAAAGATATATTCAGCAAGATTTAAAAGTACATGTGAGACATATCTGGAAAAAGAAAGTACTCTTAGGAAATGTAACACGAAGTAAAACATGGTAAATGTAAACAGGAACTGCATCTCTGACATGGATTACGTTAAGGTTTTTTTTCAGTCATTATTGAGAAATCAATCAGTTGCTGCCAGGTCTACGATCCAGCAGGGTCATGATTTTGATGTTGGTGACCTGAGGGAAAGCATTGTTGGGCCACTGAAATTTGAATACCAAAGACCAATCTGCAAGCATACTTATCGTCACCTTCAGAAGCACCTTTTGAAAATTATTTATAATAATGTACATAGAGGCCCTCATTACAACCCTGCGGTCAGTCATAAAGCGGCAGTAATACTGCCAACAGGCTGGCAGTAAAAAAAATTGAATCACTACCATTGAGGAAACCTCTAACGGAAGTAGAAACAAACACCGTGGCGGTAACCGCCAACAGTCAGGCGGAAGGTTCCGCCCACCGTATTACAAGGCACCAATCCGCCAGCTTTTCCAGGGCGGTACCAACCCCATCAAAAGCACAGGGGAAAAGTCTGTAGAACGGAATCCACTCACCTCTCGACACCCAACGAGGAACCAGGACGCCATGGAGCCCGAGTTACAGGTGTTACCAATGTTGGTTTACCTACTCTTCTACCAGGAACATCAAAGACTGCGGCGACGACCACGGTGAGTACTGCACCTAGCACACAGGTGACTGGGGAAAGAGTGACACCAACACGCAACACCCCCACCCACAACAACAGACACACAAACACATCCAGACACATTACAGATGCACCCTGTCACCCTCTGGAACAACGCAAGGACCAAACGAAATGTTTGTAACAAGTGTAATCATTGAGAATCCAGATAGGCCAAGATAACTTTAAAAGACCAGTATATACAAATATTTACAGCAAGTACAGAAGTCCGTATACTGTTCCATTACATGTCCATGGACCAGTGGTCCCAAAAAGCATGGGCAAAGCCCACACATGACACCTGCCTCAAAACGGAGAGAACACAGCAGGGGCATCAGTTTGAAAAAAACACAGGCACCTCAGGGGGAAGGGAAGGTGGGGCATCTCAGCCGGATGACGGGACGATGCCACTGCTCCACGAGGGGGCTCCATGCCCACTGCTTGCTCCTGGGGAGTGCAAAGCCACAGTCTCCAAAGTCTCTCAAGTAGGTGGTTTGCCCACTGCTTTGTCCTGGGGAGTACAAAGCCGCAGTCTCTCAAGTCTCCAAGTGGGTGGTTTGCCCACTGCTTGGTCCTGGGGAGTGCAAAGCAACAGTCTCTCTAGTGGATGCTTTTCTCCACTGGTTCTGGAGGGGGCATGGTGCCCAGAGTGCTTCATCCTGCCAAGGACTGGGGTAGTGGATGCTTTTATCCACTGGTTCTGGAGGGGGCATGGTGCCCAGAGTGCTGCATCCTGCCAAGGATTGGGGTAGTGGATGCTTTTCTCCACTGGTTCTGGAGGGGACATGGTGCCCAGAGTGCTTCATCCTGCCAAGGACTGGGGCAGTGGATGCTGTTCTCCATTGGTTCTGGAGGGGGGTTTTGTGCCCAGTGATGCTGCACCTTGAGTGTGGTAGTTCCCATTCCCTCACCTGGGTGTCTGAGGCACAAGATTTTCAGGGAACAGGTAGCATGATACTCCATGGAGGCAGAGACACACTCCACCCTGTGGCGACTTAGCCTGCCAACTGCTGGTAGTGCCAGTGCTAGTTGTGGTGCCTCATGTAGTGTGTGCAGGGTCCAGGCCATCTCCTGCAGCCTCAGAAGGGTGCCTACTGGGGATGCTGCTGATGTCCGCTGTGGTTGCACTGGCTGGGCACGTCGCAGGGCAGGTGGTTGTGGCTGCGGTGGTGTCTGCGGCGGAGATGCTGGCGGTAATGCAGGTGTCAGTACCTGTGGAGGGAGACACCAGGCCGTCTCCTGCAGTCTTGGAAGGGTGCCCACTGAGGTTGATGCTGGGGACTATAGTAGAGGCAGCAGACGTGCAGGTGGCGGTGCAGGTGGCGGTCGTTGTGGCGGTGGCCACCGCTGTACAGGTTGCTGTTCTGTCTTGCAGAAGAGGTGACACCAGTCCCTCACCCGGAGGCTCCGTGTCCTGAGCTGACTTCCCTTTGCCCTTGTGTCCCTTCCCCCACCTTGGAAGTCGCTGCTGGGACCTTGGCACTGTCCTCTTTGGTTCTGGACGAGGCCTTGCTGGGTGGTTGGTGCAGCTTTTCCCTGAACATGTGGGCCCCTTCTTCACCTTGGCAGGTGGCGGAAAAGGGTGGTTCTTGGCCTCACTAAGTGGCACACTGGCAGCCCTGATGGGTGCCGCCTTCGCTTTTCCCGGACTTGCAGGGACCACAGTGCTCGAGGATTTTGTGGCTGAGGTGCTGGGCTGGGATATGGACATCCTGGCCCTAGGGGAAGGATTGGGGGGAGGTGTAGGGAAGAGGTCAACGGAAGTTAGGAAACGTTTCTTAGACACATTGGGACAGGAAGATGGAGGGGGTTTGGCAGTGCAGGAAGAGGTAGTGGCTGTAGGAGGTGTACATCTGCTGAGTTTGGGTGAAGAGCCATGGGCTGGAGGCTGTTGTGAGGTGGATGGCTGTTGAGTGGGTGTGTGCCTGCGTTTGTGTAATTTGGGAACAGGGCTCACAGACAACAGACACACAGGGGACGTGTGCATAGTATTGGGGGTGGTGTTTGCATGTGAGCGGTGTGTGGTGATGGGCGTGCTGGTGAGGGAGGTAGTGGCTAAGGATGTAGTGCATGCAGGTGTGAGTGGAGACAAGACAAGGAGGGAGGTGGAGGATGTGGAGGAGGGGGACAAAGTGGAGGTAGTGGATGTTGGTGGATCTGCATGGGTATGGTGCTTGTGTGACTGCCTGTGGGATGTGTGGTGCTCATGGTTGCCAGAGCCACTTTTGTGTGTAGATGTGTGTGCATGCTGGTCTGATGGTGTGCTTGTGATAGTTTGAGGTAGAGGGGATTGGGTCTGGGTCTGGGTCTGGGTAGTGGAAGTTGGAGGGGGGGGAGGCTGGACACAGGGACAATGACTGCCATCAGTGCTGAGGCCAGAGCCTGAAATGCTCTCTGTTGGGCCGCCACGCCAGAATGAATGCCCTCCAGGTATGCATTTGTTTGTTGCAAATGCCTCTCGACACCCTGGATGGCATTCAAAATGGTTGACTGCCCAACAGTGAGGGATCTCAGGAGGTCAATAGCCTCCTCACTGAGGGCAGCAGGGCTGACTGGGGCAGGGGCTGAGGTGCCTGGGGCAAAGGAGATGCCCACCCTCCTGGGTGAGCGGGCAAAGAAAACACACTGAGGGGCTGCTGGGAGGGCGGTGCTGGTAGGGGGGTGGCAGCTGTACCTGTTGTTGCGGTGGGCACAGAGGGGACCTCCACCTCAAGGGAGCTCCCATCAGAGGAGGAGTCGCTGTCACTGGTGTCTCCTCATGTCCTCCTCGTGGAGATCCCCTCGCCCTCTGTCCCACTGGTGCCTTCAGACTCCGTACATTCACCCTCCTGGGCCATGTGGGTTGCAGCTCCCTCCTGCTCCAGTGCCACTGCTCCTCTGCCAGATGATGCTAATGCACACAAGAACAGGGTGACAAAACAAAAATGGGGTAAAGACAGAGAAGACACATGGTCAATGCCAGCAACAACACCACTGTTGGCGGACACAACACACAGGGACCGGCCCTATGCACTAGGCCATGCACTAACAGTTCTTAGGAAAATGACCTGGCCATGGTGGACTGTGGCTGAGCCCATTTGCTGCACACCTGGAATCTACAGGAGCCTGACTAGGTGTAGATGGCCACTACCACTATTGGAGTACCACAGAGCGTGCCTAACAAGGGACCTACCCGACCAATTTCACCCTGGCCTAGGCGAAGCGACAGCACACTTACCCCACCAAGACACCTCGTAAAGCGCGCTGAGTCAGCTGAATGACACTGTACTCACCCCCTTGTGGCTGCTGGGATGCCCTCAAGCGCCCATCCAACTCCGGATATGCCACCGCCAGGATCCAGTACATCAGGGGGGTCGTGGTGCGACCTGCACCCCTTCTACGTAGGGAGGCCACCCCAGCTGGGTCTCCTCCGTCTTCTTGCTCCACTTGTTTCTTATGTGCATGATTTTTTATCTCCACAAAAAATCATTGTATATAATAGTTAGAAAGCAAAATTTCACTTTATTTCACTTATTATGGTAACTGACACTTAACATTTAAACAGTATGATCCCTCTCTTTGTATGAGAAATGTATAAAAACAAATTTGTTATGGAGTATTTTTTAGTTTATACTGTACTGTATGACAACATGCCATATATATACCATTACAGCCCTGATTAAGTCTTGGGGTACACCCCTGACGAAACACGTGTTGGCGGGTTCTTATGGCAACCAACAATCAACAGCTGGAAAATTGAAGAACTGAAGAACGTAGATATGAATATTCGTTTCTGAAATTTGGAGAATAAAGATACTCCTGCGAGGCCTCAGTATGCATGATCACCAAGACTTGCTCCTCCCATGTTGTTAGTTGTGGGGGAGGAGGTGGAAGTCCATGGCCAGTCCTCTGTACGGCTACCTGGTGTCTGGATACCACAGAACACACTTTCCCCCGTAGGTCGTTCCAACTCTTCCTGATGTCATCCCGTGTTCTTGGGTGCTGTCCCACGGCATTGACCCTGTCCACAATTCTCCGCCATAGCTCCATCTTCCTTGAAATGGATGTCTGCTGCACCTGTGATCCGAATAGCTGTGGCTCTACCCAGATGATTTCCTCCACCATGACCCTGAGCTCCTCCTCAGAAAACCTGGGGTGTCTTTGCGGTGCCATAATGTGGTGTGGGTGATGTGTAAGGTGATGTTTTTTGTGCTGTGTGACGTGTTGGTGTGTGTTCTTTGAGGTGAGTGGATGTTGTATGAGTGATGGTGCTGTGTGCCTGTGGATGCTGGTGTTTTGTTTGCTATTATCTCTCTCTCTGCTTCTTCCAAAATTTGCTTTGTAAGGGGTTGTGCGTAATGTGGGTGTGTGTTTTATAGTGGTGTGAGTGTGGGGTGTGTGCATGTGTCTCAGGTGTGTGTATTTTGAATTGTCCAATGTGGTTGTGTTTTGTAAATGTGTGTGTATTTTGAGCGCAGCGGTGTGTACCGCCAATGGATTACCGCGGTTGAAAGACCGCCACGTTGATTCGTGGGTCGTGATACTGTGGGCATATTCCTGTTGGCATGACGGTGCAGGTTTTGCTATCACCAGTTTATCACTGACCTTTGGTGTGGCTGACTTGTGTGGGTGTCTGTATTGTGCCGGATTACGAGATGTGGGTCTCAATACCTGTAGCGGATTTCTGCCACGGCCATGTTATCTTGACGGCCGTCAGCAGGGTGGTAAGCTCAATTTACCGCCAGGGTTGTAATGAGAGCCATAATGTGTTTAAAATAGGTGTATACCTAACCCAATAAAATATACTACTCTAAGGTCCACATTGTAATACCAGAAAATGGAATGGGTTCTTAAAGCCCAGCTGCAGGATGAATGTCATTTATGCTGTGTTTTTGTAACCAAATGCTCCTTTGCTTTGGTTAGGGTCAGTGTGCAGCTAATTTTCTGTAAATGATAAGATTTCTATTTGTACTACATTTAACACTTGATTAAGTCAGTTGTGGAGTGGTGAGCGATTGCCATTGACATGCCAGGGACACAACAGTACTATTGTTGAATTTATTTTACCTATTATTGTAGTCTTATGTCCACATCTGTTTCAATGTTCATAACTGCAGGGGCCCATGTCATGTATAGCACCTTCGCAAGTCCAGGCTTTTTGCCACCAGCCAAATTCTTTTTTCTAGTTGGAGTTCACTGTTTCCCATTCTAAATATGGGATTTCTAGCCTTGGAATGCAAAACAGTGTTGGATAAAAGGCTAGGACTAACTGAAGGTGTAACACATTCAATGGGGCTAACTTGAGATCATGGCCTGAACTTACCTATTGTAATGTTTGCTCAGTGTATTGTTGTTGGAAAATGGGTTATTGGTAGGGCAGGTAGGTACCTACACCTAGCAACAAGCCACAAACCTCCACAAAAGTACAGTTAGGTCTCAGTAAATTAATCCCAGCTCTACCCTTGGTAGCTTGGCATCGAGCGTCAAGGCTTAACTTAGGAGTCAAAGTGTAAAGCATTCAAATATCACACAACAGTAATTAAATAAAACACAGGAAACAGTTTAAAAATCCAAAACCAATTTATAAAAATAGCTTATATTTTTATCTTTAAAATGACACAAAAACGATTAAAATCGGTTCAGGGGAACCGGAGATATGAATTTTTAAAGTATTATTATTTTCTAGCGCATAGAAACAAAAAGCGCCAATCGGGTCATCTGGTTGCACCAGGACCGGGACAAAGTCAAACTTTCAGGCCGACCGCGATGGAGCCCTGCTCGGCTACAGGTCGCGGGAGGCCTCGGTTAAAAAGTTACCTTCTGACTTAGTCTTTATTTTGAAGTTTTTCTTCACCGGGACGAACCTGCCAGTTGGATCCGACCTCCTGGAGCCCTTGTCCAGATACGCGAAGTCGGTTTCCTCGGTGGTGATTTCTACCTTCGGACTTAGTCGTTTTTTCGAGATGAAAATCCTTCGACCGGGGTAAACCTGGATCTTGATCCGACGTCCGTGGAGCCCTTCTCGGATACGATGGCTGGAAGGTCCCGGTCAACTTTTTACGTTCGGACTTAGTCTCTTTTTCGGATGTTTTTCTTTACCGGGACGAACCACGAAGTCAGGCCGGGTCGCGGTTGAGGCAAGCCGGCTAGAATTTCCGCGTCGGGTCGGTCACTTTATGGAGCTTTTTTCCAAAATTTCTCCAATCTTTTCCAAACTTCTGGGGCTTCACCCAGATGTTCTTTTAAGGTTCTTTTGGGGTCCACAGCTCACCCCAAGGGTCCAGAAGTTCTGTGATGGTCCTTGGGAAGTGCGGACTTCAACTCCCAGAGTGCACCTGGCGCAAACTCCTTTTTGGCCACTGGACAGTGGTCAGCTGGTCACTTTTTCAGGAGTTGGTGCAGGGGACTCTGGTTAGCAATTTTTCACCTGTAGCAAACAGGGAGTCCCTCCTTGAACCAGTGGAAGTCAGGCAAAGTCCTTCTTGTGGTGAAGCCCAAGTGTGCAGCTGGTGCAGTCTTTCTGAGTGCAGGGTCCAGGTGCAGGCCAGGGGTCCAGCAGGGCAGTCCTTCTTCTTCTTGTAGTTCTTTCTTCTTGAAATTTGGTGGGGATCTGAGGCGTGGGTGCAGGTCTGCCAGTTTTATCCTTGCTCCTGGGTGAAAAGCAGGGGGGCCCTGGTCCTCCAATCAGGGACAGGGTCGTCCCCCTGTGATGACCACTTCCTGGGAAGTGTGGCAACAATCCATCCCAGAAGGCAACAGTCTCTAAAAATCCAAAATGGATGAATCTGATTTTTAGAGGAGAGATCTGGCTGAGCCCACCCACTGGTGTGGCTAAAAATCATAAACACACCCCTCTCCTGCCCTCTCCTAATCTAATCAAGGGGGCACCTAGCTGTCTGGGGTTGCAGGATGTGGGGGTGTTGCTGGGTGCTCCAGATGTCCTTCTCTGCCTTTGAAGACCAGTTTGGCAGCCCTCCCCCTTCCTGCTTCCCCATCTGCTGAGGGGAGATTCTCTCCCCCAAGCACATTCCTTTGTGTGAAGTCAGGCCACTTCACACCTCATTAAAGTAGCCTGGCAGAAGCTGCTGCAGGCTGGCCAATCAGAGCACAGGAGCAAAAACAATGCAGAGCTGAAATTGGCAACTTTTTAGGTAAAGTCTAAACTTTTTACCTGCACTAGTTATATTAAATCCAACAACTGGAAGTTGTGGGATTTATTATAACAATCAATTTGATACCAAATTCTTGGTATGTAACATTTAAGGAGACTTTAAAATTTAAAATAAAGTCTGCCCATTCTAGCCTATGAAGGCCATTTACTTCAATGAGGGAAAAACGAATTTGGCTGTTTTTACCTCACCAGGGCTTATAAATCTATTTTTATAAAGTCCCTGCTTATAGTTACATGGCACCCAGCCCTAGGGGCACATAGGGCACACCTTAGGGGTGACTTATATGTAAAAATAAGGTAGTTTAAGACTTTGGAAGTACCTTTAATTCCAAAGTCGAATTTGCATATAACTTTAATTTAAAAGCAGCCAGCAAGGCAGGCTTGCTTTTAAAATGACACTGGGCACCTCAGCAATGCACCTAGGTGTGCACCACCTATGCTGTGGTCCCTAAACCTACATGCCCTACCATATACTAGGGACTTATAGGTAGGTTAACTTAGCCAATTATAATTAGCCTAATTTGCATATCCATTTTACACAGAGCACAGGCCCTGGGACTGGTTAGCAGTACCCAGGGCACCAGCAGAGTCAGGAAAACACCAGCATAAAGTGGAAAATGGGGGCAAAAAGTTAGGGGGCCTCTGCAATCAGCCCCAGTTTCTCACACAACCCCCCCCAGCCCACACGCCCAGGAGACTCAGCCCAACCCTGGGAGAGTCTTCCTGGCTTGTTAGGCGAGGAAGACAGTGAAGAAAACTGGCTGTCCCTTTGCAGGGCCTACTCTGCCTTATATCCTCCTGTCAGGGTCACTCCCTCTGGGTAGTGAAGCCATCCCAACAGTAAAAGGACCCAACTCAAACTGAAACTTCCCTCTAGGGGGGTTTTCCTCCTCTCTCTCTGCCAACTTGGGTAGTGAGGTGCCCACCTCCCCTACTCCAAACTTTGCTAGGGCAACACCTAGCTTACCCAAAGAGGTCACCCAACACTAGAGCAACCCCACCATGACCAATAGGGTCAGGGGGCCTACTTTACTATTGGCCCTGGGGTCTGCCTCCCAGGCCAAGTACAGTGCTGCCAGGAAGGCTAGCACCCAGCAGAGGCTACTGACAGCTGTCAGTACCCAGAACCACACCCTAAGCTCTCCACTGACAGGTGGCTGAGCTGCTTTAGGGGCATCTTTGGGGTCCTGGCACCCCTCTTGCTGTCTTGAGTGGGGGGCTACCACCTCCTGTGGCCGACACCCTCCTTCCACTCTCCCTTCTGTCAGTGCAGGGGCAACACCTTGCATCTGGACAGCTGCCTGACTACTCAGGACTTCCTTGGGGTCAGGTGAGGCCTCACCAGTGCCAACTCTGGGCTCCCCCCCTACTGGGGCAGAAGGCCTTTGGCTCCCTGGAACTCTCTTTAAGAGTGGCCTACCCTTCCTTTTCTTCTTTCCTTTTCTTGGGGACCCCTGTCTCCTAACTGTAGGGACTGACTCCCCAGGACTTTGGGTTGGGGGGGCGCCCTGGGCGACCACCTTATCTGTGACCAGACTCACCTCTGGGAGGTCATTGCCCAGGATACAATCTAGGGGAAGGTCAGCACTGACTACCACCCTAATCCAGTCAAGGATACCCTCCCTCTCTAGGGGCACTATGGCTACAGGTTTGGAGGTGACCTCCCCTGTGGCTATCCTGACTTTCTTTGTCTTTCCTGGGACATACATGTCTGGGGTCACTAACCGGTCACTCACTACAGTGTGACTGGCACAGGTGTCTCTCAGGCCAGTGGTAGGGATCCCATTCACTTGAATGTGGTGGAAGTGCCTACTCCCACCCTCAGGGATCACCAGCTTACCATCTGGTCCTGTCTCCCAGCACAATGCTAGGAGGACTTCATCATCTGAGGAATCCTCCTCTATGGCTACACTGGACAGCCCAGTGCTAACCACCTTCTTTGGACAGGCTGCATCTCCTCTGAAGTGACCTGTCTGCTGACAGTCAAAGCAAGCCCTACTGTCCAAGAGCTTTTTTAACCCTGGGTCTCCCTGTCTCTGTATGTCAGAGTGGGAGTGGGATTTACTCTCCTCCTTCTTAGGGTTCTGGGGTACAGAGGGAGTCTCTGTGGTGGGCTTACCACCTCCCTCCTTAGGTTTTTGGGGACCTGTCCCCCCCTTCTTGGAGTCTCCCCCCTGGGACTTGACAACCACCCTGGTTCTCAACCACTCATCAGCTGCCTCCCCTAGCTCTCTAGGGTTGGTCAGCTTAGAGTCCACTAGATGCTGGCGTAACCTTTCTTGGATACAATTGGTCAAGATGTGCTCTCTCATGATCAGATTGTATAACCCCTCATAAGTATTTACTTTGTTGCCAATAATCCAGCCCTCTAGTGCCTTTAGTGAGGTGTCCACAAAGTCAACCCAAGACTGGGTACTGACCTTCTGGGTGTCCCTGAACTTCATTCTATATTGCTCTGGGGTCAGACCAAACTTCTTGACTAAGCACCTCTTCATACTAGGGTATGAATCTGCCTCCTCCCCCCTTAAGGTCAGAAGACTATCCCTCCCTGAGTTGGGGACCAACTCCCACAAAAGGGAACCCCAGTATTGAGGCTTAACCCTTCTCATTTGGAGTGCCCTCTCAAAGGCCCCTAGCCACTTATCTATGTCATCCCCCTCTACATAAGCAGGAACCACCCCCTTGGGTAATCTGGGGCAAACTCCCCCACCCATGGACACCTCAGCTTCTTTATCGCTGCTTCCATCTCTTTTCTCTTTGTATGCCCACTTTTTCTTTTCTAGGGCCAGCTTCTCTGCTTCCAAAGCTATGTAGGCTAGCTGGGCTTCCAGCTCTCTTTCCCTGATGGATGGGTTCTCTCCTCCTGAAAGGACCCTCTTCCTACCACTAGCTTTGGGTCTGCCCCTAGTGACTGTATCCAGTGAGGACCGTTCCTCCTCTTCCTCACTTGGGGTCTGATGCCTTCCCTCCCCTGAGTGGTTAGAGTTAGCATCTTCCTCTTTTTCTTCCCCCTCTGGAGCTTCCTCTGTCTCTACCTCTTGGGCCTCAGCCCATGCTGTCAGGGATTTAATCAGGATTTGCTTCCTGAGATCAGGGGTTGCAGGCAACCCCCTCTCAATACACAACCCCCTAAGCTGGACTACTGTTAGTGTGGGTAGGCTAGCCAGATCAAGCTCCATGGTTCCCTAGTTTTGTGTCAACAAAAACTTTTTGCAAAAATTGGAAACAAGAATTTAGAAAAATTACAAAAATTCAATAATTGAAATTAATCCAAATTAATTTTTTAAAAAAAATTTAAAATTAAAAATTAAAAACAATTTTCGCACTAGGACAATTTAAAGGATTTTTAATTTGTTTTATCTAAAACTGTAACGTGATATTGAACACAAGTACAGGCTCCCGTCGCTGCTTCCAATTATGTTGGAAAATGGGTTATTGGTAGGGCAGGTAGGTACCTACACCTAGCAACAAGCCACAAACCTCCACAAAAGTACAGTTAGGTCTCAGTAAATTAATCCCAGCTCTACCCTTGGTAGCTTGGCATCGAGCGTCAAGGCTTAACTTAGGAGTCAAAGTGTAAAGCATTCAAATATCACACAACAGTAATTAAATAAAACACAGGAAACAGTTTAAAAATCCAAAACCAATTTATAAAAATAGCTTATATTTTTATCTTTAAAATGACACAAAAACGATTAAAATCGGTTCAGGGGAACCGGAGATATGAATTTTTAAAGTATTATTATTTTCTAGCGCATAGAAACAAAAAGCGCCAATCGGGTCATCTGGTTGCACCAGGACCGGGACAAAGTCAAACTTTCAGGCCGACCGCGATGGAGCCCTGCTCGGCTACAGGTCGCGGGAGGCCTCGGTTAAAAAGTTACCTTCTGACTTAGTCTTTATTTTGAAGTTTTTCTTCACCGGGACGAACCTGCCAGTTGGATCCGACCTCCTGGAGCCCTTGTCCGGATACGCGAAGTCGGTTTCCTCGGTGGTGATTTCTACCTTCGGACTTAGTCGTTTTTTCGAGATGAAAATCCTTCGACCGGGGTAAACCTGGATCTTGATCCGACGTCCGTGGAGCCCTTCTCGGATACGATGGCTGGAAGGTCCCGGTCAACTTTTTACGTTCGGACTTAGTCTCTTTTTCGGATGTTTTTCTTTACCGGGACGAACCACGAAGTCAGGCCGGGTCGCGGTTGAGGCAAGCCGGCTAGAATTTCCGCGTCGGGTCGGTCACTTTATGGAGCTTTTTTCCAAAATTTCTCCAATCTTTTCCAAACTTCTGGGGCTTCACCCAGATGTTCTTTTAAGGTTCTTTTGGGGTCCACAGCTCACCCCAAGGGTCCAGAAGTTCTGTGATGGTCCTTGGGAAGTGCGGACTTCAACTCCCAGAGTGCACCTGGCGCAAACTCCTTTTTGGCCACTGGACAGTGGTCAGCTGGTCACTTTTTCAGGAGTTGGTGCAGGGGACTCTGGTTAGCAATTTTTCACCTGTAGCAAACAGGGAGTCCCTCCTTGAACCAGTGGAAGTCAGGCAAAGTCCTTCTTGTGGTGAAGCCCAAGTGTGCAGCTGGTGCAGTCTTTCTGAGTGCAGGGTCCAGGTGCAGGCCAGGGGTCCAGCAGGGCAGTCCTTCTTCTTCTTGTAGTTCTTTCTTCTTGAAATTTGGTGGGGATCTGAGGCGTGGGTGCAGGTCTGCCAGTTTTATCCTTGCTCCTGGGTGAAAAGCAGGGGGGCCCTGGTCCTCCAATCAGGGACAGGGTCGTCCCCCTGTGATGACCACTTCCTGGGAAGTGTGGCAACAATCCATCCCAGAAGGCAACAGTCTCTAAAAATCCAAAATGGATGAATCTGATTTTTAGAGGAGAGATCTGGCTGAGCCCACCCACTGGTGTGGCTAAAAATCATAAACACACCCCTCTCCTGCCCTCTCCTAATCTAATCAAGGGGGCACCTAGCTGTCTGGGGTTGCAGGATGTGGGGGTGTTGCTGGGTGTTCCAGATGTCCTTCTCTGCCTTTGAAGACCAGTTTGGCAGCCCTCCCCCTTCCTGCTTCCCCATCTGCTGAGGGGAGATTCTCTCCCCCAAGCACATTCCTTTGTGTGAAGTCAGGCCACTTCACACCTCATTAAAGTAGCCTGGCAGAAGCTGCTGCAGGCTGGCCAATCAGAGCACAGGAGCAAAAACAATGCAGAGCTGAAATTGGCAACTTTTTAGGTAAAGTCTAAACTTTTTACCTGCACTAGTTATATTAAATCCAACAACTGGAAGTTGTGGGATTTATTATAACAATCAATTTGATACCAAATTCTTGGTATGTAACATTTAAGGAGACTTTAAAATTTAAAATAAAGTCTGCCCATTCTAGCCTATGAAGGCCATTTACTTCAATGAGGGAAAAACGAATTTGGCTGTTTTTACCTCACCAGGGCTTATAAATCTATTTTTATAAAGTCCCTGCTTATAGTTACATGGCACCCAGCCCTAGGGGCACATAGGGCACACCTTAGGGGTGACTTATATGTAAAAATAAGGTAGTTTAAGACTTTGGAAGTACCTTTAATTCCAAAGTCGAATTTGCATATAACTTTAATTTAAAAGCAGCCAGCAAGGCAGGCTTGCTTTTAAAATGACACTGGGCACCTCAGCAATGCACCTAGGTGTGCACCACCTATGCTGTGGTCCCTAAACCTACATGCCCTACCATATACTAGGGACTTATAGGTAGGTTAACTTAGCCAATTATAATTAGCCTAATTTGCATATCCATTTTACACAGAGCACAGGCCCTGGGACTGGTTAGCAGTACCCAGGGCACCAGCAGAGTCAGGAAAACACCAGCATAAAGTGGAAAATGGGGGCAAAAAGTTAGGGGGCCTCTGCAATCAGCCCCAGTTTCTCACAATTGTATTGTTGTTGCACATAGCCATTTAATTTTTGCCTGCTGAGGAATTAGTGAAAGGTTACTCCAGTTTCAGTTCTTACTCTTAAGTATCCATAGTAGTAAGTGTGAAACCGAATTCGGGGGAGAACAACTTCCGAATCTATGAATAGTGCTGAGAATTTAGCTTAGAGAGATCAAAACTTTAAAACAAATAGCTTGAAAAATTACATATGTAAAGCTTTACATTTGTAAATATTTTAGTTTACAAATATAAAAGTTTAAAAAAGTTAGAATGTTAATTCATATTAATAATATGATGTAAAATTTAAGTGGACTACAGTAAAAAGAAATAGGACTTGCTGATTGCTGCTAGGTGTGCTTCTCTGAAAGGAATACATAGCCCTATTTCTCCTTACTCCCCCACACTGGTAGATGCTTGTCACCCCTGCATCATCTTTCCCCCTATTGTATGATTCTCTTCACATCTGAATTACACAGGTTGATTTGAATTGGAAAACCACTGCCCATTGGCTCTGCACCATGTCATAATGAAGATCCTCTTAAGTGGATCTGTTGGTTTCATAATTTGTGTCATCGACTCCATGTTTTGCGCAGCTTTTTATCATAATTATTCATTCAAACAAGTAGTTGCCTTTTGCAAACAAACACGGTTTGATGTTTCATGTCAAAACCAAAAACATTACACCGAAATTACTCTTGAAATTGTCTGTTGTTTCACACACACTATTTTCCTATTTCACATACACTAATAATGAGCCCTGTGCCCACACTTTAGGATATTTATTGTAGCACTTCCAATGTTGTTTGGAAACATTTGTATTGAAAGGCATATTGTCTTTACTCATAATCAACAATAATTGTCTACAAGTGGTTGTGTTGTACTCTACATGGCCTGCTAGCATACCCTATTTACCCTTTCATATTTGTGCATTGAATGCACTCCGTAATTAATTGGATCCGTTTTAAATATATTCCAACGAAACCTTTTTCCGCTTATCTCTGTTTTCTCAAGTTCCTAGGCTCACAGGTCTGCCCTTTGTTTCATCACTGGAATAAAAATACAAAGGCAAACAAACACGTTGGAAGGGTGCTACATTACCTTTAATTTATTCACTTGCTTTTCTATCCACTTAAAGGTGCAGCAGAAGGAGGAATGAAGTGGGAGGTCGATGTAGATTGTAAGAAGTGTTTTATAACTGTAACGTTTTGTTTCCTTGGAAGATAGTATTAGAACAGATGACAAGAAGGGGGAGATGGTGCTCCTGTTAGCATTTGCATGATCTAATACAAGAAAAAATATGAAACCCACAGATTAAGGGAGTGTTCTTCATATGTAGCAGAAATTCCAGGAGAGCTTTAAAGGTTTACTGTATGGTAGAGCACAAACATTACTGACTTCACCGTTTAAAACATATTTAAAGAATGACATCAACTAAATGCCTTCAACTAAAACTACAATTCCATAGCTTAATTAATTTTTAGGTAAACTGTTTCAAACTTTAATGTTTTCTAACCTTGAGCCATAATTTGTTCTTTATGAGTTGAATTTAGCTGACCAGCTTCAGCAGCAGTAGATGCATCCCTTGAACGATCTACAAAACTACTGCATATCAGCAGGGCTCAGTCATGCCGTTGGCTGTGGAAGTCTTGCACAACCAAAAGTTTCTGGATATTTACCTGTCTATATTTTGTCACACACAATGCCGTTTAAGTAGGTTCACATATTTCTGAGTGCCACCACATGTGACAGTCATTATAGCAATGTCAACATAGACATAGGATCATGAAATGTTTACTCAAAGACAGAATGTCCCATCATAATGCTGAGTAGTTGAAGATTTTATCTATGACAGTACAGAATACACTCTCGAACAGAGTACACAAAGCCTCAATTGTACCTCAACACAAAGTACTTAAAGGCTCTATCCATTATCAGTGTAGAATATGCCAGGGCACTTTCATGTCCCAAGTCTCAATAGTACTTCAAGACAGAGTACCTGAAACCTATAGCTCACCTTAGTACAAAGTGCTCAAAGACTTTGTTCAAGACATTTTCCTATATCCAGATAAAGGTCATAGAAGAGCTTAAAGGTCAGTTAAATAAAGATAAGAAGTGTCACAGGGACTGCCCTACCCTAGTACCGTATGGAAAACCCAGGAGTTGTAGCCTGAACCACACTAGGTAAACTAAAGTTCGATTTCATTACCATGTGGATTGACATACACTTCTGGCTATTCACTATTTAGATTACCCTATGGAGGGATCCTGTCTCAATACCAGGTACCCATAGGGTCTATCATCCTACTCAGTTATCATGCAGTGTTCATCGTGGAACTATCCCATCTTCATTGGAACATACTAAGGCTTTATCCCGCCATTGTACAAGGTACTCCGTGGTTATTTTCCATCACCATCTAAAGGGCATGTTGCAAGCTTGCTAGTGTGCAGCATAGGTTGGAACCGCTGGACAATGCTACCATACTTTGGCCTACATTTGGAGTATCACAAAATTAGTTTATATTTGTGTAAAATCCTCATTCCCTGCCATGAACTTATTTAAGGAGTCTGACAACCACCACACTATCAATGTTTGTACATATGGAAAAGCTGCATGGTTTCAGCATGTGTCCAAAAATAGGGTTGTGGTAAATGACCAAAAGCTGTTTGGTTCTCTGCCTTTTTTCAGTGACTGTGGTGTTCAGAAGTAAACAAATCAACATCAGCAGGAAATGAAGCGGGAGAACACAAAGTGAGCTCTGGTGTCACAAGGTCACTTTTTACTACATTGGCAATCAAATGCATATAACCATTACCAAAGATGCTAGAAACAAACTGTACTGATAAACAGTATAATTTGGAACGAATGAAACTTACATTACTCAGTGGCATCCTTCACTTTCAATCACAGTAAAGAGATACCAGTGCATCTGTACCATTACAGACAACAGCTTGATGACTGAGCTGAACAGTTTGCAAATACATATGTGCAACTTTTCAGCAACTATGATAGCAAACCCATACCCCAACCCATGGATATTGTGGAATGAACCTGCCAAGGTTATAGCAGTCTGTACATAGCCCTATCCATTTAACATGTCAGAAAAGGGCAGACTGGCTCTTGTTCTGTGTGAGAGTCAGTGTACAATCATGGCTGCCCCAATCGCAGCCCTGAAGAGTCACCACCCCAGTTGATTTTCAGTTTTCTAGGAGATGATAATGCTCATCATTACAGTTTTGACCATTTTTTGCACTGTCCATGGAACACCTTTAGTTAGGCTGGCTATCTCTGTTCAATAAACTATTAGCATCAAACAAAGTTAGACAGGATGACACTGTAGTATAAAACATCAGTATTTACACAAAATAAGAAAGTTGTTTGAGAAGATGCCTAAAGTGGATTTTGCATTATGATGCTGCCTTCTCCACAAACACATTCCACAGTTATTAGGTTTGCAATTAAAAAGCCTTTTTTATGGGATTAATGTACTTAATGATTCTGAGAAATGCTCCTCATGAGGACAATGAAGATCATCTCAGAAGTGGCAGCATACAAATCCAATGCTTCTACATATAGATCAGGTGCCATATCCTTACAAAGGTGGGGGTTGATAGAGCCATTTAAAACAAGGGGCATATTTAAACCCATATGCAAGTGCAGTGATGTATAACTTTATTTTTAACTCTTCAAGATAAATGTCCCCTCAGTGATAATTATTAGACACTGTTTTTCTATATGGTACTGTTTTTAAACACTGTAAATAGAAGATGCAACAATTACTAAATTTAATGAGCTCAGAATGATGAAAGACTGAGCCAGACTTCCTTTGATTTGAGCTCTTTACTGATACTCCATTTGTTGTGCTGTGCTTAATTAATAGAGTTTGGGGATTGTAGTGTTGCTTATGTGGAAAGAGTTTTTGTATTTTGCATGGGACCCAGATAGGTGTGCTTTTCATGTCATAGTGAACTTGTAGTTATGCTTCATCATTAAGTAAAGTAGGAGTTTGTTAGAAATATTTGTGTGTGCATAGCTGATTCTTCCTTTGCTAGGTAGTCAAGATCTGGTTTGGTGGAGTTTGAAATAAGAGAGAAATCGTTTTGTAAAAATTCAGCTTTTTGCTACCTCTTTGAATGCCAGGAGATGATGAATATTTGTCAATCTTGCCGGCAGTAGATTCTTGTAATTGGCTGCTGAAGAGACAGGGATTTGCCACCAATGCACATTTTCTTGAACGGTGGAATGGACAGTAAGTTTGCTTAGCCCAGTTAGGACAGTATCAAGATGTGGTGGTCCAAAATTTCTGAGGGAAACATATGAGAAAAAATGTGGGAGAGGGTTGGCATGATAAAGATGCCACTTTCTGTAACTTTCTTTGCTTGTGGCACTAGTAACAGGTGAGTGCCCATGAAAACCCCAAGATTTTCTGCATGTCATTAGAAGTGATCCAGTTACTGAGGCCAGATGTGCACAGGGTGATAACTTTCAATTTTCCCACAGTTTTTGATGAGTTAAAATTCAGGAGATTGATTAGTTATATTTATCGATGGCTTGGAGGCAGTGGTATGGGACAAAAGAGAATAGGTCAAGTTTTGAGCTTTAAAGTGCAGTGGGTGTCTTCTACATGGCTGTAACATGTCTCATTGAAAGATTAGATGAGTTCTAGTAGTTGGCTGAGTGGTGGAGGAATGATGAAACATTGTGAGCCTACCTATTTAATGTAGAAAGGAGTTAGAGTACAGTGGAAACAAGATGATGCTTCATCTTTTGAAGAGATAAGAGGAGATCCATCCTATGAAAGTTCCTTAAATACCAAGATCTTCTAGCCTCAGAAGACACGAGGCACTGAATCAAAGGCAGTGGATGGGTTTAGTAATGATTAGACAGTCCATACATTTCTGTTGAAACTGGTTCTTCTGGCCATTCCAGAGGTGATAGAGGGAAGGTTTTTGTCCAAGCCTTCTATGTTGATGAGTTTGCCAAAAGTGGCCTCTTGCATACTGGTTGCAAGTTAGTAGCTTCTGCTGATTTGAAAATTTGTTTGCCTGTGATCATCTTGATGTAGTTGGCCATGAAGTCAGTGGGATAGATGCATGCTGATGGTGCCTGCATTAGAATGTGCTAATGTCCTGCTGTTTCAATGGTAAGAATTGAATGTGTGGTACTCATCCAATATGTCTGTCTGAATGACTTATTAGTTCAATTTCGGGAAGTCAAATTTCTATTATTTTCAAAGACTTTTCTCCCACAGTTGAATATGAATATGCATATAATGTGCATATTTCAGAGCCCAAATTCAGATGGAGAGTATGCCATCATATTCTTGTATGGAAGATATATATATAAAACTTGTGCCCTAAGTTAACTATAACGTATGCCCCGTTATATGATCAATAACTATACTGCAGATGTACTACAGATGTTACAGTGACATTTTCAATGATTTTATCTGAAATGTCATGACTGCTGTAATTTGTTGGATAATTAGCAGTGCATGGCGAGGGCGCGAGTTATAGTTAGCTTAGGGCACAAGATATAGTTACTTGAGATAACTCTGTCAGGGGAATTTCTATGGTTTTGGAATTTAAAATGTGAGCATAACTATAATGTCCCCGTAACCTTTGTTTTTTTAATTGAATTTCTATGTTTTTTTAAACATAAAGTAGCTTTCATTACTATACGTTAATCCAGCCACTGCCGCGCACAGCCTTTGGCCTTGCGCGGATCCTGTTGGCCATAGGGCCTGGGTGCACCAACCACTCTAACAGGCCAACCTTGAGCTGCACATGGCCTTCAGCTGTGCACAGCAGGAGTTGGCCACAGGGGCTCACCTGCATCCACGCCTGTGCGGCCAACCCCTATGACCACCCAAAACCGCCCTGCACATGGCCTTGGATGTGCACAGAGGGGTTTGGCCTCAGAGCCTGGTCTGCAGCCAGACGCTGTGGCCAACCCACCTAACCACCCATTCTCACGATGTGCACAGCCTTTGGCCATTCAAGGCGGAGTTGGATGCAACCTGTCTCTCTGGGTGTGAGAATAGGTGTGACAGGGTGTATCTGGGTGTGAGAGCAGCTGTGAGAATATGTTTCTGGGTGTGAGAGTGGGTGTATCAGTGTCTTAGTGGGTCTGTGAGTGGGTGCTTCAGTGTCTGTCAGTCTGTGTGTGGGTGCATTAGGGTTTTAGTGGGTGTGTGAGGGTCTGAGTACTGCTGTGAGTGGGTGCACGAGGGTCTGAGTGGGTCTGTGACTAGTTGCGTGAGTGTCTGAGTGGATCTTTGAGTGGGTGCGTAAGAGTCTGAGTTGGTGTGAAAGTGGCAGAAAGAGACTGAAAGAGAGAGCGAGAGAGAGAGAGAGAGAGAGAGAAAGAGGGAGAGAGATAGATATCATGTTTATACTTTGATGAATGATATACTTAGAATGGGATATTTCTAGACAAATTGAAAAGAAAAATACATTTGTCAATTAAAAAAGACTGAGATTACCTTTCAGTATGAACCTTAAACTTTTGAAGTTTAAAAAAAAATAAAAAAGGAAATGTGAATGGGCACATATGGAGTGGAAATCCTCAACTTTCAGGGTGAAGGTCTATGACTGTAACCTTTAGGCCTTAGGTGGCTCCTTACTGTGATGCTCCCGGAAAAACATATGACATTGAAAACCACACATGTAATTGGAAAAAATGTGAATGTTCCATCACTAGGAGGGTTTAAAAGTCAAAACATTAGTAAATAAACAAACACACTGCCAAGCTCTACTAGTATTTGAACCTTCACCTGAGTGAAAGCACAAGACCATGGCCATTAGGCCACAAGTGACTATGTTCTGCTTTCCATCCAAATGTAGCTATAACATTCGTCCCAAATATCTTGCCAGTCTGACTCTTTAAATTCATTGTATGGAGAGACCATTGCAATGGCAAACTCTCTCTTTCTTTTCCACTCATTATGGGATGGAAGAGAGAGAAAGAGAGTGACAGGATAGGAGGGGGAAGTCTGAAGGACCCCATGGTCCAAGCTGGTCCCTGCATCCTGCAGGAGCTGACATTGATCCCCCAAGGAGGGAGATGCTTTTAATAGCAACTCCCTGCTTGGTGGAGCAATGTTTTCATCTGCCTTCCCCGCACACATATTTGCATGCAGGGAAGACAGACAGAACTCTGCTTTCTGCAAGTGAGAGCTGTTAGACAGCTCTCACTTGCAGAAAGAGGACTTTGTTTACTTTTGCTTGGCGGGAGCTCCCACCAAGCAAAAGCAAACAGCCATATCCTGGGGATAGGCACCGCAGGATATAGCAGGAGCCAGCCCTGAGGGGTGGTGGGGGGTGACAGTCCCCAGGGCCATCATTTGCTCTTTGAGGGGGGCCGTGTGGCAGTGGAGGCAAATTTAGCCCCGAGAAGGTGGCAGTCTCTGGGGGTTCAGAACAGACTCCCTTTATATTTTTTAATGTTTGCCCCGGGGAGGTAGTGGTCTACGGGGCTGCTGCGGCGGGGGGGGTGTATGGCCCCTCTGCATTCAAATACAAACAAGCCCCAGGGAGGTGCTTTCTCCAGGGCTGCGGCAGGGCCTTGTGGCCCCCTAATTGAAATAGAAGGAAGTGCCAGGTAGGTGGCAGTCCCTGGGGCTATGAGGGTGCACGGCCACCGCATAATATTTCAGTAAAGCCCCCGGGGCAGTAATGAGCCCAGGAGAGGGGCCAAGTGTACCCCCTCCATATTTTTGTATATGCCCCCGGGACCTGGCCCACCTGGGGGCTTTAAAAAACAAGCACAGGACAACACACTTCTTTTAAAAAAAAACTTTTTGTCACAAATTTGCAGCAATGCTGCAAACATGCAGCATTTCTTTTTTAAAGTGGATTTCTGCTCTGGCAGGGCCCTTCAGGGACCACATCACCAGGGCTAAGGGGTCAGGGTGTCTCTACCCTGACCCCTTTTCCTTTTTGTTTTTTGCACTTTTTGTTGGGACTCGATGACTGCCTACACTCCGTGGTTGAAGTATTGGCAACCAATCAGATCAGTGCATTGCCCTGCACAAGCTCGTCAATATTTGCGAAGTCATCACAGCCAGAGATATACAAATGTATTCTTCCTTTAATTTCTTGAAGACTACTGAACAGATTTACACCAAATAAGTGAAAATGTAACCTGCATACTGACAGCTAGCTTTTTGCCAAATTTGGTGTAATTCCATCCAGCGGTTGTTGTGAGTTGTGTTCAAATGTCCTATGAGAATTAAACATGGGAAAAGCAACGTTTTTTGCTCTCTTTTCCTCGGTCCCCACTTGACAGATCACCCCAAAACTTCCTGTGCGCAACAAGAATCACCAGCACACTTTTTGGGAGAATTTCGGGAAACAGTGCAAAAGATTTATACAAGTCAAAAAAAGATTTCCTTGGAAACATGGCCCACCAGTAGGTAAAATATATATATATATATATATATATATATATATATATATATATATATATATATATATATATGTGTGTGTGTGTATATATATAATTATATATATATATATATATACATGTATATATATATATATATAATTTTATATATATATATATACATGTATATATATATATATATATATATATATATATATATATATATATATACATAGAAGCACCTCGTGTACTTAATATACTTATAATACACAAATTTAGAAACCTCAGATACACAACAATATGAATGCCTCTGCTAAATGACTAGTTCTCAAGTGGTAGATATAGAATAGTAGTATCTTAGTCTTTTATGGTGTTTCACACTCCATTCTTGAAGTGTAAATAACAGGTCCTATTACCTACCTTACTGATTGACCTAGGAAGGATGGTAAACTGACTTGGCATTGCTGGATTCTATTTTGCCTCCTGCAGATAGCATCAGATGTCAGGGGTGAGCATTAAACCACTAAACCATTTTATTTGATGTATGCAGACACAATCTGATGCATTAATAACACATTTATCGGACAACTGATACATATTAGAAGTCTGCACATTGTTTATAGGCCAGAAGATGTGCACCCCTTGTAAATATCAGAGACCTGAGGAATATACAGGATATGTATTCTAATCTGTGCATTTGCCATAGACTGCACATGTTTGTATAAATATGTGTTCATGAATTCCACAGAGTCACATGAAAACTCTGCAAGCTTCTGTGAACAAGTGAAAATCGTAATGCTGTGCTGCTTGCTCTGTTTTTAGCACTGGGGGCTCATTTTGTGCTGAAAAATAAGCACAAACTACACCAAAGGGTGCTGCTGCTTGATTTGATTTTGCTGCCACTCAAGTAGATGTTCTACTGACCATCAGCTTTTTCACCGTGAATGGTTGAGACTGGCCCTAACCATTTATGGTGGGAACATTTCACTGGGTGCCCTCCTAGCACCATAAAGCACCCAAGAATCATGCTAGTGGATGCCAATTCTCACTTGTGCTTGTCAATTTACCATTAGCGAGCCGCATGAAAGATGAAACGTGGCCAGAACTCCACGTAACAAGTGCAAGACAAAGGTGGGGAATTTGTTGTCCACTTGATGACGCAGAAAAAGAAGGACTAACAAATACTCATATATCATGTAATCAAAATCGTAAAAGATAGTGTGATTTTAGCAAAGAAAAATAATGTACGTGGGAAATTGTGCCCACAGGGTAGTTCACCATTATTATAAACAAGCTTAATTAATCATGAAGAACTGAAAATGTAGTAATCCGTCATAATTACAAATGTATTCTATGATTTTCTTGTCTAAACTGTTTTATGCTTAGCTTAAATTTAGCAGAGGCTTTGGCCTAGTTGCCTGGTCTCAAATTTAACTGCATGGTTTTCACTTGTATTAACAAAGACATATTATTTTACTTTAAGGCTGTATTTTTCCAGTAGAGATTACTAATACACTTATCTCAAGGTTTCGTGCTAGGCTAGTTTCATCCGTTTTGAAGCAAGGTCGGTTTCTGCAAGTGCGGACAATAAAAGCTTTTAAACCGAAATAATTGGCAAACTTTGTTGCAACTTGTGTTCCAAGGCTCCAAGGACGCCTTATGCATAAATGAGTACTAGGAGAAGGACACTATTCATTGGTCAAAAGGAAGCCACCCTATGAACCCTCCAATGGAAGACCCTGAAGAATTTGGAATGTTTCTTACTTAAACCCACCGGACAAAGAGAAGTCATCCATTTTCGAAGATGCCATTTTGAAGTCTGATCCAAGACGCCATTTTGGGACGAGCCATTGATGCCTTTTCTCTGTCGCAGAGAAAAAGACTTTAAAGAATTCTCACCCTGGAGACTTTAACTTTAACTTTGCCCCATTCTTTCCATGTAGTAACTTTTGCCCCATTCCCCTTGCTGCCGCAAGGAAACTTGCTTTAACTTCGCCCCCTTGAAATCTGCCACATGCTGATCGAACCGTTACCTGAAGGACGAAGACTTTTCTTGAATGCTGATTGTATTTGGTAAATATGAAAGGATAATTGTATTATGCATTGTGTTTTCTTTCCTAGGTACCAACTGCTTATTTTGATAGGGCCCAAGCTAGGAGTTTTTCTAAATTTGTGTTGACTAAATTCGTTTTGCATGAAGCTCCACATGCCACTGCTAATTAGAGGTTAGGTGAGGTATTTCACTTGATGCATCATGCTAAATTGAAATCTTGTTATGCTGACAGATGTATGCAATTAGTAAAATTCAGCTGATTATTCTAGTGATTTGAATTGCTATACCCAAGTGCATTATAATCCAGATTTTGCGTATATTGCGTTTCTTCCGCCACTATGGACAGATAGTAATGTTCGTATATGTATACCATTTGATTTTGAGACTCACTTATATCATGCTAGCTTAGTTAATATAGGGAAATAAATTCATTAACTTCTCATAAACTGGTGTGGTTATTCATGACTGAAAGGTCATGGTGCGTCGAAACACTGATTGTTATTGATTCTTAATGTGTTGATTGATCCATTAATTTAGTATTGGGTATTGATCATAATGGTTCTTGTTTATTAATTTGAGTGATCCGACTATTCCTGGATGAGGAGAGCCCATTTCGGCTAAAAGGTTCACCGACCTCCAGCGTGTCCAAGTACAAGTAATTTATAAGGGCTGGACGCGCTATCACACTCCTACTTATTGTATACCATGAGTATCTGATTGTGTACATATTGTGCAGATTGATAGAGTTACAACTTGATTCACATCCAATGAGAGCAACGCTGTCACTTCTATGCCCAGAGTGCCCCCGGGACTCCTCAACGATCAAACATTTAGCAGACAAAAAGTATGCCATTTTGGAACTCTCAGGTGTGAGAAAGGGTGAGAAATGTATTTGTTCTGTAAGTTCCACTGGGGTATTTGTTCAGTATGTTCTAATTAAGAGGGAGCTCATAAAATAAATATATCGTTTTTTAGATATTTGACGGATCCCAGACATAGCTGAAAGAACCTGTAGAGGGTTTTGCAATGAACATATTTGCACTTGGGAGGTGCATCTCAGAAGTGAGATTCTGTAAATAAACTAATGTGATGGGATAAAGAGGAGACCAGATTACAGAAACCAGAAGAATGCAAATGGGAAAAGATGATGTGCATTCTGATTTGAAGAGAATCATGTGGAACTTCTATTTTCACATTTTCTGTTATCCATTTGCATATATTAACTATGTAAGATACTGGAACAAAAAGTGATTCTCCCAGAAACAAACATCATACTGGTCTAAATGAGAATTAAGAAGCCCGGTGAACCCCAACTCACTTTTGTTTTTAAGATGCATTACATTCATAGTTGACAAATGTGTTGAAAATGCAACAATTTGCATGCATTTGCTCAAAAGTCTGTGAGCGAGAAACATATCTAAATCTATAAATACAATAGAAAATAATCGGTGTAAGCCACAATTTACACATTTTTGTAAGTAATGCCCTCAGGAGAATAATACCACATTTGAAATATACTACAAAAAATTGAAAGCGTAGCAGTATATCTTAAAAATTATCCCTAAGTGTTGAAGTCCCCATACCTATGGCCCAAATCAATGTTGCTTGTGAACCCTTTGTTTACTACTTTTATGTTGTTTAAATCACGGGGGCCAGGCTTCCCAAAACCTATGCTACTGGCTATGGCGCTGACTCCATATGACGTCAAGGAGAAGCAAGCTGTGGGTGTCGATCAGGCAACTCCGAGCACTGCCAAATTCACGCTATTAGAAATACATGGTGACCAGAAACTTCGAATGCACTCCCACAACACTGAAGAGCACAACACAGGTGCTAAATGTCCCAAAATTAGCTGGAAAATTAATTGTGGAGGAAATGAGCCAAGCACAATATTGACATGGTTTATGAAGGGGATTTTACTGGTAAGTTTAGTCACGTGTTTTGTCTGAAACAGACCGTTTTGAGTAATACTAGTTTACAAGGATTTACTCACTTTATTCAGAGGGCAAAATTGTCTCTTGTAGCTGAACAGAATGCAAGGGATAGGCGATGTGTGTACTTATATTTCCCTTTTTTCTTGTCTTTGATTGTTATTCACAGGGGAAAAGAACAATGCTTCATATTATTCGAGTGTAGTTGGAAAAAGAATAAAAACAGAAAACTTTATAAGGCATTTTCCCTTATTTTTTCTCTTCCTTTTACAACTGTTTCATTATTGTCGTTCTATCTTCTTTTCTGTGAAATATATGGCATGTTGCCTGGTCGTTCCCAACGAGAGCGCTCCATCACAGAGAGAAAAAGGAGCGTTAATATTCTGAATCAGAGAATATTCAGGGTTGTCTTTAAATTTTCGTTGTGTTTAGCAGTAATATGAATCATCATTCTAAATGAAATCTATATCACAGCCTTTAAAACACACATTAGGGATAGTAAGGAAATTATGCTTTAAGTCCACAGGGAAAGACAAGTCCATCGCGCTGAGGCTCCCCTGGTTGGGGCTTCATAAATTGACCAATAGCGGAAGTGTGGCGGTGAAGACTGCCACATTATGAGTGTGGCAGGTTGGTCCTGGTCTTCTGACTGCCAGGGCCACGGTGGCGGTTTCACCGGCAACAGGCCGGCAGTCTTCTGTGGACCCCCAGGTCGGAGATGCTCATCTCTGGCTCGGCTGGTCCAATCGCCCTGGCAATATGAGTGGGGATGTGGTGGGTTGGCAGAAGCCAATCTGCCACACTCATAATGTGGCAGTCTTCACTACCAGCCTGTGGGCAGTGAAACTGCCACCGTGGCCCAGGCAGTCAGAAGACCACCAGGGTCATATTGAGGGCCAACATCTGTGTCAATATATATTTTAGGCACCACTAGCACTTTAAAATAATTCCTAGTCGACACTTAATGCCGGGAAAACAGACTGATGAGTCAAGGGACCGGCTACATTGAGACACCCCTCTCCTGTCAATTGGCCAAAGATTACGAAAGCATTTTCCCACCAAGGATGCAGTATTGTGAACATGGCTGTGAACAGTAACTCAAAAAAGACTGCATAAATGTGCGCAGAGTCCGCCAGTGAAACACTGCACCCATAATCGCAATCTCATTAGAGTGGATGAGCTCAAGTAAATTCTGTAAACCCTGCACACTAATTGTGTAGCTCTCATGTCCTGCATGTCTCTGAACAGGTGTACGGGAAACACACTGCAGTCACGCCGTGTGGGTTACCTGGTGTCTCTCTTAGTTGTGCTTGTGTGTGTAGATGAAACTATTGAAACTGGGCCTGTAAGGAAAAAGAAAAAGCAGGGAGCAAACAAACAGAGCAGAGAGCCCTTCAAAAATATACAGCGCTTCAAAAGTTGCTCGGAAGGGAGCACTAGCGCAAGTTCCTACTTTGGCCCGGGGGGGGGGGGGGGGAACTAGTGAACGGAGCACTAGAGTGGGTGCCTACTTTGGCCCTGGGGGGACTGGTGAGTGTGCTGCTCGAAGCATGCAGAGGTGCTGACAAGAAGTTCCAGCAAAGCAGATGGAAACAGTACTTGGTTGACCTGAAACTGATAAAAAAATCACAGGAGGAACAACCCGAGGAAGAACAGTAAAAGGTATGCTACCGCCATTAAAAATTGAGGAAAAGTAAGTGCCAAACACAGGAACCAATGAAAAGCAAGGAAAGCAAGGGAGAGGGATTTATGCCCCTTTTAAGCTTTATATTAAATACAAAAGACTTCATCAGCACAGCATAAGAGCTGTGCATGTGAAACCTTAAAATGATGACCTCGCAATGTGGCAAACAAAAAGTTAAAGTGAAATCACAGTGCCAAAGAGCTAACAGGAAACCGATCAGGTAAAATCAATGCTTGAAACAAAGCATTCTGGTATTCCCTCAGTTGTTTTTGTCTTTAATAGAAGCAAGCAGGACTGTTTTTGCTTTTTTTCCCTTGTAATCCTAAGCAAAGGGGTTTCCTTTCCCCCCGCTCAGCAATAAATACTTGATTTCCATGTAAGAATGGGCTGAGCAGTCTCCTTGAGTAATCCTCACATAACATCTTACCTCAGTGCACAGCTACGTTGCAAACTGAATAAAAGCCAAAAAAGGTTTTCTATTGGAGGAGTCCAAACACTTGAAAGTGTCTGTTCTTAGCCCCGGATAAATAGCTTAAAAAAATACAAAGGGTGCCAAAATGAAGCCACAAGACTGTCAACCATCTTGGTGGATTTTGTAATTGCTGGACTTGGCCCTCTCTGGAGGGCCACCACCAAACCTTTTGCCTTCACTCCTCTTCTTTTCTGAATGCATTTTTGTTGCCATTAGGTCTCTGCACTTTACCACTGATTACTGGTGCTAAAGTTCTTGTGTTTTCTCCCTTAAACATAGTAAAATTGGTCTACATGTGATTAGCACATTTAATTTACTTGTCTGTCCCTAGTAAAGTGGTAATACATGTACCCAGGGCCTGTAAATGAAATGCTACTAATGGGTCTGCAGCACTCATTTTCCCATGGACTAGAGTAGCACTTGTCTCAGATCTGACATTTCAGCCTATATGCAGTTTTAAAATGCCAGTTCGCCTGGCAAACAAACCCTTTTGCCAGTCCTGAACCTTCATTTGTAATACATATGTCGCTCCTAAGGTAGGCATTAAACAGCCAATAGAGTAGAGTATATTGTATTTAATTTAGGACATGTGAATTTAAGTTTTGCATGTCCTGGTAGTGAAAAACTCCTAAACTAATTTTTTTACTCCTATAAGGCCTACCTCTCTCCAATGATGATAATGGGTTACCTTATTACATTTAATGATTAGGAACCGGTCAAAATATCATGTTTGGTCTCAGGTGTCTCCAAAGGTTAGTTGGCTGACCTCCTGAGCTAATAGGATACAACACACTCCATCAGTCTCCCTGCAACTGCCCACCTGACCTGCTGCATCTGTACCTGTCTGGACCTGCATCAGGACAAGCCTGAGCCCTGCTGGCCTCTGCAGAAGTGGTTCCCTGATCCCCAAGAGGTACCACCCCGGCCCTGGACCCTTGGCTGGCATCTGAGTGCGCTCCTCTGCTAAAGAAAGGTGAAATCCTGAAGTGTTGTGCTCTTCACAGTGTGAACAGGGCCATTCACACTGAGACCTTGCTGCCCAAAACAACCGCTGAAGTGAAGCTGCGATTAACCTGACTCTGTGCTAGTGGGAAGATGTGCGCCCCATGGCAAGAAAATATCAGTACTTCACGCTACAGCAATGAAAGCTTGCAAAGACCACCAACGTGAAGCTCCAGCAAAGATCATCTGCAAAGCCCAACTGCACCTTCTGACCATAGCAATGAACATCTGTGATGCCTAGCCTTCTCTTCTCGATACAGCAATAACCATCCTCCACACTCTCCCTCCTTGCTGCCTCCTCCACTGTGAACTGGACTTTTCATGCAAGATCTTGAAAGGGTAACTTTTTCAGTGGGACTAACCTGGCCCCTGTATACGCCTTGCACTCCACCATTGTTGGACTGAACTTGTAGCCTTCCCCCTATCTACACAATCAGACAACCGCAAGGGGCACTTTCTGCATTTAGGTGCTATACTTACCTACACGTTTGAAATTGCATATCATTAGTTCTGCAGATTGGATTTTTGTCATTCTGGTATACTTTTATTTATTCAAATTTACTCTATTTTTCTATATTGGTGTGGGCTTTTATTTGTGTTGTGTTCTCACTTTTTAACTGTTTGTATGCTGTATATATACTTAACACTTTGCTGCTAAGGAAAAACCTCCATTCAGTTCATGTGTTGAACTTGGAATCTTCATGTCTATCAAGTTGTGGCCCAGAGCATAGGGCCACTGGCATCTTATGAGGTCTAAAATGTCAGTTTATGCTGTACTCCTTGTTTAGTGTAGTGTTGCATGCCTATTAGTGGTAAGCCAACGCAGGGTGCCTATAATATAAATTTACTGCCGCTGTCAGGGGACCAGGAATTATATCTAGTGCGTCTCTTCAGTGAGAATCCCTTGCATTCACTATGCTTTAAGTGTGATCATTACTTGGACTAAATAGTGCTTTTAACTTTCTTCATACTCTTCTTCAAATTAAAAATAATACCTTTGGGTTGGCAAAATCATTTAAAATTCCCCTTTGAAATAAAGGTAACGGCCAAGTCCCTCTTAGAAAAATGTTGGCACATTTTCTATACTAGTATTTTGACAACAGCACTCTGTACCCTCATCTGTTAATGTTATGGCATTATTCACACAATGTATGGGCCACCATTTTATGGGCTCCTTTGACGTGCTGACTTGCTATTACTATGTACTGTTTAGAACAAAGAACTCCAAGAACTCCCAAATCTCAACAAATTTAAACAGATTGGCCACTATGATTTAGGAAGCAGACACTATTACACAAGCACAGTGGTATGTTATTATATCCAGTTCAGTAATAAAGATCCACAAAAATATACAGCTGCTACATCAACAATCACCTTATCATCAAAGTAGGTATATGTACCTTAACGATGTAGTTGTAGTCAATATAGTTTGTGTGATATTTTCATCATGAAGCATAAAACTAAACCCTAGCATCCCCATTCTAAAATTTGTTTCAGCACCACTGAGCTGAGTTGGGTCTTTCTGCATTACATGTTACTGGCTAAAATTATCTTGCTCCACAGTAATATTACTTTAACCCTCATGCTCCTGTTTACTTACAAAGGTTTCTAATGAGGAGTGGCCTCAGTTCTTGAATTAATTCATCTAGAGACAAGTGACACCTGAAGTTTTAGATGCCTCTATGCTTACTTGAATTCCTCTGCTTCATCATTTCACAGACCCCGCTCCAACAGTTCCAGTCTGTCAGTGATTTGGAGGTGGCTCAAGTTTACTTGTCCCTAAATAAAACCAAAGTAGTGTGACATCACCCAAGGGCCTTGCTGCAGAATCATTTACCTCTTGATGATCAAGGGTTTTAGTGCCATGGAGATATGATAGCTTGCACAAAGGTATTTTATATACCTTTGTGCAAGCTATCTGTGGTGTAGAACACTGGTAACAAATCTTACGAAATTTCTCTTATATATGGGAATTCCCTAGACATTTAGATTGCGCCTGCATACTGACTAGCTCCAGATCTCAGGCGATCAAAAGTTCCCTTAAAGAACCCAGTCCATCTCTAAAATAGCAAATCCGTCTATTTTGATAATACTTTGGTTTATTGGACTCTTACAATATCTGTCAATAAATCATCTAATCTCCAGAGCACTTGACATTTTAAGAATGAAAGAATACCCCTATGAGATAAAACACAAATGCTTTTATGTGTACTCCACCTTCAGATGTCTAGCAAAGCAACATTAGGGCAAATGTTATTTCAGATTATTGAGCAGGATAAATGGCAAATTGAAATACATGATATACGCCTTTAAGACTGGAAGCACAGAAAGAAAAGTACAGATTTTAAGAGTGCATGTAGTGTTACAAAATTGTGTTCCGTACAACCTCATATGCTGAAATGTTAAACGTTTCGGCTCAAGGATCCAAGAATTGTTGGCTTTTTGTGGCAAGCATTGATACCAAGTTACTGAAAGTTGACTTTAGAATTAAGGCCCTCATATCAAGGTTTTGTGAGATTTGCAAATCGGTGCAAATCAGTGCAGGCCGGTTGGCATCTGCAAAAAAAGTCCTTACGATCCAATAAAAGACTAAAGACGTGTTTTATTCTATTAACAGTATAACAACTGTCAGAACGATGGGCGCAAGTAGGTGTGGACACTAGGACCACACACACTGTCCACCAACTGTGAGGGAACTGGACACCAGGCCCCACCTCCAGTCAGGGGAGGAGGACACACGGCTACCAGGCATCATGAGGGGAAGGACATTCCCCCCATACACAGGGGACTGTTGCAAAAGAATAAAGTAAATTCCTCATGCCATTTCTGTTCCCTCCATGTCCTTCTTTGGGGTTGAGATCCAGGAGACACAACAACTGGTGACCAAGGTGGGGAGCGTGAACCGAGACTGACCCTGCTCCACCGCAATGTTTCCCCGCATCTGGATCGCCACCTACGCTGCTCCACTACACCGGCCCTCCTGCTGATCACACATCTGCCCTCAAAGAAGAGAAAGCATTTGGTAAGCACTACCGAGCTCTGCAACACTAATTGCAGAGGGAAGTTAAGCTTCCTGCTCTGATCTCCAGCTCATGCAAGATCTCAATAGAGTGTGACGTCACTGCGGCCATTTTAAGGTCAGGTGCCAGGAGCCAATTAGCTGTAGGGAAGCCCTGCAGCCGTTTTGAAGTCAGGCACCCACACTAAACACAGAAGCTGACAGACACTAGACTGTGCACTGCTAGCAATGGTGGAATATTGAAGAACTGCGGTCTGCTTGTGTTGAGGCCAGATTCAACTTACAATTGTGACACCAATTAAACATCACTATAAGGACAGAGATAACTGTACCATCGTACTCCTTGCATGCGATCAGCTGCCACAACCATGAGGGAGGAGAGTCATAAGGAGGCAATTTCAAGCGTGATCTTCAGGCGCCCTCTGTCCTTTGACCTCTCTGACCCCAGACAAAAGTTGCTTGCTGGGAAAAATGGATCAGGTGTTTTGAACGCTACTTGTAAAAATCACAGAGATGAACAGGCAAGGACCCAATTCTAAAACTCATTGGGGATGATGTTGAGGACCTGCTGGTAATGTTCCCTCCTGAGTCACTTACTACATACAAAGGCCTAATAAAGTGCCTCACAGACAGTTTCAACCTCCAAAGAAATGTTGATTTCAAACACCACATGTTCAACATGGCATGTCAATGAGCAGATGAATCCCTCTCTGATTTTGCGACCCGACTAGGCAAACTAGTCACCTACTGCAAATTCGACAAATTTGACAACAAGTAAAAAATAAGGCTGCGTATCATCAAAGGGTGTCACTCAACTGGGTTCTGTACGAAGATACTGAAGGAAACATACACACTGGACAAAATACTGACCATGACTCAGTCAGAAGCCAGGGTCACATAGCATGCCATCCAAATGGAAACTGGGAGAATGCGGATGATGCAACAGGCTCATCGCATGGCCGAAAGCAGCAGCAGACATGCCAACTCTGCCACTGAAGGAGAAACATTAACGGACATGCTATTGTTGCGGCCTGGAATACCCGCACGTCGGTGCTTGGCACACAAATGTTGGAAATGCAACAGTGACAATCACTTTGCAAGCATCTTCATGGGTGGACATATCAAGGCCGAGAGAGGATGATGTGCCCGACCACGAGTGACCTTGAGTTGACACGCATGACACATGGAAGCATGCACTCGTAGGTCTTTCACTGACTCAGATACCGCTAGTGCACGAAAAGCCACCGAACATCTATACCTCATGTCGGATGCCCCAGCACAAAAACACACGTCTGTACACATCCAACTAGTTGACAAATGACAAATAAAAAAGCCTGCAAGGGTAGAGTTTCAGGTTGGAAATCACACAATGCAATTTGTACTCGACAGCGGAGCCACATGCAGCATCATATGCGTGTCAGACTACGAGAAAATTACATACAAGCCCCCACTGTTGCCCTCTACAGTTGATGTGTTTACTTGGGGTGTGAAACAACCTGTAGTGAACGTCGGGAGATTTGTGGAGACACTCACTCACAACGGCATGTCTGTGCAAGAAGAGGTGCATGTCCTACTGGGAGACTTTCCAGCGCCGTGGTTACTCAGCAACATCATGGCGCAACTGATGGGTCATAACATACCACACCTCTGAACATCACAACATCTTGAGAGAACACCCAGTGATCCTCGAATGGCTTGGAAAGCTGAAAGACACGCAAGTCACCCTTCACATCAACAAAGCAATCAAACCTGTGGCTCAAAATCACCCCAAAGTTCCTGTGCACCTCCAACTGCAGGTAGAAGAATAACTAAAGAGTCCACTAGGACAGGACATTATCAAGCCTGCGGAAGGACCAACTCAATGGGTGTGCCCCATCGTGCCTCTGCTGAAGAAAAACATAGAAAATTGAAATCTATTGAAAGAGAATGGCGCCTTCACCTAAATTACATGATCAGCTGCTTCACTTGGGCTGATGCTCTCCAAGTTAGACTTATTCAAGTGCCACCATCAACTGGAACTAGACCCGCAGTCCTGCTACATCACCACATTTTCCACCTACCTAGGGCTATTTCGCTTCAGGGTGTTATCAGCAGCAAAAATGTTTCAGGAGATGGTGAGACGAGTGAGTAGGCCTGTAAAAAAATACAGCAATGACATGCTTGTATTTGGTCACAGAAATGAAGAACCCAACTCAGCACTGTGGGAGGTATGCAAGCAGTTAGAAACAACTGGCCTGACACTGAATGAGGACAAATGCGAACTTATTTTCTTTAGGCACATCTTCTCCCAGAAAGGTTTGCCGCCAGACCCCAGCAAGGTAGAAACTCTCTGCAAAACATGACCTCCAATGGACGCAGCAGAAGTAAGCTCATTTCTGGGTCTGGCGAGTTACTCGGCTCAAGACATCAAAGATTTTGCCACTCTGAGCACTCCACTTCGTGAACTGACCAAACATGGACAGCCATTCCTCTGACCTTGGAATGCAACAAAGCAAAGCTGTCACAGTTATAGATCACCTCGCCCATTTTTGACACGTCCTTGCACATGGTGCTCACTGTTGACGCCAGCCTGGTAGGTTTGGGAACCATTCTTGCCCAACATAAGCCCAGAAGAGACTTACCAAGACACATCATTGTGTATGTAAGCAAGAGGTTGTCGGATATTGAAAGGGCATATTCTCAGCCAGAGAAAGAAAGCTAAGCAGTAGTACGGACATGCAAACATTACCACATGCTCATCTATGGGAAACCATTCATCATTGTGATAGACGACAAGGCGCTGTTTACAATACACAGCAATTCCAATGCAAAAATTCTACCACACATAGAAAGGTGGGGAGTACACCCGATGGACTACGACTTCAAAATAGTACACAAACCAGGGTGAGAGCACAATCCTCCTGTTAGACCTGGCATAATTGGCGTGGTTTTTCCTGTCTTTTTGCCTCTACTTCCTATATTTTTGACTGTGTGTTGGATTTTGTTTTACTTGATTTTGGTACTCTGGGAGATTTACCACTGCTGACCAGTGCTAAAGTGCAAGTACTCCCTGTGTAAATTGAGTTTATATTTAGTTATACCTGATTGGCAAATTTGATTTACTAGTCGGTCACTAGTAAAGTGCACTAGAGGTGCTTGGGCCTGTAAATAAAATGATACTAATGGGCCTGTAGCCCGGATTGTTCTACCCACACGAGTAGCCCTGTAAACCTGTCCCAGACGTGCCATTGCAGTGTCTGTGTGTGCAGTCTTGCACTGCCAATTCGACCTGGCAAGTGTACCCACTTACCAGGCCCAAACCTTCCCTTTTACTACATGAGTCACCTGTAAGGTAGGCCCAAGGCAGCCCCATGGGTGGGTCCAGTGTATTTAGAAGGTAGGACACTGATGTGTTTTACATGTCCTGATAGTGAAGCACTGCCAAATTCAGTTTTCACTATTGCAAGGTCTATCTCTCCCATTGGTTAAAATAGGGATCACCTTTAAATTTGTTTTTAAGTGTCATTTCCCAGTGGGAGCAGAGAGAGAAATAGAGTGTGGGGTCTCTGATCTCACCACTTAAAAATACATCTTTTGGTAAAGTTGTTTTTTGGATTGTCTATTTGACAATGCCACTATTAGAAAGTGGGCATTTTCTTGCTTAACCATTCTGTGCCTTTTCTTGGCTGCTGAATACATGTCTGGGTCAGACTGACAGGTGGGCTGTTTGTAAATTCACTCTAGATAGTGACACAAAGGGAGCTGAGGTGTGTCCTACATATCCTGATGAGTCTTCTGGGGGTAGAGTGGGAGGGAGGAGCTGACCCCTGCATTTGAAAGGGCTGTGCCTGACCTCACACAATACAGTCTGCAACCCCCTAGAGTGTGTCTGGGACAGGGCAAGGAAGAGGCAGGGTCTTGTGTACTGCAAAGCAATTCCTTTGACGTTTGCCTACTTCAAAGGCAGAAATGAGTATAAGTATTGCACTTCTGACTCTACAACTGAAAAACACTTTTGGGTCAAGAGGAACCTCTGCCAAGGAGAAGAGCTGAAGAACTGTGCGGAGGAGTTTTGCCCCTGTGCGGTGTGTGCTTTGCTAGTTTGGCCTGCAGTTGCTGCGTCTGCCTTAGGGAGGGCAAAGACTGGACTTCTTGTGAAGTTTCTCCAAGGGCTTTGACTGAGTTTGCCTCCTGTTAAGAAGTCTCAGGGACATCAAAGACTTCATCTGCCAGCAACTGGGCTCTCTTGCTGAGACTCCTGACTTGCCAAGTGGTGCCGCATTCAGTCCCTGGGCGTTTGGAAGGAAAAGCTGGTAACACCTGAAAGAAAATCCACGCACTGGTGCTGAGCAGCATAAAAATCAATGCAGCGCTAGTTGAATTGATGCATCGCCAGCTCAGCGCAGATTAATTATTGTTGTGCATCCAGATTTTCCACACTTTGTCCCTGGGTATCAAATCTTCAACATCAACGCACGGACCCAAGGCTGCTTGTTCAGAAATCAACGCATCCGTTTCCTGTGAGGAAAGAAATGACTCATCCCTTACCCAACAGAGGAAGAATCGACTAATGGCGAGTAAGGAATCAATGCATCACTTTCTTTTACAATGCCCAGCGGCTTTATTTTTGACGCATTCCGTGTACTTTGTGCTAAAACAACGCATCCATTAATTCTTGTGGATTAAGACTCTTTTTAATTTAAAAATGTATATATTTTCTTGCGTACGTTGGATTTTTGTTGTGTTGGTCTTGTTTGATTTAGATAAATATTAGCTATCTTTCTAAACTGGTTTGGAGTCCTTTTGTGGTGTTTCTACTGTGTTACTATATGTATTTGTGCAAATACTTTGCACATTGCCTCTTAGATAAGCCTGACTGCTTGTAGCAAGCTACCAAGAGGGTGACTAGTGGCTATCTGAGCTGTGTATATCCCTTTCCGTGACTAGAGTGATGGCCCATACTTGGACAGGGTGTAAACTGACTTCCAACTGACTGCCAACTAGCACTTCTAACAGCTGCTGACTACATGTCGTGACATCCCCTGCTCTGGGCATCCAGGACTTCATCCATAGCCGAGGAATACCTCAATTTTGTGCAGGGACAGAACACACCTTCCCCGATCACAATGGATAAACTGACGCAGGAAACAATGACTGATGTCATGCTACAAGCAGTCAAACATTTATGCAGTAACAGAGACGGAGTCATGTGACCAACAACAGTCCAGTAGGCAAACGGGTCAGGAAAGAGGAAATATTAGATTTCAAACAGGTGGAGGAAGAGCTGTCACAAACAAAGCAAGGGATACTGCTCAGCAGCACCAGAATAATAATACTGATGACACTTCAACAGCAGACAGTCAGCCTTGCACATAAGTCTCACTGTGGTATGGTGGCAACAAAAAAAATGCTGAGAGAGAAAGTATGGTTCCCGGAACTTGACCGTCTGGTAGAGTACATGATTATGAACTCCAATCTCTGTCAGATAAAAGAAAGACCACCCAAACCAGAGCAACTACACATATCTGACCTCCTAGAGTCTGCATGGACAACGCTGGTCTCAGACTTCTATGGGCTTTTGGAGACTGGCAACTACCTACTGGTCATGATCTATAAATACTCTTGCTTCCCTATAGTGCGCCAGGTGTCATCAACATCAACCACTGCATCTCTACTGATTCTAGACAATATCTTTGGAGCTTGGGGCACTCCTCTGATACTAAAGACAGACAATGGACCGTCTTTCTCAGGAGAAGAATTTTACAAATTCATGGCATATCTGGGAGTACATCATAGGAAAATAACACCACTGTGGCTGCAAGCCAATGTCATGGTGGAAAGGCTCACATGTACCATAAAGAAGGCTGTCCAATGGACAATGCTGGTACACATTTCTATGGGACAAGCATTGTGCCAAGTACTTCAGGACTATGGAAAGAGAGGTTCCCATCAGAGTTGGGACTGGTAAGAGCAAGTAAGACCCCTCTTCCTCAACTGGAAACTAAGGCCCCATCAGAACACAGCTACATTGTCGCACATGACCAAGAGGCCAAAAGGAACATGCAACGACACGCTGACGCTCGGCATCATGCCACAGCGTATGGACTACAACTTGGAGATTTGGTCCTTGTGCGCCAATGGCAAACACAGAAATCAAACAGCCCCTTCTTGTGCCAGCCTCTGAGGATAACAAACATTATAGGGCTAATGATCATAGCGGAGATAGGGTCCTACTCCATCGCCAGAAACAGCTCTCATAGTAGAGAGTTCAGAGTGTTGGATGATGAGGAAGGAGAAACACGACCAAGTGACGGACAGCAGGCTCACAGTAAAGAAACGGGAGGGCCAACAGAAGCAGCTCTACCCAACGGAGAGGGCCCCTTCCAGGCCAAAGACTCAACAGAAGAAAAAGGCCATGAAACAGAGAGATCCCATCCAATGAGAGGGAGAACAGAGAACATATCTGGAATCACCAACAAAGGCAAATGTGGGGAATGTGTATATTTTGTCAACAAAAGGGGGATATGTCAGAACGACGGGCACAAGTAGACGTAGGCACTAGGACCACACACACTGCCCACCAACTGGGAGGTGGAGACTGGCCGTTGGACACAACTTACAGTCAGGGGAGGAGGACACACAGCTACCAGGCACCATGAGGAGAAGGATATCCCTGCATACACCGGGGACTGTTGCGAAAGAATAAAGCACGTTCCTCACGCCTTACACCTACCTCTTCGTCCTTCTTTGGGGTTGGGACCCGGGGGACATGACAGTGATCAAATAAGAAATTTAAAAAATGCAAATCGTTTTTGCAGTTCTCCAAGCGCTAATCAGTAATAGCAATTCAAATTTGCTATTTACAAAACTGTAGCAAAATGTCCACATTGCATATGCAAATTTCATCAGTTGTTAGCAGGAGGTTGCCTGATGCAAACTATCGAAGCACACCTAAATTAAGGCACAGACATCCACAATAGTTGCTCTCTCTACGATTGAGGTTAAGAGGAATGCACATGGATCCCAACAATGCAGAGGGAGAACACAGGTCTTCATTTTAAGACAGCGAGTCACCCTATTTGAACAAACAGAGGAGGTGTATGTTAGTTATAGGGAGACAAGACAGTCATATTGATTTAATTATTAAACTGGAGCTTATGCTAGTGAAAAAGACTCAACACAGCCATCCTATATCTTTACATGTGCAGGATTGGCCCTCGCATCTACTAGTGTCATAAGGTATTGAGGCACTATTGCAGTAGGGGGAAGCTCATAACAGAGAGGCCTTTCAAGAGTATTTAGACATTTCCTGGATGCACTGAATCAACAATTTAAGCAGACATAGAGTTAAGAATGGTAAAGACATATTTAACTTGATGATTTTGTGGTAGGTAGTACAGTAGATGCAATGGGTTTGTAGTTTATAGGTTGGTGTTGTTGTTCTCAATATACAGTACAACCCACTTTCATATGTTTTATTATACCAGGTATGAAAGAAAAGTTTCCCCAATAGCACACAAGTGGGTTTCAAACCATACAGCAGTACAGAATACTCCATAATGTCTCAATTGCATGGCCTTACCAGACAAGAAGATCAGGTGGTTCCTGAACTGTAATCATTTTACTTCTTTTAGAACTTTCTGTAGCTCTTGGCATGGCCAACCATGTGGCCATTATCAAATTCATAGAACACCTCAGTGAAACTGATAAAGCAACTAATTGGATCTAATCCTTCATTATGGATAAAGCCCAGATAATGTCTTAATCCAGCCTCGTAAACCATGTAGAATGCTGCAAGGATCGCTACGCTGTCCACTTTTCAACAATTAGCTCAACTAACCACATACTTAACAAGATATTTTGGTGACATCTGCTTGAGCTACCTGGATTTTTCACACAACAAAATCAATGTAAATAGGACCACCCCATTAATCCAAATGTCATCACTGACTGCCAAGAAAAAAAAAAACATAGATGCTTGATATTTACTTGAAACTAAACCCAGACTATCTGAAGCAATGGTATGATCCATGACCAATACTACTCTTTAGGTATCCCAAATCTCAACATCACTATGGACACCATCCTCACATGATGCCTAACATCAATGAGTTGGCAAAACTACAGTCTTCTATCTTCTCTAAGGTCTCACCTTACCATACATGCAGTCTCTCAAAACGTCACAGCAGTCATGCTGATTGCCATTTTTAGACTAGCTTATGCAAATCACTATATCTGGACCTCTAAATCTACTTATTTTAGAGATACCATTGGTCCAGAATGCACCTGCAAGGCTCCTGCTTCACACAAAAACCTTGAAACTATGGGTGGATGTAACTGGTGTATTTCTCTGTAGTGTAATTACTCATTCTTACCTCAATTTTACTCATAGTTATGTGAGAAGCGTAATCCAGGATTCAGCACTATTTTCATAGTACAAATGCACTAAAATGGACCGAGGTAAATTTTGCACTAAGGAAATAGCACTAAATGCAACTGGAAACGAACAGCAGTAGCCAGCAGCTGCTCGCCCTCTCTTAGTTCATTGTTCTTGTGCTCCTGCCATAGGCACAGGAAGTAGGAACCCTGGGGATGCTGAAGCCCAAAATAACCATGCTGGAGTTCAAATGGGGAATGAGCAAAACAAATGGCTCTAAATGTCAAGTCACATTTGCTTTACTTTAAAGACAGAGATCAGTTGTGAGGCTATCAAAGTCATTTACTAGGAAATGATAGAGCGCGGCGCTGCCACAAATTTGGCAGTGGCACGCTCCGTCATTTGAAAAATGGTGGAATGTGCCATATTTAAAAGAATACGGCACAGCCTTGTGTTTTCCCCTGTGCCGGCACTAAATTAAATGCCTAGCACCAACATATCCACCCTTGCGCCATGGTGCAAGGATGGCTGTGTTGCGGAGGAGATTGTTTTTGTGCAGGAAGGGACACCTTCCAGCACAAAAACAATTTTTAATGGTGATTTGCTAGAGTAAAACAAAAAGGAGAAATAAAAGTACTTCTTGTTTTGCCATGCTAACGCCACCCCTTGGGTGACGTTAGTTTTTGGTGCTGCCTCAGATTTACAAATTCTCGTAAATCTGGGGCAGTGTCAAAAGCAATTAGTGTTGTGGTGAAACACCCACAGCAACACCCATTGTATGCTTCTCTGCCGCAGAAATCTGTGTCAGAGTGGCCCATATTTGCAAGGTGGCATTAAGCCATGAAAAGTGGCTTAGCGCTGCGTTGTAAATATGGAAAATGGCACAGTGCCACCAGAGCATCGCAGAAGGAGATGCTCCGCTGGTTCTAGGGGCTCGTAAGTGAGCCCCCTTGTTTTTCCAACAGATTGCTGCTTTATTCTTTTAACATGGAGATTGGTGTTTTCTTCAGGGGTGGTCAGAATGTTTAATTTCAGATTAACGCAGAGTTCAGGATAAATTCTGCCTACTGTTGAGTGGCAGAATTTTTTTCTCATGAGGCTCCAGAAATACAAGCTGGTGAGCGACATTTCGCATTCTCAAGCGTGATTTTCACGAGCATACAGTTGACAGAACTCCATGGCCAAGCTTATCTGAAGCTCCAGCAGAATTCTGTGAAGTCAAACTTTGTAAGTTCCACCCTCCCCTAGTTTGCTTTTCCTTCTCTGACTGCAAAGTGAGATGATTTAGTGAAGTGACTATGTGGCAGTATTGCTAGGATACAAGAGGTTTGATAGCAAAGGCTGTAGGATCTAAAATGTTGTATCACACAACATTTAACTACCTGTAAATATGCTGTCTGTAAGTAACAGTGGACTATGATGCCATGATTTATTAATGCAGTTTTGATAATGCACTCCAAAATGCACTACTGGCTACATACCACACCCTTACCACTCTCTTGCTGAATGCAACATACACACACACACGTCCAATAACATCACAGATACACCCCGTCAACCACTGGAAGAACGCAAGGACCAAATGAAATGAGTTTAACAAGTGTAATAATCGAACATTCAGATAGCCCAAGATAACTTTAAATCATCAGTACATACAAATATTTACAGCAAGTACACAAGTCTGTATACTGTCCCATTAAATGTTCGTGGACCAGTGGTCCCAAAAAGCAAAGCCCACACATGTCACCTGCCTCAAAAAGGAGAGAACACTGCAGGGGCTTCAGGTCGAAAAAAACACAGGCACCTCAGGGGGAAGGGGAGGGGGGGCACCTCAGCTGGATGATGGGACACCGCCACTGCTCCTCGAGGGGGCTCCATGCCCACTGCTTGGTCCTGGGGAGTGCAAAGCCACAGTCTCTCAAGTGGGTGGTTTGCCCACTGCTTGGTCCTGGGGAGTACCAAACCACAGTCTCTTAAGTGGGTGGTTTGCCCACTGCTTGGTCCTGGGGAGTGCAAAGCCACAATCTCTCAAGTGGGTGGTTTGCCCACTGCTTGGTCCTGGGGAGTGCAATGCCACAGTCTCTCAAGTCTCTCAAGTGGGTGGTTTACCCACTGCTTGGTCCTGGGGAGTGCAAAGCCAGAGTCTGTCAAGTGGTTGGTTTGCCCACTGCTTGGTCCTCGGAAGTGCAAAGCCACAGTCTCTCTAGCGGATGCTGTTCTCCACTGGTTCTGGAGGGGGCCTGGTGCCCAGAGTGCTTCATCCTGCCAAGGACTGAGGTAGTGTATGCTGTTCTCCACTGGTTCTGGCGGGGGCATGGTGCCCAGAGTGCTTCATCCTGCCAAGGACTGGAGTAGTGCATGCTGTTCTCCACTGGATCTGGAGGGGGCATGGTGCCCAGAGTGCTTCATCCTGCCAAGGACTGGGGTAGTGGATGCTGTTCGCCACTGGTTCTGGAGGGGGCCTGGTGCCCAGAGTGCTTCATCCTGCCAAGGACTGGGGTAGTGGATGCTGTTCTCCACTGGTTCTGGAGGGGCCATGGTGCCCAGAGTACTTTATCCTGCCAAGGACTGGGGTAGTGGATGCTGTTCTCCACTGGTTCTGGAGGGGGCATGGTGCCCAGTGATGCTACACCAGCGGTGTGGCAGTTCCCATTTCCTCATATGGGAGTCTAAGCCACAAAATGTACTGGTAACAGGTAGCATGATACTCCATGGAGGCAGAGCCACACTTCTCCTTGCGACGATTAAGGCTGCAAGCTGCTTGTAGTGCCAGTGCAGGTGGTGTTGCCTCATGTAGTGTGTGCAGGGTCCAGGACATCTCCTGCAGCCTCAGAAGCCTGCCCACTGGGGATGCTGGAGATGTCAGCTGTAATGGCACTGACTGGGCACGTCACAGGGCAGGTGGCGGTGGCTGCGGCAGTGTCTGCACTTGTGGAGGGAGACACCAGGCCGTCTCCTGCAGTCTCGGAAGTGTGCCCACTGGGGATATGCTGGTGACTGAAGTAGAGGCAGCAGACGTGCAGGTGGCAGTGCAGATAGCAGTGCAGGTGGCGGTGCAGGTGGCGGGCGTTGCGGCGGTGCCCACCGCCCTACAGGTTGCTGGGCTGCCTTGCAAAAGGGGTGACACCAGTCACTCACCCGGAGGCTCCGTACCCTGAGCTGACTTCACTTTGCTCTTGTGTCCCTTCCCAACCTTGGAAGTTGCTGCTGGGACCTTGGCACTGTCCTCTTTGGTTCCGGAAGAGGCCTTGCTGGGTGGTTGATGCAGCTTTTCTCTCCGGCATGCTGGCCCCTTCTTTACCTTTTCAGGTGGCGGAATAGGGTGGTCCTTGTCCGCACTAGGTGGCACACTGGCAGCCCTGATGGGTGCCCCTTTCAATGTTCCCGGACTTGCAGGGACCACACTGGGGACCACACTGGACGAGGATTTGGTGGCTGAGGTGCTGGGCTGGGATCTAGACATCCTGGCCCTAGGGGAAGGACTGGGGAAAGTGTAGGGAAGAGGTCACAGTTAGCTAAGAAATGTTTTTTAGACAGACTGGGACGGGAAGATGGAGGGGGTGTGGGAGTGGAGGAAGAGGTGGTGGTTGTAGGAGGTGTACGTCTGCTGAGTTTGGGTGACAATGCATGGGCTGGAGGATGTTGTGAGGTGGATGGCTGTTGAGTGGGTGTGTGCCGGCGTTTGTGTACTTTAGGAGGAGGGCTCACATACACACTGGGAGAGGACACAGGGGACGTGTGCATGGTAGTGGGGGTGGTGATTGCACGTGAGCGGTGTGTGGTGATGGGCGTGCTGGTGATGGAGGTAGTGGCTGTGGATGTAGTACATGCAGGTGTGAGCGGAGACAAGACTGGGAGGGAGGTGCAGGGCGTGGAGGAGTGGGACACAGTGGAGGCAGTGGATGTTGTTGTGTCTGCATGGGTATGGTGCCTGTGTGAGTGCCAGTGGGAGGTGTGGTGCTTATGTTTGCCTGAGCCACTTTTGTGTGTTGATGTGTGTGCATGCTGGTCTGATGGTGTGCTTGGAATAGGCTGAGGTAGAAGGGATTGTGTCGGGGTAGTGGAGGTTGAAGGGGGGAGGCTGGACACAGGGACAATGGCTGCCATCAGTGCTGAGGCCAGAGCCTGAAATGCTGTCTGTTGGGCCGCCAAGCCAGAATGAATGCCCTCCAGGTATGCATTTGTTTGTTGCAAATGCCTCTCGACACTCTGGATGGCATTCAAAATGGTTGACTGCCCAACAGTGAGGGATCTCAGGAGGTCAATAACCTCCTCACTGAGAGCAGCAGGGCTGACTGGGGTAGGGCCTGAGATGCCTGGGGAGAAGGAGACGCCCACCCTCCTTGGTGAGCGGGCACTAGAAACACCCTGAGGGGCCGCTGGGAGGGCAGTGCTGGTGGAAGGGTGGCGGCTGTACCTGTTGTTGCGGTGGGCACAGAGGGGCCCGCCACTGCAAGGGAGCTCCCATCAGAGGAGGAGTCACTGTCGCTGGTGTCACCTCCTGTCCCCGTCGTGGAGCTCCCCTCTCCCTCCGTCCCACTGGTGCCTTCAGACTTTCACCCTCCTGGGCCATGTGGGTTGCAGCTCCCTCCTGCTCCGGTGCCACTGCTCTTCCGCCAGATGATGTTAATGCACACAAGAACAGGGTGACAAAAAAAAGGGGGGAAAGACAGAGGACACACATGGTCAATGCCAGCAACACCAGTACCGTTGGCGGACACAACACACAGGGAGAAGCCCTATGCACTAGGTCATGCACTAACATTTCTTAGGAAAATCACCTGCCCATGGGGGACTATGCCTAACCCCATTTGCTGGACACCTGGAATCCACAGGAGCCTGACTAGTTGTAGATGGTCACTACCACTATTGGGGTTGGAGTGCCACAGAGCCTGCCTAACAAGGGACCTACCCTACCAAGTTCGTCCTGGCCTAGGGGAAGCCACAGCCCACATCCCGCAGGAATCCCCCCTCTAGTGCAGGTCCTGTCAGTGCTCCATTTCCTGGCCAGTGGTTCCTTTCAAACAACAGTGGCCATGGCATCAGGGATGTCACAGCCAATGTTCTCTAACGTGTTGACCAGATTGTTGTTTGCCCTACTGAAACACATGCGCAGCTACATCGTTTTCCCCCAGGTGGAGGATATGACCACAGTGAAAGGTGACTTCCATGCCCTGGGACATATACCCAACATCATTGGTGCCATTGATGGTACACATGTGGCATTTGTCCCACCCCGCAGGCATGAACAGGTGTACAGAAACTGCAAAAGCTACCATTCCATGAATGTGCAGATGGTGTGTTTGGCACACCAGTACATCTCTCATGTGAATGCTAAGTATCCTGCCGCAGTGCATGATGCTTACATTTTGAGGAATAGCAGCATCCCTTATGTGATGGGGCAACTGCAGAGGCACCGTGTGTGGCTAATAGGTGAGCCCAAGGTCCCCACACAGTTCGAATAGGTGTCTGGGTATGGGAGGGTCCCTAAGGGTTGGTGTATGTCTAACAGATTCTCCTCAATATTTGCATGTGATCTGGTTACCCCAACCTGTCATGGCTACTGACCCCAGTGAGGAATCCCAGGACAAGGGCAGAGGAATGCTACAATGAGGCACATGGGTGAACTAGGAGGATTATAAAGCGGACTTTCGACCCCCATCTAACAGGTGGCTCCCTATACTACTCACCAAAGAAGGTGTGCCAAATAATCGTGGCATGCTGTATGTTGCACAACCTGGCTTTGCGACGCCAGGTGCCTTTTCTGCAGGAGGATGGGCCTGATGATGGTCTTGTGGCAGCTGTGGAGCCTGTGGACAGTGAAGAAGAGGAGGCAGCAGAAGAAGATATTGACAACCAAAACAACATCAGCATGCAGTACTTCTAGTGAGACACAGGTAAGAGACTGACACTGCTCCTCTCATATCAGACTACTGTAGGAAATTGTACAAGTCTGCCTTTTTACCTCTGTATGGTCCCTGACAGTTCACTTTGCCTTTCTTTTTCACAGATCTGGGTACCACATTCTGCCTTCTGCTATGTTCACTGCTGCCCAACAACTGTCATACTTTGGTATGTGCAAATGAACATTGACATTGCTATTTGTCAGAGGTTGTAATAACACATTTGTGAAAGTACAGACTGACTCCAGATTGTTTTGTGATTCAAGGGTGTTTATTTCAGTGCTAATAAGTGGAGGGGGATGTGCAATGGGCTGGGGTGAGGGTGGAGGAATATCCATGGTAGAGTCCAGTCTCTTTGTATCACAGGTGCATTGTCCAAGGGGGCATAGGAAGTGGAGCAATGGCAGTTCAAGGTGGTCAGGGTGACATATTGGGACAGAAGGGTGACAATAAGGAGAGTCTTATTTCACTGCGGGGGTCTGTGTTCCCACTGCCACTGACCCCAGGTCCCTGATCAACCTGTGTTTCTGGGGTTTCCTGGGTCCCTGTAGTGGTAGACACACTGCTGACTGACGTGTCCTGGGGACAGTGGCATGGGCCCGCTGGGTGGGTGATGTGGTGGAGTTTCCTGAGGGGGGAGGTTCAGTGGTGGTTTGTGACTGTGGCAGGGGATCCAACTGACCAGAGGTCCTTGATGGGCCGGGCTGGTCATCTTGACCCAGACGTGCAGAGCTGCTGTCGTCACTGTGGGCCTCTTCTGTGGGGGGACTGGATATGGCTGGCACTTCCTGTCCGGTGACGTTAGATAGGGTCCTTTTGGTGTGTAAATGCATAGTTATTGTATCTGTGTGTGCCATCTTGTGCAATGGGTGAGTTTCCCTCTACTCCTGTGCTTGCATTATTGCCTTGGCCCTTGTGTGAGTGATGTTTGTGTGCCCTGGCTGAGTCTCTCTACTGGACATGCTTTGGTGATGGGTGTCCATGCATGTCTGTAATGGGTGTCCATGCATTGTTGTCACATGCAGGGCTTGGTATTGGGATGTGTGGGTTGTGATAGTGGGGTATCTGTGAGGTGTTGGGGTGATGGTTGTGAGGGTAGGGGTGGCTGTTTGTAATGGCATGCAGGTAGGGTGGGGGAGGGATATAATAGTAAAGATTTGGTTTAACAGAGTCCAGTCCTCCAGCTACTCTTGCAAGACCCTCAGGATGCATGATCCCCAAGACTTGCTCCTCCCATGGTGTTAGTTGTGGGGGAGGAGGTGGGGGTCCACCGCCAGTCCTCTGTACGGCTACCTGGTGTCTGGATATCACGGAACGCACCTTCCCCCATAGGTCATTCCACCTCATCCCGTGTTCTTGGGTGCTGTCCCACTGTGTTGACCCTGTCTACAATTCTCCGCCATAGGTCCATCTTCCTTGCAATGGATGTCTGCTGCATCTGTGATCCGAATAGCTGTGGCTCCACCTGGATGATTTCCTCAACCATGACCCTGAGCTCCTCCTCAGAAAACCTGGGGTGTCTTTGACGTGCCACGATGTGGTGTGGGTGATATGTGAGGTGATGTTTGTTGTGATGTGTGCTGTGATGTGTTGGGGTGTGTTCTTTGAGGTGCGTGGATGTTGTATGAGTGCTGGTGTTGTCTTTGCTTCTCTCTCTCTCTGCTGCTTTCAACATTTTCGTTCTAAAGGGTTGTGGGTAATGTGGGTGTGTGTTTTATAGTGTTGTGGGTGTGTGGGTGTGGTGTGTGTATGTGTGTCAGGTGTGTGTATTTTGCGTGCTTCCCATGCCACTGGATTCAAGCTAGCCTGGCTGATGAGGGGTGAAACCCCAAAACCGGTCCCAGGATGCTTGTTTCCAGTCCAGGGAAGACCTGGCCTAGCAGTTCGAGCTGGACTGTTCCCATGGGGAACAGGGTCAAGACTGATTTGCATATGGCTGGGTCCAAACTGGAATGGCATGGGCAGCAAAAAAACGATGGATTTAGGCCCAGATCACTGTACTGGGGGTGAATGTTTGACAATGTTCAGCATTCCGTCCATCACTTGTTGTTTTTGCTGTATTTTGAATTGCCCAATGTGGTTGTGTTTTGTAAATGTGTGTGAATTTTGAGCACGGCGTTGTGTACCGCCAATGGTTTACCACGGTTGAAAGACCGCCGTGTTGATTCGTGGGTCATGATAGTGTGGGTGTATTCCTGTTGGCGTGACGGTGTGGGATTTGCTATCGCCAGTTTATCACTGACCTTTGGTGTGGCAGACTTGTGTGGGTGTCTGTATTGTGGCGGATTTCTAGATGTCGGTCATAATACCTGTAGCGGATTTCTGGCACGGCCACGGTATGTTGGCGGCCGTCAGCACAGCGGTAAGCGGGATTTACTGCCAGGGTTGTAATGAGGGCCTATGTGAGTCAAGTTGAATATGTTATGGTATTTAGATTTGTATAGTGCTGCTTATCACCTGTCAGGGTATCCAGGCCCTGGAGCAGAAGCATGGGCCCAGGAGTACTCCTAGTTGTTTTGATGAAATTTGTTCCAGGTTTTGGTGGTGATGAAGGAGAAAGCATGGCCTTCTGCATTGCTTCTGCTGATGCGGGGGGATTCGTGCAAGGGAAGGAGTAGAGTCTGGAGGATTGGTAAAGTTGAAGTCGGTCATTGAGGTATGCTGGTTTAGTATTGTGGAGGGATTTCTAGCCATGGATGTGCAGCTTGAAATTGCAACTTTTCTGGATGGATAGCCATTGTAGCTCAGTGCGGTAGGAAGTGATGTGAGTAATTCTGGGGCCGTCGAGCATGAGTATTGCTGTAATATTTTGGATGGTCTGGAGCCTTTGAGTGAGTTGGTTTGAGATGCCAACGTAGAGTGTGTTTCTGTAGTCTATCCTTCTGGTGATGAGGGCCTGGGTGACCATGCATTGTGTGTGCATGAGGAGCCACTTGAAAATCTTTAGAAACATTCAGAGTATGTGGCAGCAGGATGTGATCACAGTTTTGACCTGTTTGTTCATCGTCAGTTTGTTGTCAAGAATGATGCTGAGGTTTGTGGTGTGGTCTGGGGGGTAGGTGAGGGACCTAGGTTGGGGAGGCACAGGTGGAGTCCTAGGGGAAGCTCTTATTCAGATCAGGATCTCCTTTTTTCCATGTTGAGTTTGAGGCAGTTCTTTCACATCCAGTTGGCCATACTCATGATGTAGGTGGTGAAGCTGGTCCTGGTGGTGTTGTTTGCGCCTGTAAAGTTTAGGGAACGTACTAAACTTGGTTCTCAAACTTGGGTGGAGTAGGTTGATTCCTTTTACAGAGCTCTGGATGTTTGGGTGAAGGGCATAGAGGTAACAGACTATTTTTTGGGAGCACTTGGCTAGTCATTGTCTTCCAGAGCTGTGTGAGCACTTATTGACAGCAAGCTTACTGATCCTAGAAAACTTACCAAGAGGCAGGCCACTGGCTCAATACCAGGGTCCAAAATAAGTTGTATGTGGGAGACTCAGCTAAGGGTAGGCAGGGTCCCCAACAGAAGAAGGAGTGGGGACAAAGATAAAAGTAAGCAGTTCTCAAAAGAGTCCGGAGCTAGTTCCCAGGGTAAGGATTTCCAACTCCGTGTTGAAAAGAAGAGCTGGTTCCCTTCAGGAAATCCTGCAGGGAAGGGGCCCCTAAAGTATTTTGCCTGTAATCAGGAAGGGCATTTCAGGGGGAGTCCCAAGTGTCCCAAGTGGGCAGAGCCTCCCCACTGGTGGGCAGTCACTAGGGGTGGAGAGTGTAGCACCTGGGGAGGAGTTGGCCCCCATTAGTGGTGGGGAGCCAGCTGAGTTAACTCTAGTCTCCCAGGGTGAAGGTGAGGTTGTCCAGAGAACCCTCATGACTGACGACACTAAGAAGTACAGGCAGTGGGTGACCATCAATGTGAGGCAGATGGAGGCTCTGAGAGACACAGGAGCCAGCATGACCACTGTCCGCTGTCATCTGGTGTCTGGGGAGCAGGTAATCACTAACGTGGTCCACCAGGTTGTAGCAGTAGACAACAGTGAACGCCAATGTTTGGTTGCTCAAGTTCCCTTAAAATGGGAGGGATTTTCAGTATCCTTGAGGGTAGCCATGAGTCCATCCATGCCTGTTGACTGTCTGCTAGGGAACAACCTGGAGCATACTGCCTGGAAGAGGTGAAGCTCAAGGCACACTTAGAAAGGATAGGATGCCAGAGTGGGTATGGTCAATGGCCACCAGAGAGGGTGATTAGAAGGACATTGAGCTTGAAGCAGTGGTCCAGGTGCTTGCCAGGAGGAGGAAGGGCAAGGGGTGCGGGAAACCCACTCCTGAGATTTGCAAGGTCCAAGGGGAGACTGAACCTGAACCTGAACCTGAGGGTAAAGCCTCAGAACATACAGGGGAAGAAGTGGCCGAACCAGGGACATACCTGAGCTGGCCCATTACCAGTGGGAAGGAGGCTCCACCAGGGAGAAATTCTGCGCCGTGCAGAAAGAGTTCCCCACTCATGAGGGTCTTCGAAAACAGGCCAAGGCCCAGGCAGCTGGAGATACCTCTGGATCTCACCTGATTTAATGGGAGAATGATCTCCTGTATAGTGAGCCTAAGGTTGCTGAGCCTGGGGCAGCCCACTTGCTGGAGGTACCCCAGTGTTTCAGAGCCTTCCTACTGGGTCTGGCTTATGCCACTGGCAAGTCATTTGAGGCAAGGCAAGACCGTTCCTGGCTTGTCACTTACTTTTCTTGGCTCCAAATGAGGAAAACCTCAGATGCATTCTGCAGGACCTTTCAAACCTGCCAGGTGTTGTCACAAATCTGGGATGAGGTGCAAGGTTCCTCTTCAACTGTTTCCTGTTGTGAGCACCCCTTTTGAGTGAGTGGGCATTGACATTGTGGGGCCTGTGGATCCCAAGACAGCCATGGGCAGAAGGTTTATCCTGGTTTAGGTAGATATGGAAGCTATCCATCTGAGGACAGTGACTGCACCTAGTGGCCGGGGAACATATGGGGATCTTCACCCATTAGGGCTTCCCCACAGAGGTTGTATCTGACAGGGGTACCAATTTCATGTCATTGTACATGAAAGCCATGTGAAAGGTGTGTGGTGTCACCCAAGGAATGCACCATGCCTTACTACCCCAAAAGCAATGGGTTGGTTGAAAGGTTCAGCCGTACCCTGAAAGGCATGATTATGGGTCTCTCAGAAACCATGCGGTGTAAGTGGGATGTCCTGTTACCATGCCAGATGTTTGCCTACATGGAGGTACTGTAGAAGGGGGTTGGCTTCAGCCGTTTTGAGCTTTTGTATGGGTACCCTGTGAGAGGGCCTCTCAGTTTGGTGAAGGATAGCTTGGAGCAAGCTGCTAAGAAGCTACCCTACGATGTATTCAGTTACATGCTAGCATTCGGGAACTAGATAGTCTGCTTCCAGAAACTCACACAGGGGAATCATGGAAGCTATCCAAGAGGTCATGAAACACTGGTATGACCAGAATGCCACTCAGATTGAGTTTCAGCCTTGACAGAAAGTGTGGGTGGTGGCCCCGGTAGAGCCCATGTTATCCAAGACCGCTGATCTGGGCCGTGTGCAAGAGTAATGTCACTTACCAGGTGGACATGCAGACCCTTAGGAACCCTCTGAAGGTCGTATATGTGAACCGCCTCAAGCTGCACTTTGAGAGGTTTGAGTTGACCTTGGTCTTGGTCATGGATGATGGGGTGGAAGAGGAAGGTGAACCTCTCCCCGGCCTCCTGTCTTCCAAAGAGTAGGATGGGTCAGTGGAAGGTGGGAACCTCTCCCCTACTCTAATCCTAGGACAGCAGAGGGACTGTTGCCAGTTGCTGGGAAAGGTTGACTCCGTGTTCTCACTTATTCCTGGAATCACCCAGTGGTGTACCCATGACATTGACACTGGGGACAGCCTGCCTGTTAAGCACAAGCCTTACAGGTTGACAGATAGAGTAAGAAACAGCAACAAAGAGGAAGTCTCTATGGTGGAGTAGCTAGGGCTGATTGAGCACTCCAACAGTCCTTGGTCCAGCCTAAGGGTTCTGGTCCCAAAGGCTGTTCCACCCAGTGTCACACCTGAACTCAGGTTCTGTGTTGACTATCGTGGGCTCAATGCTGTCACTAAGACTGGCACACTCCTCATACCCCAAGCAGATGAGCTCATTGACAGATTGAGAGCTCCCAAGTTCCTCAGCACGTTTGAACTAATGTCTGAGTACTGGCAGATTGCCTTGACAGATGGGGCTAAAGAGATGTTTGCATTCTCAACACCAGAGGGGCATTATCAGTTCTGTGTTTTTCCCTTTGGGTTGAAGAATGTCCTCACCACATTCTACAGGCTGGTCAACCAGGTCCTGGCTGGGTTGGAGAACTTTAGTGCCACCTACCTAGATGACATTGCTGTTTTCACCTCTAGCTGAGAGGACCACCTGCACCACCTTCAGGAAGTATTCAGGGCCCTGCAGAGTGAAAGTCTCACTATCAAGGCCAGTACGTGCCAGATAGGGGAGGGGTCAGTGGTGTGCTTGGGACACCAGGTAGGGAGTGGCCAGGTGGTGTTCCTACACGCCAAGTCCCAGACAGAGGTGAAGGCCTTTTTAGGCAACACTGGATACTACAGGAGATTTTTCATGGGATATGGCACCATTGTTGACTAATTGACAGAACAGACTTCCAGGAAGTCGCCACTTCAGGTGTTCTGGACAGAGGTGTGGCAGACTGCTTTTGACGCCCGAAGAAGATTATGTGCACCACTCCTACACTCAAGGCTCATAACTGTTTCATGGAATTCATGGTGCAGGCAGATGCCTCAGAGCCTGGTGTGGGAGCTGTGCTTTCACAGATAAACAAAGAGTGCCTAGATCAACCTGTAGCCTTCATTAGTAGGATGTTAATCCCCAGGGAACAGACATGGAGTTTGTTAGAAATGGAAGCTTTTGCTGTGGTCTGGTCGCTGAACAAGCTCAGGCCCTACTTCTTTGAGATTCACTTCTGTAAGAAAGGGCCTCTTTTTGTATGGTTAGCGCCCCACTTTGTGTCTGGAAAATGATGTGGTTTCAAAATTGTAAGTGTCCTGGGCCCCTGCTAAGCAGGTTCCCAGGGCCAGATCCCTTTCCCTAAAACTGTACTATGTATTGGCATGTCAGTTATCCCTGTAAATTCCACCCCTAGTACCCAGGGCATGGGTGCTAAAGTGGGTCCCCAATAGCTGCAGCACCAACTGTGCCACTCTGAGAGGCCCCACACCAGCTTCATGCAGACAGCCATTGTAAGTGCATGACAAGGTGTGTTTAAAAGTTGCAAACTTGGCATGGCACCCACCAAGAGTGCCCTGCCAACTACAACTGTGTACACAATAGGTAAGCCATCCCTTTGGCAGGCCTTACAGCCCTAGGGCAGGGTGCTCTATAATACATGTGAGGGCATAAGTGTGCATAAGCAAATATGTCCCTATTGTGCTGTCACAAAACCTTAGGGCATTGTAAGTGTACAGGAGAGCCATAGCACGTACATGTGCTGGACACTGGTTATTACAAGTTTTCCAGCTACAAGATGGCTACTCTGAACACTGGGTTGTTTGGTATCAAACAACTCAGAGTAATAAATCTTCACTGGTACTAGTGTTAGATTTTTTATAAAATGCAAGCAGGGGCCACCTTACAAGTGCCCCTGCAAAACTTACACCACCCTGACATGGTTGCTGACTATTTCAAACCAGCCTACCACCACCAGATGTGATTCCAGATGCCTGGGGTGAGAGCCTCTGCTCTCTGGGACCTGAAGACAAAGCCCTTCCCAGATAGAGGTGTCACACCTCCTCCCCAAGGAATGTGCCCTGCTCTGGCAGGAAGTGTCAAAGACCATGATGCCTTTGAAGCACCTCTCCAGCCATTTGCTGCTAGCAGCAGATGACCACCCCCCCATCCAAGACCCCACTTTTGCTGGGTGTAATGGTGGGAAAACTAGCAAAGGATAGGTGGAGTGACCACCATCAGCCTGCAATACCCCACAGGTGTGGCAGGCGAGGTGACCACTCCATTGAATTTTCCTCCATCTTGGATGGCAGGAAAATAACCAATCAGGGTTAGGGATGTGGCCTCTTCCCATAGAAAGTAGTCACATAGTGGGTGTAGCCACCCTAAGGTAAGTGGCCTATTGGCCACTACCAGGTACTCCCCTAAATGCCCACTAAATAAAGTATTTAGTGGGCATCCCTAGACCTACAGATCAGATTTGACGACACAAAAAGAGTACAGAATTCCTGCTGCAAGAAGAAAAAGGCTCCAAACCCTCCCTGCTGCACCCAGAACTCGACAATGCCACTGCAGGGTTGAATGGACATTGGACGGACTCTAAGAAACCTCTAGAGGACCTCCAACCTTCTGAAAATTGCCAAGAACATCCCTCCAGGGTGAACACATCAGTCCCTGCAACCAGCAAGCAAGATCCAGTGAAGTCCAGTCCACTGTCTGGCTGCTGTCCAACAAACTTGACCCTGGTGCCAGACCAAATTCTACCCGACAGACCCAGAGGCCAAACTGTGCCAGCGTGCCAAGTTTGGTGGTACTGCAAGCTCCAGTGGACAAGAGGTGCCAGAGCCCATGGTGCCAGAGCCCACTGGACCCCAACGTCAGACACAGAGAAGAAAAGTCCATTCCAGACTCTCCAAGGACCAGAAGCAAGCACCAGTAGATGGACTTCAGGACACCCAAGGGCCACCCCTAGAGTTGTCCTGCAGACCTGTAATTCACCCTCCAAGTGACCTGCCCCTGACCCCAAAGACTCCTTAACGCACAGCCCTTGGCTGACCTACCTGCACTGCACCTGGCCTTCCTGGCCCCTACATCGGAGAACGAGCTGGGCTCTAGGGGTCCCTAACCCCTTGTGACCTCTGCACTCCAAGGGGATCCATCAGACATACCTTTAAGTCCACCTGTGCAGTGCATTTCCAAGTGGTCCTCACTCCGTTCTGCTCCAGCTCCAACACTTTCAGCCACTGCTCCCTCTTGTACTGGGAACCACCCAAACTTCTCCATGTGGCCCACAGGACATCTCGACTACCTCGACTTAAAAAAAAGAAGGTGACGCTTGTGAGAATATTGCCTGACTTTATATGCATTTTTAAAGTTTTCTTCCATTGATTCCTATGATGCGTAATAACGCACAAAAAGACTATTTTTGATCAAATTTGAAAAATCATAACTTAAGAAGTGCTTACCCGATGTCGATGATCTTGATCTTAAAAATGTTATAAAAATATGAAGTATTTTTCTAAATTGGTCTTAAGTTATTCTTTTGAGCGTGTGTTCACATTTATTGATACTGTGAGTGTGACAAATGCTTAGCACTTCTTCAAGACTAGCCTAATTGCTCGACCAAGCTTCCATAAAACAATAGAGCATTAGGTGGTCTATTTGATACCTCTGAATACTGAGGTGGGGTTGCTTGGACAGTGCACATAATTGTTGTTCACTATATAGAGAGCCAGCCTGCTACACAGCAGTGGGATGAAACTCAAAAAATTGTCTGAAGTTGTATTTTTTACAATTGCCCTATTTTTAAAAACAAATTACATTAATTAACAGGGCCCTGGTTAGGTCCCTAAAACAATGCTAAGAAACTAAAAATCGTTACTCTAGTTAGGCTTTTGAAAAAGTTTCCAAACATTTGCAAAAGTTTTGGGCAAGCTTTCAAAGGACAGAATTTATCAGCTTACAGTGGCTGATAAAATACTCTGTCAATCACTTGAGAGGTTTACCATTGCTTTTATGCACAATGTTTTACAAGTATGAGAGTTGGTCAGTTATGTATATTGGTTCACCCACGTTAACACATTTTACAATTATGGTAAGTCATTTTAAAATTTAAAACTAAATTTGCATTTTCTAGAACAATCATCCCACATACCCAACTCGCAAATTAATTGAGCTTTCATATAAGTTCTGGATGGATATTTTTAGAAAGAGGGTCTCTAGTTGGCAGTGGTTTCCACCCTGTCCAAGTAGGGACCCTCACTCTAGCCAGCGTAAGGGAGTCACACAGCTACGATAACCCTGCTCACACCCTTAGTACTTTGGTAGTTTGGCTCAAGCAGTTAGGCTTATCTCAGAGGCAATGTGTATAGTATCTGTACACACACACTGTAACACAGTAAAAACACCACAACAGTACTCCACACAAGTTTAGAAAAATAACCAATATGTATCTGAGTAAAACAAGGCCAAAATGACCAAAATGACAAAAATCCAATATACACAAGTGAAGATACACATTTTCAAAAATGTAGGGCCTGGTTATGACCTTGGCGGAGCGGATTACTCCATCAAAGATGTGAAGGATATACCGCCTGCTGTATTACAAGTTTCATTCTATCCTATGGAACTTGTAATATGGCGGATGTGATATCCATCACGTTTGTGACAGTGTAATCCCCTCTGCCCAGGCCGTAATCAGGCCCTAAATGTAGTATAGCTCCTATAAAACACAATCACTCAAACTGGGGCTATATAAACGGCTTGATAGAGTCACTTCCAAAAGTCTGCCACCACCCAAGAGGGAACGCACCAACGGAGTCATGTAGACTCCGGTTATAGTACCTCGGAAAACGATGAGGAAACAAAGACGTTGCATGGAGTTGGGGAGGTCCGGTGTCGCTAGAGCTGGTGCAGCGTCAATATCTTACTTCCACCGGGGAAGTGAGACATTAGTTCCTTACTGCTAGGCAGGGGAGGTGAGATGCCGATTTCTTACGATTGTAGAGGAGATGATGTGGTGCTGGTGGCAAGGCTTTGGTTCCTGATGACAAGGCAGGGTTAATGAATCCAGCAAGTCAAGATGCAAGGTGGCAACTTTGCGGTGTTGCAATGACTCCTCTGGCCACAGGTGCTGCGGTGGAGTTGGAGTTGGATGACACGGATGTCAGTGACACAGCACTCTGGAGGCACTGCAGCGGTGTCAGGCCTGTGTTGTAGGTCACGGTGGTTGCACTCAGCGGGGACCACAGATCTGGTGCAGGCAGCAACATGGGGTTAGAGAGCAGAGCCAGTTCCAAAGTCGTTCTGGAAGTCGATGCACTAGTTTTTTTCTTGTTGCACCAGAACTCACGGCCAAGTGCCCAGGAAGAGGCTTTGGCTCCACTTGGCAAGTCAGGACTCTCAGCAACAGAGCCCAGGGACTGCCAGGTGAAGTCTTTGATGTCCCTGTGGCTTCCTAACAGGAGGCAAGCTCAGTCCAAGCCCTTGGAGAACCTTTGGAAGCAGGATGTGGAAAGCCACGTCCAGCCCCTACACTCCCAGGACAGAAGCAGTAAGCAGCAGGCCAGCACAACAAAGCAACAGTCAGAGTGGCAGTCCCTCCTACAGTATCCAGCTCTTCTTCCTGGCAGAATTTCCTCAGTCCAGAAGGATTCTAACTATGTGGTGTCAGAGGTTCAGTACTTATACCCATTTCTGTCTTTGAAGTAGGCAAAATTCAAAGAGAAGTCTTTGTGAGGCACAAGACCCTGCCTTTCCCTGCCCTGGCCCCAGACACACTCCAGGGGGTTGGAGACTGCTATTTAGGACAGACACAGCCCTATTCAGGTGCAAGTGTCAGCTCCTCCCACATTCTAGCTGAGGATGACCCATAAGCCTGGTGATGGGCCTTCAGGAGATACAAGGCACACCTCATCTTGCTTTGTGTGGCATTTTCAAAACTTACAATTCAAAAACCAACTCCACCAAAAGATGTATTTTTAAATTGTGAGCTCTGAGACCCCAACCTCCATATCTGTATCTGCTTCCAATGGAAAATTGAACTTAAAAGATCTTTCAAAGCACTGCCCATGTTACCATATGGGAGAGACCGACCTTGCAGTAGTGAAAACTGAGTTTAGCAGTATTTCACTGTTAAGACATGCAAAGCAAACCAGCACATGGCCTACCTTTTACATACACTGCACCCTGTCAGTGGGGCTGCCTTGGGCCTACTTTAGGTTCACTTACATGAAGTAAGTGGGAGCACTTGCTGCGTCGAAATGGCAGTTTAAAACTGCATACACAGATATTGCAGTGGCAGGTCTGAGACATGTTTACAGTGATACTCTTGTGGGTGGCACAATCAGTGTTGCAGGCCCACGAGTAGCATTTGATTTACAGGCCCTGGGCACAGATAGTGCACTTGATTAGGGACTTAATAATAAATCAAATACTGACTACACTAACATTTTATTTATACTTGACTTTATTTGAGATTGAATTTCAACCATTCTGATTGGATGGTTTTTGCTTTACTTTATTTTTGGAATCATCAATCTAAATTATGTAAATATGTGTATGTGTATTGAGCTCATAGCATTCACTTTTTGTGAAGCACCAGCTGCGCATAGTCCTACAAGGCCACGCAAATATACTTTACATGGCTTTTCGTGGCCTTGTAGATATGGTGTAAGGTACGCTTCCTTACACTGCATCAGGGAGGCATTGCACAGGTGTGGCAGGGGGTTTTCCCATGCGACACCCATGGGTTTTGACACATTCACAGATTTACAAGAAGCTGTAAACTTGGGAATGCATCAAAACTGTACGCCTCTACAGGTGCAGCAAAGAGAAATATTCAACTGTGCAAGGATGCCTGAGTTGGCCATAGGCAGAAATGTATGCGCCAGTGCAGGGGGAAAGGACAGAAATGCACTGTATCTCATAAATATGGTGCATTTCTGTCCTTTTGAATTGGCTTAGGACAGCGCAGCAAAAAGGTTTGCTGCGCTGCCCCACGCCAATTCCTGGTAAATATGTCTATTAGTTTCTTTGCGCTGTCTCTAGATAATACTGACTACTCTAACATTTTATATCAACTTGGCTTTATTTGAGTATGAATTTCAACCATTCTGGTTGGATGGTTTGTGCTGTACTTTATTTTTGGAATTTTATATAAAAGGAATCATCGGTCTAAATTATGTAAATACGTGTATGTGTATTGAGCTCATAACGTTCCTTAATGACTGAGGTGATGAATGGCACTCTTTCCTACTAATAATAAATGAGAAGAAACTTACTTTTGTATAGGAAATCAGTTAAACGGTAACATCTAATTAAGCCTCATGGAGGAAAGAATAAGTTAGTCATGATATTTAAATGGAGGGATTGCAGCTGACCTCTTCCATTTCACAAGGGCAGATAAACTATTTTAAAGGAAAATGGTGGATCTCAATTATAGATTTCATTATTTCCGAAAGTAAAAGTGGATATATATTTTTTAATTTTAGCACACATGATCTTTCTTCAACTTGGAGCCAGGCCATTGTGGTAACTGAGAGTGATTCACGAATGACCCGATACGTTGAGCCAGCTTCACACGAGTATTAGTATGTGTGGTGAGCATTTTCACAATCTGCTTTTTCAGTTTCAATGACGCATTCAAAGTCTCTGTCTGGGCAGAGAAAATAGATTTCTTTTCTGCCCTGGCGAGGGGGCCTGTTTTGGACAGTTTCTGGGGGAAATAAATTAGTCACACATAGTCCTGTGTTTTCCCATACTTTTGTCAGCAGTGGGAAACTGGCCCTTGTTGTTGACCTGATGAATAGGTGGAAAATATGTCGACAAAACTGTGACTTGATGAACATGGCTTCCTCTTTCTGTTGTCATGAATGGCTCCTAATCTTGAGTTATGAGATTCAGTCTGTTCTGCATTTACAGAGTGTTCATTATTAATGTTTTAATAACAGTCACCTCCATAATCTTGTTCACTGTCTTTCATAATTGAACTTTCTGCCCTGTGGGCAATGCAAAAGCTGTTAATATGCAGGTTGTTTTGCTACAGTAGGTAATACACATTCTTCACCTTTTTTCTCCAAGGTATTTCATGTGCTGACATTCAGTAAGAAAATGCCAATGCTAGGATCTACATTCAACTTTGTCATGTCTATGTTAGACATTTACATCATAATACTCCCTCTATCCTCTCGTCAGTGATGCATGCATGTAATATTCCATATAGAGTTATGTAGTTTCCTCTCTGATAGGAGGCATAGTGTGCAGAATAAGAGGTCCTGGAAAACAGCATGAATAATTACCACTGGCTGTGATTCAGTCCATCCATCCCTTTTTGTAATCTTTAGTGTCTCGTCCTAAGTGGGATGGGTATGCCTCAACATTGGTCCAATGCACACTTTGGCACTGGAACCAAACTATACATGGCTGATGAGCCCTAAATATAAAATAGGCCCAGGTTTGCTTCTGTTTCGGTTCAGGGAGGGCCTGGCAGGTCGGACTGAGCTGTTCCTATTGCAGCAGGGTCAAGAATGATTTGCATATCGCTGGGTCCGATGGTGTAATGAAAGTGGAAGGGGCTCCCCTGTACAGAGCATGGAGGTGGCCCCCTCTGTACTCACTCAGGCCAGGTGCTGAGCTTAATTAGCCCCCTGGAGTTTAGGGACCCCCAGCACCATAGCGGTTTGCTGGGGCCTTTGTTATGTCTCTGGCTGGGCCCAAACTGAGGTGGAATGATATGCAAAACAGCAATGCACTGGGGCCACCATTTTAGTATGATGCCCTACGTGCGTTAGACATGCTGAGATGTGGGTCCCTTGCACAATGTGCAACTGGAACCAAGCTATACTCGGATGATGAGTCCTAAAGGCCAAACTGGTTCTGGTTTGCTTGTGTTTCAGTTCAATGAGGACATGACGTGGAGGTTCATGCTTGACTGTTCCCATTGGAACATGGTCAAGACTGATTTGTGTATGGCTGGGTCCAAACTGAGGTGGCATAGTGAGGACAATAAATATAACATGGGATGCATCCCAAATAATTATCAGTGGCTATGCAGTGATGTGGGTCCTGTACTTACTTACTGTGCCTCTGGAACCAAACTAGACCTGGTTGATGAGTCCTAGCAAGGGAAAAGCAATCCTGATTTGGATGTGTTTTGATTCAAGGAGGACTTGGCCTGATTTACATGCGGCTGGATCCAATCTGAGGGGGCATTTTGTGCAAAGTAACCATAGGCTGATGGATTGGGATGCAGCTTTAAGTAATTATCAGTGGCTGAGATTAAGTCAAGAATTCCAAACATCACATTGTTGTATACTTCATTACTGTGTCAGGCCATTGATGCATGTTACTTGCTGCGACCTTTAATATCTTTCACTGCCCAGAGTCATTGATGTCTTAATGCCTGGGGCTAAAATTCATCCTTATTGCTGCTTAGGGGCATTGATGCATCCACTACATTGGGCCACTGATAGATGTACTGCCTGGAGTCATGGCCATACATACTGGTTAGAGTCACTGATAATCGTTACTGTCCGGGGTTGAGATTGGTGCTTCTTAGTGCTGGCGGCCGCCTATGCGAATTCATTTATAGGACTAATTATATGCTTTAGTGTCTATGATCACTTATAATTGTTACTTTGTGCATGCACTGCTGCTCATTAAAGCCATTCCGTAATACTTCAGGGGCCATTGTAGGTGATTTTTTTCTTAAGGCCAATGATGCTTATTACAGACTTAGTCTGAGTCACAAAATAGAAAGTAGACTTGGATCTCACATGGTACACCTTCAGTGATCTCATATCAGATGGGAGTAGTTAAATGAATCCTAATTTTACTCATGAATTTCGGTACTGGTACAATCTGAAGGGCAGAGATGTCTTCACATCACAAGCATTCATTTCCTCTGCTCACAAGAAAGTGTTAACATATTGAAAATTAGACTGGTAAATGTCACTCAAGAGCAGGCTGCAAGCATAGAAATGTCAAACATATGCACTCTGAAAACGTGGCAGATATGTTGATTTTGAGATCCCAGTCGTTGTGGATATGTCAGGACAGGACAAACTCTCGTAGTTTTACTTTTCTTTGCTCACAGCCCACCATAACAAGGGAGAGCACAGAATAACAACACAAAATACCACTGAACACACCCTGCCTATTCGAAACAATTGTCAGTTCAGCGGGTCGTGTCATGAACTGTTTCACTACATCTTTGGCCCTGTAGAATCTGGCATCACTGTTCTTGTTTAAATTGCACATTTTATACCTCTAATATGAATGCCAGATTTAGTGATTATCTTATCAGTAAAATCAAGAGGAAAACAAGGGCATAGGGCTCAAAGTGAAAACTTGTGCAGTCCCCTGATGGTAATTCAGATGATTGCATTAGTGCGTGAGAAAAGCATATGCCATGATCAGCATACTCTTCAAACTTGTTCCAGATAAAGCCAGCTCTGATCAAACACAACGCTACACTGCTGTGGCAATTGTACTACTTACTGTTCCTTTCTTCTGAAGATGAATAACTTGTACTCTGGACTGTTTGTTATAGATTTGAGATGGCAATTCGTCGAAGTATTTACATGTTAAGGAGTATGAACTTAAGTATGGTACGCCCAGTGTGAGAGTTTTTTAAAGGAATAAAATGTAACTTCACACCATAAGTTTGAATATTCTTAATTAGTCTTTCCCTAAAATATCAATAGGTACCCATGAAGGAAAAAGGCCTTTATGCTTTACCTCCTTTGTTTCTTGTACTCTTCTACAAAGGCACAGGCCTAACTTTGGACCTTATTTTGACTCGGCAGAGAACTGTCCACCCTATTTAGAGATCTCCCGCCTAATTTAGAGATTAACCTAAATGGTCAGAGAAGACAAGATGTGCTTGAAAGGACTGTTTGTATTGGCCACCCTGTGGAAGGAACATAAAAACCAAAGTGCACCCCAACTGCTGCTGAGAACACTGGAAGGTTGCCTCCAAAGTTGTGTTTGCTTCTAGGCTCGTTAGATCCAGTGGCAATGAGTAACAAATGTGATATTTTGATACTGTTCATAGTGTACATGTGCTTAAAGCTGGACGCTGGGAGGCAGAGTCATTCCATGCACCAAGACGGCCGCAGTTCCCTGAGGCTCTGAGAAACCAGGGGGGAAAGCATGGTCTCCGCACCCTCATCAAGTCCATCCAGTCATTCTACACAATTCTCCTGGGTGGGATGATACTCCGGGGCTGATGGTGCTCATAGAGAACTGTTTGTCAGTGACTCTCCTGGCAGGTGACATGCCTACACACAGCACACCGAGGGGCTGTTGCAGACTTCCCTGACGGACTCCTGGGGAACAGAGACAAGTGGGACCAGCTGAGAAATTGTATCAAGCCTTACATCATTTCTGGCACCTCCTCTCATCACACGCTGCATCTGTCCTGCATCGGCCCTGGCTACCTCCCCCGGAAGCATCACCGGCCCTAGGGATCTGGCATGGCTCGACGGAGAGGTGTGACTGTGCGGAACAGAACAGCAATATTGGTGGCGGGGCACCCAGGACTTCACTCCCGAATCACCAGGGCCCACGAGGAGTTTATGGGAATGTTGTAACCTATCTGGCTAGTGGACAGCCAAGTGACACAGCACCAAATAACAGTGCTGCTGTCCCCTCGTACAAAGCACCATAGGTCGGACGGGGACCAACAGTCCACTTGTAGCAAGCCCTGCTCCCTTCATGATACCTTCCCTTCCACAGCTGCTTCACACCGGCCCGGCAATCCCTCTATCAATCATCTTGGATGCTTCTGATTCTAGGTATGGCCCTCAGAGAGAGGTGCAACTGAGAGGCGGAGGACAGGGTGTTGTGATCTTAAATGTTTTACTTCTATTCCTAGCATGTGTATGTTGAGCCTGGAACCTTGGTGACATCAAGACTCACGTTCTGGAGCCTGGTTGATGCTGATGTTCCAGGCACTGACTTGGATTCTGTGTCAGTTGGATTGCTTGGCAGCCCAGTAGCAGCCGTTTCCTTTTGGGTTGTTATTTTCCTGAATAAATCATCTTCTTGTATTGTTCCTGATTATCCATCATTTGTACTTACAACACAGGGCCTGGTTACCAGGTCAGACTGGGATGAAAAATTGTCCCGAGCTCACAAAAAAAAATGGCCGACATTTGTGGATCATAACCTTTCATGAATCATTATGTTGTTAACATCAAGGGCTTATTTACGGGAGAAATGTGTAGTAAATTATTGTCTTTGAAGTTTCAAAGGTTAGCAGCATCATCCAGGACTGGAAACACCGTTATTCCATTACAGATTACCCTTCAAGACCAGCGTTTGCTCAAATAGCGCCCTGGGCAACATCAAATTTGGCACCCTCTATATTCCTTCCTTCTTAATTTCCACCCTCCCCTCACGGTTCAACTCCTGCCTTTTCTAAGTGGTGTATATAACACTACCTTTATCAAAAAATCCCTAGCAGTGGATGTTCTGACCAAGACTTGGTAAGAAAGAGACCATTATTGGGTTATGAAAGGTCTATGCCCTGTCACCTTCAACACAGCTAACTTTGTCTTCAGTCTTGTTACTGCAGACACTCTTAATGTGGGCCTCTCTTGTTCACTGGTCAATCAAGTTCTGGCTGATTACCTTAGCAATGACTAGCCTCTGAACACATGTTTCCCATCCTCCCCATTAGCCTGTATCATCTGTTTATTTGCTAAATTGGAGGTGAGAAGCTTTGGAAGGGAGCAAGAGTGAGAGGGAAGGGTAGGAGGAAATGCAAATGAAGGGAGACAACTGAAGAGAATGGTGAGTTTTACACATAAAATGAATAAGAGCTGCTGCATTTGATAACAAAAAAAAATAATAATAATAAAAATAAAAATAATAATGTTATCAATCAATCAATCAAATATTTTAAGAGTGTCCTACTCACCCATAGGGCCTCAAGGGGTACGTCCTGAGATTTCAGTCAAAGAGTCAGGTCTTGAGGTGCTTCCCGAATTGAGGTAGAGAATGTGACTGTCTGAGGAGAAGAGGTAAAGTGTTCCAACCTTTTGCTGTCTGGTAGGTGAAAGATCTTCCTCCAGCCGATGACTTCTTTACGTGGGGTACGCTGGCAAGCGACTTCTGGGATGAGTGGCAAGGTCTGGAAGGGGAGTACCAGGTGATGTTGAGGTAGCTGGGTCTGATGTTGTGAAGGGCTCTGTAGGCATGTCTGAGGAGTTTGAAGTTGATCCTTTTATTGACGGTGAGCCTGTGGAAGTCTTTCAGGTGTCCCGTGATCTGTTCTCGGTGGGGAATGTTCAGGACGAGTCTGGTGGCGGCATTCTGAATTTGTTGTAGCTTGTTCAGGTTCTTCTTGGAGGTATTGGCATAGAGCGCATTTCCGTAGTCAAGTCTGCTTGTGAATGGGGCGTGAGTTAAGTTTTTTTGGCAGTCAGTTGGTATCCATCTGAAAATCTTCCGTAGGAGTTAGAGGGTGTGGAAGCAGGTGAATGTGACGGAGTTGACCTGTCTGGTCATGGTGAGCACTGAGTCGAGGATGACGCCGAGGTTTTGTGTATGGTCTGTGGGGGCAGGGGGCCTGCCGAGTGTTGAGGGCCACCAGGGGTCATCCCAGGCTGAGGAGGAAGGTCCCAAAATGAGGATCTCAATCTTGTCGGAGTTCAGCTCTCCTTCATCCAGGTGACGACTGCTTCCATCCCGTCCCAGAAATTCTTCTTGGCTGTTGAGGGGTTCTCGGTCAGGGAGATGATCTGCTGGGTGTCATCAGCATAGGAGACAATGTTCATACCATAGTTCCCGATGATAAGGGCGAGCGGGGTCATGTCGATGTTGAACAGCGTGGGGCTCAACGAGGATCCTTGGGGTACTCCACAGCTGATAACTGTAGGTTCTGACAGGTGTGATGGGAGCCTGACTTTCTGTGTTCTGCCTGTCAGGAAGGAGTGTATCCATTGGAGTCCCTTTCCGCGTATGCCTGCTGTTTGGAGTCTGGTGCATAGGGAGCGATGGGACACTGTATTGAAGGTGGCTGAAAGATCTAGTAGAATGAGGGCTGCTGTTTGGCCATGGTCGAGGAGGGAGCAGATGTCATATGTGGCTGTGAGCAGGGCAGTTCGGTGCTGTGGTTAGTTCTGAATCCTGATTGTAGTTGTCTAGGGTGTTGTTGTCCTCGATGTGTTGGCGGAGCTGAATGTTGATTGCTTTCTCTTGGCCTTATCTGGGAAGGGCAGCAGCGAGAGGGGGCTGTAGTTCTTCAGATCCATTGGGTCTTCAGAAGTGGGAGGATCTCGGTGTACTTCCAGTCCTCGGGGAAAGTTGCTGATTCTAGGGAGCAGTTGATGGTCTTGCAGAGTTCCGGCACAATTGAGGCACTGGCATTGTTGAAGATGTAGTGGGGGCAGGGGTCTGTTGGGGCCCCGGAGTTGATGCTGCTCATGATGGAGTGAGTCTCGTCCATTGTGAGGGGGGGTCCAGGTGGGAAGGAGTCGTTGGGGTTCAGTGAATCCTGGTAGGGGTGTTGTTGGTGAGTTCAGAGAGTTTTGGGGTGCAAAGCAGTTGTAGATGTGATTTTCCGATGGAAGGTGGTGGCTAGTCTGTTGCAGAGATCCTGAGATGGAGGGGTGTTAGTGGTCTCGCTTGTGGTTTGGCAAATTCATGATGATGTTGATGAGTTCTTTAGTGTTGTGTGCGCTGGAGTTGATGCAGTCCTGCAGGGCAGTTTTCCTTGTGGATCTGATGAGGCCATGGTGGGATCTTGTGGCGGATTTGAAGGTTGCAATATCTTCTGGGGGTTTGCTGTTCCTCCACTTCTTCTCCAGCCTCCTGCAGGAGCGCTTTGATTCCTTGAGTGCAGGAGTGAACCAGCTGGCTTTCCTGGAGGAGTGTTTCCCAGTGGTCATTCTGAGAGGAGCTAGGGTGTTGGAGTGTATAATTATAATAATAATGACAACAATAATAATAATAATAATATTAATAATAATACCAATAGGTGAGCTCATTGTGTGCCCCTCTAAACTTGGTCGCCTTCGGCCTGACCCCAGTTCACCCATACCTACGGCTGGCCCTGTCTCCATTTACCCTTTGGTTCACCATTCACTATTTTTCTCCCTTTACCGTCTCCTGCTCTCTTCACTTGTGTTTCCCATTCCTCACTCTCTCTCTATGCCAGTCTATAATTCAACCCTTCTCTCCACTTAATCTCTCCTCTTCCACACTCTGTTTGTTTCTCCACCCAACTCGCTATCTCGTTACCTTTAGTATCTATCTCATTTTCTTTTTCTCTCCCCTTTCTCTCCAGAATGGAGGGTGAGTGAGGTTTTTTTTTTTGTTTTTTTTTCCAAACAGCAACACTGCCAAAATGTTTTTCTCTTCATCGTAATCTATTCAGATTATTTTTAATTGCAAAGTTATCTTAAACATTTGAAGTACTCTCTGGGTTTTTTCTCATTCCATTTCACAGTACTTGAATGAAACTCCCAATCTCAAGCAGAAACAACTGGCAGCAGATACCAGTGACTTGTTTATCCAATCAGTGTGACCCACAGTAGGGGACAAAAGCCTCCTCACCACACACCAAATACTTGTTAATTGTGCTGCTCAAAAGACGCACCTCCCTCAAAGGTTCACTGTCACCTCCTAAGCCCAGGGATGGAAGAAGGTGCACCACATGATTTGCATCCTACTGCTGCCCAATTCTATTCTGCAAAAAACAATAAATAGACCTAATATGTAGCTTAAACAGGGAAAACAGAAAGGGAGCAGTCTGCCTCACACTCCAGCATGTAGTCAGCCCCAATGCATCATGGTAAATGCAGTACAAGTTCATTTTGCATCCACAAAGTGATCTAAAGTTTTTCACCTTAGTAAGTGCAGCAAGTGCTGTAAATCTCTGGACACGTGTTTCTAGGTTCTGTCCTTCATCAGCAGAGAGCAGCTTTGTCTCGGGTATTGCTGGAAATGCTGCCAAAAGTCCTCTCTTTAGTTTTATGTACCACTTACTGGCACGCAGGTGCTTCAACCAGAGCTTGCCAGCTAATTGGCTCAAGGGACCCTTCTTAAACAGGAAAAACAGAAAGGGAGCACTCTGCTTCACACACCAGCATGTAGTCGGGCCCAATGCATCATGGTAAATGCAGTAAAAGTATATTTTGTATTAAAAAACTACAGATTAGTTTAAGGATATAAAACAAATTTGTACTGCATTTACCATGATACATTGTGGCCGACTGCATGCTGGAGTGTGAGGAAGAGTGCTCCCTTTTTTGTATTTTTATGTGTAAGAAGACTTCCATGAGCCAACAAGCTGATGAGCTCTGGTTGAAGCACCTGAGCACCAGTGAGTGGTACATAAACCAGAGAGGACGTTTGGCAGCATTTCCAGCAACCCCAGAGACTAAACTGTTCTCTGTTGATGAAGGGCTAAAACCAGAAATATGTGTCCAGAAATACACAGCACTTGCTGCACCTACTAAGGGGAAAAACTACAGATTACTTTAAGGATATAAAACTAACTTGTGCTGCATTTACCATGATGCATTGTGGCTGTCTGCATGCTGGAGTGTGAGGCAGAGTGCTCCTTTATTTGTTTTTAATATGTAGTTTACTCAGACTACCTCTCACCTTTAGCTGCAACTGTCTGTTGGAAATGGCCTTTCTGCAGGGTCACCCCCGAACTTTTTGTCTTCCTCCTTCTCCTTTTCTGACCTTATTTTTACTGGCTTTAGGACTCTGCACACTTTACCACTGTTAATCAGTGTTAAAGTGCACATGCTCTCTCCTTCAAACATGGTGACATTGTCTCATACCCAATTGGCTTATTTAATTTACTTGTAAGTCCCTAGCAAAGTGCACTACATGTGCCCAGGGCCTGTAAATTAAATGCCACTAGTGGGCAGCTGCACTGGCTGTGCCACCCATATAAGTAGCCCCCTAATCATGTCTCAGGCCTGCCATTGCAGGGCCTGTGTGTGCGGTTTCACTGCCACTTCAACTTGGCATTTGAAAGTACTTGCCAAGCCTTAAACTCCCCTTTTTTTACATATAAGTCACCCCTAAGGTAGGCCCTCGGTAGCCCATTGGGCGGGGTGCTATGTAGTTAAAAGGCAGGATATGAACATGTGTGTTCTATATGTCCAAGTAGTGTAAAACTCCTAAATTCATTTTACACTACAGCGAGGCCTGCTTCTTTCATAAGATAGCATTAGGGCCACCCTCATATAATGTTTGAGTGGTAGATCCTGATCTGAAAGGAGTAGTCAGGTCATATTTAGTATGGCCAGAATGGTGATACAAAATCCTGCTTAATGGTGAAGTTGGATTTTATATTACTATTTTAGAAATGCTACTTTTAGAAAGTGAGCATTTCTCTACACTCAAATACTTCTGTGCCTCACAATTCACGTATGGCTAGGTTCAGTTGACAGCTCCCTTGTGCATTCACTCAGACAAACCCCAAACACAGGATGCTCAGCCTCACTTGCATACATCTGCATATTGAATGGGTCTTCCTGGGCTGGGATGGTGGAGGGTCTGACACTTACAAGTCAAAGACAGTAGCTTGCCCTCACAATAAGGACTGCCACACCCCCTACTGGGTCCCTGGCCGACAGGATTGAACTGAAAGGGGACCTTGTGCACTTCTAAGCCACTTTTTGAAGTCTCCCCCACATCAAGGGCACATTTAGGTATTTAAACAGAGCCTCTGCCCCTAACAACTCAGACACTTCTGAGGTAGACACTCTACTTCATCAAGATACTTCTGAACCAGAACTTGCAACCTGTCAAGAAGAACTGCCTGGCTGCCCAAAGGACTCACCTGACTACTTTTCTGAGAAGGACTGCTGCCTTGTTGTTGCCCTGCTGCCTTGCTGCTCTCTGGCTGTGTTGAGAAGTACTCTCCAAGGGCTTGGATAGAGCTTGCCTCCTGTTCCCTGACGTCTCAGGACCAAAAAGACTTCATTCCTGCAAGAAGAGCTCCCTGTGTGGTGGAAATCAATGCACAGCTGGCAGAAAACAACTCGCAGCCTGCATTGCCGCACACCGAATTGGAACAATGCAGCCGACTTTGCAAAGAGAAGATCGATGCAGCGCCAGCGTAGCGACCGGAACTTCGACGCAAAGCCCACTGGATCAACACAAAGCCGAGCCGGAACAATGTAGCCCGACTTCCTGAGAGGAATCGACGCAGCACCTGCCGCGCGGTAGAAATGTCCATGCAATGCCCACCGGATCGCCGCAGCCCTGTGACTTCATCCTACCAGCGCTGGATTTCAACGCATCATCCCTGGGACATCAGAAAACCCCGCAACCCAAAGAGAATCCAAGTCCGAGCTCCGAAATCAACTCAAAGCCTTCCCTACGTGAAAAAGAAATGACGCATCGCCGTGTGCTGCCAGAGAAAACGACGCACACCTCCCTGTTTTCCACACATCTCCTCCTCTGTGGTTTCTTGCAGAGATTTTGAATGCAAACCAAGTACTTTGTGCTTGCAAGAGACATTTGTTGCTTTTTAAGAGACTAAAGACACTTTATATCATTTGACAGTGATATTTCAATGTCCACTTATTGCATCTTAATTGTTTTGACTTGCATTTATCCATATCAATATTATATATTTTTCTAAACACTTTGTGGTGTATTTTTGTGGTGCTATACTGTGTTATTGCATGATTCTTTGCACAAATACTTTACACATTCCCTTCTAAGTTAAGCCTGACTGCTCAGTTCCAAGCTAACAGAGGGTGGGCACAGGATAATTTGGATTGTGAGTGACTTACCCTGTCTAGAGTGAGGGTCCTTACTTGGACAGTTGGTATCCTGACTGCCAACCAAAGACCCCATTTTTAACACAGTCTATTTGTTAGAAAAAGCAGCCCTGGTATGTGGAACTGCTTATTGACATACAGAAAAAACAGCCCACTAGCTGGCCTCTGCCACTGGCCCCTCAGGCACCTGCCAATTGCCCGCCATGCCAATTCCCACTTTGCTGATTACGCACAGCACTTAACACCTGAGCACCTACCAGATACTGCAGTGTGAACTCAACTGGCACCGACAAATGATGCAACCCCTGCTGTCATTAGAGAGGAAGGCCAGGGGAGCCGGAGACGCCCAGCTTGAACACGCCCTCTCATCTTCTCTTCACTTTGCACTGTTTACTCCACGCAACAAATAGGAGAGGGAGTTATAATCCCTCCTGCCAATTACTCTTCACTGAGGTCATGAGGGAAAGCCAGGGCCATAGCCAGGAGCATAGGTTTTGGGGAGCCGACCCCATAGATGAAAACAACATAAAAGTAGTAAACAAAGGGTTCACAAGTGTTAGTCCGTCAGACCTTAAAAAGTCAACTTACAAGGAACCCAAATAGGTTAATGAACCTTTTGACCAACGCTTGAGATGTTCCCACCATTTAGACCATGTACCAATTTTGATCAATAACCAATTGTCAGTTAATCATCAATTTTCAACAATAATCAGTATCATTAGTAATAAATAGGAGTCAGTAATCAACGCACCATGACCTTTCAGTCATGAATAACCACACCGTTTTAGTTAAAAGTTAGTATATTTATTTCCCTATATTAACAATGCTAAGGCCACGTAAGATAATCTCAAAATCAAATGTTAAACATACAGAACCAACACTAGCGGTCCAAATCTACAGAAGAATTGCAGTGTGATCAAGGTTTGTGCTGTAACACATTCTAATATTATGGTGCAAATTAATAGCAAAAATATCAGCGCAAGTGATATCACATACATTTAGTTTCAGCAAAGAAAAGACCTCAATTGTTATTTCATATAGCAAGCTTCATTAGTAAACTCCTTAACTATTATCCGATTAGAATCAACATGTTGGGCTTCATGCAAAACAATTTAGTCAACATAAACTTGGAAAACATCTAACTATGACTCTATCAAAATATTGCGGTTGGTACCTAGAAAGAAATGCAAACATGAATGACAAACCTCTTTTCGAGCAATAATACCTAATCCTCAAAGTGGATCAGCAAGCAGAGTCAGTCTTCATACTCAGGACATCAGTTCAGTCAGCAAGGCATCAGCAAGGTTTAGAAAGGGTAAAAGTCTTTTCAGCATTAAAGTTAAGCATGTTTCAAAACGCTCAATAGTCAATAACCTTTCGGTCAGGAAAATAGGCAAAAGTGGGCTCTCGTTCTTCAGTGCCGTCCTGTTAATTTCCTAAAACTACTTCCCAATTCCCTATTAGTTGAAGGATCGCATGTTAGCACTTTGTCCAATAATATTAAAACTTCGAGTCTGAAGAGTCTACCAGTTCACGGTTCACATGTTTAGGAATGGTCCTTTTAGCAATGTCCTCATCATCCGGCTGTCAGGTGACAATATTGTTGCAGCTTGTGTTCCAGTCAGTATCTCCATTGTTCTCCTCCTGAGAAAGTCAATCTTACACACCTTACACTCATCTTGTTACATTTAGCAAGAATAGTATTGTCTAGCAAGCAGTTCTCATGAAAAAAGACTTTTAGAAGTTCACAGTTTTAATTCTTTAAGCAGACATTTTATTAAACGCTTTCAGAAATACAGTTTGACATGAGGCCATGCAACTAGGCCAAGACCTTTGCTAAGTTAAGGCTTTCAATTAATAAAATAATACATAAAGCATAACCCTAAATATGGTATATTACTACATTAATCAATCATAAGCTCAATTTTTCATGTTAATAAGCGAATAATGAGTAAACTTTGTGAACATTGCAGACCACTCTTCGTGATTACATTTTCAAATGTGGGCATTTATTTATTTTGTACGTTATAACATTTTCTATGAAATATTAACACTCAGAATACATAAACAATCATTAATAATTCTTGTTAAAACTCCTGCGCTAGCACAAGCAACCTTGATTTAGGGCATAGCTGTGGGGACTTCAACATGCAGGGATATTTTTTAAGATATACTGCTAAACATTTCATTTTTTATTGTATATTTCAAATGGGGTATTATTCCTCTGAGGCCATTACTTAAAAATATGTATAAATTGAGGCTAGCACTAATTATTTTCTATTGTATTTATAGATTTCAATAAGTTTCTCCCTCGCAGACGTTTGAATAAACGGAAGCAAATTGTTGTATTTGCAACACATTTGTCAAATATGAATGTATTCCTTCTTAAAGACAAAGATGATTAGGGGTCGATCAGACTTCCTGATTCTCAGCTACTTATTCTTCCAGTAATTTACATTGGTAATATATGTAAATGGATAATAGAAAATGTGAAAATAAGAGTTCCGCATGATTCTGTTAAAATCACAATGCCTCTTCTTCTCCCATTCGCAAGGTCTCTGTAATCTAGTCTCCTCTTGACCCCTATCACATTAGTTTATGTACTGGATCTGACTTTTGAGATGCATCTACCAAGTGCAAACATATTCATTGAAAACCCCGTTACAGCTTCCTCCAGCTGTGTCCAGACTCCATCAAATATCTAAAAACAAATATATTTATTTTATTGGCACCCTCTTAAGTAGAACATACTGAACAAATACCCCAGTGGAATTTACTGAACAAAAACAGTTCTCACCCTTTCTCACACCTGAGATTTGCAAAAATGGCATAATTTTTGTCTGCTAATTGTTTGGTTGTTGAGGAGTTTAAGACAGCCCAAGGGCACTCTCGGTATAGAAGTGACAGGGTTGCTGTCATTAGATGAGTATCAAGCTCTAACTCATCAATCTGCACAATACGTTCATGCTCCTTCTGGATTGAATTGCGATGAGGAGCTTTATGTTAATTTGTAAATTAACTGATTTAAGCATTATAGTATAGCCTTATATACATTTTGATATCAGGAGTGTGAGATTATACAAATTTGACATTCAAGGATATTCTGTACAATAATGTGACAATTGATGTTGTATATTAGAGTTGTTGTACTATACCAGAAATCTGTGATTTTTGAGATATTAGTTGGAAGTTGCTATGAATTTTCATAATATGATACAGGGATCGATGAGTACACCAGTGATGTTTATACAAACTGTGTCATGATTATTTTCTCATATTGATTTGATTAAGAACAAATTGCCATTTAATTTTTTTAATTTGATCTAGTATGTTGTGGTTTTAATTGCATATTACAAGTCTCATATTGCCCCATAATGGGTGATTGGGACTTTTAGTATAAAAGGGAAACATAGTGATAGGACTCACTAACTGTGAAAAAGACTAGTTTGGTTGAACGCGTTGGTACAGTTGCAAAGTGTTGGCTAAATAAAGAGCTTAAGAGTTCATGAAGTGCGGTGTAAACCTTATTTGGATTATAGATAGATAGATAGATAGATAGATAGATAGATAGATAGATAGATAGATAGATAGATAGATAGATAGATAGATAGATAGATAGATAGATAGATATAATTATATTCACTGAACAAACAGATGTTACAGGGATGTTATAGTTAGGCTCACATTTTAAATGTACAAAACCATAGAAATTTACCAGTTAAAGGTAGAGTTATCTCAAGTAACTATAACTCGTGCCCTAAGGAAACTAGAACTCGTACCCTCATGATGCATAGTTTTTTTCGTAAAGTTTTTACTGCAAATATCACACTGATATGATTAGTAATGCTATCAAAGATGTCTTGAGTGCTGTAATTGTGGTGTAATTATCAGTGCATGGTGAGGGCGCGAGTTATAGTTATCTTAGAGCACGAGTTTTATATATTTATATATGTATATATATATATATATATATATATATATATATATGTATATATATATATGTGTATATATATATATATATATATATATATATATATATATATATATATATATATATATATTTGAGATGTGAGTTGGTGCACAAAAGTCTGTGAGTGGGTACATGAATGCCTGAGTGGGTCTGTGAGTGGCTGGGTAAGGGTATGAGTGGGTGTATGAGTGAGAAAAGGAGATTGAAAGAGAGAGAGAGAGAAAGAAAGTGAGAGAGTTTTCTTACGGTTCGATGGCTGATATATTTTAAATGAGATATATTAGCACAAATTGAAAAGAAAAATGTATGTGTCAATTAAAGAGAGTGAGATCACCTTTCAGTATGAACCTTAAACTTTTGAGGTTTAAAAGAAATTAAATAAGGAATACGACCACGGACACACCTGGATTGGAATCCCTCAACTTTCAGTGTGAGAGTCTGTGACTGTAACCTTTAGGCCATAGGTGACTCCTTACTATGATGCTTCCAGACATACCTATGACAGTCAAACCCATGCATGTGATTGGAAATAAATGAAATGTTCCATCACTAGAAAGGTTTAACAGTCAAAACACAGGTAAATATACAAACACACTGCCAAGCGACACTAGGATTAGAACCTTCACCCTCCTGAGTAACAGCACAAGCCCGTCACTGTTAGGCCAGAAGAGACTATGTTCCTCTCTGCATTCAAACATAACTATAACATTCAACCCAAGCATCTTGCCAGTCTTACTCTTTAAAGTCATTACATGGAAAGACCATTGCATTGACAATCTCTCTCTCTCTCTCTCTCTCACTCTCTCTCTCTCCCATCCCATTATTCTTTTCCATACAAGAATATGCTAGCATACTCTCCGTATGTCTGAATTTGGGCTCTGATATGTCCACCTTACATATGCAAATTCAACTGTAGATAAAAAGTCTTAGAAATAATAAGAAATAGTTTCTTCCCTAAACTGAGGGAACAAGTCCTTCAGACAGACATATTGGATGAGTACTACATACATTCAATGCCTGGAAAAGGACATTGTATTGGAGTCCGTATTTTGCTATCTTGTTTTTTACACATTTTACATTCTTACCATTGAAATGGCAGGGCATTGGAACATTCTAATGCAGACACCATGAGCATGCATCTATCCCAGTGACTTAATGGCCACCTACATCAAGTTGATCACAAGCAAACAAAATCTCAATCCAGAAGAAGCTACTAACTAGCAACCAGTCTGCAAGAGGCCACTCTTAGCAAACTCATCAACACAGACGGCTTGGACAAAAACCTACCCTCTATCACTTCTGGAATGGCCAGAAGAACCAGTGTCGACAAAAATGGATAGGCTGTCTAATAAGGTCTAAAGCCATCCACTGCCTTTGATTCAGTGCATCATTTCTCATGTGTTTTAAGGCTAGAAGATCTTGGTATTCAAGAAACTTTCATAGAAAGGATCTCCTCGTATCTCTCCAACAGGTGAAGCATCATCTCGTGCCCACTGTACTCTAACTCCTTTCTACACTAGATAGGAGACCCATAATGTTTCATCATCTGTCTATACCTCAGTCAACTGCTAGAGCTCATCTGATCCTTCAATCAGACCTGTTACAGCCATGTAGAAGACACCCACTGCACTTTAAAGCTCAAAACCCTGACCTATTCTCCTTTGTCCCAGACCACTGCCTCCAAGCCCTTCACAAATATAACTAATCAACCTCCTGAAATTTAACTCATCACAAACTGTGGTAAAATGGAAAGTTACCACCCTACAACCTTCTGGCCTCAGGAACCGGATCTCTTCCAATGACATGCAAAAAACATGGGAGTTTTCATGGGCACTCACCTGTCACTAGTGTCACAAGTGAAGAAAGTTACAGAAGGTCTAGTCTTCATCATACCAACCTTTTCCCACATTATTTCCCCAACGGTTCCCTCAGAAAATCTGGACCACCATCATCTTGATACTGTCCTACCTGAGCTAAGCAAACTCACTGTCCGTTCCACCTTTCAAGAAAATGCGCATTGGTGGCACATTCCTGCCTTTTCAGAAACCAATCGTAAGATTGTAATGCCGGCAAGGTTCACAAATATTCATCATCTCCTGGCATTCAAAGAGGATACAAAAAGCTGATTCTCTACAAAATGATTTCTCCCTTACTCCAAACACTTCCAAACCAGACCTTGACTGTCTAGCAAAGAAAGAATCAGCTATGCCCACACAAATATTTCTAATCAACCTCCACTTCATTGAATGAGAAAGCATAACTACAATTTCAAGATGCCATGAAAAGCACAACTCTCTGGGTCATATGCACAATACAAAAACTCTTCCCACATAAGCAACACTATAATCCCTAAACTCAATGAATTAAGCTCAAAACAACAAATGGAGAAGCAGTAATGTGCTTAAATCCAAGGAAGGCTGGCTCAGTCTTTCATCATTCTGAGCTCACTAAGCTCTGTAAATGTTGCACCTTCTATTTACAGTGTTTAAAAACGGTGCTATATAGAAAAAAAGTTTTTAATATTATACATATATCCCTAAGACAGAGTTAAAAATAAATTTACACAACACTCCGCCTTTCATGTGAGTTAAAATATTCCTCTTTTTAAAAATGTCTCTATAAACCCCCACCTTTGTAAGGATCTGTCACAGGATCGATGTGCAGAAACATTGGGTTTGCATGCTGCCACTTCCGAGATGGTTCATAAGAAGCATTTTTCAGAACCACTCAATGCACTAATCCCATCAAAGCAAGGCTTTTTAAGTGCAAGCCTAATAACTGTGGAATGTGTTTGTGGAGAGGGCAGCATCATAATGCAGAATCCACTGCAGGCACCTATCAAATGACTTTCATCTGAAAGCGTGCAAGTTACATCAGGTGCCTATATCATACTCAACCCACCTTCTTATTTTGGGTAAAAACCGACATCTTATGCTATAGTGCCACTTCCTCTAACTCTGTTTGATGTTAATAGTTTATTGAACAGAGATAGCAACTCTAACTAACTGTAATAATGATCATTATCATCTCCTGGGAATAGGAGAATCAACTGGGTTGTGACCCTTCTGGGTTGCAATTGGGGCACCCATGATTGTACATTGACTCACACATAACAACAATCAATCTGCTCTTTCCTGACACGTTCAGTGACACAGGACTATGCAGAAACTGCAATAACCTTGGCAGGTTCATCCTAAAATATCCTCAGATTTGGGTATGGGTTTGCTTATGTGATTGCTGAAAAGGTGCACATATGTATTTGCAAACTGTGCAGCTCAGTCAGGTCTTCATCAACATATTGGCCCTCATTCTGACCCTGGCGGTCGGTGATAAAGCGGCGGCCAAGCCGCCAACAGGCCGGCGGTCTTAAATATGCAATTCTGACCCTGGCGGGAACCGCCAACACAGCCCGCCAACTTAACACTCCGCCCGCCACAGCGGTACAAACAAACAGCGCGGCGGTTCCCGCCAACAGCCAGGCGGCAGACAATGTACCGCCCACCCTATTACGACCCACCAATCTGCCACCTTTTCCGGGGCGGGAGCACCGCCTATAAGAACACGGCGGAAACAGACTACGAACGGGAAAACGCTCACCTCTACGCACTCCACGCGAGATTTCGGCAGCATGGAACCAGAGTTGCAGGTCATCCCCGCACTCCTATTCCTGCTCATATACCAGGAGCACGCCCGGCGGCGCGGAAGACATCGGTGAGTACTGCACCTACGACACAGGGGAGGGAAAAGATTACCGGCACACACCCGCCCACCCACACCCACTACAACACACACATCAATGCATTCCCACAGATCACTGTCACAACCCACAAACCACCCCCCTCCGAAATAATGCAAAGACCAAAAGAAGAGATCATAAACGGGCAGATATATTGAAATATGGACACCAGTAATCCCAATAAATAAATAAACTATATACAAAATATATACAGCTACTAAATGTAGTCCAACCACTGTCCGTGGATCACAGGGTTCCTGTGCAAAGGGGCAAGGCCCAGTCCCACGACAAGAACTCCACGGAGAGAACACTGCAGGGGCATCAGAAAGAAAATCGGACAGGCACCTCAGGGGGAAGGGAAGGGGGGGCACCTCAGCCACTTGAGTACACGACGCCAGATCCACGAGGGGACTCCATGACCACTGGGCCATCCTGGGGAGAGCAAAGCCACAGTCCATACAGTCCATACAGTGGGTGGCCTGCCCACTGGGCCATCCTGGGGAGAGCAAAGCCACAGTCCAAACAGTCCATACAGTGGGTGGCCTGCCCACTGGGCCATCCTGGGGAGAGCAAAGCCACAGTCCATACAGTCCATACAGTGGGTGGCCTGCCCACTGGGCCATCCTGGGGAGAGCAAAGCCACAGTCCAAACAGTCCATACAGTGGGTGGCCTGCCCACTGGGCCATCCTGGGGAGAGCAAAGCCACAGTCCATACAGTCCATACAGTGGGTGGCCTGCCCACTGGGCCATCCTGGGGAGAGCAAAGCCACAGTCCATACAGTCCATACAGTGGGTGGCCTTCCCACTGGGCCATCCTGGGGAGAGCAAAGCCACAGTCCAAACAGTCCATACAGTGGGTGGCCTGCCCACTGGGCCATCCTGGGGAGAGCAAAGCCACAGTCCATACAGTCCATACAGTGGGTGGCCTGCCCACTGGGCCATCCTGGGGAGAGCAAAGCCACAGTCCATACAGTCCATAACAGACCCCACTGCCACTGGAGGAGGCAAGTTGGCCAGAGGACATCCTGCAGCCCTGCCCGAGATAGATCCTGCCCTGCCACGTCTGCCAAAGGGCCAGCGGTTCTTGCCTTGAAGGGCCCAGTTCAGCGGTTCTTGAGACGGCGGGGCCCAGTTCAGCGGTTCTTGAGACGGCGGGGCCCAGGTCAGCGCTACTTGCCTTGAAGGGCCCAGTTCAGCGGTTCTTGAGACGGCGGGGCCCAGTTCAGCGGTTCTTGAGACGGTGGGGCCCAGGTCAGCGCTACTTGCCTTGAAGGGCCCAGTTCAGCGGTTCTTGAGACGGCGGGGCCCAGCGGAGCGGTTCTTGAGACGGCGGGCCCAGTTCAGCGGTCCTTGCCTTGAAGGGCCCAGTTCAGCGGTTCTTGAGACGGCGGCCGGTCTATGGCCAACTGCTAATTGCCTGGTGGTGCCCTCCTGGGCAGCGGGGATGGTGCTCCTTCACTGCCCACCTGGGCTGTGGGTGGTGGGGCCCTCCTGGCCAGCTGGGCTGGGTCCTCCCTGGGCAGCGGCTATGGGGGTGGTGGGCTCTCCCGGGGCAGCTGTGCCGGTTCCTCCCGGGGCAGCGGCTATGGGGGTTGTGGGCTCCTCCTGGGCAGCAGGCCTGCTGCCTGACCTCTCCGACTTGCTGCCCTTGCCCTCCTTAGTCGTGGGCCTGTGTCCCTTTCCTCCCTTTGGAGCTGTGGCTGGTGACTGTCTCTGGGTGGTGTCCGGGGGGGATGTAGAAGGCGGGCTCCTGCGGCGCCCCTTCCGCCTTCTGCTCCTCTTCCCAGGGGGTGGGCTGGCTGTCCCCTTGCTGCTGGGCGAAGATCCAGACATGCGGGCTGGCGGGCTCCAATACCCCTGCACCCTTGTCAAGGGGGCTGCAGGGCTGGTGGTGGCTGAGGTGCTCTTCTTACCCCGACGAGAAGGAGGGGGGGGCTCAGGGTCAGGAAAGAAGTTAGTAGTGGCGAGGAAGAGCTTCTTGGGACAATGGAGAGTGGTAGGTACAGTGGGAATGGGAGTGGAGGGAGAGGATGTGGTTGTAGGTGAGTCACGTTTGCTGTCTTTGGGTGCAGGTGCAGGAGGGATAGGCTGTCGTGAGGTGGATGGCTGTTGGGTGGGTGGGTGGCTGCGTTTGTGTGGTGTGGAAGAGGGGGTGACAGACACAGTGGGAGAGGACACAGGGGACGTGTAAATGGCAGTGGGGGTGGTGACTGCACGTGTGCGGACTGGAGTGGAGGGTGTGCTGGTGATGGAAACACTGGCTGATGGTGAGGTGAATGGAGGTGTGAGTGTAGACGTCACAGGGAGGGAGGAGGGAGACGAGGAGGTGGGGGTCACAGAGGTGGTAGTGACTGTTGGCATGTCTGCATCGGAATGTTGCGTGTGTGAATGTCTGCGTGATCTGTGGTGCTTATGTTTGGATGAGCTTCTCTTGGGTGTTGAGGTGTGTGCAGGCTGGTCTGATGGTGTGGGTGGGACAGGCAGAGGAACAGGAGACTGGGAGGAGGGAGTTAGTAGAGGCAGGCAGGAGACAGGGACAATGGCTGCCGTCAGTGCTGAGGCCAGAGCCTGGAACGATCGCTGATGGGCAGCCTGACCCGAATGAATGCCCTCCAGGTACGCATTGCTGCGATGAACCTCCCTCTCCACCCCCTGGATGGCATTCAAAAGGGTAGTCTGCCCAACAATGAGCGTTCGGAGGAGGTCAATGACCTCCTCACTGAGGGCAGCGGGGGTAACAGGGGCAGGGCCTGAGGTGCCTGGGGCGAAGGAGATGCCCGGCTTCCTGGCAGAGCGGGCACGGGGCGAACGCTGAGGGGCTGCTGGGAGGGTGGAGATGGTGCGCTGGGTGGCGGCTGTACCTGTAATGGCGGGGGGCACGGATGGTGCCACCCCCGCAAGGGAGCCCCCTTCCGAGGACGTGTCCGTGTCGCTGCAGGGTCCAGTCGTCCCCGTCGTGGAGCTCCCCTCGCCCTCCGTCTCACTGGTCCAGTCTGACTCTGTGGCATGGCCCTCCTGGGCCATGTGAGATGCAGCTCCCTCCTGCCCCGATGCCACTTCTCCTCCGCCTGATGATGCTGATGCACACAAGCACAGAAAGACAAACAAAAAGGGGGGGGGAGAGAGAAATAAAGGGATATTGAGTACATGGATCTCCGGTACAGTTAGCGGACATGACAGACACAGATGCCCCCTGCACTAAGTTGCGCACTTGGGGTCCGCTACGCATTCCGTGGAACATGCCCTACACGCCTAGAGTTGACAACTGCACCCATGGATGACACGGCCCAGGGATGGCTGTACTGACACACTACTGAGGGTGGTGGCTGGGGACACAGGGGCTTACGGGGGTGCCCAGCCTACAGATATCGCCCTGGCCTAGGGGGACCCCCAGCCCTCCTCCCCCAACCAGACACCTCCACTGCGCGACAACAGAGTAGATAATGCTTGTACTCACCCCCTTGTGTCTGCTGTGCTGCCCTCACGCGCCCATCCAATTCAGGGTAGGCCACCGCCAGGATCCGGAACATCAGGGGGCTCAGTTGACGGCAGGCACCCCGCCTACGTTGGGAGGCCATCCCCAGCAGAGACTCGGCGGTCTTCTTGGTCCCGCGGAGGATGTCCTCCCACCTCTTGCGGCAGTGGGTGCCCCGTCGATGGTGGACCCCCAGGGTCCGGACTTCCTTGGCGATGGCACGCCAAATCCCGATCTTCTCATGGGCGCGGACCTATGTGACACGTACAGGGAGGGAGAAATACCACGTTCAAGTTTGTCAGCATTTTCCTTTCCAGTGGCCCAACGCCCCCCATCCCCGCCATGCCCCCCGCCAGGCCCAACATGCCCCCCATCCCCGCCATGCCCCCCGCCAGGCCCCCCGCCAGGCCCAACATGCCCCCCATCCCCGCCATGCCCCCCGCCAGGCCCAACATGCCCCCCATCCCCGCCATGCCCCCCGCCAGGCCCCCCGCCAGGCCCAACATGCCCCCCATCCCCGCCATGCCCCCCGCCAGGCCCAACATGCCCCCCATCCCCGCCATGCCCCCCGCCAGGCCCAACATGCCCCCCATCCCCGCCATGCCCCCCGCCAGGCCCAACATGCCCCCCATCCCCGCCATGCCCCCCGCCAGGCCCAACATGCCCCCCATCCCCGCCAGGCCCAACATGCCCCCCATCCCCGCCAGGCCCCCAAGCCAGCCAGTATCCCCAAATCCAGATTGAATTAAACTCACTTGTTGGTCTGGAGGACCGTAGAGTAGCGCATACTGGAGGAGGACCCCATCCACGAGTTTCTCCAACTCCTCTCCAGTGAAGGCAGGGGCCCTTTCCCCAGGTGCAGCAGCCATTGTCCCTTCCAGACCGAGGTCACAGCAACACTTGCAGTATAGGTCCTCTCCTGTGAAAGTTCAAGTCGCAAGTGGATAATTAGATAGAAAATGGCGGTCACGTCCGCGGCGGTGCGTACCGCGGCGGTGCGTCCCGCCACCGCCGGCGCCCTTCGCCATTGGCTCCTGAAACCCATAGGCTTCAATGTTAACCAATGCGGCTTTGCGCTGCGGTCTTCGCCCGCCGCCCGCCGCGGTGTGCCACGCCAGCGCATTGACCTCACATCCCATTGTCACACTTCACAGGTCAGGCAGCCGCCATTTCCAGGGCCCACATGGCTAAAATTCAACTGCGTCACACAGGCCTAGGCCTTGCATAGCCACTCAGACACGCCATTCACTGCATAGAGAATCGTATACTGTGCTAGCTGTGAGTACGTACCTGTGGGTTGCTTGACTGTGTGCTCCATGTTGTCCTTCCTAGGCACCGTCCGCTGGGTTGGGCGAGGAGACGGATGAATCCTCCCGTGTACCGCCCGCTGGTGGACCTGTCGACAATGGAAGAACGCCACATTATCCTGACCTACCGTCTTAACCGTGCCACTATCCATGAACTGTGTGCCCAGCTGGAGCCCGACCTGATGTCCCCCATCCGCCAACCCACAGGGATTCCCCCTCTGGTGCAGGTCATGTCAGTACTCCATTTCTTGGCAAGTGGGTCATTTCAGACAACCGTGGGAATTGCTTCTGGGATGTCTCAGCCCATGTTTTCGAAGGTGTTATCCAGAGTGTTGTCTGCCCTGATGAAATCCGTGAGGAGCTACATCATTTTCCCTGAGGTGGGCGAATTGGCTACAGTGAAGGGTGATTTCTACACCCTTGGACATATTCCCAACGTAATTGGTGCCATTGATGGGACCCATGTGGCTTTGGTTCCCCCAAGAGACAGGGAGCAGGTGTACAGGAACAGAAAAAGTTACCATTCAATGAACATCCAGGTGGTGTGTTTGGCTGACCAGTACATCTCGCATGTAAATGCCAAATTCCCAGGGTCAGTGCATGACGCCTACATCCTCAGGAATAGCAGCATCCCTTACGTGATGGAACAGCTACAGAGACACCGTGTAAGGCTAGTGGGGGACTCTGGGTACCCCAACATGTCGTGGCTACTGACCCCAGTAAGGAATCCCCGGACCAGGGCAGAGGAACGGTACAATGAGGCCCATGGGCGTACTAGGAGGGTGATCGAACGCACCTTTGGCCTCCTAAAGGCCAGGTTTAGGTGCCTGCATATGACAGGTGGATCCCTAATGTACTCACCTAAGAAGGTGTGTCACATCATCGTGGCCTGCTGCATGCTTCACAACCTGGCTTTGCGCCGCCAGGTGCCTTTCCTGCAGGAGGATGGTCGAGACGGTGGTGTTGTGGCAGCGGTGGAACCTGAGGAGAGTGACGAGGAGGAAGACGACGGGGCTGAAACAGACAACAGGGACAGAATCATTGAACAGTACTTCCAATAGGACACAGGTAACATTTCAAAGATAATTTAGTAAATGTGAACTACTCTCCAGCATCTCTGCTGCCTGTCTATTTGCCCCAGTGTATGATGACTGAGTTTTGGCTTTTCCCTCCCTATTTCAGATCTGGGGTCCCCACTACGAGTCCTGTGCTTCGTTTCCCCATGGACTACAGCTTTGTGGCAGCTGTTTGTTGACTTCACCATGTACAAGGACATATTTGCACTGTCATGTCAATTACAATCTATTGAAATCACAGCCAGACTCCAGATATTTTGGTGCAAAATAGGTGTTTATTGAAGTGCTCAAAATGGGATGGGTGGTTTCAAGTGGATGGGGGCTATGGTGAAGGAATGTCCATGGCAGAGTCCAGAGTAACAGTCACACAGGTGCATTGTCCAGAGGCCTGTGGAGAGATGGAGCATGGGCAGTTCAAGGACGGACAGGGTGACAATGTGGGACAGTGGGATGACATCAGGTGGTATCCATTGCTGGCGGGGGTCTTGACATCCTACTCTGTCTTCTTGCGAGATCTCAGGGCCTTCTTGCGGGGTGGTTCTTCTCCTGCAGGAGGTGGGGGTCTGGTGGGCTGCTGCTGTGTGGGGGCCTCCTGTCCACTAGCGCCGGCGGAGGTGGTTGGCTGTTCTTGGTCCAGGCTAGTGGCAGGGGCCCTTGGGTGTTGTTCAGTGTCCGCCCTGGTGTTTACGAGGTCCTGCAGCAGCCCTACCATGGTAACCAGGGTGGTGTTGATGGCTCTGATGTCCTCCCTGTACCCCCGATAGTGTTCCTCCTGCAGTGCCTGGATCTCCTGGAACCGGGCCAGTACCGTCGCCATCGTCTCCTGGGAGCGGTTGTATGCTCCCATGATGGTGGTGAGGACCTCGTGGAGAGTGGGTTCCCTGGGCCTCTCCTCCCCCCCCTGTCGCACAGCTGCCCTCCGAGTTCCCCTGTTTCCCTGGGCCTCTGCCCCCTGGCCGGTGTGCCCACTACCACTGCCCCCAGGTCCCTGTTGTTGTTGGGGTGGTGGGTTATCCTGGGTGCCCTGTAGTGGTAGACACACCGCAGATTGACGCGCCCTGGAGACAGAGGCATGGGCCCGCTGGGTGGGAGCTGTGCTGGTGTTCCCAGAGGGGTTAGGGTCTGTAGTGGCCTGTGCCTGTGTGAGGGGAACCGACTGTCCAGAGGTCCCCGATGGTCCGGGCTGGTCATCGGTGTCCAGATCGACAGAGCTGCTGTCATCGCTGACGGCCTCTTGGGTGGGGGGTGTGGATAATTCTGGCCCCTCCGCCGCGGTGTGTTGACGGTCGGGTCCTGCAGGGGTATAGAGGTATGGTTATAGTTTCAATGTGTGGCATATGGGTGTATCTGTGGGTTCTCGTGTCCCCAAGTGCTGGCATTCGTGTGTGGGGGCTTTGGTGAGGGTGGCTTGTGGGGGGGATGTGTATATGCATTGGGCATGCTTTGGTGATGGGTGTCCATGCTTAGTGGACGCATGCAGGCCTAGGTTTTGGGATGTGTGGGTTGTGATGGTGAGACATTGGCGGGGAATAGGTGTGCTGGGGGTGGGGGTGAGGATGGTGGTGGGGGTGAGGATGGTGGTGGGGGTGAGGGTGGGGGTGAGGATGGGGGTGGGGGTGAGGGTGGGGTTCGAGGATGGGGGTGAGGGTTGGGGTCTGATTTGGCATGCAGGTGGGGGGGAAGCAGTATTGAAGCTTCAACTTACCAGTATCCATTCCTCCGCCGACTCCTGCGAGGCCGTCAGGATGCAGGATGTTCAAGACTTCCTCCTCCCATGATGTGAATTGTGGGGGTTGAGGTGGGGGTCCTCCGCCAGTCTTCTGCACGGCGATGTTGTGCCTGGATACCATGGAACGCACCTTCCCCCGTAGGTCGTTCCATCGCTTCCTGATGTCTTCCCGATTTCTGGGGTGCTGTCCCACTGCGTTCACCCTGTCGACAATCCTCTGCCATAGCTCCGTCCTCCGGGCAATGCTAGTGTATTGTATCTGTGTGCCGAACAGCTGGGGCTCTACCCGAACGATTTCCTCCACCATGACCCTGAGTTCTTCGTCTGTGAAGCGGGGTTGTCTTTGGGGTGCCATGGGGTGGTGTGTATGATGTGTGGGGTGGAGTATGTGTATTTAAGTGAGTTGAGTGTGGTGGTGTGTGTTGTTTTGTGTGTGGTTAGTGTGTGGGTGATGGTGTTGAGTGGCTGTGGCTGTTATTTTTTGGATGCTGGTGTCTCGCTCTTGCCTTCTTTACGAATTTTTTTGCGTAGGGGTTTGTGGGTGATGTGGGTGTGTGTTTTATATTGTATTGTGTGTGTGGGAGTGGTGTGTGTATGTGTATCAGGTGTGTGGGATTCAAATCGTCCAATGTGGCTGGGTTTTGTTCGTTTGTGTGTATTCTGACCGCAGCGGTGTGTCCCGCCAATGGAATACCGCGTTTGAATGACCGCCGCGTGGATTCGTGGGTCGTAATGGCATGGGCGTATTTCTGTTGGCGTGACGGTGGAGGTTTTGTCACCTCCACCTTTCCGCCGACCGCTGGTCTGGCGGTCTGTTGTGGCGGTCGGATTTTCGGAGGTTTGCCTTCTGCGGGTCAGAATGACCGTGGCGGGTTTCCGCGACCGCGGCGGGATTATGGAGGATTTCTGACCGGCGGTAGGCGCCTTTTACCGCCGAGGTCAGAATGACCACCATTGTCTGTAATTGTACAGATGCACTGGTCTTCATCTCTTTACTGTGCATGGAAGTGAAGGATACCACAGAGTCATGGAAGTTTTCTTTCCTTCCAAATTATACTGTTTATCAGGGCAGTTGTTTCTAACATTTTTGGTAATATTAATATGCATTTGATTGTTAATGCAGTAAAAAGTGACCTTGTGACACGAGAGCTCATTTTATGTTCTCTCACTTCATTTCCCGCTGATGTTAATTTGTTTACTTCTGAACAGCACATTCACTGAAAAAAGGTGCAAAACCAAACAGCTTTTGGTCATGCACTACAACCATATTTGTGGACACATGCTGAAACCATGCAGCTTTACCACATGTACAAACATTGATAGTGCGGTGGTTGTAAGACTCCTAAAATCAATCCATGGCAGGGAATGGGGGTTTTACACAAACATAGGATAATTTTGTGATAATCAAAATTTTGGCCCAAGTATTAATGTAGCGTTGTCCAGCAGTTCCAACCTGATGTAAAATAACTGTGGAGTACCTTGTACAATGAAGGGAGAAAGCCTTGGTATGTTCTGATGTAGATGGGATAGTCACATGATGTACAATGCATGGCAACTAAATAGGATGATAGACCCTTTGGAGACCTGGAATTGAGATAGGATCCTGCCCTAGGGTACTCTAAACAGTGATTAGCCAGAACTGTATGTCAATCCTCATGGTGATGGAATAGAACTTTGGGTTACCTAATGTGGTTCAGGCTACAACTTCTAGGGATTCCATATGGTACTATGATAGGACAGTCCCTGTGACACTTCTTATTTTTATTTAACTGACCTTTAAGCTTCCTCATGAGATACAAAAGAACCTTGATCTGGATATAGGAAAGTATTTAAGCACTTTGTACTGAGGTGAGCTATAGGTTTCAGGTACTCTGTCTTGAAATGCTATTGAGACTTGGGATAGTAAAGTGTCCTAGCATATTCTACACTCATAATGGATAAAACACTCCTGGAGTCTGTAGGTTTCATAATTTCCCTTATATTAGATAATGCAGATGCTAATGGGAGAACCATCTCCCTCCACTTCTCATCTTTGTAATACCAACTTTCAGGAAAACAAAATGTTAAAGTTATAAAACTCTCCTTACAATCCACCCCGACCTCTCACCCAATCCATCATTCTGCTGCACCTTTAAATGGCAAAAAATGCAAGTGAAGAAATGAAAGGTCATGTAGCACCCTTCCGACGTGTTTGTTTGCCTTTGTATTTTTATTCCAGTGATGAAACAAAGGGCAGACCTGTAAGCCTAGGACCTTGAAAAAACAGGGATACGCAGAAAAAAGGCTGGAATATATTTAAAACTGATCCAATTAATTATGCAGAACATAAGACACACAAAAATGAAAGGGTAAATAAGGTATGCCAGCAGGCCATGTAAAGTACAACACAACCACATGTAGAAAATTATTTTTGATTATGAGTAAAGACAATATGCATTTTAATACAAATGTTTTCAAACAATGCAAGTGCTCCAGTGGATACCATATAGTGAGGGCACAGAACTCATTATTGGTGCAAGCAAAATATGAAACCTGCATGTGTGAACCAACAGACAATTTTAAGAGTAACATTGGTGTAATGTTTTTGGCTTGACATTAAACATGAAAATATGTTTGTTTGCCAAAGGAAAGCACTTGTTTGAATGAATAATTATGAGAAAAGGCATTCGAAGAACATTTAGTCAACGACACAAATTATGACCCCAGCAGATTCACCTAGGAGAGTCTTCATTTTGACATGGTGCTGAGCCAATGGGGGAGGGGGGGTAAGGAGAAATAGGGCTATGTATTCTTGTCAGAGAAGCACACCCAGGAGCAATCAACTAGTCATTTTTCTTTTTATTGTAGCCCAATTAAACGTGATATCATATTATTAATATGAAATAACATTCTAATTTTTTTTAAACTAGAATACTTTTTTCTAACTTTTATGTTTTTAAACTAAAATATTTTCAAATTTAAAGTTTCAAATATGTAAGCTTTCAAGCTACTTGTTTTAAACTTTTGATCTATCTCAGCTAATTTCTTGGCACTATTTACAGATTCAGATGTCGTTCTCCTACAGAATGAGACTTCATACTTAATACTGTGGATACTCGAGCAAGAACTGAAACTGTGGTAACCTTTCACGTAATCCACAGCACTGAGCAGACATTGCAATAGGTAAGTCCAGGCCATGAACTCAAGTTGGCCCCATTAAATGTGTTACACCTTCAGCCAGTACTAGCCTTTTATCCAACATTGTTTTGCATTCCAAGGCTTGAAACACCATATTTAGAATGGCAAGAAGTGAACTCCAACTTGCAGAAAGAATTTAGTGTCAAAATGCCTGGGCTGACCGACTATACCATACATGACATAGGACCCTGCAGATATGAACATTCAAACAGATGTGGGAATAAAACTACAATAAGAGGGAAATGAAGTTCAACAATTGTACTGCTGTGTCCCTGGCACTTCCTTGACAATCACTCTCCACCTCACAATCGATTGATCCAGTGTTATATGTATTACATACAGAAATCTTCTAATTCACAGACAATTAGCTGCACGCTGAGCCTAACCAAAGCAAAGGAGAAACTCCCTATGATAACACAGGATAAATGACATTCATGCTGCAGCTGGGCTTTAAGAATCCATTCCGTTTTCTGGTATTGTATTGTGGAACTTGTAGTAGTATACTTCATTGGGTTAGGGTGACATCTATTTTTAACACAATACATGTACATTACTGTAATTACTTTTCAAAAGGTGCTACTGAAGGTGACAATAATTATGCTTGCAGAGTGGTATTTTGTATTCAAATAACACTAACATCAAAATCATGACACTGCTGGATCCAAGACCTGGCAGCAACTGATTGATTTCTCAATAACGACTCAAAAATACTCTTAACGTAATCCATGCCAGCGATGCAGTCCATGTTTACATTTACCATGTTTTACTTCATGTCACACTCCCTGTTAGACCTGGCAGCTCTTGGTGTCGTTTCCCTGTACTTTTTGCTTTTTTCTCCGGTTTTTGGATCCTGTACTTTAATTTGTTTCAGTTGGTCTTGATACTCTGGGCACTTTACCACTGCTAACAAGTGCTAACGTGAAAGTGCTCTTTATCTAAATTGTACTGGAGATTGGTTATCCATGATTGGCATATTTGATTTACTATTAAGTCCCTAGTAAAGTTCACTAGAGATGCCCAGTGCCTGTAAATCAAATGCTACTAATGGGCCTGCAGCACTGATTGTGCCATCCACATAAGTAGTCTTGTAAACATGTCTCAGAACTGCCACTGCAGTGTCTGTGCAGTTTTAAACCGCCAATTCAACCTGGCAAGTGCACCACTTGCCAGGCCCAAACCTTCCTTTTTACTACATGTAAGTCACCCCTAAGGTAGGCCCTAGGTAGCCCCATGGACAGTGTGCAGTGTATTTAAAAAGTAAGACATATACTGATGTGCTCTACATGTCCTGATAGTGAAATAGTGCCAAATTCGGTTTTCACTAGTGCAAGGTCCATCTCTCTCACAGTTTCACATGGGGACTGCCTTTAAATATCTTGTAAGTGCAGTTTCCCATTGGAAGGAGATAGAGGTATAGAGTTGGGGGTCTCTGAACTCGTAATTTAAAAATATGTCTTTTGGTAGAGTTGTTTTTTAGATTGTCTGTTTTAAAATGCACACTTTCTTGCTTAACCATTCTGTGCCTCTGCCTGCCTGTGGAATCCATGTCTGGGTCAGACTGACAGTTGGGCTGTTTGTGAATTCCCACTAGACAGTGACACAAAGGGAGCTGGGGAGTGTCCTGCATACCCTGATGAGTCCCCTGGGCTAGAGTGTGGAGGGAGAAGCTGACACTTACAACTGCAAGGACTGTGCCTTTCCTCACACAATGCGGGCTCCAACACCCTTGGGTGTGTACCTGGGCCAGGTCTGGGCACGGCAGGATCTTGTGAACAACAAAGACTTTCCTTTGAGGTTTGCCCACTTCAAAGACAGAAATGAGTATAAGTAGTGGACCCAAAACCCCAGATTTTCAGATTACTTTTGGATCAAAAGGAAACTCTGCCAAGAAGGAGAGCTTGATGCTTGAGGAGGGCCTGCCACTCGGCTTATTGCTTTGCTGTGCTGGCCTTCTGCTGCTGCTTCTCCCTGTAGGGGGAAAGAACTGGAGTTCACTTTCTGAAATCCTGCTTGTGAAGTTTCTCCAAGGGCTTGTACTGAGCTTGTCCCCTGTTCTGAAGTCTCAGGGACATCAAAGATGGATTCCAGACTTGTTAAGTAGTGCCAATTCCAGTCCCTGGGCCCTTCAAAGTGGAAGCTGGTAACCTGGGGGGAAAGATCCATGCACAGCTGTGTGCGTGTCAGAAAAATTGACGCATGGCCTGCCCCACAGCTCAAATATCTAACCTAGCACCTGCCTCGCGAGTGGAGAGACAATGCAGGCCTGTTCTCACCGCAGACTCTTCGCACAGCGTGTCAGAAATTTTCACACACAAATCCTGGGCATTAAAGTCTTCATCATACCCGCACGGATGCGAGGTTGCTCACCCGGAATCGATGCACAGCCTCCGTTGTGAGAAAATAATCAACAAACGGCCCGATGTGATAAGGAATTGAAACTCAGCCTCACTTGCAAGTAAAGAATTGACCCATTGCTTGCTTTTCTGATGCACCGTCACCCTTGTGCCTTTATTTTTGACACATTCCAGGTACTTTGTGCTAAAACAAGGCATCCATTGATTTCTATAAATTAAGACTATTTTTATTTTAAAAAAGCATATCTGTGCTTTTGTATGTTGGATTTTCGTCATTTTGGTTTGATTTAGATAAATACTGGCTATTTTTTCTAAACTGGTGTTGAGTCCGTTTGTGGTGTTTTCACTGTGTTACTGTGTACATCTGTACCAATACTATACACATTGCTTCTAAGATAAGCCTGACTGCCTTTGCCAAACTACCAAGGGGGTGAGCAGAGGTTATCTGAGCTGTGTATCTCCCTTAACCTAGACTAGAGTGAGGGTCAGTGCTTGGGCAGAGTGCAAACTGACTGCCAACCAGAGAACCCATTTTTAACAGTCCCTAAGAGTACTTTCTTTTTCCAGATGTTGTGTCTCACATGTACTTTCGTATCATGCAGAACATAACTTTTGTATAGTGCATATGTGAATGGAATCACCTCCAGGTGTCCCGCCGAATTCAGGTTGTGGGCAAGTGTCTATCCAGAAGCTGCAGGCTATGCATCATAGAGATGTGCAGACTACTATATGCACATCCAATCTTTGGCGTCTCTGCAGAGCGGGCATAGCGATGGTCACATACGTACCAACTGCATTTGTGATTCTATGATAAAGTGTCTGAAGGGGTGGTCCACTGTGGAAATATTGACAGCACCTAAAGAAAAGAAAATGCAGTCCTTACAAGTGAGTGGTTGATTTATGTGTCCAGGAGAGATGGGGAAATGTGGGAGTTAGAAGGAAATACGTGCAGGAGAGAGTGAAAATGATGTTGGAGAGAAAATAGATAACTTCTTAGATATGTAAACGAAGAATTTCAGATGACAAGGAGAAAAAAGACCTTAGCATCTAATAGAATCAGAGCTTACAGAGACTGGAGAGGAAAGTAAAAGGGAGAGAAGGGATGAATAAAACACTCTACAGACCTGCACCCCTTACATAGACCTTGATAATCATATTTTCAAGTCTCACAATTTTTATACTACTAATTCAGAAGAAAATCATTGTTACAAACTTATTTAATACTTCTAACAGGTATGGGAACAGCTTACAGATTTGGATTGACCTTTGATGTGATGTATGTCTGGATGCATGAAAACTCACAAGGAGACACCAATATATTTGTTAGGTGGCATGATATATGAAGCAGAGGCTTTTTGGGATATATGTTTTAAGATACAACCTTAATGACATAGGAAAGCAATTTTAGTTAGCTTTCTATGGGCACGTTTATTTTAGAAACCAACCCTCTTTTCATCCCACTTTTAAAAAAGCACGATCAATAAAGAGTGGTACTAGGTTGCTTAACCATGAAAGCAAGTTATTTCATTCAAGCAATTTGGTCCAATTTTTAGAAACACTTTAGCTTTTTCTCTCTCTGCAGCTGCAAAGCCATCAATTATGTATGTGGAGGGATGTTATCTCAGTCTACTACAGTAAAATTATGTAATGCCAAGTTACCAGATTCTAAGACTGCTTTATTTCAATCCTCCTACCTTCCTCTGTACAAACTGTCACTTTCTTCTTTCTGCATGGGCTTGCTGTAGGGACTTATTTCAGATACATGTGGATCACTGTTGGCTGGATTTACTGCAATGACTCCTGTCAGATACGCTTGTTCAAGTGCTGGCTGGCAAGGTGAGGGAAGAGACAGGGGTGCATACTGTGCCAGCACATTACTTTATCTAGGAACTTTTGCTGTGGTTCCATCTGCTCTGAGTTGGGAATAACCAACAGCATGCAGAAGGAAGGAAATGCATGCTAAGAAGCTCCTGCCATCCATAGCTGCGTGACCCAGCTCTCCCGCAGCTGTGCACTAGACCCTGACTGAGGGTGTGGCACCATAGGATTAATACAGGTCGAGCCCAGGATGCCATGGGACCTTTTTGCACAGATCTGTTGCTCAAGTCACAACTTTCACGCTATTAAAAGTGATCACATAAAAAGAAAAAAAGAATATTAAGGACATTTTTAAAGTAATAGTAATACGGGCCTTTAGATTTAGGGGGGCCAAACAGTAATTTTGCCTGGCCTGGCCCCACTCAGCCCCTTTGTGGCTACGGCCCTGGGGGTGGCAAGGCGATCTATAGTGCTTTGACAGCTGACACACCTGTAAAGTCGATACAAAAGGAACTCACGTCCATAGGGACCTATCTTCAGTGGACTAAAAGATTATGGAACTTACGCAAGAGATCGAAACTATCAGGGGTGGGTGGACATCAGCTCCTTTCAAAGAGTGGATGCAAGAGACCAATGCCTGTCCGTGACCAAGGGCAGAGTAAATCATTTAGAGCCATTGATACCCACCGTTCACTGGTGGGTTTCATTGTCTATAAATGTCAAACTTGATGAACAGTGACATTGCAATGTACCAGAGAAATTAGAGAACAAGGGCGCTAAATTGTTCCTTCTGGCCCTAAACCCCACATCACTGGTCTCTCTTTAATCCCTCCTCTGGAAATCCAGAGGGTGTGAGCACATCTGGCCTTATTTGGTCTGAGTGATTCCACCATGTCCACAATCTTACTTATAAACGAATCAACAACAACATAACATGAACAGCAGATCAATTATCAGAAACTTTGAGACAGTAATCTTTACGCACCTTGACCCATATGGCCATGAATGACCACACCTTTTAGTTAAATTAGAAAGTTTATTTCCTTATATTAACAATGCTAATATCACGTAGATTAATCTCAAAACCAAATGATAAGCATTTACAAACAAGGGTGACCAAAGAGACAAAAGAATTTCAATTTAACTAATGCATTAATTATTTAACATTCAGTACAAATTAGTAGCATCAATAACTGAACCACAGAAATAGCATACATCTAGATTCAAAACGTGAACAAAATCAATTCTTAGTTAATAACAGTTGTAAGCATGTGTCACTCTAACTAACTCTCTAATTTGAATGGCATGTTTGGACTTCATACAAAAGTAATTTGGTCAAAAGTTGCTTTGGAAAAACATCTAACTAGGGTTCTATCAAAATATTAGTTGGTACCTAAGAGAAAAGAACAAAAATCTGTAGCAGAAACAGTAGCATTTTGTTATATTTCTCCTCAGTGGATCATCAAGTGGCAATTTCTCTTCGTCAGATGAACATCCATCTGGTCAGCTTCAGCAACAGGACAGTAAAATGAACTGGCTTAGCCACAGTTTGGCTCTAAGTTAACTGAACCAAGTAAAGGACATCAAGCTAAGGAATTAGCATGAATACAATTACTCTATGAGGATGGTAATGATGGAAAGGAACATCAAGAACTGCTCAGCTTGTTGAACGGGACCACTAAAGGATAGAGAATGGGATAGAATGGGATAGAACTACTGAACTGACTGACAAAAGACAGGGAAAGAACTAGAACAGGACTAGGATGAAAAAGTGACTGACTCTCTTCTGCAAAGTGTAGTCTGGTTATACTAAAATCCACAAAGTATTTTCTCACGCCGTCATTGGTCAGGAAATCGGATGTTTGTAATATAACCAATTGATTCTAAATCCTAAATCTAAAATATAACTAGACAGTTTTTCACATGTCGATGATTGGCTCCTTTTCTCCATTCCCATCATCAGGTTTGTCAGGTAACTTTTTAGTTGCAGTCTTAGCTGTAATCAGTGCGACCATTGTCCAGGCCTGGGAACACCTCCTTCTCACGCATCAAATCCATAAAGTAGCAACCTCTAGTGCAGGACATTTCAACAAGCAGCTCTCATGAGAAAGTTTAAGACATTTACAAATCGCTTTGTCAACTCCGTGTGAACAATGAACAACATTCATTCTCTGCTTTCACAAAACATTTACAAACATTTATTTATGACATGCAGGCACTGTCGACTAGGCCCAAACCTTGAAATGAATCACTGCCTAATATTATTTAAGCAAATACATAACATTGACTCGTTAATATGGTCCATTAATACATTTTATTGCAAATTATTTATTAATTGTCCTACATGTATGATAGCCAATCAAGTGGGCACATTCTCCAAGACATACTAATTCTTAACCAATAATCAGTGTAAATGTATTAGTAATGAATTCAGCTTTCACAATCCCTCCTTTGATGGCTAAATGCATCATCACACTTTACATCAGACAACACAATTTCTGTTAACCTAAAACTTTGTTCCATTATAACCTTTTATATTTATTTTCTTTCCCCAATTTTCTTTAAAGAATCTTTATAATTTAATGTCTTCCCTCCTCTGATCATTTTTCAACTTCTTTATTTTAATCACAGTATACAATTTATGAATTCCCCATCATCCAATGATACAAACTATAACAATCAACATTTTCTGCATTTTTTTCATAATTATACCTCCCCCTAGGTTGCCCAGCCAATTTCCCACAGAAGCAAAACCTATGCCAACCTTTTCCCAAGCTCCAGGTTCTTTCAGAACTTTTAAGTTAGAGCTAATATTAGTCAAATTGTTAAAAAAGCCTCTAATTTCTCTACTAGTGTTAAGAATAAATGTGCAAGAATGTTGCGATTTTTGCATTTTACAAACTCCGCCCTCCTTTGCTAAAAGGATGTCTAACGCTAGGTGGTTCTGAAGAGTCATAGATCTTACCGCAGCCATTTCAGTGTCCATTGCGAACATGGCTCCTAAAAAACTAGTCAGCTTGTTATTCACAATAGTAAATAACTTTCAAATTTGTATGGAATTTAGGATAACTCCCACTGAGTAAATCATCGCTCCATATACAACTCCAATTATGCCAGAGTAAGATTCTCTCTTTGGTCTAGCAAGGTGTAGTTCATTCAGCTTAGGTGTTTCATTCAAGTTCTCAAGTTGATGAATCTTTGGGAAGATAATTCCCAAGTAACATGTGCCATACCATCCTCTCGGGAGACGGTAATAAACATTTGGTCCACATATGTAATAAACCCCTGGAATTGCTGGGAATTGTCCATTTAACATGGAAGTCCATTTACTCTGGAAGAGAAATACATGTCTGCATTCACCACTTCCTACAAATAATATATCAATTCTAGATTTTAGCCTATATATACAAAGCTTCCCCACATGTTGTGCATCTAAAGCTAACTTCCCTTGTGTTTTGCTTTCACTAAATGCATAGTCATTTCTAAATGTCCTTTTCACTAAGCCTTTATCTAATTTTTCCTTTAATGCCTTCCTCCTGTCATCAGTTTAGTCCAAGAAGCTCTTTTCTATTGGTGTAAGCAAGCATGTAGGTTATTGCAATGAGCATAAGCTGTGCCAAATGCCAATGTAGGTTCAAAGAAACCTCTCACTAATTCTATGTTATTTTCCTTAAATACTCTACTCAGGTATTTGATAATAGGAACAAAAGAAAAAACAAAATCATGATTTGAATAGCAATACTCTATGTATTCTTGCATATAGAAGCGTGTTAATGGAAGACTACAACTAATTCCATACGTGAGTGGCAAGCTATTATGGGTTATTCCTTCCTCTATTGATGAAGGAATTTGCGTGCTAAGGTAACATTCTCTCACATCCATTGTCTCAATACACTCATGCAACAAGCGATAGAAAACATTAGAGGAAAGATCTCCTTGTGAATTATCTGCATGTCAATATTTTTCATCCTTTCTAAACTTGTCTAACTCTGTAAGTGTGGTAGTTTCTAAATCAGATGTATGATTAGCTACAGCTTTACTGAGAAACCTCACACTCACAATCAGTAGTAAACATACTACCATACACACATTTGCCAATCCATTATCTTAATATGTACAACACCTACTTCTAACCTGCTTGTTGTGGTTACTCATGATCTGTAAAGAATCAGAAAGTAGAAGAAGAAAAAGGAAAAATAAATGCTCCTATGCAGCAAAACAAAAATCTTCTTGGCAATTAGTTACAGCTTTCAGGCTCTTTTACAGAGCTTTTGTCCAAAATCAGTCACTGTTGTCAAAATCGGTCTAGCAGCTTGTCAAATCAGTTTATTTCAAAAGGTCTTTTCAGGTTACTTTCAATTGTCTCTTTTCTTCTTTTTTTCGGTTTCGCAGGATTCTCAAAGTTCAGGTCATTGACCAACTTCACTTGCCAAAATATTGACTTAGAATTTCATGATCAAAACAAAATGACAAAAATTCAGTTTGCCAATCACTAGTTGTTGCATATGCCCATTCTGGACCTGCGTACTTTCGATTTGCAATTTGTTTTCTTTTCAGTCTTCAATCTCCATTTAACTCTCTATCACTCAAATCTTCCTTTCTTCTGGTGTCTACTTCTTCTTTGATTGTTGACACTGTAATCAATTCTTTTCTTTTAGCTTGTGATTTTGGCCGTTTATCTCCTTTCAGTAAAACCTTGATTAATGCTCCTTTCAATGGTGGACTTTCAGCTTTTTCTTCTTCTGCAGGATTTTGATTTGATGTACCTGTGATTTCTTTTGGAGGAATAAGATCTGTTTGACTTTGATCCAACTCAACTTCTTTTTACTGGGTCTGTAGGTTGCTATACTTGCCTTTCGAACATGTCTGCTTCTGGGAGAGCCCTCCTCTGACTAGGCTCTCCTACCACCTCAGTTGTGGTTAGTTCAATGTCACTGTCCTGTAGGTCCTCCGTTTCGTCTCTCACAGGAGTATCTGTATTTTCTTCGATCTGCACAGAGACTGTCTCTGATTCCCCAGCTTCCTTCTCTGATTTTGGAGTTTGTCCAGGTGTTGCTGGTACTCTCAACAACTCTTCTTCGTCGTCCAACATAAATCTAGTTCGGGACTCCTGCACACTTCACAGCAGTTGTTGTAACCAGTACTACTTGGTGGGGCCCTTTCCACCTGGGCTCCAGAAAAGTCTTCCTCACGTGTTTTCTTCATAACCCAGTCTCCAGCTCCCATGCTGTGGCTTTGAACTTGAGGTGATTGCACAGTTGTGGCCTCCACCTGATGAGAGAAAGAGCAAACAACGTCAGCCAGTCCCTTGCAGTAGTCCAACACCATATCATCTGTTATGTTCATAAGAGGATTGGCAGAAAACGCGGGCAACCTCATTGCTCTGTCCATGAGGATTTCATGCGGAGACAATCCATTCTTCCTGTTGGGTGTGTTTCTCACACTAACAGTAGTACGTTGTGCCATTTTAGATCTGTGGACGCTCACATCTTTGCAATTTGTGACATCAGGGTACCATTCATTTGCTCTACAAGTCCTTATGCCTCAGGGTGCTAACTACAATGCAACTTCTGCTCAATGTTTAAAGCTGAACATAGTAATTTAATTACTTCATTGTTGAAGTGACTTCCCATATCTGATTCTAAAGAGACCGGAAAACCAAAACGAGGTATCAATTTCATAAGCAAAAGCTGTCATTTTTACGTGTTGGGTAGGCTTCTATCCAATGACTAAAAATGCAAACAATCACCAGCACATATCTTAATCCTCCACACACAGGCATCTCAATGAAATCCATCTGCATTCTGCTATATTGACCTCCCGCTTTTCCAATGTGGCTCATATTAACCACAGCCCTTTTACCCAAGTTCATTTGCGGACAAATGATGCAACAGTGGCAAAATACTTTGACAACCTGTCTAAACTTTGGATTGAACCAAAACTGCGTAAAGGTGTGAATCATAGCATCCCTCTCAACATGTGCTTGAACATGATAATACCTAGCCATTTTAGTCAATCATATTTAAAGCACAATTCGTACAAATCTCTTCTTCCGGTAACAGTTCCTATTTGTCTTTGAAAGATATATAAATCAAAGCGCAAAACCTTGCGACTTGATCTGCATAACCATTCCCCATTGATACAAAATCTTGCGATCTCCGGTGTGCACTGCATTTCACCACAGCAATCTTTTCAGGCATTTGTAAAGCTTGTAACAAATCATGTATTCTATCACCATTTCTAACTGGTGAACAAGAACAGGTCAGGAAACCTCCCTGTGACCATAGCTGACCGCAATCGTGGACTAGACCAAATCTGTACTGGCTGTCTGTATAAATGGTAACTTTAAGCTTTGCAGAGACATGGCATGGTCTAGTAAGAGCCACCAATTCAGCCACTTGTGCAGAATACACTCCCCAAAGCCAGGAAGCTTCGACCACACCAGAACTTGAGCACACAGCATATCCTGCTTTTAATGTTCCCATGTTATCTCTTAAACAGGAACCATCAACAAAAATAATTTGGTAATTTTCTTCCAATCAGGTATCTTGAATATCAGGTCTAGGTTTTGTGCAAAAATCAGTAACCTCCAGACAGTCATGTTCAACATCTTTCAATTTATCAATTTCAACATTTTCTTTTGGAAGCAAGGTTGCTGGGTTAAGCACTAGACACCTTTTCAGAGTAACATTTGGAGACCCCAAAATTATAGTTTCGTATCGGGTCAATCTCACATTGGTAAGATGTTGGGTCTTAGTTTGGGTAGGCAAAACCTCAATGGAGTGAGGGACCAAAACAGTTAAGGGATGTCCCATCACAATGCTCTCACTCTGAGTGAGGCTCAATCCAACCGCTGCTACAGTTTGCAAACAGCCAGGTAATGCTGCTGCAAATGGGTCCAAAGTAGCTGAAAATATGCTACTGGGCGGTATACACAACCATGAACCTGAGCCAAAACGAACAAGGAACATGCATCACGCTCATGACAAAACAACATGAATGGCTTTGTGTAGTCAGGCATTCTCAAAGCCTGAGAATAGACTTTCTTTCAACTTAGTAAAGGCTTTCATGCAAGCTTGATATAACTGTCGGGGATCAGGGACTTCTTTGTGAGTCTGATTCTTCAACGGACTTGAAATGATTGAGAAATTGGGAATCCACTGGTGACAATAGCTTACCATTCCCAGAAACATCCTGACATCTCTCTGCGTAACTGAGGGATTCATCTGTAATATGGCTGTAACTCTCACTCTGGAAATCATTCTAGCTCCCTATTCAATTTGGTGTCACAAATACTTCACTTCTTGGCAGTACTGTAATTTTTGTGGGGACACTTTATGTTGTTTTTTTCCCAAATGATTTAATAAGGCAATAATATCTTGCCTGAACTCTTCCTTTTTCTTCGAAGCGACCAACAAATCATCAATGTACTGAACCAACGTCTATTGGAAAGGCATTTTCAATGACTCCAGATTCTTCTCCAGTATTTGATTAAGGATGGGAGTGACTCCGAAAACCTTAGAGGAATTCTGCACCTACAATATACGTGATCCAGGAATTGGAAACAAAAAAGAAACTGGCTATCCTCGTGAAGAGTTACAGAAAAGAATGCTTGAGATGGGTTCACCACGGTGAACCATTCAGCATCACATGGCATCTGAAATAATATCACTGTTGGATTTTGGCACCACTGGACAACATTTAATCACAATATCGTTGTTTTTCCTCAACTCCTGAACAATCTGAAATTTCCCACATGACTTTCGCAATCCCATTGTAGGTGAATTATATAGGCTGCTCAATAATTCTTTAAAGACGCCATCCCTTACAAATTCTGCAATTAAAGGGCAATCACTTTAATAGTATCCTGTGTCATGTGGTATTGGGGAATCTGAGAAAAAATTGCATTTTGCTTGACTTGGAATTCAACTGGCTCAACTCCTCTGATTAGACCAATGTCTTTCCCTGTTAAACCCCATGTTTTAAACTTAACTGTTCCCTGTAAATATGAACACAAAATGAATCATATCTTTCGGCTCAATTGTTTCAGTACCACTGTAATGTTTGAATGCCTGCAACAATCTCTCATAATATGCATCTATGGACTCCTTTCCTTCCTGAGCTGTCCAGTCTAGTCCCTGTCAATCAATATTTTTGAGAGAAATTCTCATTTTCAAAAGTTAAACCATCCTTATAGTAATATTTCATTACATCTTGAGATGGTACACCTGTAGCTGGATCTTGCGGAGGTTCTCTTGTCGGCCAATCTACACTTTTTTTGCATTCAACCTATAATTCTGCTGGAACCACTATTTCTTATAGAGTGTTTAAATCCTTCCACAGGCATTTTGCAAGCTTTACAAACCTGTCTGTTTGCTGGTACCATTCCACTGGTTTCTCTCTCAACCTGGGGTAAACATTGGTAAATGACAAAATGTCACTTTTGCTCCAAGGGACATGGACAAAGTTCTCTCATGAAATTTCCCTCATTGGTAATATTTCACTGGGTTATCAGTCTGCTGCATGCTAGCAGTTAGATTCACAGAATCCCTTTTCCTTTTGTCTTGTTTCTTTATCCATGGGCCTTCCCATTTATCTAATGCTCCCCATGTCTGAATGCTCTGGATTAGTTCCCTACTGTGAATCTTAATTTCTTTTTAGTCAAATTCTAATCTATAACCTCTTCTCAAGTGCTTTGTTTTCTCAATTTCTATGTCATATTTTTCTACTAGGTCTGCTAATTTCTGATGTACCAATCGTGCATTGTTGGTAATTAGGTTGCACCAAAAACGCAACTCATCTTCTCTATATGAGTCAAGTCAGTTCAGTCCAATTTTTCCCTCAATAAATTCTTCTACTTCTAATTTAAGCCTCATCAAATTTAGTGGACTGCCTCTATTGGAATCTCCTGGTGTTCTATTCAGCTTTTCCAACCACTCGGTCAATTGTTGGGCTGTCAAACCTTATAACGAGATATGGTTATTACTTACTTTGGGCACTTGTTGCAACGTTAGGCATGGAGTCTCTGGTGTCCACGAAAATGGATTGGACCTATCTCTGGCCTCCCCGGATTATTTGGTGGAGTCCTGGGGTAACTCAAGTCAGTTAACGGACCTGTCATATTAAATGTCAGTTTCACTGGAGTCATCATTCCTGTGAGTACATTTGACCTTTCCATTTCTACACATGAAGTAAAAATGTTCTGTTCATTGCTCTTATTGTTTCCCTTCTGGGCAAACAATGGTATGACGGGACCAATAATAATGGGTACTGACACAGGGTCTGGACTCGGTCAGACATTTTGATCTCTAGCGTACATTACTTCTGTAATCTGACTTGTCAATGCAGACATCTCTGTCTGTGACCCTGTTAAGGGGTTGTATCTCAGGATTGTCTGTGCTTGCAGTGGGGGCAGCAAATTTGGTCTAGACTCTTTCTGAACCAATGTTGGCTTCTGATAAACCTGTCTCGTCTGTGAAACCTGTCCTGTCAGCATCATTAAACTTGTGGCAGTATCTACAATGGGTACATCTGGATACATTTTCAGTATCTCAACCTGCGGCATAGGTGTCTGAATTATGGAGGTGTTAGAAACATTGTGGTTAACCTGCACTTGCCTTGGTGTAGTTTCAATAGGTACCGGATCTGTAGGATCTGCACTAGTACTTGGACCTGTCTCATGTGCTGCATGTGGTGGGGGACGACTTCTTAGTAGCTGCAAAATAAACTCATCGTCACCTGATTTATCAGCATAGGTCAAAGATTTTCTAGGTTCTTTTGAACTCTGTCCCTTTCCTCTGAAGGATATGAATCCTTGATTTTGGTACTCTTTGTGGCATGTCTTTTGTTCTCATGGGTAATTGCAGGAAACATCTTACTTCCCTGTAAAGTCTCAGCTCTCCAAAATTTTTGTTCACTATCCCATCTTGCCTCAGCTAAAGTTTTCGCAGCTTTTCTCATTCTTCCCTCAAATTTCTGTTGCTATTGCTGTCTGGCCACTAACTACCAAATAGCTAAAGCTTCAAATTGTGCAGGTCTCGGAGAAGGATTCAAATCATACAGTATTCTCCTCAAATTTTCTAAGATTCTTAAAATTAAAATTCTCAAATTAACGCTAAACTCCCTTCCTTCTCTTTCTCCTTGCACCATTGTTTTAACCAAAAACATGGAGCAGCACCTTGTTCTTCGAATGTATAATATATGTGGGTGTACTGCTCCTACTGTAACTGGAATTAATACATCTACCCTCAGGGCACTATTTAATGCTTTGAAAAACTTCATTTCTGTATTTTACCCTACTCTTCAATCGAATCAGGAAGTGAATTTCAATCCCAAAATCCTTTCCGCCTGTCTTCTCAACCAATAATGCTTCATGGTTGTCCACCAATCCGTTTGTGGCTTGTCTCACCAACTAACCTATCCCAGCGCAGGTCTAGTGACATCACACCCACACATACAATGGCTGACAAAGCCCTTCGGTGTGTCTTCCTCAATTCAAATCTGCACCGAACTAAATGCAAATATCGTGAGCACTAATCAAAAATCACCGAACTTGTCTATCTACTACAGGTAGGTAACATAGTCGCTTCAGAAACCTTACTGAATGTTCAACTTCTGCTTTTAGCTCTATCAGATACTCCTTCTATCTCAGTTTCCCTGACTCGCAAGTAAAATTTCGACCAGCAAATTTTACTCTCAATTGATCATTAGATCCTCCTGGTGCACATAGGATTCACCAAATCTCTGTCGAAACTAACACTCACTTAAGCAAACACTCTGAGTTTGTCAACAGTGCCCGATTGACCTATAAAACAGCCAAATGACAACATCAAAACAAGTATCTTCTATACTCGTACAATAACCAAAGCTCCGGATTCTTCTGCAAGAACCCATCCCCTACCTGCTGGTTTGTGGGCTTGCACTGCTCCTCAAACCCTTTGCACACCTTGTCTCTCTCTCTCCCCCAGCCACTTGACTTCATAGATTGGGTGGGAATGTCTGGGGTAACAGACCCCTACAAACTGCTGTTATGTGACAGGATAAGTTATCATGGTACTGCAATGACGCAGCAATCACACGAGCTCTGGACTCGTTGTCCTGCACTTCCCTTGCAAACAGTTCCCCGCATGAAACACTGTACACTGCCTCTTAGTGTCGGAGGTCCCGCTTTCCACAAAACACTCATCATCCTTTCCCTACAGACAGATAGTCGATGGCTATGCATATTCTCCTACAGTCAACCATCACAACTGCCCCCGGGTTTTCCCTGTATCTTGGCATGGTTGTACATCACCAGTTAAATTCTCTGCACATCTGCTAGGCTGACTGACCTTTGCCTATCCTCTCCCCCTTGATGGACAAATGATCAGTCCTGTGGCGCAACTCCCTGTCCATCACTCTCACTGATCTCCACACCACCGCCGTAGGGCAAAACTCCTAGGGCTCTTCCTTTCCCCCCCCCATGCTCCCTCCCCCTGCTTGCCTTTACTGACTGTTCTCTTCCCTACACCCTATCCGTCATACTCAATGGACTGACATGGTATGCTCCCTTACATATTTCCACCCCTCTCCACCTTCTCCTCCTCACAGACCTTATCAGTGAGCTTCCTTGCCGACTGCTGCCATGAACTTGTGACCCCTAACTATTGTCATGTTTATCTGCAATGGCTTGATGTCCTACATCAAATGCAAAAAGATATGACCCTTTCTGGCCTCTGAACACACTGATATGGCCCTTAAACAAGAAATACACCTCTCAGCTAAGAAATTGGATAATCTCAAAAGAGACGGGTGGGAAGGGTTATTTTCAGTTGCTGCACCCAGGTGAATCCTGCAACAGAGGAACCTGAAGCCACTGGCTCAAGGGAAAAATGCTGCATCGCAATACTTCTCTATAAATTCCTTCCCTGCAAAGTACTGCAGACCCAGTCTGATGATGCGTGTATTCGCCAAGCTCAGGGTCAGCACAAGTGTGTTCAGCGTTGGTCCCATCTATGCCCCAACTGTTTGTAAATCAGCCTTTTTCCCCATCTCAACCAGCCCCTCATGGACCTCCCCTGTGAAAGTGAGTGGAGAATGGATTCAAGCCCCGAATGCTGTTCTGGAACACACAGGTCCAATAAATGCTCAGAACAATAAGGACAGGGCACTCCTTCAAGATCTCTGTGACAACTAGGGCATCCAGTATATCTGGCATCTCCTCTACTCCACTGAGAGGGAATAAACATTTGTATCTGTGGTACATTGCACACAATCCCACTTTGATTATGTCCTAGTCTCCCAGCCAACCATCCTCACTTTGCTGGACTGACTATCTATCTTATTCTGCTCGCTTTCGTACCATGCACTGGTATGCATAATTTTTGACTGGAGCATCCAGAAACCCACTTGGAACCTCTGTCACATCAGCACAGTGATTTTACAATGTGCTGAGACAAGGCCTGGCTGAAGTCCTACATGACCACCTACTTTACAGATAACAATGACTCCGTGAACTCAGCTCAGCTTCTTTGGGTGGCAGCCAAGGCCACACTTAGGGGCCAACTAATGCAGGATGCAACACTGTTAAACAAACTCAGGGTGCAAAGACAACTGGCCCTGGAGAAATAAATTAATGCCCATACCCAGACATATACCAAGAAGCCATCCACTGAGAACAGACGTTAACTAGAATGTGCTAAAACAGAGCTTAACTCCCTCTACATGCCCCTTGAGGAGTACATGCTTCATAAATTAAAAGCCTGCCACTATGAACATTGGGAGAAAGTTGAGAGGCTTTCTAGCTTCATAACTCTAGCAGTGAGAGGCTGCAGTGGCGATCCGTGCAGTCAGGAATGATATAGGAAGAGTCTTCCACACCCCACAGTAGATTGCAGATGTTTTTTGGGCAGATTATACTAAACTGTACAGGTCCAACTTGGACGGTAATGTAGACAGGGTGAATGACTTCCTGGATGTCATGCCTTAACCGAACATCAACGAAGAAGGTTTGGCACTGATGGACGGGGAGATGTCTAAAAAGAAAATAGTACAGGACATCTTATGTCTTCTGTACAATAAAACACTGGGGGAGGAAGGCCTTCTAGGCACGTTTTACAGTTGGCTTCAGGAGGAGACTGTCAACTGCCTCTGTGCGGCCTTCCAGGAGGTTGATGCTATAAGATCCCTTTTCCAATAAGGTGCTGATCTCCGCCCTCCTGAAGCCCTGAAGCAATCCTCTACTCTGTGGTTGCTACCACCCCATCTCCCTCCTGAATTCAGACACAAAGATACTCACCAGCATTATAGGGACCTGTCTCAAATGGATGATTCCCACCCTGATCCATCAGTTCAAGTGGGGCTCACACCAGGACCCTCATGACCACTTATGATCCTACCTGGATCTCCACAGATTCATCAGAGGCGGCTATGACCCTTTCACTGGATGCAGAAAAGGAATTCAACAGCATCAAATGGGGTTACATATTTTGCACCACTCGGAGGTTTGTATTGGCAAAGACTTCGGGCATATTTACAAGGAACTGGTGCATTGGTTCCGATGAGCCAGATTCCTTGCATCACCCTGCGCCCCCCTAACTACACCATGATAGCGCTGTATTTACAATACAGTGCATCATGGTGCATGTTAACACAATAGTGTCAAAATGTTTGACGCTATTGCTGTACTTTGCTGGACTAGCACCAAAAATGTTAATGCTAGTCCAGCAAAGCTCGCCAAGGCCCATAGTAAATAGTCTAGCGTCACCTTAATGCCTGCCTTGGGCAGGCGTTAAAAAATGATGCTAGAATGGCGCAGTGAAATCTTGTAAATTTCCCAGCACCATTTGTTTGGGCCTCCCTGTGAGGGCAATGCCCCCCTGGAATACATTATACCTGACGCAGGTAGAATGTGCCCCAAGTGTTCATAAAGTGATGCAATGCTATTATTGCGCCACATGGTAAATATGGTGCCGGGTGAAGACCTGCTTAGCACTGCCGTAGTGTCAAAAAATTTAAACTCTGGAGGTGCTATGTGACTCAGCTTAACTTATCGTTTTAGCGGCTCTTAAAGGCAGGGAAAATGGTGTTGGTACCTGATTCACCTATGTCCTGGGCATGTTTCCCTTTGCAGTGAGACTCACCACCCTACATTCTATCGATAAGGTCATACACTCCTTATTGAAAAGCCTCTACATCCCCATTGAAACACCTCTCACTTGATCGTCCACAGCTGCAGTCAAGGCGTAGGCCTATATAGTATCAAACACTTTCGTATGACCTTGCACCATGCCCAGCTACTCTTCAAGAGACCCGGCGTGGTGGACCCGCCCCTCTGGGTGCAACTGGAAAGTGACACAACTTGTTGTGGACGTGGCCTAGACCTTCTTTACCATTATTCTGTCTCCTCATCATCACCCTGCATCCCCAAAATGCAAACAATGGTGGGGCCGTTGAATCAAGCCCATAAACTGCTGAAATGTTACACCCAGTTACATCTACATTATTTTCTATGAAACAGCAGTGTTGTATAGTTTGAAGTGCTTAAGAGAACATGCCGGACCTCTGGAATTGACAACCTGAATGATCTTGAGGTGGCCAGAGGGAGGCAATCTTTCAAGACTCTTCAGGAGAAATGTTATCTTCCTCACTCACAATGCTGGTGATATAGACATGTCTGACAGTGCCTCCATAGCATTGTTGGGCCCAGGCCATGTCAATGCACAGACTCCCCCATTGATTAATAACTGAAAATGTAAGGCTCCTGCAAAAGTGCTTATGTGAGACTTCTATAACCTGATACTCAAACACCTGCACTCATGGCCCTCCTGGCCCTCCTGGCACACCTCCTTACCATATGGCAGTCAGCTCAAAACAGAATATGATGAACAGGACTATAAAGAACTAATAGAGGACCTGGACAGGGGGACCCATGAGTCCAGGATGAAGATCTGTCTATTTAAAACAGTTCAAACTTGTACTGAACACACAGAAGTTTGCAACTTTTGGCCTCCTCCACCACTCCTATTGCTGGTGCTGCGCCTAACTGAGACATAAAATACAGCCTCTATGATCCTCTGAGGCACTCCGGCTGTGGTCACAGGTCAGATCCACACTCAGCCTCTAAAGACCTGTTGCACATTCTACCATGCACATGTGTCATATTGCATGATATAGGGGATTACCTGGCCTAAGAGGTCACATTCATAGGTCATTTACCATGGTGCTGACCACTACCAATCACTACATCCTGTGCCATTGGAGGTCGCTACAGCCAAATGGCTGTCTGCAATATTTATAGTGGCATCATATGAGTGGCTTATATACTGACTCCAGGACCACATGGACCTCATCTCTGCCATATTGGCTCACTTTCTTGACCTGGATCTGACTTGACTGGTCCTGTATGATGGTCAGTATCTAGCTTGCCAGACCTCCGGATCTCCAGATCGCTGCCAACCATGGCCGGCAAAGATGGACCATGAGGTTCTGCAGCAGCACTTCACTGCCAACCTCCATCAGCAGGTGTGCCCTTGCACCCCCCTAAGGGCACAAAAAACACCCTTACCCCGCTCGCACAATACTGCATTTGCACACCTTTGCTTTTCCGCAAAGGTCTCCCTCCCCACCCACCCTCTCTGCCCATTCCCCATCCTCTCCCTGTTGCTCCTAAATAAAGTCAAGCTCAGCCTCACGTTTGTATCACACCCGTTGTTTGCTCTTATTCTTAGAAACATGTGTTGTGGCCCCATTCTGATCCCTTATAACCCCACCAATCCACCTTTTCTGTACTGCTTGTACTGATCTTCTGCAGCTTCTGCTGGTCCCGATCAACATCAGCACAAACATGACTGCCCTTTGACCCCAGTTCTCGGGGTGATTTTACACAACCTGCAACCCTATGTGGCCCACAGGATCTCCACTGTAGGAAGATCTCTGTAATTTTATCTTCACTTCTGCCCACTTTTGGGGAATATGCATTACCCAGACACTCGTCTTTATCAATGAGCATGTCAAATACTGTTTGTAGTACATGGCTGTATTGCTGTTGTGTTAACCTTGTAAAGCCTAATGAAGAAGTGACAAAAAAAACAAAGCTGGACACTGAGTTAATTTTCAAAGCAAGAACTTGGACTGTCTCAGGTACTGCCAACTATTTCCTGAAGCCATAAAGAAAAATAAACTAGATACACACTAGAACAAACTGTTAGAAATACATGGCAAATTGAGCATAAAAGATAAACAGGTGACAATATTCAATTGCATAATCTTTGAAACAAACAGATATATATCTGAGCCTAATAACTGCCACGCACATCCTTAACCATTTTACCACTCGCCATCATGTTTAGGGGAGCTCTTCCAACCACCTCATCTTTAACCCTGCAATCAATACACTGCTTGCAAAAACACAAACCTATTGCTCAGCACAATCAATATATTGTGCTTGATCCAGACCTTACCATCCTGCAGTAATAACACATGATTTTTTTTACCTTCCACAATATCTCACTAACCGCCAGGTTCCTGCATGAGACTTCAGCTTCTGCACATCTACCTGCATGCTCTACCCATGCCCAAAACAGTCTTATTGTAGCACAATGTACCTGCTTGTGATGCATCTATTTCCTGGTTAAACATGAGCCTGCAACATTTCCCCTCAGCAAGGTAAACAGTGAATTGCCAGAACTGATACGTGTTGTAGTAATGAAAGCCCACAACATGCCATTCATCACAGTCTTCAGGTTGATGCCATTGATCAAATACAGTTGCAATTTGTCCTTAATCATCTCATTAAACCCACTTAACCAGCCTGTTGCTTCTGAGATGATATAAGAAACTTCTCATGCGTCCAGTGCCAGCTGATTTGAGGAAATCTGTCATTTATGCCAACAGCAATTGAGCACTGTTATCAGTTACAGTCTCTTTGGGATACTTCTCCCTATGAAAACCTTGGGCAAGAACTCAATACCAACATAATTCACATTCTAACCAAACTTGATTTTCAGACCACTTTGACTTCTCAGCACACCAAATGAACCTGAAATACATTCAAGACAAGTTTGTTCTGTGCTCCGCCAAGGCCATAGTGGGCTTCATAGGTGATACACTCTTTTGTTTGACGTTCAGGAGCCCTGCCCACTCCTGGTCACCAAATATCTTCTCTTATTTTGCATCTCAGACATGGATGCTTCAAAGGCAAGACTCAACACTATGGCCCTCATTCTGACCTTGGCGGGCGGCGGAGGCCGCCCGCCAAAGTCCCGCCGTCAGGTTACCGTTCCGCGGTCGAAAGACCGCGGCGGTAATTCTGACTTTCCCGCTGGGCTGGCGGGCGGTCGCCTTCAGACCGCCCGCCAGCCCAGCGGGAAAGAGGCTTCCACGATGAAGCCGGCTCGGAATCGAGCCGGCGGAGTGGAAGCTGTGCGACGGGTGCAGTTGCACCCGTCGCGTATTTCACTGTCTGCGCAGCAGACAGTGAAATACATGTAGGGGCCCTCTTACGGGGGCCCCGCGACCCCCCCTACCGCCATCCGGATCCCAGCGGTCGGACCGCCGGGATCTGGATGGCGGTAGGGGGGGTCGGAATCCCCGCGGCGGTGCAGCAAGCTGCGCCGCCGTGGAGGATTCAATGGGGCGGCGGTACACTGGCGGGAGCCCGCCAGTGGTGCCGGTCCGACCGCGGCTTTACCGCCGCGGTCGGAATCCCCATTGGAGCACCGCCGGCCTGTCGGCGGTGCTCCCGCGGTCCTCCGCCCTGGCGGTCTTTGACCGCCAGGGTCAGAATGACCGCCTATGTCATGCAGCTGGTTTGGAATAATTAACAGCCCACCTCGTCAACTAAGGTTTATTAATCTGCACAAACTGTCCAAGATTAGATAGCCAGGAAAGCTATATTGGCACACACTTCAGATTCAGTTCTTCTAGGCAATAAACAAATAATATCAAGGTGCTTCAAGAGCGGAGGAGTGGCTACCTAATCCTCCATAAAACCCAAAAAAGGACCAAACTAAATTGATGCCCGCGAAAATCCAGCCCACAGTATAGTTCATGCAGTAAGGTTCTAAACACTGTTAGGAATCAGGTTCTTCTTTATTGAAGTTGATTTGCTCTAGCCTTCGCTTGTTCTAGTTCAGCCAACATGTGTTTCATCAATAAACTTTATCAGAGTTCTCCAGTTCAAAAACAAATTACCAAATTGTCCGACTGTTTATTCTAGACAAAAGCTCCATTGTCTGCATCCCAAGTCAACAGTTTGTTAAGTGGAGTGAATAAATGAAGGGTGAAACAAAGAAATATTGGATCACAAACAGTGTTTAGAACATCATTCCATTGACTGTTATGTGGGCTGGGTACTTGAGGGCATCAATTTAGCTTAATGCATCTTCATCACAAAAAAATGAGACCAACTCATCTTGCAACTCATGCCCTCGATGCAAATCCTACACCACAAATTCTTTGGCCTTCTGTAATACAGCATCACTCTCAAATTCTCCTTTCTTTTCTCCTCACTCAGTGCTCCACTCAACATAACACTGAAGAAACACCAGATTCATGTCATCAACACCTGTATCAACATCAATTACCTTACTGCTTAATGCCTATATAGGCAGCCTGCAGCAAACTTTAAGTGCCAAAAGAATGTTCAAGTGTGCACTGGAACTCCTGACAATGATTCTGCCATTTGGAAATTCACTGAGTAGCTCTTTCCCCACCATAAGTACTATTAAGTCAATGAAAGGCTTATGGTAGCTTGTAGAATATTCCAGAAACCCCACAACCTTATGAAAATGTTGAACACCTCAACATACCACCAATGTCTCCTTTTCAGTAATAGAATACATAGACTCAGCTCCCCACAAGGACCTTGATGTAAAAGTAATCAACAGAGCCACCCCAAAACCACAGTTACTGGCATCAGTTATAATAAAACTTGGCTCAAATAGTTGTGAGGAAACTATGGTCCTCATGATGACATCAGCAGTCTTTTCCCAAGACCGCCGATGCCATGGGTGCCAGAAGACCGCAGGTGCTGGCGGTCTTCCACCTGCCATAATATGGACACTGCCAGATTTCGACTACAATTAGGGCAGAAATCCAGCAGTAGCCATGCCAGAAGGACGCCGCCAGCTATATTATGGCTGTTTATATGGCCTGGCAGTGTCCTGCTGGTGGGGCGCTGCCGGCGGTAGCGGCGCCCCTTCCAGTTCCCTGCCGGACGACCTCCTTGCCAGACCATGTAAGTCGGGCATCCAACAGGGAGGGTGTTGTGTGAGGTGTCTGCCTGTGTGTTTGAATGTGTGTGTGTGTGTGTGTGAATGTGTCTGTGAGTGTTGTGATGTATGCATGCCTGTATGCATGTGAGTGAATGCGTGAATGAATGTTGCAGTGAGTGCGTGTCTGTATGTCAGTGTGTATGTGTATGAGCATGTAAGCATAGATGCGGCCCTGAATGCATGTGAGTATGTTTGAGTGAATGCGTGTATGATGAGTGTGAGTGAATGGGTTTATGGAAGTGGAGTTGAATGGGTGTATACGTGGTGCATGTGGTTATGTGTGTGCATGTATGGGGGAAGGGGGGTGTGGGGTGCAGTGACTGTAGGGGGGTGAGGGCGCTATGTATGTAGGGGGTGGGGGGTCAAGTGCTTGCTGGGGGGCTGGGGGAGCTGTCTACCGGTGACAGGGAAGGAATTCCCTGTCACTGGTAGCCATACCACCATGGTTTTCGTGGTGGTGCTACCGCCGCAGTAACCATGGCAGTAGGCCTGCTCATAATGCCATAGGTGGTCTTCTGAGAACCGCCGGGTCGGAGATGAACATCTCCGGCCTGGCGGTTCATACCGTCATGGCGGTCTGAGTGGAGATGTGGCAGGTTGGCAGAGGCCAACCTGCCACACTCATAATGTGGCGGTATTTACCTCCAGCCTGTTGGTGGTGATACCACCAAATTAACCCAGGCAGTCAGAAGACCCACAGGGTCATAATGAGGGCCTATGTCCTACTTGATCGGGCAAAAAGCAGCTTTTAGCTCCTCACTGCACATGGATCTCTCACTTTTATTACATAATTTCTACAGCACTTCTCTTTTGCTAGCAAACTATTGACAAACGTGGTGTAGTATTCAATAAGACCAAAGAAGCTCCTTACTCCTAAGAGTGGGATTGCTCTGGATTGCACTCAGAAGTTTCTCTTTGGATCAACACCCTTGACAGAAACATCATGCCCAAGGAAGGCCACCTTGTCTAGTTCAAATCTATCTCTCCTTAGGGACAATATTCTCTTCCTCAGAACATTCAACATAGTCCTCAATCTCCTGTAATGGTTAGTTTCGTACACTTGGATGTCACCCTGAAAACAGGCTACTCCTTCAACCATCTTGAAAAGTATGCTAAGTATGGTTATCATGCTTTGAGAGATGGAGGTTTGCAGACACCAAAACAAAAGGCATATAAATGTAACAGAATGCACCCTCCACAGTCACAATAGATGTGAATTGTCTGGAGTCCTCAAATGTATCAATTTAATGGTATGTTGGCAACATGTCAGGGGAAATATATGCCTCATGTACATCTGAGAATGCTATAATGCACTTCACCATACACAGAGCAGTTTTTAAACCTGGGTCCACCACTGACAATTACTAAAATGTTTCTGGAATTGTTTTTATTGTTTGATTTGTCAATTAACTGGAGGCCTTTGATTTTGTCTTTGAGATTGTAATAATTAGTTGTGGCAAGTATCCGTATAGCTGCCATTAAATCATCAGTTGGTTGCCCTGATAGCTGACTCCTTTCAAAAAACGTCTTTCAAGTGCTGCATTTTTGTGTACATTTAACCCTCAACATAGATGCATACTCAATAACCACTTCAACTGTTTCTCCCTCTTCCGAAGTCCACATTTTAACTACAAGTCATGTTTAACCCCTTCGCTGCCAGGCCTTTTCCCCTCCTGTGCCAGGCCTTTTTTTGCCCATTTAGAATAGTTCTCGCTTAGGCCCTCCTAACTTTTTGTCCACATAAGCTACCCACGTCAAATTTGCGTCCTTTTTTCCAACATCCTAGGGATTCTAGAGGTACCCAGACTTTGTGGGTTCCCCTGAAGGAGGCCAAGAAATTAGTCAAAATACAGTGAACATTTTCTTTTTGTTTTTAAAATGGTAAAAAGGGGCTGCAGAAGAAGGCTTGTGGTTTTTTCCCTGAAAATGGCATCAACAACGGGTTTGCGCTGCTAAAATCACCAGCTTCCCAGCTTTCAGGAACAGGCAGACTTGAATCAGAAAAACCAATTTTTCAACACAATTTTGGCATTTTACTGGGACATACACCATTTTTACTAATGTTTGTGCTTTCAGCCTCCTTCCAGTCAGTGACAGAAATTGGCATGAAACCAATGCTGAATCCCAGAAACCTAAACATTTCTGAAAAGTAGACCAAATTCTGAATTCAGCCAGGGGAAATTTGTGTAGATCCTACAAGGGTTTCCTACAGAAAATAACAACTGAAATAACAAAATATTGAAATTGAGGTGAAAAAAACAGCAATTTTTCTCTATGTTTTACTCTGTAACTTTTTCCTGCAATGTCAGTTTTTTTAAAGCAATACACCATTACGTCTGCTGGACTCTTCTGGTTGCAAGCATATCTAGGGCTTGTAGGTTCATCAAGAACCCTCGGTACCCAGAGCCAATAAATGAGCTGCACCCTGCAGTGGGTTTTCATTCTATACCGGGGATACAGCAGTTCATTTGCTGAAATATAAAGAGTGAAAAATAGCTATCAAGAAAACCTTTGTATTTCCAAAATGGGCACAAGATAAGGTGTTGAGGAGCAGTGGTTATTTGCACATCTCTGAATTCCGGGGTGTGCATACTAGCATGTGAATTACGGGGCATTTCTCAAATAGACGTCTTTTTTACACACTCTTTTATATTTGGAAGGAGAAAATGTAGAGAAAGACCAGGGGCAATAACAGTTGTTTTGCTATTGTTTCCCCAAGTCTCCCGATAAAAATGGTACCTCAGTTGTGTGGGTAGGCCTCGCGACTGCGACAGGCAATGCCGCAAAACACAATGTGGACACATCACATTTTTCTGCAGAAAACAGAGGTGTTTTTTGCAAAGTGCCTACCTGTAGATTTTGGCCGCTAGCTCAGCCGGTACCTAGGGAAACCTACCAAACCTGTACATTTTCGAAAAGTAGAGACCTAGGGGAATCCAAGATGGGGTGACTTGTGGGGCTCTCACCAGGTTCTGTTACCCAGAATCCTTAGCAAACCTCAAAATTTGGCTAAAAAAACTATTTTTCCTCACATTTCGGTGACAGAAAGTTCTGGATTCTGAGAGGAGCCACAAATTTCCTTACACCCAGCGTTCCCCCAAGTCTCCCGATAAAAATGATACCTCACTTGTGTGGGTAGGCCTAGCGCCCGCGACAGGAAATGCCCCAAAACACAACGTGGACACATCACATTTTTCTACAGAAAACAGAGGTGTTTTTTGTAAAGTGCCTATCTGTAGATTTCGGCCTCTAGCTCAGCCGGCACCTAGGGAAACCTACCAAACCTGTGCAATTTTAAAAACTAGAGACTAGGGGAATCCAAGATGAGGTGACTTGTGGGGCTCTCACCAGGTTCTGTTACCCAGAATACTTTGCAAACCTCAAAATTTGGCTAAAAAAACACTTTTTCCTCACATTTTTCCTCACATTTTGGTGACAGAAAGTTCTGGAATCTGAGAGGAGCCACACATTTCCTTCCACCCAGCATTCCCCCAAGTCTCCCTATAAAAATGATACCTCACTTCTGTGGATGGGCCAGGTGCCTGCAGCAGAAAAAGGCCACAAACTTGTAGAGATTATGGGGGTAGCACAGCAAGTTGATAAGCACATATTCTTTTATACATCTTTAGGCTGACTCTGCTTTGGGGACCCACACAAGTGAGGTGTCATTTTACTTGGGAGACTGAGGGGAATGCTGGGGAGTAGGAATTTTGTGCTGGAGCGGTGATGGTACAAAGAAAAGTCTGGAAAATATGCTTTTTTGAGCAAATTTTGAGGTTTGCAGATGAGTCTGGGTAAGACGATTTTGGGGGATCCATACAAGCCACACCTCCTTGGACTCCTTGGGGTGTCTAGTTTTAAAAAATTTCTGGGTTTGGTAGGTTTCCCTAGATGAATGCCGCATCCAGGACCAAAAACATAGGTGCCCCCTTCCCCCAAAACACAGGTAGTTTTGTAATATCTCATTTTGATGTGTCCACACACGTCTATGATGTGCCAAACACTAAAATTGTGAAAAGAAACGTACTTAGGTTATGTGAAAAAGACCCCTCACTCACCAACCAAGTTGGTGGCATGCTTCATCATCGGGGTCCCACCTGAGACACCTAGCATGTCACAAGTGTGCTGCGACGCCTCATTACAGCGGAGCAGGTTTTTAATTTTTACCACACATACTGGTTGGATTTGTCACAAGGGTGAGTGATGGTTCAGTAGATCAAATTTTATTAACAAGAGATTTCACAAAAGTGAAATGCACTGTTATTAACTGAAAGGTCAAAAAACTGAACCAATGACTCACAGCTCGTGAGCTGTAAAACCACGGCAAGGCACCAACCGCTTTACAGTCCATTCACACACCTTTCATACATGACATGCACAAGATCATTCAGGCCGCCAGCCATGGGCCCAGCACATTACAACACTCGCATCGACAGACAGCGCCAGTCAAGGGCCCATCACTTTCATACGCCCACATGCCTGATACAGCAATTACACCAGCTGATGAGTGTGTGGACTGGCGTTTGGCTGGCACCGCTAGCCAAGCGCCACCCCACCCATACCGTCAGCCAAGCGCCACCCCAAGCACACCGCCAGCGAAGCACCACCCCATGCACACCGCCAGCCAAGCGCCACCCCACGCACACCGCCAGCCAAGCCTTTCCGGTTAGAACGGATTGTGCCACAAGCAACAGTGTCCACTCTAAACAACTCCTTGAACAACTGCACTCCAGTGTAGAAATTATCTACGTACAAATGGTGACCTTTGTTAAACAGTCGTCCACCAAGTTCCCACACAACCAGGAGGGTCAATACTGGAATCCCTACCAGTGTAGACCCGGAAATTATACACATATCCTGTACTGCTTTCTGACAGCATATACAATATAATCCCATACTGTGCCCTCTTACTAGGAATGTAGTGCTTAAAAACTAAACACCCCTTAAACAGGACCAAAGACTCGTCCACACTTATCTCTTTGCCTGGAACATAGACCTCTGAAAACCGATCTACAAAATGAACAAGGACAGGCCTAATCTTAAAAAGACGGTCACAATCAGGGTGATCTCGTGGCAAGGCTAAAGCATTGTCTACAAAATGCAGCATACGAAGAAGAAGCAAATAGCGATTACGTGTCACAGTTGCAGGAAATATAGCTGTTGCCATCAAGGGACTAGTAGACCAATAAGAAGCCAGTGACGGCTTCCTGATCAACCACATCAGAAAAGTCAAACCTAAAAACCTTTTAATCTCTTCCAGATATGCGGGAATCCACTGAGTAGCTCTAGAGTCAGGGCTAAGTCTGGCAGCGTTGTCCCTCAAATATTGATCTGCATACAAATTAGTCTGCTCCACAATCTCTTCCACAAATACATCGTCCATAAACAAGTGAAAGAAATGGACAGGCAAAATGTTTTCCGTATTGACTGTACACCCTGGGAGACCAGTAAATGGAGGTAACCGTTGCTGTTCCATGTTTGGGGCAATACAGGTGTCAGGTCTTCTAATGGGAAACCCTTCAGCCCCAGGCTGCGGCACTCTTGGCACATCAATGTCCTCCTCTAAAACAGGCCCTTTATCTGCACTGAGAGTAGCTTCCTCAGAAGAACACTCTTGGACAGAAAACTCACTGCCAGAATCTCTCACTTCCTCCTCTGCCTCAGATGCAGAGTCAGTCTCATAATCATGGTCTGAAGATGACTCAAAGAGCATGCCAACAACCTGCTGAGCGGTCACTCTGCGGCTAGCCGTGATCCTCACTAACAACAAATGGATTGCCAACAACAACTAGCACTAAAATAAGTAATAAACAAAGTGTAGCTTTATCACAAAGAGTTATGTACTAAAAAACTATACCACTCACTTGCCTGAAAAAGCTACTCGCCAGCAACTACTCTGCACATACACAGCAATCACCAATGATATCCCACTAAAAAGAAAAAAGAAAAAAGAAAATTAGACATATGACAACACAAATATCATTGTGCTCAAATCTAAGGACAATTTCACACACAATACTGCATTTAGTACACCACTTACAAACATGTCATTCATGCATGTCAACAATACTCCTTTGGAGTAAATTTATTTTACTTACCTAAAACATGCAACTATGCAAACCGCAGGACAACTACTGCCAAAACCGCAAGGATCCACAGCAAAGGAAGCAAAAGCTTTGAACTAGAACAAAAAGAAGAAATAAACTCCTATAATCACAAATACAAATACTTCACCAGTTGACAAACACCCCACCACCAAGAACGGGGCGGGCCTTGCTAAAGGGGGCGAAAGGGGGTGCCCCCAGCACAAAAAAACAAAGGGAACCAAAAAAAAAATATCTCTGACATCTTGGGGGGCAGAAATGTCACACAGCTCTGTGCCCCCTTTAGGGGGCAACCCTTGCCAAAGGGGGCAAAAGGGGGAACCCCCCAGCACAAAACAAAAAAGTGGAACAAAAATAAATCCCTGGTGTATTGGTGGTTTCTGCCCTCCTTGGGGCAGAGATGGCCAATAAGAAATTTCCCCCCTTTGGGGGGGCGACCCTTGCACAAGGGTTGCCCCCAAACACACAAAACACACACACATCACACAATCCATGGCGCCTAGTGGGTTTCAACCACCCTGGGGGCCAGATCGGCCAAAAACATGGCCGATCTACCCCCAGGGGGGACCGAAATAGGATTAAAAATAGCCCCCAATAGGAGTGACCCTTGTCCAAGGGGTCGCTCCCAAAAAACATAACAAAAATAAATTCCCTGGTGTCTAGTCGTTTCCGGTCCCCCTTGACAGCAGATCGTCCAGAAAATCGGCCGATCTGCCCCCAGAGGGGGCTGAAATAGGAAAAAAAATAGCCCCCAATGTGAGCGATCCTTGCCCAAGGGGTCGATCTCCTAAATCCCATTCAAAAAGAATCCCTGGTGTCAAGTGGGTATTCCTGCTCCACGATCCTGCGATCGTGGAGCAGGAATCCACTGAAAACAGGCACAGGGGGAAAGGAAAAACCCTTTCCTTTCCCCCCATGTCTGTTTTCCCCCCCAAAAAGGGAAGGACTCACCTGTTTTGGGTCCTCTCCCTCGACGCGCTGGAAGCAAATGGCTTCCAGTGCGTCCTCGGCAATACTTGATGACATTGGCGCGCTGTGAGGGTGCTGATGTCATCAGATTGCTGAAGGTGGGGGGTCGGGGTGGAAGGTGAAGGGATTCTCCTTCCATCCACAACCGGGGGAGTGGGGGTCCCACGGGGGAGCACTAGCGCTTCCCCCGTGGGCCGGGTGGAGGACGAGGTGATGTCGTCCAAGGCACCGGGGAACCGGTGCCTTGGAAGAGATCACCTCGTCCAAGACACACAAGGAGTTAATACAATTCTGACTTTTGGGCCCAGATTGAGAAAAAGGAATACTTTGCTCTTTTTGGACATGAGCAGTTCGTGATCAATGGCGTCTAACTATACCTTAGACGCCTTTGACCATTATTCCCAGCTTAGTGGAGGTGTGCCCAGGTCTGCCAAGAAAAGAGGAGGTGACAAAACACACCTTCCATGGTTGATAAAGAAATCCAACAATTCCCAAAAGATAATCAAAAGGTGCCTGATTCACATAGATAAACTTAGACCAAAAGTCTAAGTTTAGACCAAAAGTTTAAGTTTACACCGAAAGTCTAACTTTACTTCTAGTAAAGTTAGAGTTTTGGTCAAAGTTTAAACTGTTGGTCAACGTTTAGACCAAAAGTCTAAAAATAGTAGATTTACTTTGAAATGGAATTACCAATAAATACTACTGTGAAGCAATCAGCACATAAACATTGCTGCATAGTGATTGGCAGGTTGCCAGGCAAAGGGGCTGCAGTAAAATAGCCTTTGGGTGCACAACATGCATTTGGTGTCACTAAATGTTGTTGCTTTCCTAGCCAACGATATGCCCTTTTCATCAACACAATAGAATGCTGCTGTACAACTTCTGACCAAGATCATGCTCAATTAATGGTCACAAAAACACTTCTGCTCCTGGAAGCAATGGTGTCACCAGGCTTTTGCAAAGCATTGGTCCCACAGATAATGTATTGACATAGATGGAAGAATTCCCAGTGCAGAAACATGGCATATCAACACACTATGCTTATGCTATATTAGAACATTGGAATGCTGGGGGCTCCATTGAAAATAATGGAGTGCTGCGGGCTTTTACTGGCCGGTAAAAGCCCGCAGCGCCAACATTCCAATGTTCGCTTTGTTCACAGCAACAGCTGTGAACAAAGCCTCACGGAGCCCGAGGGGACTTTAATCCCCTCGGGCTCCGTGAACATTTTTTTTTAATAGAACATTCTGCCCTGAGTGGCAGAATGTTCTAATAGCCTTAGAACCCGCCGTAGCGGGCTCTACCAGCTATTAAAGTCCTTCTCCCTTGTTAACTGCCCTCGCCTTCGGCTTGGGCATTTAACGCGGGGAGCGGGCCTTTAATAGCCAGTAGAGCCCGCTACGGCGGGTTCTAAGGCTATAATGGTGCGTTGCAGTCAATGTGAAGGTGTTGTGAAGGTGAATGGATCTGATAATGACCAACTCATTGCCACTGCAAAGACCAGATAATAGAGGTGACAGTAGAGAAATACAATGCTTTTCAGTCCAATACATAACCCACCAGCTCTCGGCAACAACTGCCTGCTTCAGAACATCTCCTTCAAACCCTAATACCATAATACATTCCAGAATGTAAAAAAGAGCATGCTAAAGGAACAGGAAAACTCCACAAGGCCTCAGACAGGGTCTCCTACTCAAGGTTTGTTTACACCATGAGTGACCCAAGGATTAGATAGTTGAACATCATGCCAGGTCAGAGCTTCAAACAGATTCTCATCTGATATGCCTGTCTCAGTAGCCAATCTTTACCAGCTGTGAGGTGCAGAAGAAGAAGAGAAGTCAGAGGATAGTGTGCTGTGTGTTAGGAGTGATTTGGCTACTGCCTTGGTTGATGGGTTATGGGCCCATGAATCAATTGCTCTGACCCTGCTCCAAAACAGAACATGCAGGCAGAAATTAAAAAAAGAAGACCTGTGCAGAGCCTACTTTTGCCTAGAGTGTGAAAACTGTAAAGAATGTTTACTGACTGTGTTGTGGTTTCACAGACAACTGCATAGCCATGGACACCGCTGGATACAAAAGAAAGTTTCAACAATATATTTCCTGTCAGGTAGTGGGATCAGGTTCCTGTGAATGTCTAAGTCTAAACTAAAGAGAGTGATCTTTAGGTCCCTTACACAGTACTTATTTTAGTTCCCGTAATGACCAGAGATGGAGGACTGAGATTGCATCTGGCTCCTCATACTGCCAGATACTGAAATAGTGGGGTTATGTAATTGACGTGCTATATAGACAGTAATTGGTCAGTATGGGTCTGCCTAAACTTAATTACCATTCATGGCTATATGTTCTTTAAAACAGATCACCCTAGGGTACCTGTCCTTTATTTGCTCATTAAGATGCATAAAAAAAATCTCAACTGTCTGGGAGAAACATTATCTCAGCTAGGGTAGCATGTTTGAAGCTACTTCTAACTACATTGATGCCTTCCTATTACCGCCAGTTCAGTACTTACCATTATATAATGAGGACAGGATTGATATCCTAAAGAGGATATTTGATGTGATAGGGAAGGATGACTTTTTATTAATGATACTATATCTATCATTAGTATATATTAATATTTTTCATAAAGATGGTCCACGGGCAGCAAAGTGCTTCTTTTGATCCAGACCATTACCATTGTACCTTTACATACATGTGGTCTTTCACATGATGGACTGATGACTTACTCCAAATAAAGTTTTATTCAACAATTATTTCATTAGTGATTCAGAATGCGAACACACTAAGATGGACACTTTCCATTGAGCTCCCTCTTAAATAACTTCTAGAGACAGAATTATGTAATTGGTTAGAATATTACTAGGATGAGTCACAGTTATTTGTAGTCCATGTCCAGAAACAACACAGTTTGTAAAAGTCAAATATATTTTAGAATTTGTACAAAAGTGAATGCTAGCAGCTCACATGAGAAAATTAATGCTTGGACCTCTTGGTGGTGGTCGTTGTGGAATTATCTTCTATTGGCCCTGATTTCCTACTTAGATCAAATGATTGTTGGTTAGAAAGGGGTGGGTTTTATAGTGTGGATTCCAGTTGTGATTAATGTTCACATAAAGCTCAGGTGTGTTTGATGTATGCATCCATCATTAACATGGAAGATTATGGGGGTCATTACGACTCCCGCCGGACGCGGTGACCACGCGCCTGGCGGGAGCCGCCAGAATACCGTACCGCGGTCGCAAGACCGCGGCGGGTATTTTGAGTTTTCCCCTGGGCTGGCGGGCGGCCTTCAAAAGGCCGCCCGCCAGCCCAGGGGAAAACGACCTTCCCACCATGAAGCCGGTTCGTAATCGAGCCGCCGGAGTGTGAAGGTGCGACGGGTGCTACTGCACCCGTCGCGTATTTCACTGTCTGCTATGCAGACAGTGAAATACAAGCGGGGCCCTCTTACGGGGGCCCCTGCAGTGCCCATGCCATTGGCATGGGCACTGCAGGGGCCCCCAGGGGCCCCGCGACACCCCCTACCGCCATCCTGTTCCTGGCGGGCGAACCGCCAGGAACAGGATGGCGGTAGGGGGTGTCAGAATCCCCAAGGCGGCGCAGCATGCTGCGCCGCCTTGGAGGATTCTGACGGGCAGCGGAAAACCGGCGGGAGACCGCCGGTTTTCCTGCACTGACCCCGGCCAAAGCGCCGCGGTCAGAATGCCCTAAGGGGCACCGCCAGGCTGTCGGCGGTGCTCCCGCCAACCGCGAGCCTGGCGGTCACAGACCGCCAGGCTCGTAATGAGGGCCTATGTCACCAGTAAACATGGCTTCTATGAAAATAGTCCCCAACACCACTGTGATGATGGAAATATTTAAATATAACAGACAGTTAACCACCATTGACGGAGGTGTGTCAGACGGAAGAGAACCGTTGGTCCGATAGATAAACCTTCATAAAGGCAGACATAGATGCTTCCTTTAAATATGTAAGTTGGGTGGCAGGACCTCCAGCAGCATGACAGATAGACTGAAACCTCTGTTATGTAGGACAGGCTGGCCCGTAGCCAAAATCTAAATCAGCCCTTAGTCACTTTTTTAGAGGTCTGATTCCTCCAGTAGGACAAGGCTGTAAGCTGTAGCAAGCAGTGGCCAGACAGGGCTGCACAAGGCCAGATACCTTTTCCACAACATCCCACTGAAACGCATTTGCTGCTGCGGCGAAGTGCAGAGTGTGAGAAACTTAAATGTATGCTCCAGATGCAATGCACCTTTGTTGGATTGACTTGGCAGGTTTATTAGGGTCTTCTGTCGGCTCTCCAGGAAAAAAATCCTTTAAAAAGCTTCTAAATCCTGAGTACACTCATATTTATCTACGAGTCCCAGGACTTTATGGGCATAACTTAGAAGTCAGGACTTCCTCCAGGATTTGTATGCCCTCCTGAACTGCATGCATGCGTACATTCAAAAATATGAATGTACAATGAGCTCCCAGCAGCAACGTAACCGCCAGCCTTCAGTTAAGGTTGCACACTTTGAAAAAATAAATGAAGTTTTAAAGCTACTTTTGAGTGCTGGCTATAGTTTTGCACTCAGTGAGATGAAAGGAATAATGGTCAACATTGAGGAAACTGTATTGATCCATAATAATGAAATTAAGATTTTTCTGGTGAGAATGTACAATGACAGAATGCGTTTTTTGACAGTCTAACAAAAAGAATCAGCCGCTTATGGTGTTCTCAGCTGATTTGACTCCTGAAGTACTTACTGCCAAAAGAGGATCACAGGATGCAGTAAAATCACCATGAACCATTTTAAGAAATGTCCTGAAAGATTTTGATTTTGGACTTAATGACAAATTTTGTGATGCCTCAGAGCTCCGCCAATCATGGGAGTCTACAAGAATGTCTTATGTTCTCTTAACATTTTTTTATATAATTCTTTAACATCAGCAAACAAAACAGTTACAGAGTAAAGTTCTTGAGTTCAGAACAGAAGCGGACAACATTGATGATGGCTTTGAAAATATGAGCGAAGAAGTGTAAGACAATCCCATGAACTGACAGGCTTATGCTGTGCAAACATACAGGGGGTCATTCTGACCCTGGCGGTAATTACCGCCATGGCGGAGGTCGGCGGTAGCACCGCCAACAGGCTGGCGGTGCACCGCTGGGCATTCTGACCGCGGCGGTTCAGCCGCGGCCAGAAACGGAAAGTCGGCGGTGTCCCGCCGACTTTCCGCTGCCCTTGAGAATCCTCCATGGCGGCGGAGCGCGCTCCGCCGCCATGGGGATTCTGACACCCCCTACCGCCATCCAGTTCCTGGCGGTTCTCCCGCCGGGAACAGGATGGCGGTAGGGGGTGCCGCGGGGCCCCTGGGGGCCCCTGCAGTGCCCATGCCAGTGGCATGTGCACTGCAGGGGCCCCCGTAAGAGGGCCCCAAAAGGAATTTCAGTGTCTGCCTAGCAGACACTGAAATTCGCGACGGGTGCAACTGCACCCGTCGCACCTTCCCACACTGCCGGCTCAATTCTGAGCCGGCGCCCTCGTGGGAAGGGTGTTTCCCGCTGGGCTAGCGGGCGGACTTTCGGCGGTCGCCCGCCAGCCCAGTGGGAAAGCCAGAATGACCGCCACGGTCTTTTGACCGCGGAGCGGTCTTTCGGCGGGAACCGCGTGGCGGGCGGCGACCGCCGTCCGCCGCGGTCAGAATCGCCCCCACAGTCTTTTACAAATCATGTTATATGAATTACATCATGGCAAAAAGAAAGTTCCCCTACACATGATGACTGCCCACACAATCTATGACAAGTGCAAAAGTAGAAACCTAATCAGTTTAATGGATAGGATTGGTGTATCAACAAGTTATAATGACTCAGTGTGGAGAGGGAACTTGTTAGCATGACATGCTGTAACATTTTGTGAATCCCACAGCACATCACTTCCAAGTCACTTCACCAGGAAAAGATTTACAATTTATGCTCTTGATAATTTTGATTTTGAAAACAGCTCTTCTTTGTCTGGAACATCCAGCACACATGATACTGCCATTGTGCTTTTGCAAGGCTATACCAATGAAGTAGATACTGGAAAACAAGTTGTGTCAGCTGTAGGCATAAACAAACAAAGCTACAAACTTATAACCCAACTGCCTTGCCAACGTGTGCAAAATCACTACAAGCTGCCAACATGTTCCAGTCTACCAGAAAGTTTCAAATTGGCTGAGGAAATGGATCTTCTTCTACCTGATGATGCAGTCTGCAAAGCTGATTTAAATGAATTTATCATACTGCTTATTCTGTGCGGACTGAAGGATGGAGAAAAGCCAGTTTCTCCATGAACAATCCAGTAGAAATTCATGATCTTCATCCAATGATGAGCATTTTCCACATGACAAAAGTTGAATTGCAGTGGGCAGGATGTTATCTCAGTGGATGTGGCATAGACAATGCACTTGTTGAGGCTGAAATCTTTGGAAGCAAAACTGTCCAGTCAGTAATGAGCGGAACTCATTATGTTAATTAGTTACAAGGTATGCTCATTTTATCTGAGGCTGTAGAAACATTGCGCTGGAAATCTTTCGGGAACATGAATGACAAATGAGGCTTTGCTTATCTTATCTCAGAAGTGAACAAGGCACAGGATGCACTTCATTCAAAAGACATAATGCAAAGGCAGGCAATGTTCAATACACTCAGTTCAAAATCAGAAAACCTCAAAACCATGTTCATTGAGTTTGCCAAAGAATGTGAAGAAAAATTTGAACTTTGCAAGTAAAAACTGTAAACTTGGCACTTGTATAGCGCACTACTCACCCGTTAGGGCCTCAAGGCGCTGTACTCATACCACTATGGAACCCCTCCTGGCTTTTCCCTGTGAGGTGCCCACTCCTGGGCACCCCCAGGGTGAAGCCAGGCATCCAAGCGGTGTTAGGGCCATTGTGGAGATTAAGCAAGCTATTGCCCAGAGTTGCAGAGTGGGACCCATTAATTAGATTAGGCACCAAGGCAAGAATTCTCTGGTCCAAGGGAATTGAGCCCAGGACCTCCCGAAGTGGGACTTGAACGCTGGTCTTGAGCCAGATCTCTGCTTTAGGGTCTGCCGCTCTAACCATTGTGCCACACTTCTCTACAAGTACTGGGGAAATGTTTTACACATGATAGCTCTAGTGAAAACCTTGGTACATGTTGATTGGGAGCCAGACGTGAAGAATGTGGAGTCACTGATTACTGTTCTTCGTGAATTGGATTGCATAAACAACCTGAGACATGGGCCCTGGTATTTGGAAAGAGTGAAGAAGCTAGAGGTGGAAAAACCATACCTCTACAGAAAATTAATCAAAAGACATTTTGTTGTGAAAGACAGAGGAGTAAGGTTCAATGCTTTGGCTCCAGATATAAAGCTGGAACAGATGACCCAGGGATCACAGAAAAGCCCCAAGGGAATTGTTGTCAGACATATAAAAGTGAATATGTTGCTCAATGGCAGCTAGTTCACCATGAAGTGCTTTCTATTTGCAATGTTTTCAGTGAGATGACAAATTCAAAATTAATAGACTGTCGTGAAAACGTTCCTCACAATGACCTTGTGGGAAAGAGAGGGCAACGTTTTAATATGCATGTTGACAGCCTTCTTCATTTCATGCAGCAGCAAAGAAACTCCTTTGAAATGACTGAGCCTGTGTGACTACACAACTTCATGACCAAACAATATGTGGATAATGCTATAAAGACACTACAAGATGTCCTGGAACATGGATCGAAACTATAATCAGAACTGAAGCAGAAGGAATAATCACTAAAGCTAAAGTTCTGCACTTTAATTGCCATAGTAAGATTTTTGTCCAATCAGCCACTATAAAACAGGTTACAAAAAAACAACTTCTGCAAGCACATAGAGAGATGGATTTAGCAAAAGAAAGGGGTGAATTTATCAAGGACTTTCTATTGCATGATCTTCTTCCAACAAATGCATTATTTGATGGAGATGCTGCAACCAAACCAGTGAAGCACAAACTGGTACAAGAGCTAAAAAAAACTTTCACCTGAAGAATTTAAATTAAAAAAGGTGTCCTCATTGAAAACTGATGTTGTTGTGTACTATATGTCACACTTGGCAATGGTCAAGATGTCATCCATGCAAAACTTTGGAGAGGTTGTTAAGACTGTTCTACAGATATCAAAGTCATTGTGCACCTTGTAAGAACTGCACATTGTCTTTGACAGTTATCTTGAACTACCTGTCAAAGCACGTGAGAGAATCAGACGAATGTCTACAAGTGGAAGAATTGACCTTGCCTTCATCAAACATTCAACATCTATACTTGTGCAAGTTGATAAATTCTGGTCATCAACATCAAACAAGATGAACTTGGAGATGTTAACTCACCAAAACACTACTGATGCTTCAGTGAACACTGAATTTCCAATTATTGCAAGTGGAATGATTGTCAATGAGGAGTTGGTGCCTGTAGAGATATATTCAAAAGCTACAGGCCATATTTTTTAAAAACTTAACAGCAAATTGGAGGAAGCTGATCTTTGTGTTGTGCCACATATTGAGTAGGCTTTTCGACATGGTTCCAGTCAAGTCATTGTACTGTCAAATGACATAGATGTTATTATTGTGCTACTTAGATTTGTTCCAATGTTCATAAGTCAAGGATTGTCAGAATTATGGATGCATTATGGAACAGGCGAGAAAAGACACTTAGGGGGTCATTATGAACACAGCGGTAAACCCCGCCGTGTTCATGCTGATGGTCTTTCCATAGACTGCCAGCCCCCTTGAGATCCTGCCGGCTGCATTACGAACATTCCGCTGGGCCAGTGGGTGGAAACAGTGTTTCTGCCCGCCGGCCCAGCAGAATGCAGGGCCAGGACATTGCCGGTGGGTCCACATGGAGCTGCAGTCAATGCCGATGTGCAGTGGGAGCAGCAGCACCCGTTGCGCAGATCACTGCCCACCTGCGCAACGGGGCACTGCACAGGGGCCCCTGCACTGCCCATGCCAACTGCATGGGCAGTGCAGGGGCCCCCAGGGAGGCCCCAGAACACCCCTTTCACCAGCCTTTCTGTGGTAGGGGAACCCGCCAGGAAAAGGCTGGATAAAAAAAATGGATCATTTTCAGGCGGGCAGTGCTGCTTGCAGCGCTACCCTGGTGGATAGGAAAACACTGCCACAGCCAGGCTTACCGCTGGCGTGGCGGTGTTTTCTGCCGTGGGGTTTAGGCTTCATCAGTATATGGCAGTCTGGACCGCCATGCCGCTGGTGTTAATTACCATCACCACTGGCATGGCAGTCCAGACCGCCATGTTCATAATGACCCCCTTAATCCCACTTCATATTCTGTACAAGAAACTTGACCCAGAAATGCTTAGTGTTCTTATCAAGGCACATATTCTTATGGGTAATGACATTAGGAGCCAAATTGGTGGTGTGGAAAATGAGTTCTGACAGTCATACATTTTATGATCTTTGGTACACTGTGTTCAAGAGATCAGTCCGCTCAGTGACCTTCCACCGATGTCATACTCTGTGCGTGGACACATTAAAAGAGCATTCTACTTGATAAGAAGATGTGTAGATGTTCTGGATCATGCATATTTAGACAAAGATCTGTGTGAATTTGGTTGGGAAGATATTGATGGGGTGCTAAAACCTACAAAATTTCTAAAGCCTCTACCCACAGAACTTACATGTAAATGTACTTGCAGAACCTGTGCTCCCTGTCCATATGCTCTTCTCAAGTGTTCAACATTCTGCAAATTTACATTGAGCGATTGACAAAACAAATTAATAAATTGAACTCTGAAAATGTGTTTAAAATGGGAGTGATAAACATTATTTTTATTCATATTCAGATCAAAAACAATGTTTGGTGTATATTTGTTTCATTTCTATACATGTCTCTTCTTCCTCTATGGAAAATGGAAGTAGGGTTGCTCTGAGAAGGTATTTTCTGTCTATATAAGACTACTTGACCCCCAAGTTCCCAAAACACAAATCAAAAATGAAAATCTCTGGACAACAATTTTGCAAATCATAATATGACTCCATGGAGGGAAGCGGATCTAGTGAGGGTGGGTGATTTCTACTCTGAGGCTATGTTACTAACATTCAAAGAACTAAGGGATAACATAGGTGTACACGCGGGTGCTTTCCTCACCTACTGTATAATATGACATTTGCTACCAACCACTTGGGACACGGTAGATGAACCTCCGACATCACAGATACTAACACAGATGCTATCCGCTAATGACACCAAAAAAGTGATGTCAAGGCTCTATAATACATTGCTGGTGAAGGCCTGCCTTAGCCTAGGGGCTGCCCGCTCTAGATGGGATGCTGCACTCACCACCCCCTTGTCGTAAAAGGCCTGGACAGCAGCACTTTCCACTGTTAAATACGTCTTGCGCAACCCTAGGCTTCGCTACACCCAATTTAGTTACTTGCATCACTCCTATCTGCCCCCATCCCGCATTAGGCGCATGTTCCCCATGTAGGACCCCGTGTGTCCCCACTTTGCGGCACCTGAGGCCAACTTCTATAATATGGTATGTGACTGCCCACCACTAACGGCAGCCTAGTGACATATTACTGAGACAATGGCGGAAATAACCAACCACACCTTGATATTAAACCCAGATTTCTGCTTACTAGGACTGTGCCAGCAGGCTAAAGGTGAGAAACAGATCCATAGATTTATTGATTTAGCCTTCATAACTTTCAAACTTCTTATTGCCACACATTGGAAGGCCCCACATGCCCCAAGTTATGTTAAGTGGCTACAGGGCCTGCTCCAGTGGTCTCATGCAGAGGCCCAAACCCTGTGCCTTCTGCAATCCAAGGGTCTGGCGGGAGGTGGCTGCGAAGTGTGGGACACTGTTATTGTAAACATTGAAGCCACAAATGATACACCTCCGCCTTGATCACTCGAGGGCCCCCAAAATGTCTCCTGATGAAGTTATGTCACTTTGACGACTGGGGAAATGGGTCCCCTCGCCTGGTGTCCTCTCTTGCTCACTGGTAGGGAAGTCTGCATTTGCAAAGTACCCACACAGGTACTGATATTGTTTCACATGCAGTGCTCCTTCCTGCCTCCCGTTCCACCACCTGGTGCCCTCATGACTACTGAAGAGAGGTTGAATTACATCCCAACCCTCTGCTGGGCCTTGGATATTGTACCCCAGTGTCAGCGTCCCGTCTTTGAAAATCCAGTTGGAGTAATGTATCTCGATAAGTGGCATAGTTACATGCTGTGTTTTTCATTTTGTATTTTCCTTATCTTTCTTTTCCTTTTTTCCACTACTGTATATTGCTGCCCTACAGTATTTGGTTGTATTAAACCTAATAAAGAGATATACAAAAAAAATGTATAGCCCTCGATCCTTTGATTATCCTATTTCACAGCACTCCCTAAATTCGACCAAAGAGAACACTGACATAAAGCAAATGTTCAAACAATGAAATGATTTGGTCAAGTAGGAAAGTGTTAAGCTTTATCACCTCGAAGAAACCGTTTCAGAAATGTGTATAAAATATGGCAATAGAACAGTACACATACTAAATTATAGGTCTTATAATGCAACATTCAAAACACAGATGAACACAAATCGCTTCTCATACACAATTAAAGACAGAATGCAACAGCAAAAGAGGACCGCCTAGACCACCTAGCCAGTGCTTATGGACATTCATTTTTGGAGAACCAGGCTAATTTTGCCTCATCCGACTTTGATCAAGAGCATGAGAAAGAAAATGAAGAAAGAAGATGAAAGAAAGATATAAAACAATAACAAATTAAGAAAGTAGGGATTCTAGGGGGCTTGCAGTAAGGTAAAGAAACAGGGAGATATTTCACAAAACATTTTGGACAGGCACAGTTTCAAGCGCTTTTTGATAAGTAAGGTACCAATATTTGCAAACATCTTTTACATTTGTATAATAAAAGCAGATTTGTAGAGGGGGCAATGTGTGACATTAAAGTTTGTGAATGTTTGTTGTTTTTTAATTTTGACGTGGAGGTGATGTTTTTGGTTTTTTTCTGTTATGTTTTCGTGCTGTATTGCTGTACTTTGCTATTGTTGTATTCTACTGTGATTATTAGCTGAGTTCTGCTTGGACTGTTTTGCTGTGTTTTGCCCTTTCACGTCTGTGTTGTTACTTTGCTTTGTGTTATGTTACTCTGTTATGTTTGTTGTGCCCTGTCATTACTTTGCAGATGTCAACATATTTTGAGACAGTTTCAACTAAAAGCAGTTCATTCCTATAGACGTCCAGTGACATACTACATTTCACCACGTCTAAGGTGGTAACACACTGCTATTCTACCTCTTTCACTATTTAATACACCAGTCAGTCCAAAGCTTTAGCACAGGCATGTCTTAAATGAGCAGTTCTCCAGTGCTCACTTCATGTGATACAGCCCAGGGAATATAGGTTACTGAAACAAAAGGTGATGAGGTCGAATCAAAATTACTCATTTGTGTCAAGTACTATCCATGATTTTGATATTTAGGTTTTACTATGGAGAGTTGGAGAAAGGTGAATACATATTTGAGAAAGGATGAAGGTAACAGATTTTCAGACTGCTTCAGCCCTTAGAGGTTGACAGTAAGGGGCAATGTGGTTTTACTAATCCTTCTGTCAGAGACAATTCTCCTTTGGTCTCAATTGTAGCTTTAGGCAGCTTCTTTTACACGTTGAAGACAGCGATGTCTGATCTTGGTTAGGGTTTCTACCACTTTTCATGCACAGCTTATGTCTTCTTTGAGGCACTTACAACAATCTTTCAAAGTCAGTTTAGTTTGACTACTTAAGTGTCAAAGATGATCTAGGTAAATGGAAGAAGTGTTCTTTAGTGATCCAAGAGAGACAGACAGGACCATCTAGTTTACCCTAATGCCTGAGCATGGATATGACTGACAGTTTGGTTAAATCTAAGCCAACGTACCCTGCTCAGTTACCACAGATGTCAGGTCACTCTACCAGACCATTGAAGTAGTGTCCAAGTGCTCCTCATGTCTATAAGAGGTCATGGGGAGACAAGTGGTGTTTTCTTTAGATTTGTCCATCAAACAGCCAACCTAACTATAAGGTGTAATAGCAAGGGATTAAGTTTTCTTTAGGCCAGGATTTCACAAAGATGCACCAGAGTTCAATACTTCCTTGCATTTTGATCTCCTCCCCAAAAACCAAAACTGAGTTTACTCCAAATCCATGAACGGGAGAGTGGAGGATGCTCTACCAAAAGTGATACATTGATTATTATGGTTAGCAAAATGTACCATAGCTCAATTAAATCTAATCAATCAATCAATCAATCAGGAATTTGTAAAGTGAACTACTCACCCATGAGGGTCTCAAGGTGCTGAGGAGGGGTGGTAAGTGAGAAGAGGTGGGGGAGGTGCTGCTACTGCTCGAACAGCCAGGTCTTGAGAAATTTCCCAAAGGTAAGGAGGTCTTTGGTCTGGCGCAGGTGGGTGGGAAGAGTGTTCCACGTATTGGTGGCAAGGTGTGAGAATGATCTACCAACAGTTGAAGTTCTGCGGATGCGTGGGACGGTTGCGAGGGTGAGGTTGGCAGAGCAGAGATGCTGGGTGGGGGTATAGAAGGAGAGCCGTCTGTTGAGGTATTCTGGTCCGGTGTTGTGCAGTGCTTTGTGAGCGTGGGTGAGGAGTTTAAAAGTGATTCTCCTGTTAACTCGGAGCCAGTGCAGGTTTCTCAGGTGGTCTGTGATATGGCAGTGGCGGGGATGTCCAGGGTGAGGCATGCAGAGGTGTTCTAGATGCGTTGCAGCCTGTTCTGGAGTTTGGCCGTGGTTCCTGAATAGAGGGCATTGCCGTAGTCCAGTTTGCTGCTTACGAGGGCTTGTGTGACTGTTCTTCTGGTTTCGCTGGGTATCCATTTGTAGATCTCTTGGAGCATGCCGAGGGTGTTGAAGTAGGAGGCGGAGATGGCGTTGACTTACTGGGTCATGGATAATGAGTTTTCCAAGATAAATCCTAGGTTGCTTGTGTGGTGGTTGTGAATCGGAGTGGCTTCGAGAGTGGCAGGCCACCAGGAGTCATCCCATGCAAAGGGGGTGAAGCCGAAGACGAGGACTTCCGTCTTGTCGGAATTGAGTTTGAGGCAGTTGCTCTTCATCCATTCGGCGATGGCCTTCATTCCTTCTTGGAGGTTGGGCTTGGCGGACTCCATGATGACCGAGAGGATCAGCTGGGTGTCGTCAGCATATTAGATGATGTTGATGTTGTGGGATCAGGCAATGTTAACGAGCGGGGCAATGTAGACGTTGAAGAGGGTCGGGCTGAGGGAGAAACCCTGGGGTATGACGCAGATGATTTCGGTGGCCTCCGAGCAGAATGGGGGGAGGCGGACTCTCTGGGTTCTGCCTGTGAGATAGGAGGTGACCCAGTCCAGAGCTCTGTCCCTGATTCCTGCATTGCTGAGGCATGAGCATAGGGTGTGGTAGAAGACAGTGTCAAACGCAGTCGAGAGGTCCAGGAGGATGAGGGCTTCGGTTGAGTTCATGACTTCACAGATGACATCACTAATGACACATCAAATGGCATTATCAGTGATATCACAAATGACATCTCAAATGGGATCATTGGTGATATGGTGGTACAGATTACGTCACAAAGTGAATTTATGGATCTTGTAAAAGCAAGCAGGCCTTCCGGCTGCCCTTCTGAACCTTGTCCACCGCACATCTTTAGAATGTTTCTTTTATCTACCTCTACTGCCACGCCAGTAAGAAGAATCATCTATTCTTCTTTAACTTTCCTGAAGATCTAAAAAGCCATACATACCCCCATTATTAAAGAAAACAAACCTGGACCCGCAGCATCCCAACAACTACAGACCAATTACAAATAGTCCTTTTCTCTGCAAACTAATAGATAGCGCAGCTTTCGCTCAGATGTCACAATTCCACACTTTCAGATTACCAAATGTGGATTCCACCCAGGAAGAGGCACTGAATCTACCCTCATCAACATCTGGGATGATCTTAAATACAACAATCAACTGCAATGGAGTTGCTGCACTCCTTTCTCCTGGACCTCTCATCTACCTTTGACACAGTTGACCATGACACTTTAATATAAAGCCTTTTCGAACCCGGCATGGGGGGACTGCTCTTGATTGGCTCACATCCTACCTTCAAAACAGAACTAATGTCATCCATACTTTCCCTTTCTCATCCAAACTCTGCTTCACAGAAGCAGGGGTCCCTCAAGGCTCAATCATCTCACCCATGCTTTTCATTATCTAAGTAATGTCATTGCCAACAATGATTAATGAATAACCCTATACCTCTTTCAATCTATCCTCTATCTCCCTTCTCTGACTCATCCCAAACCCCTTATACTACTAAGATCTTCAAACTAACTCTTCCCAGACTCTTCCCTCCTCTACCACCCCGGCTCACCCCAAACCTCAGTTTACGACTATGAACACCAAAACAACCCTACTAAATTCTCCTTCATTTTTCTCTCTTTTGACTCATCTCAAACCCCATTTAACCACTATGATTTCCCTAATACTTTCTACAGAATCTTACATCCTCCACCTCTCCTTTACTCATCCCAAACTTCATCTTACAACTATGATCTCCCAATTAACACTTCTGGATACTTCCCTCCTCTATCCCTCCATTATTCTATTCAAATCAGCTAACAGACTTACATGTCCTCTGCTCAAATTAACTCATACCTTCCTATACTAATACAATACTGTACTGATATTTCCCTACACTTTTCCACCACTAATCCTTTTGGGTTCCAGAGTAGCGTGCTACCTGCCAAAAAGTGCTTTGACGCCTCGTCAGAGGTAGTTATCACTTTTGTGTTCGACAATGACATCAATATACATATAGGAAATACTTATTTGATTCATTTTAAGGGCTTGCATTCTCACAACACCACCCACCTGTACATCCACATGTGGTAACTATGGCAATACCACAATATGATCTAAATTAATGTTGAGCACTGTTTTGACTTTCGCACACACTCATTTTCCAAACTGCATGATTAGCTAAGACAATATCCTTCATGAACATTTTCCACAATCCAAAGTATTTCAATAGCAGCCTTAGTTCTTACTTTGTTCTCCCTATGACACCTCATACTACGTGCAAATGTTCCTAGCTTCCGGTCAATACTATACTTGACGTGTTCTTTTTTTTAAAAACGTTTTTGACTAATTTACCTATATTATAAAACTCTACTCATGGCTTAATGGGTGAAATATTCAAGACAAATTTAAGAGACTTACGTTTGTGCATAGTAGACTCTATGCACAGGGTTTATACCCTGTGGCAATACCATGTGGTCAGGCCCTCTGTCAGCTCATTTGTGGCACCGAACTATCTGTGCATGGTGCTTTGCCGTGTGCAGTGGTATCTGGTACAGAACCAGGTGTACAGAGCATTGGGCCATGTACCACAATCTCAGGATACCGCTTTCCCATTGGCCAAGCCCTGCACCAACTTGTGTGCCACTGAATGAGCAGCATGTAGCCTTTGGCCACTCACAATAGACTCTGAGAGGAGGGTCTGGACCAAGGCCAGGCTTCCCCCCAATCTCCTGGGTCAACAGTTCTCATTGTGCATGTTTTTTTGTTTTTACTTTCATTTTGTGATGACATTTCCAGCTTCACAAGCCGATTTTCATATTTGTTTACAGTTAGTGATTTGAAGTGTCCTTTCAGCACTAAGTAATATGATAGCAACCAACATGATATCACACGTCTTTTGGCCTCTGTTCATGGCTGACTCTGCATTCGGTCTCAGTTGTTGGAGATGTGCTGGTCTTTGTAACTAGATCTCTGTAGTAGTTTGATTTGTAAGACCATATGATTGTATACGTGATCCAAGTTAACATGCACATTTTTTTTAACCAATTTTAATTGAGTTTTTTGTTACTATCAAATAGGCGTATGACAGAGGTACGGACCAAGTTTACACATCCATGTTTGATGGCCCCCCCAGGGCTCCTGAACATACTTTGCAACCCATCAGGTCTAACAGAAATGACTGGCTCAATAGATGAACAATGAAAACATAGTTAAAGTTAAGTCATGACAGCTGCAGTTAAAACTGAAAACAACTTAATTGGCACCCTCTTGAGTGTTCATCACACTCCACACATTCACGCCTTTGTTCTAAGAAACAGTTACATGTACATACGATACAGCACTACCCCTCAATATCCCAGCATGGGATAGCCCCACCCTTTTTACATTCAAGATCTGGGCAGAGGGGAGGGAAAAGTGCTAGGCTCTTGGAGTGTGGTGTCACTCAGCAACTTGGGCACTATCCCTTCTTACCCATGGAGATTCTTTTGAAACACTTGCACCTCATGCAGTAACTTGTCCCAGTCTGCATCTATGGGGGCTCTATGCAGTCCTTGGGTCTCCTCTCACCTAAGCGCTACCGATTCAACCCTAACCCATTTAAGTGTCTCTGCGCACCAGTGTCTTAAGCAAGGAATCGTGTTGGCTTTCCAGTGCATTGCAATGGACCTGCAAATTATATTCAAGAATAGGCCTATGAAATGGTTTGTGGTGCCTCCTGCCTGTCTGCATGGAAACAGTTCCAAAACTCCACTCACTATGGTGTAACCTTGCCAGAGTGAGATAGGCCCTATGTAAATTGTTATGTTGGATAAACTGAATCTTGGCATTGTGGGTCAGTTTGCATGGATATAGCAATAATCTGTCCCATTCCATCAGTGTCAAGTCCAGCCTATATCTCGCTCCTAGCACGTACAAGTGGGTAGCAATGGGTCTTGTGTTGTGTGAACCGGGGCTTATGTGAACCAGGTGATAAGCCAGCAGTGTGTAAGGTGTGAACCTGTGCGTGGTGTTCCGGCTCTGTATCAACTATATGCCACTGTTGGCCCACCTTTGCCAGAGATCAGCCATAGGCCAAGATATGGCCGCTGGTAATTCACAGCCGGTCTGTACATGCTCGAAAGGGATGAGCATGCCCTTTTGAAAAAGAGCACCTAGGGACACACTCTGGCTGCTTCTGATGTTGTCAGTCTTTCCCTCTAAACTAGGTCCCTAAAGGGTCTGATGGAACCAATGTGGATCTAGGGGAAGTATTGTGACATAGCATGAGGTGCAGGCTTCTGCGAAAGCTGTTATGAGCTACACATAGCAGATTGTAGCAGAAAGGCCTCCCACACCACCTGCTGTGCACAGTCCATAGAGAGCTGCCCCAGTTCATCTGGAAGCTGACCCCCCAGCCAGCAGGCCAGCCATTGCTTGCAGCTGTGATGCTAAATGATAATGTTCAAAGTTAGGGGCCCCAGGCCACCCTTCTCGACTGGAAGCTGCAGCTTGTGCAGAGCGATTTGTTACCTGCCTTTACTCCAGAAGGATCCCCGCAGCATGGCTTGTAAAGCTCACATTGTGCTCTGGAAGGTTGTGGAAGAAATATAGCAGATGTGGTAGAATCACTATTTTTTACAATTATACTCTACCCTGTACAGAGGGTAGGAGTGTGCTCTGGAACTCCATTTGGGGCAGAGAGAGGCAATGGCTCTAGTAAGGTTGCCATCAATGAGATGATGTGTGGTATGTTAAATATTGATACCAAAATACTGTAAGGTGTGTGCTTCCAGCGGAGGAGGTGCGTATCCACCAATAAGGGCTGGGGTGAGCATTCCAGCTGAATTTGGTACAGGCAGGATTTTGACCAATTCACTCCCAGGCCCGAGGCAGCCCACAACTCCATTAGGATGTTCGATCTTGGATATGCCATCTCGAATGTCAAAGACATATATGAGTTCAGCATATAGGGTGACTGTGTGTCACCACCTCTAGCAGTATGCCCCATATCTGGCCTTGTTATCTGAGCCTTTGTGTCAGCGCTTCATTGCTAAGGTGAAAAGGACCAGGAACAAAGGGCACCCCAGCACAATTCCCTACTCACCATTAATGGGGCAGAAATACACTGCCCAATTTTCACTCAAGCAGTGTGCTCCATGTAGAAGAGTTTAAAAAGTCTCTGTAGCCCACCAGTTATACCCATGGACCTTAATGTCGAGAACATAAACCCCTAGTTAACAGTGTTTGACACCTTGTCCAAGTCCAGCACTGTGCATGCTGTATAAGGCCAATGGGTAGGAGCCAGCTCCATCACTCTGTGGAGTCTGTTGACATTAAGAGTGGTGGATCTGCTCGGGATGAATCCATCTTAATCTGGATCTACCAGGTGAGGAAGGTGTTCCGGCAGTCTCACTGTGATGATTTTAATTAGCATTTTGTAATCTGTCCTGAGCACAGACAGTGGGCAATAGGATGTTTATCTTCACTAGGTCCTTGCCGGGCTTAAGGCGGGATACAGGTAGTGCCTTATGGAGTTTCAGCAGGAGCTGACTCTCTGGTAGTGCAGCCTGATACAATTACAGCAGTTTGGGAACCAAGAGGCCTTCATATGTCCCATAGAACTAACTGGCAGACGGTCTAACCACAGAGTCTTACTGAAGGCAGAGTCTTACTGAAGGCAGAGACCCTGATGGCTTCCCATATTTTTTGCACTGTGATAGGGGCATTGAGATCCTTCCTGTCAGTTTGATCAATGACACTCAGTGTAACTTTTCCAAGAAAGTCTTGAATGTAGGCTTGGTTGTCTATGGAGGTGGGGATTGTAGAGAGTTTGGTAATGAGCTGTGAATACTGTGTGTATGTCAGACTGGCTGGAAACCAAGCAGGTCATGGTAATGGGGGTGACCAGTACCACACTAGTACTCCATTTCTCAGTAACCATGCCAGCAGGCAACTGGATTTATAACCCTCCACATGCATTTTGGCCTGATAAGCTCTAAAGTCTAGGGATAGCAGCTGCTCACAATCAATAAAGCATGCAGCTCCTTTGCTGTGCCTAGGACTGGTCTCATAATGGGAGCTATGCACCACCACTTTCAAGGCTCTTAGGGATGACTATATCCAGAATAGATCCTTGTGAAGGCCAGCCTTTATTCCCACAATTGTGTGAATGCACTGACCCCGGAGCACCCCCTTCATTGCTTCCCATTTCTATAATCTGGATGTAGCAGTGCCCCAGTCGACTGTCAAGTAATTGGATAGAGCTGTATGGTTCTTCTAACATGGTCAGCTGTAGCCGCCATGTAGGGACCGGTGGGTGTGGTGCCGCCCATTGAAGATGTAATTGAAGTGCGTTGTGATCTGAGGATGACTTCCCTAAATATTCAGCATTGATGGCCTTTAGCTGAGTGGTTGGATGTTAAATTCAGGCGCATATAGAGGACGTGTGGTGGTGAATAGTAGGAGTATGCTCTGACATCTGGTTTAAGAGCACGCCAGCTGTCCAAAAGGGACCAGTGCGTCAGCCACTGAGAAAGACAAGCAGTGGCAGCCATGACAGGGGAGGCCAGCAAAGGAGGATGCAAGCGATCTAGCTGCGGGTTTAAAACACAATTGAAGTCTCCTCCAATGATCCAGGATATGTGCGCCCATCTGGTAAGGATAATAGAGAGGCGCAACAGGAAGGCCAGCTGTGCTACATTTGGGGCATATATGCTACCCAGCAGGAGTAGCCTGCCATCAAGTTGTCCCTCTACTAGAAAATAGCACCTCCGAGGGTCTATTTCTATGACTATGCACCTAAAAGACACCACTGGTATAACACGAATAAGGGCCTCATGAGCAAAACTGAAGTATGTAGTACAATAGCAATGACCACACCAGCGTGTGTGTCTTCCCCTCCAGATATGCGAGTTTCCTGAATTCTAATTTATTGCTGTACTGCTTGCCGTTTGTGTGCCATCCCCATGCTCCAGAAATTCCATGTTAAGATGTGCAATATAACCATAATGCTCTGTTTGGGAGTGGGGGAGAGGGGTGTCTTCAGCAACACCTGTCAAGGGTGCTAGCACGAAGAGTAAGCAACACAAGGGGCTAGGTAGAGCATCACTGCATGACTTTGCAAACAAGGTAAACTGAACTCCCATCCCAGGGCGACTGAGCAACCTCCAACTGCCCAAACCAATAATGAACAGTCCCATAAGTGGGGTTCCCTGGGTCGTGTAGTAGTATACAGAACATTCTCCAAGGATAATGTCCAGAGGTGGCCAGTGTGCCGCAGCCTTGTGTAGCATGGTTATAAAGTGTGTTGGTCATGAACCAGATAGTAGAACACAGTGGTGGGGTGTTCAACCCAATTTGTCTCTACTAAAGTCAGGAGTAAGAGAAATCCAAAAGGGTCCCTCTCAAGGAAGGCACCGGTTCGGTTCTAACTTGTATGGGCAATCGTTAGGTGTAGGGAAAAAAGGGCGATTGATTCCGCAGTTGCTTTACAAGGAGGCAGACATGCTGGTACACCCATACAATCACAGGGCCAGTTGGACGGTCTTTAAGCATGGCTGCATGTGTCATACCTACAGTCACTTCAGACCAGATAATCTGCAGTCTCTGGAGTCATGTCTGGCAGGATTACTGATATGGCGCTACCCATTGCGGTGTTGGAGCCCATCTCGGAGAGCATGACCTCGGGAGGCTGAGGCGAGTACCTCACTGTCAACATAGTGGTGGCAGTTCACAGAGCCTTGATCTGTTCCTCCTGGCTTGTTCCATGGTGGAAGGCCTACTGACTGTTATGTCCTCATCTCCCCAGTTCTGACGCTTGCAACTTCACTGTGTCTTACCCTTCCTGGATCATGATGTTGGCGTCGACAGAACCGAGGACTTGTACCATCTCTGCTGCACCCGATCTCAGGCATCCGCTGGTTTGGTAAAGAAGTAGGTAGACCGATTCACCATCACAGTCAACTTGGCTGGAAATAGCAGTGACTAGGCTGTCGACCGTATTCACTCCAAGGAAGGAGGTTCTGTGGCATTGCACTGCCAGAGTGTAGTCCGGAAACAGAAATGTGCACATCTTTTCGTACACAATCATAACCGTGGCATGAACCACCATAGAATGGCCTCTTTATCTTTGTAATTCATTAGCCTGACTACCACTGGCCTGAGGGCTCCCCCCGGTAGTGGCCATCTTGCTGGCACTCAATGAGCACGTTCCATCAGGAAATGAGCCAACAGCTCCACAGGCACCACCGCTCAAAGAACAACACTGGGTCAGAGCCATCCGCACCCTCGGGGAAGCCCATGATTCAAAGATTTATGCTGCAAGACCATCCCTCAAAGTCCTCCGCCCTGTTCTTGACCTTGGCCAGGAGGCACTTGAACTGCCCCTCCAGTTTGGACACTGTGGGCCGGAGCCCATCTAGCGGTGTTCTCTGCTTGTGTTACACAGGTGGTAAGTTTCCTTTGATCTTCACGCAGTCGACCCACTTCAACTACCAACACATCAACTCTGTTACATAGGTCTTGCCTGGTTTCAGTTATATCAGCAAGGACTTTGTCTAGCTTAGCATCCACAAGGGCAGTGGGTGGCTCTTCTGCCAGTGGCTCTTCTGGTTGTGTCACCTTGTCAACCTGATCAGTAGTCCTGGCATCTTGGAGGCCCACCATTTGGGAGCCTCCTGGCCCTTGCCACCCCATTGGGGGATGAGAAGCATAATTTCCTGAACAAAGGTCAACAGCAATGCTGGGCAAACAAACTCCGGGTGGGGGAGGTTATAGTGTTTCATTTAGGGCCATATGTACGAACACTTTTTCCCATAGACTCAGAATGGGTAAAAACCTTTGCTACATCTGACCCTTAGTGTCTGTGGACCCACCTGTCCCCCAGCTTCCACTCCAATACCACATGCCGGAGTAACAAATGAAGTCTAGGTAAAAGAGAGTTTGCTCTGCAGGTGGCTCCTGATGGAGCTCTTCTCTGTCCATGGAGGTGTGTGGTAAAGGAGACTGGCACTAGTATGGTGAAGAAATCTCTTATATTGTCTGGGGCCCATGGACGTGATAAGGAATGGGCATGGGGGGATAACTCTGTTTGTAGATGGCCCTGCTCATCATTCCAGGCTGTCGTCTCCAGTGGGCTCCAATCTGTTCACCTCGTCAGGACATGCCTCTCCCCTCAATACTAGTCAAGGTGTTGTAAGGGGGGCACAAGCAGTGCAGGCTCCATACAGGCCCCTCCAGAGACAGTCATCAGGGTCGGGGGAAGAAGATATATGTGATTCAGCAATGTTGATCCCCACAGGAGTGAATGGGATGTATCCGCTAGTAGGGACACATGTACTCCTAGTTTTACCCCAGACAGTGAACCAGATGAGAGGTGCCCCTACAACCTTCACCAATAGTCCATTAATGATTGGACGCTCCTGGCGCAGGCTGACTCTGGAATTCCGGACGTGTGCTGAAGATTGCTCACCTTCCGGGCTGGTAAGTACTATTGCCAATAAAATACCCCCAATGCAGAAATTATCCAGCCGCTGTGTGAAGAGGGGAGAGAGTCCCTTCTGGAGGGATCAAAGTCGTCTGAAAAAGGGTGCGATCATTGCACCACTGTTCCAAATGCCCAGGCACCGCAGGACCTCATTGCTGCATTTGGCCACCAGCAGGGTCTCAGGTCATGCGGTGGGCACAATCCACTATCCCATCATTCAAGGCCTGAGAATGCGGCCATGGCAACCCGCTAACCAGGATGCCCATGTTTAGCCATTGTTTAATAGAAGTGTGGAGGGGGTCCACAGGGAGCAGAACTGCACAGCACAGAATCCACGGTGGTCAGTCAGTGTAGGCTGCTACCACAAATTGTCTGGGGCCTAGAGGGTCTACTTACAGCTCTCAGTGGCTAATTCCTGGGTCATTTCTGAGGCGTGGACCCCTATGTCACTGCCAGAGGTCCTAGAGATGGCTGTGATGCCGTACGTGGACCACGGTAGAAACAGCAGCCCACCCTAGCCTCTCAGGCTCACCCCGCACCCCCAAATGACTCATGTACAAGCTGCACAGTTGTGGGTGGGTGCAAGGTATTATGACAGCTTTCCGGCAAACCTTACAGTCCCAGATGCTGCCCGATTAGTGCTGTTTGTTGCCACACCACAGGGTTTTCCTGCCAAGGAACCACAACACAGATTATGGAGGATGATGTTGGATCATGGATTTCTGCTCGTTGCGATCTCAGAACATGACCACCATCTTGCCTCGGATAGACATGCCCAGTCAACATTCCAATTTGTGTTGTTTGTTCATGTACAATTACTATAGTTGTTTAACCCACTGACCATGCCAGTAAATGGAAATTTCAATAAATGAAGTGAATACCATACTTTGGGTCAAACAAAGCACTTTTCTTTAATCTGCAAGGGATATTTGTAAACATTCACAGAAAGGCAATAAACTGTAGGTGCGGTAAAACATCGTTTATGAGGGCACTACACTAATTTGAGCCCAATCACTCAAAGAACTATTATTGCAAATTGTTTGCTCATAAGATGGGTGTTGATGAGTGACATCAGAGATGTGATGCTTCCTGTATCACGGACCAGGAACAAGAAAGGATTCAAATTGCTATCATTCACCTGTAATCTCAGATTGCTGAAATGGAAAAATGTACAAAGAGGCATGGGGCTCATGTTTGGAGCAGGATTTTCTAGCTGAAAAGAACCTCGAAAAAGATAGTACTTACTCAAACGGCAAAGTGCATTCTGACTGGTGCTCTTGGTGTGAGTCAATCATGTGTTTGACAAATATATGCCAAAGGAGTGTTATGTTGGTATGTAGTCGTGGAATGGGTAGCACACTTAGGGCCTCATATTCGAGGCCCTAACCCCACTGGAGAGTAACTTTTTATGACAGTCTGCTGGTGCTATGTCATTTTCCATATTTGCAAGGCAGCGTTAAGCCACTTTGCGTAGCTTAACACGCCTTGTAAATCTGGGCCCTTGTTCTGCTTTCCCTCTTATCTCATAACCGAGCTTACAGAACCTCTCTGGAATGCACTTCTGAGTTTAAAGAAGACATTTAGGGGGTCATTCTGACCCTGGCGGTAAAAACCGCCAGGGCCAACGACCGCGGGAGCACCGCCAACAGGCTGGCGGTGCTCCCTTGGGCATTCTGACCGCGGCGGTACAGCCGCGGTCAGAAACGGAAAACCGGCGGTGTACCGCCGGTTTTCCGCTGCCCTGGGGAATCCTCCATGGTGGCGCAGCTTGCTGCGCCGCCATGGGGATTCCGACCGCCATCCTGTTCCTGGCGGTTTTGGCCTCCAGGAACAGGATGGCGGTATGGGGTGTCGTGGGGCACCTGGGGGCCCCTGCAGTGCCCATGCCAATGGCATGGGCACTGCAGGGGCCCCCGTAAGAGGGCCCCACCAAGATTTTCAGTGTCTGCCATGCAGACACTGAAAATTGCGACGGGTGCAACTGCACCCGTCGCACGCCTTCCACTCCGCCGGCTCCATTCGGAGCCGGCATCCTCATGGAAGGGTGTTTCCCGCTGGGCTGGCGGGCGGCCTTCTGGCAGTCGCCCGCGAGCCCAGCGGGAAACCCAGAATACCCGCTGCGGTCTTTTGACCGCACAGCGGTATTCTGGTGGTCACAGCCAGGCCGGCGGCTTCAGAATGACCCCCTTATTGTTATTAATTCCCCCCACAAGGTTCCTGAGAGACGAAATTTGTAGATTGGAAGCACACATTCAAAAGAAGTCGCAGCAATGAAAGCTAAATATATCAAAGTACTTCTCAGTTGCAATGTACACAGCAAATATATGTGATTATATCATAGCATAACTTCAAAGCAAAGTATAAAAGTCAAAATTCATCACCATATGGGCAAGGCTGTAGGGCCTATATTCAGCTTCATCTTTCTGGGGTCTGCAAGTTGATGACTCCGGTCAACTGTGAGAAAGAGATTTTCTATCCAAACGGGCGACAGGCAACTGACGTCTAGTTCCTGTCTGAAGTCAAAGCAGATTCAATCTCCCTCTTTGTAGCCCAGAGTCATCCTTAAAAGCAAACTCAGCGCGAGAGCCGAAGAACCTTGGAGAGAGGCCAATTCTCCTGAGCTCACTCGCTCTAAGACTTGATTGCGAGGTAAACAAAAAATCTACGTGCTCTTATCAGCTAAGGTCTGGTGTGAAGAAAACAGCTTGGTCCATCTTGTGGAAAAACACAGCTTGGAAAAACACAGCTCATCTGCAATGTCTCAAATGCAATGTCTAACCCCACGTTAAAGCCAATAGGCAGCTAACCTAAATATCAAATGTCATGTCAAAGCCAATAGGCAGCTATACTGAATACAGAATGTAATGTCTAATGCCATGTCAAAGCCAATAGGCAGCTAACCTAAGTATCAAATGTAATGTCAAATGTCATGTCAAAGCCAATAGGCAGCTAAACTGAATACAGAATGTGATGGCTAACTCCATGTTAAAGCCAATAGGCAGCTAAACTAAACAAAACATATAGGGGGTCATTCCAACTTTGGCGGGCGGCGGAGGCCGTCCGCCAAAGTTCCCCCGTCGAAAGACCGCGGGGGTCATTTCGACTTTCCCGCTGGGCCGGCGGGCGACCGCCAAAAGGGCGCCCGCCGGCCCAGCGGGAAAGACCCTGCAACAAGGAAGCCGGCTCCGAATGGAGCCGGCGGAGTTGCAGGGGTGCGACGGGTGCAGTGGCACCCGTCGTGATTTTCACTGTCTGCAAAGCAGACAGTGAAAATCTTTATGGGGCCCTGTTAGGGGGCCCCTGCACTGCCCATGCCAGTGGCATGGGCAGTGCAGGGGCCCCCAGGGGCCCCACGACACCCGTTCCCGCCAGCCTGTTTCTGGCGGTGAAAACCACCAGAAACAGGCTGGCGGGAAGGGGTTCGGAATCCCCATGGCCTGGGCCAGGGGAAAACCGGCGGGAAACCGCCGGTTCCCCTTTTCTGACCGCGGCGTCAGAATGGCCCTGGAAGCACCGCCAGCCTGTTGGCGGTGCTTCCGTGGTCCCCGGCCCTGGCGGTCATGGACCGCCAGGGTCGGAATGAGCCCCATAATGTGCTACTGGTGAACATTGAGCAACTAATATGCACAGTGGCGAAACACAAAGTCATTGGTCAAACACAATTAATAGCATCACATTCCACCCTATGACCAATGAATTTTAGTTTCATACCTCTTATTTCAAACAAAAACAAAAAAGCAACTAATATCAACAAAAAAACATTATAAGCAAATCAGATTTGAATGATAAAAGCAATCACTGTAAAGCAATGGAAGTGGATTAACATATTGATCTCATAACCTTTCACATCAGATACATCTACACAGAAAAGACTGAAACTTATGTACTCTGATTGAGATAATAGTGTCTCTAAAACAGCAATTTGATGTAGCATGAGTTCTACTCATGTAAAGGTGCACGGTCCACCTGAAAGGTTTGTTGGAATGTAAGTGAAAGTCAGAGTTCCACACGAAAAAACACAGACAGTTAACTGTTAAGGTTGCTTAGTTCCAGTGGAAGAACGTAATCAAACAAGTTGAACTTGAACTGAAGGCAGCAGTTGCGCAAAATGGATCCATGGTGATTATACTTTAATCAGGCAGGTTCAGGTTGGGGGTTCGGTCCCTTCCCCGACCCCACACGCACACACCCGAAGGGAGACCACACAGCACACTCATGGTCAGTGGCGAAACGTGGTAGGATCTGCAAAAGAAAAAAGTATGACTTTTCTTGCAAATAACATTTGTCATCTGAAATGTGCCCTTCCTCTTCCTTTCCCTGTTTTATAATCAGTAGGAAGTTTTTAGGGCCCTTTGTTATCATTTCTGCAGGTTCTGGAGGGTCATTTGGGGATTCAACCCACACCTCAGCACTGAGGTTTTTATCTGCTGCACCACAGCTTCCCTTTCCTCGCACTGTCAGAAGGGCTGGGGCAGACTCCTTCTTTACCAAACCTCCATTCACTGCATGTTTGACAAGTTGGGCCATTCTGTCTTCAATTTGTATGAATGAATCAGATTATTTTGTAGGTATCAGCATAATTTTGATTTCTCCTAGGTAATCTGCAGCAATCCTCCCCCCTAAAACCTGATCAATTTGCCATATCTGTCCTGGTAACTTTCCTCTCTCCAAATGATCTTTGACTGTTTGTGGGACAGATTGCTGTTGTGCGTGTTGCACAGTTTTTATCAAATCTAGGGGAATGTTCATCCCTCTCATCTCTGCCCACCTGAAAGTGGCTTTTTCTCCAAGCTGTCCACATTTCTGGTGCACCCACTTAGCCATCCCCACTAAGTCAGAATTTTGGGTGGACTCTTCAGACTCTGAATTTTTCTCTTTAACATCTGCAAGGGAATTGAACCAGTTAGTTACAAGCCATGTGGAAAACCAAACGGCTAAACCATTGGCAATGAACCAAGAATCAGTGTAAAAATGACACATCTCAAGCAGCTCTTGCTTTAAAGTCTGACACACATTGTACAACGCTGTTCCTTCTTCTGTGCTAGAAAACAACTTTTCAGTCAATGAATCATTAGTCAAACAAACATGCTTTTGATCCTCAGGGGACACGAATTCAAATGGTGCACTCAATTTCACTGGTGACTCTTTTACCTGTGGTACTCCCTGCACCCTCTCCACATCCTGAAAAGGGTCTTGTGACACCTAATCATGTAGGGCTGCAGTGACTCTAGCCCTGTCTTGCATGTACCAGATCCAGTGTGTGATACTAGCTTCCTGTACCTGTCCTAAACTGTGAGATTTAGGTGAACTCATCACCCACTGCATGCTTGATATTTCAAGTTTCATACTCCAAAGTTCTAGGGGCATTCTTGTCCTCCCCTGTTCCTGATTTACATGTAAATCAGTGTTTCCATCTTGCACTGCGCAGAAACCTAAAGTCTGAATCATTTCATTTGCCAAATTAAAAGCACGCAGCTGCTTATATTTTTTCCTAGATACTTTATACCAAAGTGTTAGGATTTCACTCAGATGAGGGCTATAGTGTTTCCAAAAATCAAACAATCTAATGAAACTCGGTGTAGTGAAAACAGTAAGAAACTCTAAAATCTATGGTTTTACTTGTGCCAGTAACTGCACATTTTGCGACAGTACCTCTGCCATGTCATTAATTTTTCTTTCCAGAAGCGGTCTATAAATAACAATCTGAGCTCTGTTCTCAGTGTTATCAGTTAAGAAATGCGGGGTGTTTTGTTCTATGCTCTGCTCACACGGAGGCTCAGACCTGCTCACAGCTGCCTTTACCTCCTCATTACTGGAATGGGAAAAGCCAGATTCTTCCAAAACAGCAGTTTTATAGATTTCAGCATTATCTTGCATTAATGTGTTCTGGCTAATTTGCTCAGGTAAATTCTTATTTTCATGTTCTAACTGCCTACATCTCTCCTGCATTTTTCTGTAAGCAGATAAAAGTATCAAAACCCTTCTGTCAAGAACAAAAGGAACATCATTTCTTTCAAAAGGCACATTTTCTAAATATGCTTTATCACAGCAAGAAAACATGTTTCTCACAGCACCATGAGGCAGTTTAACTTTACATGCATTTTCAAACATGGTCTGCCGTGCTTCTGTAATTCTCTAAACAAAAAACAATTACACTTTTAAATAGTGCACTTCAAAACTCCAATTTCACTCCCAGACTAACGACTAACGACACAATGTTCTGCTTTGCCTCTTATCTCATAACTGAGCTTACAGAACCTATCTGGAATGCACTTCTGACTCATTTATTGTTATTAATTCCCCACTCACAAGGTTCCTGAGAGACAAAATTAGTAGATTGGAAGCACACATTCAAAAGTAGTTGCAGCAATGAAAGCAAGATATATCAAAGTACTTCTCAGTTGCAATGTACACAGCAAATATAGGTGAAGACATTTATAGCAGAACTTCAAAGCAAATCATAAAATTCAAAATTCATCACCGTATGGGCAAGGCGGTAGGGCCTATATTCAGCTTCATCTTTCTGGGGTCTGAAAGTTGATGACTCCGGTCAACTGCGAGAAAGAGATTCTCTACCCAAACGGGAGACAGGCAACTGACGTTACGGGCCAGATGTAGCAATATTGCAAATTGCGAGTTGCAATTTGCGAGTCCGAGCGACTCGCAAATTGCAACTCGCAATTTGCAATGCAGAACGGTGTCTCAGACACCGTCTGCAAGTCACTATAAGGGCCGCAAAGACCCACCTCATTAATATTAATGAGGTGGGTCGCAAATTGCGGCCCCATATCGACTGTGGGCACTCGCAGATATGGAGGCCTGCTTTAGTCAGCAGACCTCCATGTCCGTGACTGCTTTTAAATAAAGCAGTTTTTTTTTTTTAAGTGTAGCCCGTTTTCCTTAAAGGAAAACAAGCTGCACTTAAAAAAAAATCCAAAACCTTTTGTTTCGGTATTTTTTCAGGGCAGGTAGTGGTCCCTTGGACCACTACCTGCCCTGAAAAAATATTTTGTGGTCCATTCACAAAGGGGAAGGGGTCCCATGGGGACCCTTTCCAATTTGCGAGTGGGTTACCATCCACTTCAAGTGGATGGTAACTGTGACTCCATTTGCGACCGCGTATTGCATACCACTGCGAGTCGCAAATAGGAAGGGAACACCCCTTCCTATTTGCGAGTCGGAAATGCATTTTGCGAGTCGGTCCCGACTCGCAAAATGCATTTCTGCATAGGAAACTCCGATTTGCGACTCGCAAACAGCAATTTTTGCCGTTTGTGAGTCGCAAATTGTTTCCTACATCTGGCCCCTAGTTCCTGTCTGAAGTCAAAGCAGATTCAATCTTCCTCTTTGTAGCCCAGAGTCATCCTTAAAAGCAAACTCAGTGTGAGAGCCGAAGAACCTTGGAGAGAGGCCAATTCTCCTGAGCTCACTCGCTCTCAGAATTGATTGCGAGGTAAACACAAAATCTACGTGCTCTTATCAGCTAAGGTCTGGTGTGAAGAAAACAGCTTGGTCCATCTTGTGGAAAAACACAGCTCATCTGCAATGTCTCAACTGCAATGTCTAACCCCACGTTAAAGCCAATAGGCAGCTAAACTAAATATCAAATGTCATGTCAAAGCCAATAGGCAGCTAAACTGAATACAGAATGTAATGTCTAATGCCATGTCAAAGCTAATAGGCAGCTAACCTAAATATCAAATGTAATGTCAAATGTCATGTCAAAGCCAATAGGCAGCTAAACTGAATGCAGAATGTAATGGCAATGCCATGTCGAAGCCAATAGGCAGCTAAACTGAATATCAAATGTAATGGCTAATGCCATGTTAAAGCCAATAGGCAGCTAAACTGAACAAAACATATAGGCCCTCATTAAAACATTGGCGGTAAAAGCCGCTTACTGCCGTGCAGAAGACCGCCAACACACCGCTGCGGCCGCGGATTTCCGCCACAGCTATTATGACCCACATTTTGGAATCCGCCAAAATTCAGACACCCACACAAGTCCGCCACACCAAAGGTCAGTGATAAACTGCCAAAAACAAAACCTCCACCGTCACGCCAACAGGAATACGCCCACACTATCACGACACACGAATCCACGCGGCGGTCTTTCAACCGCAGTATTCCATTGGCGGTACACACCGCCGCTCTCAAAATACACACACCTTTACAAAACACTACCACATTGGACAAATCGAAATACACACACCTGATACACATACACACACCACTCCCACACACCCATTTCAATATAAAACACACACCCACATCAACCACAACCCCCCACGACCAAAAATACCAAAATAAGGTGACAGAGAGACAGCACCAGCAAGAACAACAGCATCCACAGGCACACCAGACCATCACCCACAGAACTTCCATGCATCTCACACAACACACCACTACATATCAGCACACTTATCACCACACACTCCACCCCACACATCACCTACACCACCCCATGGCACGGCAAAGACATCCCAGGTTCTCGGAGGAGGAGCTCAGGGTCATGGTGGAGGAAATCGTCCGGGTAGAGCCACAGCTATTCGAGCACAGGTGCAGCACACCTCCATTGCAAGGAAGATGGAGCTATGGCGAAGAATAGTGGACAGGGTCAATGCAGTGGGACAGCACCCAAGAAATCGGGAGGACATCAGGAAGAGTGGAACGACCTACGGGGAAGGTACGTTCCGTGGTCTCAAGACACCACCAGGCGGTTCAGCGGACTGGCGGCGGACCCCCATCTCCTCCCCCACAACTAACAACATGGGAGGAGCAGGTCTTGGCGATTCTGCATCCTGAGGGCCTCGCAGGAGTAGGTGGAGGAATGGACTCTGGTAAGACAAATCTTAATTATTACATCCCCCACCCTACCTGCATGCTATCACATACCCCCACCCTCACCCACAGCACCCCAACTCCTCACATATGTCCCAACATCACAAACCACCCATCCCAACACCAAGCCCTGCATGCAACAACAAAGCATGGACACCCATCTCTAAAGCATGCCCACTGCACATACCCATACAATCCCCTAAACCATCATCACACAAGGTCCCACACAGGAATGCAAGCACTGGGGTACACGGTCACCCACCCATTGCACACCATGACACACACAGATTTAATAACCATCCTTTTATACCCCTGCAGGACCCCTACCCAACGTCACCGGACAGGAGGGTCCACACAAGTCCACACCACCAACAGAGGAGGCCCACAGTGATGACAGCAGCTCTGTCCAACTGGATCTAGATGACCAGCCCGGCCCATCGGGGACCTCGGGACAGTCGGTTCCCCTCACCCAGTCACAGGCCACCACAGACCTTCCCCCCTCTGGGAACACCAGCACAGCACCCACCCAGCGGGCCCATACCTCCGTCCCCGGGACACGTCAATCAGCAGTGTGTCCACCACTACAGGGAACCCAGGATAACCCACTACCCTAACAACAACAGGGACCTGGGGGCAGTGGTAGAGGGCACTCGGTCCAGGGGACGGAGGCCCAGGAGCACAGGGGAAATGGGAGGGCTGCTGTGCGACAGGGGGTGGAGAGGCCAAGGGAACCAACTCTTCACGAGGTCCTCTCCTTCATCATGGGAGCATACCACCACTCCCAGGAGACGATGGCAACGGTACTGGCCAAGTTTCAGGAGACCCAGCGCCTGCAGGAGGAACAGTATATGGGTTTCATAGAGGAACTCAGAACCATTAGCTCCACCCTGGGCACCATCGTAGGGGTGCTGAAGGAAGTACTCAACACCAGGAGGGACGCTGTGGCACAACAAGGGGCCCATGACACTAGCATGGACAATGAACTGCGCACCACCTCCGCCGGCGCTAGAGGACAGGATGCCCTGCCACAGGACCACCACACCAGCACCCCACCCCCTGCAGAGAGAGAACCACCCCGCAAATGGTCCCTGAGATCCAGGACAAAGACAGAGCACAATGCCAAGACCCCCGCCAAGAAATGAGACAACCTGATTGTCATCCTACTGTCCCACTTTGTCACCCTGTCCATCCTTAAACTGCCCCAGCTCCACTTCCTATGCCCATTTGGGCAATGCACCTGTGAGACTAATAGACTGGACTCTGCCATGGACATTCCTCTGCCATCACCCCTCACCATTTCACTACCCCCTCCAATATTGAGCACTTAAATAAACACACTGAAAGCACAAAACAATCTGGAGTCTGTCTGTGATTTTTAAATAGTTTATCAGCAATTACAGTGACAAAATGCTCTTTCAATTGTAATGTCAACATACCTATGTCACACAGCTCTAGTCCGTGAGGAATCTAAGCAGATGTCACACAGTGGGACCCACATCTGTGAAATCGTAAGGGAAAGTGACAACTCAGTGACCATAGACTGGGTGAAAACGACAGACAGTAGAGAGGTAGTAGTGTTTAAGTACATGTAGTAGGCAGGTCTGGTCTCTTACCTGTGTCTCACTGGAAATATTGCCGGATCACTGAGTCCCTGTTGTTCATGTCTTCTTCCTCTGCTTCCTCGTCTTCACTGTCCACAGGCTCCACAGCTGCAACAACACCGCCATTTGGACCATCCTCCTGCAGAAAAGGCACCTGTCGTCGCAATGCCAAGTTATGAAGCATACAGCAGGCCACAATGATCTGGCATACCTTCTTTGGTGAGTAGAATAGGGATCCACCTGTCATATGGAGACACCTGAACCTGACCTTCAGGAGGCCGAAGGTCCGCTCGATCACCCTCCTAGTTCGCCCATGGGCCTCGTTGTAGCGTTCCTCTGCCCTGGTCCTGGGATTCCTCACTGGGGTCAGTAGCCATGACAGGTTGGGGTAACCAGAGTCACCTGCAAATGGTGAGGGACAACTGTTAGACACGCACTAATCTGGAGGGATATCTCCAGACCCAGACAACCATTCCCACTGACTTGCCTCCAGGTGCTCACCTAATAGCCACACACGGTGTCTCTGGAGTTGACCCATCACATAAGGGATGCAGCTATTCCACAGGATGTAGGCATCATGCACTGAGCCAGGGAACTTGGCATTCACATGGGAGATGTACTGGTCTGCCAAACATACCATCTGTACATTCATAGAATGATAACTCTTCCGGTTTCTGTACACCTGTTCACTCCTGTGGGGGGGGGGGACCAAAGCCACATGGGTCCCATCAATGGCACCTATGATGTTGGGGATATGTCCCAGGGCATAGAAATCCCCTTTCACTGTAGGAAAATCCTCCACCTGAGGGAAAACGATGTAGCTCCGCATGTGTTTCAGAAGGGCAGACAACACTCTGGACAATATGTTGGAAAACATAGGCTGGGATATCCCTGATGCTATGGCCACTGTTGTTTGAAAAGACCCACTTGCAAGGAAATGGAGCACTGACAGCACCTGCACTTGAGGGGGGATTCCTGTGGGATGGCGGATTGCTGACATCAGGTCTGGCTCCAACTGGCTACACAGTTCCTGGACTGTGGCACGGTCAAGCCTGTATGTGATAATCACATGTCGCTCCTCCATTGTTGACAGGTCCACCAACGGTCGGTACACCGGTGGATGCCGCCATCTCCTCACATGTCCCAGCGGACGGTGCCTATGAAGGACAACAGCGAGCACAGAGTCAAACAACTCAGAGGTACGTACCCACAGTTTACCCAGAACACCAATCATACACAAAAGGTGGCATGTATGTGTGTTGAGACAAGTCCTAGGTATGTGTGACGCAGTTGGAAATGGAGCCATGTGGGCCCTTGAAATGGCGGCTGCCTGACCTCTAAAGTGGGACAATGGGATGTGAGGTAACTGCGCTGGCGATGTAGACCGTCACGGTAGGCGATCGAAGACCACGGCGCAATGCTGCATTGGTTAACATTGGACCCTATGGGTCCCAGGAGCCAATGGCGATGTACGCCGGCGGTGACGGTACTCACCGCCGCGGACGTGACCGCCATTTTCTATCTGTTCAATCACTCGATACCTGATCTTCGACAGGAGAGGACCTATACTGCAAGTGCTGCTGTGACCTCGGTCTGGAAGAGACAATGGCTCGAGTGTCTGGGGAAAGGGACCCTGCCTTCACATCGGAGGAGTTGGAAAAGCTTGTTGATGGGGTCCTCCCCCAGTACACGCTACTCTACGGTCCTCCAGACAAACAGGTAAGTGCACAGGGAGCATGTTGTATGGGCTATGCCTGTGTGGAGAGGGCTGGATGTAAGAAGGAAGGGGGGAGAGTGCTGCGTGCATGAAAGACGGTGAATGCATGTGCCACATGGCAAGGGTACGGATGGGGGCCTATCACTTTGACGGTGCAGTTGGTAATAACTTCTCTTTTTCCCCTGCACATTCCATGTAGGTCAGCGCCCACCAGAAAAAATACATTTGGCGTGTCACCGCCAAGGACGTCCGGACCCTGGGGGTCTACCACAGACGGAGCACCCACTGCCGTAAAAGATGGGAGGACATTCACCGCTGGAGCAAGAAGATGGCGGAGGCTCAGCTGGGGATGGCCTCCCAACGTGGGAGGGGTGCCCGTCGCACCATGCCCCCCCTGATGTACAGGATTCTGGCGGTGTCCTACTTGGAGTTGGATGGGTGCTTGAGGGCATCACAGCAGCCACAAGGGGGTGAGTACACTCTCATTCTGCTCACTTTGCGCACAGTGGAGGGGTCTGGGTGGGGGAGGTGGGCTGTGGGTTTCCCTCGGCCAGGGCGAGTTCTGTAGGCAAGGCCCCCCGTAAGGCAGGCCATGTGGCACCCCACCCCACCTCTGTAGAGTGCCAAGTACACCTAGTCATGCCCCTGTGTCATCTATGTGTGCAGATGTCGCCCATAGGCTTGTAGGCCATTTCCCAGGAATTGAACAGTGGAGCCCAAGAGCGCAGTGTAGTGCAGGGGGCTTCTGTGTCTGTTGTGTCCACCAACGGTAGCGGTAATGCATGCATTCAACATGTCTTTCTTCTGTCTTCCCCCCTTTTTTGTGGTCTACCTGTTCTTGTGTGCATTAGGATCATCAGGCAGAGGAGCAGTGGCACTGGAGCATGAGGGAGCTGCATCCCACATGGCCCTGGAGGGCGACACTACGGAGTCTGAATTCACCAGTAGGACGGAGGGCGAGCGGAGCTCCGCGGCGGGGACAGGAGCGGACACCAGCGACACGGACTCGTCCTCTGGTGCGAGCTCCCTTGTGGTGGTGGCAACATCTGTGCCCCCGCATCTACAGGTACAGCCGCCACCCCCCCTACCAGCACCGCCCTCCCAGCAGCCCCTCAGCCTTTGCCCCGTGCCCGCTCACCCAGGAGGGTGAGCATCACCTTCGCCCCAGGCACCTCAGGCCCTGCCCCAGTCACCCCTGCTGACCTCAGTGAGGATGCCATTGACCTCCTCAGGTCCCTCACTGTTGGGCAGTCTACCATTTTGAATGCCATTCAGGGTGTGGAGAGGCAGTTGCAACAAACCAATGCATTCCTGGAGGGCATTCATTCTGGTCAGGCGGCCCTTCTGCGAGCTTTTCAGACTCTGGCCTCAGTCCTGATGGCAGCCATTGTCCCTGTGTCTAGCCTCCCCCCTCAAACTTCCTCCACCCAGACCCAATCCCCTGTACCTCAGCCTATCCCAAGCACACTTACAGACCAACATGCACACACGTCAACACACAAGGGAAGCTCAGGCAAACATAAGCACCACACATCCCACAGGCATTCACGCAAGCATCACACACATGCAGACACACCAACATCCACTGCCTCCACTGTGTCTCCCTCCTCCTCGTCTCCCTCCTCCCTCCCAGTCTCGTCTACACTCACACCTGCATGCACTACCTCTACAGCCACTACGTCCCTCTCCAGCACACTCACCACCACACCCCGCTCACGTGCAGTCACCACCCCCACTACCATTCACACGTCCCCTGTGTCCTCTCCCAGTGTGTCTGTGACGCCCCTTCCCAAGATACACAAACGCAGGCACACACCCACCCAACAGCCATCCACCTCACGACAGCCTCCAGTGCATGAACCTTCACCCAAAGTCACCAAACGTACACCTCCTACAACCACTACCTATTCCTCCACTCCCAAACCCCCTCCAGCTACCCGTCTCAGTGTGTCCAAAAAACCTTTCCTGTCCAACCTTGACCTCTTTCCCACACCTCCCCCACCCCGTCCTTCTCATAGGTCCCGAACTAGCACCTCAGACACAACATCTCCGGGACCAGTGGTGCCTGTAGTCACTGGAAACTGGAGTGCACCAGCCACCAGGGCAGCCAGTGTGGCACGGAGCCACAGCACAGACATTCTCCCACCTGTGAAGCATCAGAAGTTGGCCAGTGCCCAGCGGGAGATGGGGAAGACTCCAGCCACCCAAGCCGCTCCCAGTGGGAGTGTGGAGTCAGCTGTGACACCTTCCAAGGTGGGGAAAGGCCACAAGAAACCCTGCAAGTCTGGGAAGAGCAGCACGGTGGAGAAGACCGCCATCATCCCCGATGCCCAGGAGACCACCGACAGCACCAGCCCAGCTGCCCAGGAGGCCTCCGCCAGCACCATCCCAGCTGCCCAGGAGGCCACCGCCAGCACCAGCCCAGCTGCCCAGGAGGCCACCGCCAGCACCATCCCACCTGCCCAGGAGGCCACTGCCAGCACCAGCCCACCTGGCCAGGAGGCCAGCACCAGCCCAGCTGCCCAGGAGGCCACCGCCAGCACTAGCCCCGCTGCGCCATGAAGGACCCCCAGCAAAAGCCCCACTGGGCCATGAAGGACCGCCAGCAGCTGAGACCCTGCAATGGAGACCGCCATTTCAAGCACCGCTGAACAGGGCACCGCCATCTCAAGCACCGCTGCACAGGGCACCCCATCTCAAGAACAGCTGAACAGGGCACCACCATCTCAAGCACCGCTGAACAGGGCACGCCATCTCAAGCACCGCTAAACAGGGCACCGCCATCTCAAGCACCTCTGAACAGGCCCATGAGCGGCAAACGCACTGATGCAACTGAGTCCATCACGGGGTGAATGATGCACTCTGGGCACCATGCCCCCTCCAGAACCAGTGGAGAAAGGCATCCACTACCTCTCTCCTTGGCAAGGTGAAGCACTCCTGGCACAAAGCTCCCTCCAGAACCAGTGGAGACTGTTATCCACTTGAGAGACTGTGGCTTTGCACTCCCCAGGATTGAACAGTGGGCAGCCCACCCACTTGTGTGACTTGAGAGACTGTGGCTTTGCACTCCCCAGGATTGAACAGTGGGCAACCCACCCACTGTAGAGACTTGAGAGACTGTGGCTTTGCACTCCCCAGGATGGAACAGTGGGCATGTGGCCCCCTCGTGGATTTGGCATTGTGCACTCAACCGTCTGAGGTGCCCCCCCTTTCCCTCCCCCTGAGGTGCCTGTTTAGTTGCTGTCTGATGCCCCTGCAGTGTTCTCTCAGTCATGGTCGGGGGTCTTGTGTGGGCCTCGCCCATACCGTGTGGTCCCAGTGTTCCACGGACTTTCTTAGAGCACTACCTGGACTACTATGCTTGGTATATATTATGTACATGGTTTATATATATATTTCTGCCTACTTGCTTTTAATATATTACAATGGTTACACTCATTTTCTATTGTCTTTGCATTCTTCCAGGGGGTTTGGGAGGTGTCACTGTGATGTATTGATATGTATTAGTGTGTGTGTTGTAGTGGGTGAGGGTGGGGGTGTACCGTGTGTGTGTCACTGTTTTTTCCCTCCCAACTCCCCTGTTTCGTAGGTGCAGTACTCACCGTGGTCTTCGCCGCCAGCGTTCGTGCTCCTGGTAGAGGAGCAGGAAGACTATTGCAGGGAGAATTTAGAGTTCCGGGTCCATGGCGTCCTCGTTCCTCGTGGAGTGTGTAGAGGTGAGCGTTTTTCCTTCGGGATTCCTGTTTCCACCGTGTTTTTATCCGCGGTGAATCCGCCCCGGAAAAGGTGGCGGATTGGACTGTCATAATAGTGTGGGTGGTACATTGTCTCCCACCTTTCTGTTGGCGGTGACCGTCAAGCTGTTTGTTAGTACCACTGTGGTGGTCGAAGTGTTAAAGTGGCTGTCTTTGTTGGCGGTTTCCGCCACGGTCGTAATTGAAAATTTTGTTACCGCTGGCCTGTTGCCGGTCTTACCGCCACTTTAACACCGACCGCCAGGGTTGTAATGACCACCATAATGTGCTACTGGTGAACATTGAGCAACTAATATGCGCAGTGGTGAAACACAAAGTTATTGGTCAAACACAATTAATAGCATCACAGCCCTCCAAAGCAGTTTTCTGCGGCAAAGGGGCATGCAATGGGTGTTGCTGTGGGCCTTCCACTGCAACACCCTTTGTATTTGGACGCTGCCCCATATGTACGAGGATTTGCAAATCTGAGGCAGCACCAAAAACTAACCCCACCCTAGGGGTTCCATTAGCCTGGTGCTACGAGGAGAAATGCTTCCTCTTTTTTGGTTTTCTTATATGTGCTGCATTCTGAAAGAGCAAAACACCATTAATATTTTTTTATGTGCAGGAAGGGACACTTTCCTGCACATAAACAATCATTCCATGCAACTCAGGCCCCCTTGCACTATGGTGCAAGAGTGCCTTGTTGGTGCTAGGCATCTAATTTTAGTGCCAGTGCTAGGGGAAACACAGGATGTGCGGTATTGTTTTAAACATGATGCATCCCTGAGTCTCTGCATCAAAGGCACAATGTGGTATAAGTACTAGGCATCTGACACCACTAGATAATAGTGTATGCCACTCTGTTGGATTTCTACTCTGCTAGATTCCAGCTCTGCTATGCTATGCTGACCTGCTTCCTGCTGCCCTCCTTACCTGGGAGTGAGAAGGACTGGACCTGCATTTCTCCAACCCAGAACAAAAGTGACTCCAAGGGCTTGCAAGCTTGCCTCCTGTTTTCCAAAGTCTCAGGGACAAAAAAGACTTCCAACTCACCTGCTAGAGCACCTGGACTGAGCCAACTGTGAGCCTCGCCTTGCCAAGTGGTGGCAATCCAGTCTGAACACTTGAAAGTGGGTATAAAGTGCTGCTTTGGTCAAAATCAATTCATCAAAGCCATTGTGCCGCTCGAAACAGGCTCATTTCCATTGGCACATCGCCTCTGCTGTAAGAATAGAGGACACAGCATCACAGACAGTGCGAGACGTCGCCTCCATTCCTGAAGCATCCCTGACTTTATGTGGCTCAGAGCCGACGCATCACCTACATCCTAAAAGATCGATGGGGACGCATTGGCTCTCATGCTCCTTGCATCTCTCTTGACACTAATGCAAACAACATAATTTTAAACAGTATTCTAAACCTACGGCCCCTGGAGCTGCATGCTCATTAACTAAAAAAATGTTAACTTTTAAAGTGCTACCTGTTTATGAATTTTTTTTAGATACTATTAGCCCTGCATAATCAAGATCTCTTTATTTAAAATTTTGTTAAAGCATTTTTCCCCTCGCAGCTTTTTCAAGCACCTTACTAGCTAATGCAGGGAGCTGCACTGCATGCTGTGTCTGTTCCTATTACAACGAGAGAGAGAAACATTTCCTTTTCTTTTGAACAGCATATTCAACAAGTTGCTCTAAATGGATAATCCTAGCATGTCACACGTTGGGTCTACTTGATCGAGCTTCTATGTTGGTGGCTTTTAAGAGAGGTGAAGACCCACTTGCTGTGTGTGCTGTAGTGACTTTCTTGCAGACTGCATAGTATAAGCGGACACGTCTTTTAAAGTAATTCTTCTTCTTTTGCACATGCATTTGCACTTTAGCTCCCATGTATTGTTACACAGTTGCCAGCCCTGTGTTGTGCCTGAAAATCACTTAGGCCCTCATTATGACCCTGGCGGTGGGTGATAAAGTGGCGGTAATATCGCCAACAGGCTGGTGGTAACTATTGCCAATTTAGGACCATGGCGGTGTTATCTCCGATAGACAGCCAATGTACCACACCGACCGCCAGGACGGAAACAACAGTCACCATGGCGGTACCTGCTTACAGCCAGGCGGAAGACAAAGTTCTGCCCACCATATTATGACAATACGATCCGCCACCTTTTCCGGGGCAGTGCCAATGCCATCAAAAGCCTGGTGGAAATAGAGCACAGAAGTCAAAGGACTCACCATCGGAGACACAGGGAAGAACCACGCCGCCATGGAACCAGAACTGCATGTGATTCTGATGATCTTCCACGTTATGCTCCACCTGGAACACCAACGCTGGCGAAAATGATGACGGTGAGTACAGCCGCCTAGCACACAAGGGAAGGGGGGAGGAAAATTACAGTGACACACATTCGCACAACACAAACTCCACTTACACACACCATACACACAACCAGCTGCACAAGAAAAACTATTTGTCCCCGATAATCGGATGAATAATGCAAGGACAACAGGAATTGACTAAAGTGATTGTAATAAGATCAACATCAAAAATGAAAAGTCGATGTGACAATGCAACAGAAATGTACAAATGTACAACAAAGGGACATTGCCCAGTCCGTAGTTCACAGGAGCCACATGGCAAAGTCTAAGGCCCCACTCGATTCCTGCACCAAGACGGAGAGAACACTGCAGGGACATCAGTTGGTAAATAGGCAGGCACCTCAGTGGGAGGGAGGGAACCTCAGCCGGATGCGGAAACAAAACCACTGGTTCTGGAGGGGGCAACATGCTATGCACTCTTTGTACTGGGGAGTGCAAGGCCTCAGAGTCTGAAATGGGTGATTTGCCCACTGGTTCTGGAGGGTAAACTATGCGCTGTGCTCTTTGTCCTGGGGAGTGCAAGGCCTCAATCTCTCAAGTGGGTGACTTGCCCACTGGTTCTGGAGGGAGCAACATGCCCTCTGCTCTTTGTCTGGGGGAGTGCAAGGCCACAGTCTCTCGAGTGGGTTCTGGAGGGGACCAGCCACACAGCAGTCCTTGGTGGCTGGTCTATATGGCGTCTACCAGCGGTGACGGCTGCACTGTGGTGGTGTTGTGGGAGGCTCCTGCTCAGCCCCTGCACCCTCTGATGGCTGCACTGTGGTGGTTGTTGTGGAGGGCTCCTGCTCAGCCCCTGCATTCTCTGATAGCTGCACAACCACGGCTGGCGTTGGGGGCTCTGTGATAGCTGCTGGTGCAGGCTCCTTCCTCTTCTTGGTGGCTGGTGCAGGCTCCTTCCCCTTCTTGGTGATGCGTGCAGGCTCCTTCCCCTTCTTGGTGGCTAGTGCAGGCTCCTTCTCCTTCTTGGTGGCTGGTGCACGCTCCTTCCCCTTCTTGGTGGCTGGTGCAGGCTCTGTCCCCCTTCTTGGTGGCTGGTGCAGGCTCCTTCCCCTTCTTGGTGGCTGGTGCAGGCTCCTTCCCCTTCTTGGTGGCTGGTGTAGGCTCCGTCCCCTTCAGTGTTTGTGGCCTGGAATCGTTTCCACCATGAGTAGGTGCTGCTGAAACTGGGCTCGTGGACTGTTTGGCTGAGGTGCTTGGCTGGGTAATTGATACCCTGGCCATACGTGCAAGACGGGGGAGGGGTACGGAAGATGTAAAACTGGGAAAGGAAAAGCTTTTCAGGGACATTGGGTCGGGAAGAGGGAGGGGGAATGGGAGTGAAGGATGAAGGAGTGGTTGTTGGAGGTGTTTGCTGGATTTGGATGCAGGTGCATGGGTTCTATGCTGTTGTGAGGTTGATGGCTGTTGGGTGTCTCAGTGCTTGCGTTTGTGTACTTTAGGAGGGGGGACAGATGCGGTGGGAGAGGACACAGGGGATGTGTGCATGGATGTGGTGGCGGTGTCTGCGAGTGAGGAGTGTATTCTGCTTGGTGAGGTGATGATGCAGGTAGTGGATGATGATGTAGTGCATGCAGGTGTAAATGTGGACATAACTGGGTAGGAGGTGGAGGAGGAGGAGGAGGAGAAGGGAGAGACAGTGAAAATAGTGGATGTTGTTGTGTCTGCAACTAGATGGTGTTTGTATGAGTGCCTGTGGGATGAAGTGTGGTGCTTGTGTTTGCCTGTGCCACTCTTGTGTGTTGTCGTGTGTGCATGCTCGTCTGTCTGTGTGCTTGAGATGGGTTGGGGTTGAGGAAAATGGGACGTGGAAGTTGGGGGAGGGTCGGTAGAAACAGGGACAATGGCTACCATCAGTGAAACGGGGGTGCCTTTGTGGTGCCATGGGTGTTATGTGATGTGTGTTGGTGAGGATGTGTTGGGTAATGTGTTGGGGTGTGTGAAGTGGGGTGCATGGGGATGTATGGGTGTATGTGGTGTGTGTAACTAGTTGTGTCAGTGGTCTTGGTGTTCGTCTCGTGACAATTATTTGTATTTGTAAGGGGTTTGTGTAATGTGGGTGTGTGTTTTATAGTGGTGTGGGTGTTGTGTGTGTATGGGTATTGTGTGTGTTGTTTGAATTGTCCAATGTAGTGTTGTTTTGTATTTGGGTGGGTATTCTTTGCCTTCAGTATGTACCGCCAATGGTGTACCACCGGTAAATGCCCGCCATTGTGATTTGTGGGTCATAATGTGATGGGCGTTGTTCTGTTGGTGTAACGGTGTGGGTTTTGATACCATCAGTTTATCACTGATCTTTGGTCTGGCGGATTTGTGTATGTGGTGGTATTCTGTCAGATTGGTGTGTGTGTGTGTGTGTGTGTCATAATATGATGAACGGATATCCACCACTGCGGCGGTAAGTTGGTAGCCGTCAGCATGGCGATAAACAGGATTTACCGCCAGGGTGGTAATGAATGCCTTAGTCTCCTTATTTCTGGTTTTGTGATGTTTTTACTTCGTACTGTATCTTTTATGTGTTTTAAAACTGGATCTTCAAATCAAAAAGGACATTCACATTGGAAATCATTCTGGCAGACCGGAAGACGTTTTGTGATTACCTCCATGCTTGACTGGACTATAGTTTGCCCTTCTCCCTTTGTTGAGTGGTCCATTTATGATTTGTAATTTGATTTCCATATCTGTTTTTTGATGAATTGTATTTATTATATTATAATGTTTTGTTCACTTTAATGGTTGTAATAACCAAATAAAGTTATGGTGATCATGATGACTAGTGGACACAGGTGTCCACTGACATTCACGTGTACAGCTATGTGCCTGCACATACCTGTACAAAAACACAAATAGATGTCTGCAAGCACCAACAAATGCACACAAAGATATCCAAATACACACACAGACACACACACCTGAAAATGGTTAAACCAACACTATTTAAAAAAACATTCACACATACACATATAAAGATGCACCGACACACACATGCATGACATAGACATACCTACATATATACACATGTACAAATACACTCTGACATACACACATGCACAGAAATAGCAATCCCACATGAGACAGATAAACAGGACACATACATGCACTCTCACTTACCAGTCATACACATACGGAATCATATATGCAAACACAAACACACACACAAATGTAAACTCACACATCCATACCATCAAGTACAGGGTAGGATACCATGATGGTCTACTATTGTGATACCCTCGTTCTTGTTTAGATTTAATAGCTCTGTTAGAAATAATTCCATCCCTCCAATACTGAGAGAAATCTTTATCAGAATTATTATAGAGGAACACAATACTTACCTTCTGCATTGATATTTCCTGTGGTTTCCTGTCTACCTGCAGATTACCCACTCCTTAAATCTCCTCTAGGTGCCAGAGGGTATCAGGAAAGATGAAAAAGCTCCCCTGCTCCAATAAGTGCTGCTTTGGCTCCAACCGTCCGCCAAGAGCTGATCATGGAGCCATATAAGGTTCCACTCAGGAATACTGATGTCAGTTTCTCATCCTTTTTCCACGTCCTCGGAGACAGAGTTGAGGCTGATGAGATTAGCAGAAACGGAAGTGTATGAAAACTAACTTGAGTCTTAATTAAAGGTCTTGTGACCACTCCTTATCATGGGAAAGTGGACAGATTAGTGATGAATCTGCAGGTAGATATAGTGTCCACCACAAAGATTCTTGCAAAAAGTAAGTAACCTGTTCTTATTGATACATCTATCTACATTTCCCTCACATCTTAAATCAATGCCCAAGCAGCACCTCTAAAGTGGTGATTGTGAGAAGATGACCAATTCAATTGTTCCACTATACAGATCTGGCAAAATGCTAATTTATGTGAACTTCAGAGTTGAGGAATTAACATTTGGAGAACATGTGGACTAAAGCCTATGTTACAGCTTAACAAATATACAAGGCAGGGTTATTCCTCAATAATACCAAACAATAGGCCTTCCCCCAATGAAATGAGTCCTAACGCCCTTAGGATGCAAGAGCATAGTAGATGTGAATGCACAGCATGATCCAGTGGGATGCTGTCCACTTCTGAATCGCCTCACCCTTCTGTGGACCTGTATAGCCTAAGAGAACCTAATCAGCAATCTCTTATACAAGGACCCTGTCATTATAGGAACTGCAAGCCCAGAAAGGATCTAGGCAGTACAGAAGTCAACAGTGAATCGAATCTCTTTGAGATAGGGGGTGATGTGTGTGTGAAGTGAGAGCCTGTGTGAGTCTGCCGCTGCACTTTCCATGACCTGATGTCTCCTGGTAAGTAATGCTAACATAATGTGGATTGCTGTAGTGCAGTTTGCTGGTGATAAAGGCCTGGGTCACAGATATGCATCTGTTGATAGGGAGCTATTTGAACATTTTCTGAGGATCTTTAGGGTGTAGAAGCAGGAAGAGGCAATCCACTGACTTGGGTGATCAATGAGAGTTGGTTGTCCACCACTATGCCCAGAGTCCAGGCTTGGTCAGGCAAGGTGTTAGAAACTGGGTTTCTTGTTGGCTGAGGTATGTACCCTGCCCAAGCAGGAACCGCAATCCTAGTCAGGGCAAGTCAGATATACACCATAAATTAACCTGTGCTCACCCTCTGGTAGCTTGGCACAGCGCAGGCAGGCTTAACTTAAGGAGCAATGTGTAAAGTATGTGTCCACTGCTTTAAACAGTAACACAGTGAAAACACCACAAAAAAGACTCCACACCAAAATAGAAAATCGAGCTGAGCTTAATTTAATGAACAAAACAAGGCCAATATAACAAAAACCCAATAAGTAGAAGTTGAGATATGATTTTTTTGAAGATTAAATGAAATGATAGTGCTTAGAAGCATAAAGCGCCAAGCAGGTCTATCTGGATGTAATAGACCAGTGCAGCATCAAGAGTTTAGGGCGACGAGAGGGAGTATGGGACAGATACAGGGACCAACCTTGTTCTGCTGAAAAAGTACCTTGTGACTGGAGGATGAGTCAATGTTGAAGACCTGATGCGAAGAGCAGAGAAGGCAATGCACAAGTGATGCATCAGTTCCAATCTGCACAGTCAGGGATGCGTCATCAACGAAACCTTTGTGAAAGAAGTGATGTGTCATTGTTGAGCCAAATAGCATGCGAAGCAAAGGTGATGCGTCGGAGCTGAGGGGGATACGTCATCCGGAGCTGCACAGTCAGTGCTGCGATGTCCTCATCCTCACCGGCAGCAACTTTATGTCAGCGTAGAGGAGAGATGCAGTGATTTTGATCAGCACAGTGACAGCGATGCATGAGTCTTTGTAGAAACAGCCCACTCCCAAGAGCCCAGGATTGGATTGGCACCACTTGGCAGGGCAGGACTCACAGTTGGCATCCAGACGCTTTACCAGGAGTGAGTGAAATCAATGATGTCCCTGAGACTGCAGAACAGGAGGCAAGCCGGAAAGCCCTTGGAGTCACTCTGGGTTTAAGTGAGATGGGTCCAGTCCTTCCTTAGCAGGGTAGAGGGAAGCAGGGCAGCACAGCAGAAAAGTAGTTCTTTCAGAGTAGCAGTCCAGAGTGGCAGTCCTTATAGCAGCACATCAGTCCTTCTTTCTGGAAGAGTTCTTCACAGGTCCAAAAGAATGATGTCTTGGTAAGGTCAGAGGTCCAATACTTATACCCGGTTGTGCTTTTGATTTGGGGGTGACTTCAAAGAAGGCTCTTTGAGGTACACTGAGGTCCTTTCTTTCTGCCCTGGCTCCAGACTCACTACAGGGGGTTAAGCAGTCCTTTGTGTGGGAGCCAGACACTGCCTATTTAGGTGTTCCAGCTCCTCTCTCCAATCGTACCCAGGATGACCCATCAACATGCAGATGGACACTCAGACACATCTACCCTTCCATTGTGTGAGGCTGCCTAGAGGGAATGCAGGGAAATGCCAAATTAAAAGTGGCATTTTCAAAATTGTAATAATAAATCTGACTTTACCATTAAAGAGGATTTGTCATGACAGTTTCGTAGGCACTAAACATGACATGTTTATTCCTTCTCAGTTAGGAATTACAGCTTATTAAATGCAATAAAGAATCCCCAGTGCTAACCCAGGAGAGAGGTAGGCCTCACAGATGTGAAAAATGACTTTGGAAGATTTTCACTACCAGGACATGTAAAACTTAACAGTACATGTGTACAATTTAGTTATGTAGAACCCTGCATATGGGCTGCTTGGGCCTACCTTAGGGGTGACATATGTAATAAGAGGGCAGTTTAATGTTTGGAAAGATTTTTAAAATACCAAGTCAGCTTGGCAGTTAAACTGCACATACAGGCCCTGCAATGGCAGGCCCGAGGCAGGTTTAAAGAGCTATTTAAGTGGGTGGCACAATCAGTGCTGCAGGCCCTCTAGTAGCATTCAATTTACAGGCCCTAGCCACATATAGTGCACTTTACTAAGGATGTGTAAATAAATTAAATATGCCAATTATGTATCAATCAAACCAGGTATAGGGGAGAGAGCACTGGTCAGTAGTTGTAAACTGCTCACAGTCCTAAGGCCAATAAAAGGAAATCAGCAAAAATATGAGACAAGCCACCAAAACATTTGGGAAAGACCACCCTAAGGCTGTCAGGTCTAACACAGGATGCTAGTTTGAGGTCTGCTGGCCACTAGGTAGAATTCCATAGGAAAGTGTTCTTGCAGAAGACTGCCACTTCTGTTTTATCTGTACTAAGTTTTAGACAGTTCGTCATAATCCAGAGGGTGACTTCAGACATGCATAAGTTGAAGTTGATCTGGATTTTTCCTCAGAGAGGGAGATGATGGGCTGGATGTTGTTGTCATAGGAGAAGATGTTGATTCCATAGGATCGGATGATGTTGATAAGTGGTTGCATGCAGACATTGAACAGCATGGGGTTGAGGGATGATCCTTGGGGTACACTGCAGATGAGTTTGGCAGCAGCTGCGTTACAGGGGAACACCTTGACTGACTGGGTGCATCTGCTGAGGAAGAAGCAGCTCCATTCAAGCCATATGCTGTAAGAGTCTGCCAGCTTTGTGAAGGCTTTGAATGAGGATAGGGTGGAAGAAAGTATTGAAAGCAGCAGTTACGGTCAAAAGTTTGAGAGGTGTGGTGTCTCCTCTGTCCATGGCCAGTCAAATGTTGGCCATGGTGGCAATGAGGGTGGTCTTGAGGCTGTGGTTGGGCCTGAATCCAGATTGGGTCAGGTTGAGGAGGAGGTTGTTGTTCAGGTGGTTGGCCAGTCATTTGTTGATGAGTTTGGCAGGGTAAAGCAGCAAGGAGATTTGTTGTTAGTTGGCCAGCAGCTTAGGGCCAGCTGGGGGTTTCTCCAAAGGGTATGGTGGTGTGTTTCCAGTCATAAAAAATGGTACTATACTGATAGAGCTGCTGAGGATCAGAGGTAAGGCTGTGCTGTTGTGTTCCATTCCTTTAGTGAAGATGAAGTGTGGGCAGGGTTCCGACAAAGCTCCGAAGTGAACAGATCGCATATGTGCTGAGGTTTCTGCCTTTTCGGTGTCCAGGGGGGTTAATTTCATCATGCAAGATGGATCCATCTGGGGTTCAAATTTGTAGTAGATGTTGCTGATTCCATAACTCAAATAGTGGGAGAACTCGGTGCAAAACTTCTGAGGTGGGCTGCTAGTTGTGGAGATGGTGGTGGGTGAGGTGAAGCCCTTTACAATTGCAAATAATTCTTTGGAGTCAGTTATTCTGTTTTTGTTGCTTTCAGTCAGTGCTGATCGCATGGCTAACCTGATCTCCTGGTGGTAGACCATGAGGGCTGATTTGTAGGTGCTTTTGTCTGTTTCCTCATGGGTCTGTCTGCATTTGTGTTTGATTTGCTTGCAGTGGTGTTTAGAGAGTGAGTTCTTCTGTGTACCAGCTTGCTTGCAACCTGGCTCTGTTGGCAGTTGTGGATGAGGGGGGGCAGGGGTGTTGGTGCAGGAGGATATCCAGGTGTTAAACCTGGTGAGGGATCGCAAGAGTTCATCATGTTGTAGTGGTTGGAGGATTTACAGCTTTGTGGTCCATGTTTCTTGCGAGATCCTGTTCCAGTTTCTTTGGGCAGGTTTTGGGAGCTGCTGTTCCACACTAGTGGGGAATGAGCAGCATGAAGAGAAGGAGCGAAAGGTCAGTCAGGGCAAAGGAGGTGGGCTTGTTCACCGAGATGTTATTGAAGTTAGTGAAAATGTAGTCAAGTATCTGTCTGTTGACGTATGTAGGGTCTTTCTATAATTGGGTTAGTCAGAGTTTGGTCAGGTCCTTGAAGAAGTTGTTGAGGTTAGGATAAGTGAGGTCTCCCAGGTGGTAGTTGATGTAGCTGAAGAAGGGGAAGATGCGGGAGTTGAACACCATGAGGGTGAAGTTTGAGATGGAGTGGTCAAAGTCAGATTATGTGCCAGGCAGCTGGTAGATGAGGGGTACTAGGGAGGATTGCTGGGGATGTGCAATTTAAAGGTCAGGTGTTCTAGATGGCCATGGTGGTTTTATTGGAGGTAACTGAGAAGTGGATGTTTAATTTGAAGATGATGGCTAGTTCTTCAGGGGATCAGTGGATGTTGTCCTTTTTCATGATCTTGTAGACATGGGGGGGTTTGGTGTGGTGATGTCAGGTGGGGAAGGATGTCAGGATGTGCCTGGTTTCTGTCAGGAAGAGCAGTCTGGTGAGGAGCAATGCAGGAGATCTTAGACTTTGATGGTGTGTCTGAAGACAATACAGGTGTTACAGGTGTTAAGGAGGAGGCAGAGCAACAATGACTGAACATCGTGTGAGGGATGGCATGGGGCGTGTGGTTGAATGCGTTAGATTCGGAGTAGGAGGTAGTGGCAGTGGGATGAAGGTAGGCAGGGCATGCAAGATATGTGGCAGTATGCACAGGAGAATTAACTTTCTGGGTTGGCTGAGGAGGCCCAGCTGCAGAGCTGGGAGGAGCTTCTGGGGTTTAAGGCCAGCAGGGCTATGGCAGAGTAGCATTTGAGAATGTGATGGGTGGGTGAAGAATCTGGGGACCTGGAGCTGGGTATGGGTGGGGTCATGCCAGCAGCACACCCCCTGTGTGTGTCTGCTGCATGTCCACAATGTAAGAAAACAGGGCTTTTTGCTGATGTCCCCCCTGTTTTTTCACTATTTGGACTACTAGATGCGGTTTTTCTGACTCTGATTGTGTTCTTGGCTCTACTAACCAGGCTTACGGCCAGTGCTCTGTTTAGAAGGTATGTGGTAAATGGAGTAATTGCAATTATTTCAGACAGCCTACCTATACGTCCCTTGAATTTGGTAGGGCATGTAGGGTTGGAGACCCCCAGTAGATTTAAAACACTGAAGTGTGCACAGCTATGGTGCGTGCAATCGTTCTAAAACCCCACTTGCAGGCTGGTTTTAAAACAAAACTATGTACAAATTTGACTTTGGAATTAAAATTACTTACAAAGTCTAACCTACCTTTCTATTACATATAAGTCATCCCTAAGGTCTGCCCTAGGAGACCCAAGGGTAGGGGCATTGTTATAAAAAGAAGGAACATTATAAAAGATGTGTTATTTGCTCTGGTAAGAGAAAAACTGCCAGTTTCGTTATTTTCTGCTGCTAGCTCCATAGGCTAAAATGGGAAGGTTTTAATAAGCTTTAATGAAGTCTAACTTTTGACAGGACTGAGCTAGAACACCCATTCAAAGTATTAAAATAATAATCACAATAAATCCAACACCTTGTCAAGGTCCGATTTATTTTAACCATTACAGAAAAGTAGTTTTAGAACTTGCTTTCCTCAAGTTACCTAAATCAGCTCTATAGCAGCTTCTTCTCATTGACCATTCTTTGACAGGCTGAGCCAAGCTGCTCTGATGAGGTGTAAAGTGGCCTCAGCTGAAACAAAGAGACCATCTGACGGGAGGAGATCTGCTGATACAGATGCCACAATAGGAAAGGGACTGGGTAGCTAAACTGGTCTTCAGAGGGAGAAAGACAGATAGCACAAGAACCAGATCCACCCCCACATCCTGCACCCCAGCCAGATGGGAGCCTCTCTAATAAGATTAGGAGAGGGGATGGAAGTGGAGTGTAGGGAAAAGCTAGCCACACCTGTTGGTTGAGTTAACCAGACCTGGGATTTTCTCCATTCTAATTTTTGTAGAGATGTGAATTCTATGACAGAAATATGCCACACATCTCAGGAAGTGGTCATAACAGAGGGTGGCAACTTGAACCCCTTTGGTTAGGGGTGCCCCCCTTTTGCCAGGCCAGAACAATGCAATAAATATGGGAGCACTGCACAGCACCTCAGATCCCTGCTTGAAGTATGAAGGAGAATGATTGCCCTACTGAGCTCCTGGTCTGCGCCAAGAGAGGACTGCACTCACAAGGACCGAACCTGCTGCAGACTCTGGGCTTCTCAAAAGAGGACTGTGCCTTGCTTCTAAGGCTAAGGAGTGGACTCCCTGAAAGCAGTAGGTCAAAAAGAGCTATAAGAAGTCATCTGCATCAACTCCTGCAAGGATAAGCCCAGCTGACCAGCTTACCTGAACTTGAATTCCTAAACTCCCAAGAAGCAACTCAGAGCTTATGGGCCCTTGACTGGTTTTATGGACCTTCAAAGACCAAAAGAAGACCTTCTGGAACAAGATCTAGAAGTTTGAGAACATTTGGATAACTTTTGTCAAAAAGCTCCATAAGTTCACCAACCTCGACAATGAGAGTAAAGCTGGCAACTTCGATCTGCGACTCAGCCTGACTTCTAGGCTTGCCCCACTGAAAGCTCTACGACATTACCGATGAAGACAAAGACCCCCAGGCTTCACTGCATTGTGCTAAAGCAAGCAGTGATCGTCGAACCGAAACCTGGATTGCTGAGGACTACTGCTCAACATTGAGAGAAACAGCTACAAAAAAGTGACTAAGAGCCTCATTATGAGTTTGGCGTCTTACGATGACCACCAAACTTGTGGTGGCAGTCAGACCACCGCACTCCTGGTGGTCTGGCCACCAGATTACAACCCTGGCAGTCAGACCACCAGAGGACCACCACCACTGCCGGGATCACGGATCCTGATGGGGTGGCGGTGGTTGGATCCGTAGTCAGTCACAGTGGTGCTCATGACAGCACTGCCATGCTGATCACGAGTCAACTTTCTGCCAGCCTTTCCATGATGGTTTACCCACCAGGAAAAGTCTGGCGGAAAGCCAGTGCTGGGGGCCACAGGGGCCACAGGGTGGGGGCCTGCACTGCCCATACCTAAACATGTGGCATGGGCAGTGCAGGCCCCCCCTGCTGCACAATCGGAATGCGCACTGTCTGCTCAGCAGAAAGTGCATATTTCGAGGGTGCTGTTGTGTGGTTGCATTGGCCTCAGCTCCCTTGTCGTGGCACTGTTTCCGCCACGCTGACCAGTTAAAACATCATAATACGATGTTTTCTCCAGTCGGCCTGGTGGAAACATCGTAATATGACTGGGGGTGAGACTGCTTGTATGATGGCAGCCTTACCCCGCAAGTTTGGCGGCCTGACTGTTGGACCCCCAAACTCATAATGAGGCCCTAAGTCCGAACGGTAAAAACCTGACTGATCCTAACTAGTCATTGTATTTGATCTGCGCTCCATTGCAATTGGCCTAAAACTTTGACTTGGTCCAGGTCCAGCACGACCAGATAGCTGCGGATGGAGCTTTTCACTTCTTCGAGCTAGAAAGAAAATTTTTACATTTAGGCCCTCATTACAACATTGGCGGGCGGCAGAGGCCACCCGCCAATGTTGTACCGCTGCGAGGCCGCCAATGTGGCCTGAATCCCACCGTCCCTATTACGACATCCACGCTGAGCCGGCGGGAGGAAACAGAGTTTCCGTCAGCCGGCCCAGCGGGGAGCAGGGCACTAACATTGCAGATGGCTCCTAATGGAGCCTGCGGCAATGTGGCGGTGCAGAGGGGGCAGCAGCACCCGTCGTGCATTCCACTCCCCGTAATTTGGTCAGTGGATTGCGCGATGGGATTGTGCATGAGGGCCCCTGCAGTGCTCATGCCAAGTGCCACCGAGTCACCCTTACCGCCAGCCTTTACATGGCGGTGTTTACCGCTGGGACCGCCAGGCTGCAGGCTGGTGCCAGCCAGGCAGTATCGGCGGTATGACCGTTGTGGCTCTACCATAATATGGTGGTAGTTACCACCAACCTGTTTGCGGTACTACCGCCACGTTTCCGCCTCCCGCTGGGGTTTTAATGACCTCCTTAGTCTTTTAAAATTCACATCTATGGTTCCCTACCTTGGATTTTTGTCTTTTTGTGTCATTTTAAAGATAAAAATATTCTCTATTTTTCTAAATTGGTGTTGAATTTTTGTTGTGTGTCATCCCCTACCTATTTACTGTTCTGGTGATATTAAATGCTTTACACACCTGTCTCCTAAGTAAAGCCTGATGACTAGTTAGCCTAGCTAACAAAGATTGAGCAAGGATTAATTTATTGAGGATTGACTGGACCTTATTTGTGTTTTTGGTGTTATTAGTAGTTGTAGGTACCTACCTACACCTGCTAATAAACCACCTTCCAACATTTGGTGTGCTGTAGTAGGATCCAGTACTTTTGTTTAATAACACCATACAGCATTTAAGTAAAGTTTTTTAAAAATTCTCTAAACTGACATAGGTCAAAATAGTTTTTTTTTTATTTGGAGTCATTTTAATTAATCCATGTTTTTAGTTTTCTGAATTACTGATTTAATTTTTGCAGAGTTCTGTTTGTGACACATAAAAAAGGGATACCATGGAGCTTCATCTGGCTAGCCTACCAACAGTCACTGTAGCTGAGCTGAGGGGGGTTGTGTAAGGATAGGGGTTTACCAGTATCTACCAAGGCTACAGAGGCAGAGCTGCTGAAGTCCCTTGAAGCTTGGGCAGGGTCCCAGCTAGGAGCCACAGAGGAAGTTCCAGAGATAGAAGAGGAGGGGGGCCATGACTCCGCCAACCTCCAGGAGGAGGAGGATGAATGCTTGTCCATTACTTCACTAAACAGAGAACAGCCTACAGCTAGTTGAAGGGGTAGGAGATATGTGTAATCCACCAAAGAGGAAGCGGAATGTGGAAGAGAAGAAGAGATTGAGATGTCAAGGGGTAGTGGGTTTGACCCAAGGCTGCCCAAGGTGATTGTCCCTAAATATCAGGAGGGTGATGATATACATAAATGGCTGGCAGTACTTGAGAGGGCCCTTAGAATGGGGAGGGTTAGCTCCCAATACTGGGGTTCACTCCTGTGGGGGTTGATTCCAGTAGCTGGGAATGATAGTCTCCTGACCCTAGAGGGGGAGGAAGCTTAATCTTACTCCCACATTTAAAAGTGTCTGATCAGAAAGTTTGGTCTTACCCCTGAGCAGTACAGGATGAAGTTCAGGGACACATAGAAAATTAGCACCCAATCTTGTTTGGACTTTGTTGACATTGCAGTAAATGGACTAGATGACTTCATACAGAGTAGTCAGTTCAGCAACTATTAGGGGCTCTACAATTTGTTCATGAAGGAACAAATATTGGGCAATTGTCCCTCAGAGAAATTACACCAGGGCCTAGTTGATTAAAAGCTTTCTAATCCCTGAGAGCTGGCTAGAAAAGCTGATGAGTGATGGTGGGGATGATAAATGAGATTTAATTTATTCATCAAAAGATTACAATAAAACATACAAAAATATCACGATTGGTGCAAATATTAGGTATTGGTTAAAAAAGGTTCTAGACACATATAAGCTAGAATTGATATTTAAGAACAGCTTTCTTAACTCAGGCAATTAACACTGTATAGGCTTGGTTTAAGAATCTTATTAGCCTAACTTTTGCACTATTGTCTCTAACAGACTCCACAGTAGATCTTATTTTTGCCTTATTAAAAATTGGTCATGGATACATTTTTCTTAAATATAATTGTTTGGGGAAAGTACATATAATATGCAGAAGAGTTTCTATTGTGAAGCCACTGAGTCAACAAGCAATTTTTCCTTTAAGTATTGGATCCCATTTGCCCTCAAATTCCTAAATCTGGACATAGAACAGTCTTATCTCAGAAATTTCATTTGGAAATAGCCTTATAGGTTTGACCCTTGATATTTGTTATATTTGAGGGAAGGGTGGTTTCCTTTAAGGAACCTTGGGGGGTTGAAATGGAATGTGGATGGGCAAATGAATGTAGAAGGATGGAATTCTTGGAGCGGTTCAGCTGTACTGCGGACGTGAGACGGAGTGTTAGACGGAGAGAAACAAACCTTTTATAAAATCCACCCTGTGTCTGGACTGGATTATACAACAAATTTGGCAACGAGGTGTGTACGAGCTCCACACGTATTTGGAAGACGCTTTGTGGGATTTCCTCTGCTGTCCTGCAGTAAATGCCGTTAAGGATTCTCTTCTCTTCCCAGGACACTCTTGGATGCCTGGAAGCGGTATTCATAAATTTCGGAGTACCACCGAGCAAGTACACTTTGTTTTTTTTGTCTTCTCAATTTTTTTTCTGGTTCCGGTGAAGACGCTTTGTTCGTTGCTTACCGACGTTACCACATAGCCGCAACAGCCGTCAGCTGTTATTCGCGAGCGTGATTTGAAACACGCTCACTGCATTCTCGCGCTTAAGATTAAGCAAGCGAGTTTCCTACTGCTCGTTCTCTCATCGTGCTCCGTTTTATTGTATAAACAAACAAAGTACACTTGTACACGTGGCATTCAACTACAGGTGGATGAGTTTACCGGATCTTGCCCTTCATGTTTCTTGTTTCCATGGTGCTATTTCATTTCCTGTTTCACAGGAAGGAAGGTTTTGAAGATTTTTTCTGTTTTCATTGTAGTTTTTTCTTTCTTCTCTTTTTCTCTCTTCTTCAGTTATTTTTTTTTACCAATTCAAAGAACCTTGGTGTGAAACATTACAATTACTTTTTTTTCTTCTTCTTTATTTGTTTTTTTCTTTATTTTCTTTTCTTTCTTTACTAAAAACAATAATAAGTGACTAACTTAAATAGTGATAAAGGGAGATAAAGAAGGACTATTACTTAAGGAGGGTGCAGTTTGAGCCACCAGCAAAATTTCTACAACTCAAAGGGGACCCACCCATACCATGGCCCAGATGGAAAGAGGAATTTTTGACTTATTTGAAAGCCATTGATGAAGATGGTATGTCCCAGGAGAGGAAGAAAAATATTTTGTTACACTGTTTGGGTTCTGAAGGGCAACTCATTTATAGGACCCTCCCGCAGGGAGTTCTTCAGGATTATGAAATTGATGTATTTCAGGGTTCCTTGAATAAACTGGAGAATGGGTTCAAACTGTCTACAAGCATAGCTTTAAACAGGTTCATGTTTTATACTAGGAGCCAACAAGCGGATGAGACATTTCATGAGTTTTTGACAGGGTTACATGGCTTATCCATGCACTGTAACGTTGGACCTATTACGGATGAAATGATTAGAGATCAGATTATTGTTCATGTCAAGAGCAGAAGAATCCAAGAACAGTTGTGGGTGAGGGGTGATCCGAAGTTACAGGATGTGATAAATACCACTACGGCGTTGGAGCAATCAGAAAAATGGATGAAGTCAGTGCAAGAGACTGAGAAGAATAGGTTGTTGGACATGGAAGTAGTTGGAGCTATTGGCGGTGGGGGATTTAGCAGTGATACCACTACCAGAAAGATTGCATGGAACAAAAAGGATGACAAAAATGTTAAAATGAATAGGCTATTATGGTATCATTGTGACAGTTCTAATCATCTGGCTAATTTTCCACAGTGCCCAGCAATTGGAAAAGAATGTAAAAAATGTAGAAGGATGGGGCACTTTCCGTGAGTTTTAAAGAAGTTAGGAAAGCTGATAGTGACTGTAAAAACAAAGTCGCGTGTGTCTGCGAGGAAGGAGAGAGAGGAGTGGTGTTGTCTGTCAAGAATGATTTTGTGAACAAAGAAGGGAATGTAATAAAACAACCCGAATGCATAGTTTTTATTGAGGGTCAGGAGCTGGAGCTTATGGCAGATTCTGGATCCCCTTGGACTATCATCACGTGGGATTATTTTGTTCAGAAATGTAGTAATGTGTGGGGTATGTCTAATTTAGCGTGCTCTGATATTGTTGTGGAAGGATTCGAGGGTACTGCTATTAACATCATTGGGTGTGTAAAAACTATGATCTGTTTTAAGGATCGTTCTGCACAGATTAAATTGTATGTGGCTGAGAGACGGGTTAATATGTTGGGGTGGAGAGACCAGACTGAGTTGGGAATAATTTTAAATCCCAGGGCTCAGGAACCCGTAATGTTGGTTGAGGAAAGTGATAAAGCCAAGTGGATTGTCTCTAGGTTTCCGAATGTGTTCTCTGATACTTTGGGCAAACAGAAAGATGATACTCACAAGATTAGATCAAAGGGAAATGCTAAACCTGTAGTGCAGAAATTAAGGAAAGTGCCTATTGGGGTACGTGAGGAATTGAAAGATATGTTGATGGAGATGGTGAAGGAAGGAATTATTGAGGAGATTGAGTCATCTGAATGGGTTTCACCTATTGTTTTAGCCAAAAAATCAGATAACTCCTTGAGATTATGTGTGGATTTTTAGAGCGTTGAATGCTAATATTATAGTAAATTGTCACCCATTACCCAACAAAAATTAAGTTGTTAGTCTCCTGGATGGAGCGAAGATCTTTTCCACATTAGATTTGAGGTCGGCATACCACCAAATTGAGCTCACAGAGGACTCCAGACATCTGACTGCTTTAATTACTCCAGAGGGGTTGTTTCAATTCAAACGAATGCCTTTAGGGTTGGGCTCTGCGGCATCAGTATTTCAAAGGGCCATGTTTAATTTATTCAAGGACATGGACAAGTTTGTGAAATGTTTCCAAGATGATGTATTGGTTTATTCTAAAGATGAAGAGGAACACAAAAATCATTTAGTTAAGGTGTCTGAAATATTCAATATAAGTGGATTGACTCTGAAATTTAGAAAATGCAATTTCTTTGCTAAATCTGTTGATTATCTGGGACATTCCATCTCAGGCGAGGGAGTTGTTCCTAAACAATCTTTGGTCAAAGCCATTATTAATGCACCGGCTCCAGACTGTCATGAAAAACTGTTGTCTTTTGCAGGATTGTGCGAATATTACAGCAAGTTTATTGAAAACTTTGCTACTAAAATGGAACCTTTGAGGGAGCTGACGAGGAAAGATGTGGAGTATGTGTGGTCTGAAAGGCAGGAGAATGCATTTGAGACCATCAAGAAAGAGATTGCTAGTCCACCTAGACTCAAATCATTTAACGTTCAAGCTCAGTGTGTAGTAACAGTGGATGCTAATATGTATGGTGTGGGTGGTGTGTTATCCCAGAAGAGTGGCAAAGATATGTGGAATGTTACTTTTGCTTCACGTACCTTAACCAATGCAGAAAGAAGGTATGCAGTAATTGAGAAGGAATTATGAGCTTGTGTCTGGGTGATTGAGCATTTTCGGTATTACATTTGGGGTTCACGGTTTATTCTCCAAACGGATCACAAACCCTTGTTGGGGATTCTATCTCCAGGAAGGGGGTGGAATGCGACAGCCCGTATTGCAAGATTGGTCTTGAAGTTGCAAGAGTATTCCTTTCAAGTGGAGTATGTGCCTGGAAAAAAACATTCTGTGGCTGATTGTCTGTTGTGACTTCCTCAGAGTGATTCAAATGTTCAGCAGGAGTGTGGATATGGTGATTCTGACATTGTGTCTGTGGTGCCTGAGTTTATTTCTGAAGAATTTAAAGCTATTGAAGAAAAGGATTTGCTTGATAAAGATCAGGGAGATTTGACTTTACAAGAGGTGAGACAATATTTGAGGTTTGGTTGGCCAAGGAAAGAATGTATTCTGGAAGAAGTGATGCCTTTCTTTAAGGTAAAAGATGATTTAGAAATTGAAAATGAGCTTGTATTCAAAAGGGGAAAATGTATTCCACCTAAAGGCATGCAAGCAGTCATTTTGAAGTTGGCACACGAAGGGCATCATGGGATGTCATCTATGAAAAGGCTTATACGTACTTCCTTTTGGTGGCCAGGAATGGACAAGATGGCGGAGAGGACAGTCAGGGAGTGTGGAGTATGTGTGAGTGCTGAGAAGATGCTGAGGACAGTGCCAGACCTATTGCGCCCTGTTCAGTGGCCTGAGTCTCCCTGGCAGAAACTAGGCTTTGACATTTCTGGTCCGTTTTTGTTTTTGCCTTACGAGGCTCGGTTTGCTTTCGTCCAAGTGGACTATCACTCCAAGTGGCCTGAGGTGAAATTGGTGGCACATTACACAACAACTGTTGTGATTGAGTTTTTCAAAGAAGTGTTTGCCAAAGAGGGATATCCAGAGACTATAGTGTCAGACAATGGTGTTCAATTGGTGTTGAAGGAGATGCAAAAGATTCTCAAGTATTGCAATATTAAGCATGCTACTACTTCATTATATGAACCACAAGAGAATGGACAGGTTGAGAGGTTTAATCGGGTTTTGAAGGAGTGTATTTGTTGGGCACGTGGTTTTGGTGGGTTGTGGAAGGAGAAAGTGAGAGAGAAATTATGGCATTATCGTATCACTCCTCACAGTACCACAGGTGTTAGTCCGTTCAGGCTGCTAAGGGGTAGGGATCCTGTATCCAAATTGTGTCCATGGTGGTTTAAAAAGAAACACAGCAAAGAGCATGAGAATGTTCATGTGGAAATGATAAGAGATAACGTGAGACTGAAGCAAAAGAAGAGCAAGGAGGCATATGATAGAAGGTGGAGAGTAAAATATCCTATTTTTGTTGTGGGAGATTGGGTTAGGGTAAGGAAGCCCGGGTTGTTAAGGAAAGGTATGTCTAGATTTGGCCATGAAAGTGATAAAAGTTTTTAGGAAAAAACTTGTTACACAGGATGGTAAAGTTTGGAATGTGAGTAGACTGGCTAAGTGGGTTTCAGAAGGTGGGGGAACACAGAATGGACGCTGTTCTTTTTCCCATGGACATTCTGCTGTGTCTGGACCTATTGTACACAGAAAGGGTGATGAACCTGTTGTTGAGGACGTAAGCCAGGATGGTGCATGTACTGGAAGTGAGGAGTGTGAGATCCCTTTGGGTGTTGATTGTAGGGAGAGTGATGGACAGAATGGTATGGAGGAGAGTTGGAAGGAAGACTCCATAGCCTCACGAGTAAAGCTTGAGGGTCGTTCCAGACAAATGTCTACTCATTTGGTGGACTATGTGTAAATAAGGAGAGTTAATGTACTTTAATTATTTGTCATTGAATTTTCCTATGTGTTTTTTTTGTTTTATTTTGTTTAAAGGGGGGAAATGTGTTATATTTGAGGGAAGTGTGGTTTCTTTAAGGAACCTTGGGGGGGTTGGAATGGAATGTGGATGGGAAAGGAATGTAGAAGGATGGCATTCTTGGAGCGGTTGAGCTGCACTGCAGATGTGAGACGGAGTGTTAGACGGAGAGAAATAAACCTTTTATAAAATCCACCCTGTGTCTGGACTGGATTATGCAACAATACTCTTGGTTCTGTAAAGCAATAGTGTAAAAAATTAAGTCCAAATTATTGTATTGTTTTGGCTTTGCCAGGTGGGTGACCCTCTGTCTGCAATTTAAAATCCCACAAAGTACACTTTTCTGGGCTGGTAAATTTAACTTTGCTAGTGACTCTAGTTTGGGTAGTTTCTATGTTTCTAGAGGTTCAAGTCTTTATATGTTGCTTTCCTTAGTTCCTGACGGATTAAGGGTTTTAATCCAGTCACAGGCATAAATTAACATGCTTGTCTGTTGAAGTGACATGAAGGATTTTAGGTCTAATTTGAACCTAATTTGGACCTGATAGCACAGTGCAAAGTAGCTGTGTGAAGATGGAAGAGATTATATACAAGTTGAATGAAAATATTATCAAGACTGGCTATAATCGTATGGTTTAACACAGGAGGTGTATTAAGCAAGTATGGAATAAGTTTCATGTTTAGTCCTTTCAGTGATGGCTAAGTTGCTCTGTCACCAAACAAATTGGTAAATCTTACAGCAGATTTTGGGATCATAAGCTTTCTTATGTCTAGATGGTTGGTCCATGATATCTTGCTGTTGAGTGTAGACCTAAGGTAATCACATTGATTTACTGTTTCAATCAGACCTTCTCCTAAAACCCACAAAACAGGCTTAGGTTTCTTTCCAAAGATCATAATTTTATGTTTTTGGCAGTTTCACAATTAATTCATTCTCCAAGTTAAATTTATTTATTCACCAATTTGTCTGTGTAGGCAAAATGTGATATTCTTGTACCTCCCAGCTTTAGGTGGAATCCTAAGATCTGAATCCAGAGACTCATTTAAAACGGTGATATACAAGGAAAATAGTAGCAGGGCCAGAATACACCCTTGTTTGAGGCCTTACTCAGTATGAAAATTAAATAACAAAGCATTCTTGGTGGATATCCTTACCTGAAGCCATGTGTCAGTGTGTAATTTGACCAGGAAATGTAATAAATAAGGGTCAATTTTCCACTTCTTGAGATTTGCCCCCAATCTTTGCCCAACATGTTTTGTTCTTCAAGTTTTTTGCCAGAAGGGTCAAGGCCATAATTTTGTCAACAGTTGAGAAGCCAGAGTGGAGTCCGTTTTGTGTTACTGATATTAAACATTGTCCGCAGGCCCGGTTAGCAAATTTCTTAGTAAGTGCATGCTCAAACAGCTTCCCTTCAAAGTCTAGGAGGGTTATTAGTCTACTACTGGCTGGACCTTTTTTGGGACCTCTTTTATAGATAGCATGAGCTACTGCTCTTTTCCAAGAAGTCGGTACCTGTCCAGTCATGGTGACACAGGAAAATAGCTGTGCAAATAATAAACTCCAGAAGGGGACATCTAGTTTTTACCAGGGTATACAGTTTGGGCCGGCAGCTTTGGAAGGGTCAGAACTTCTTAATAATTTTGCTATGCATCCCTTAGGGATGGCAGGGCATAAAACTAAGTTTGTTGAAGGTTCAAATAAGCCATTAATTGCAGATTTATTTAAGTAAATTATTTGTGTTTCCCACTTGTCATTTGCAATAAACAGGTCATTGGTCTGCTGATAGGGCACAAAGCCTTCACTGACCAAAGTCCAAAAAGTCCTTAAGTTTTGTGAAGAGGTTGAATATAACAGTTTGGCCCAAGCATTTTCTTGTTGTCCTGTTTTATTTGTATATTTTTCCTCTTAAACACAGTCTTCAGGTTTCTGATTCTTGAGTCTCTGCCCATAGAAGGAGCTAGTTTTAACATATGTTGTAATGCCTGAAAGTAGATTCTTTTTGTCTTTTGCCTGGCTTTGTTCCTGAAAGCTGGATGAGTGGAAGGTACTTCTCCATACAGGTAACTTGGTAATCATAACAGACAGTACGAGGTCTAGTGTATACTGTATACTGACAGGTACTAGTCCAGTCATCATTAACCCCAAGATTGAAATATTTGTTTTTAAAAGATGAGCTTAATGGGCACAATGCTTCACATAAATTGAAGCTTCATCTTTGAGAGTGATGCTCCATTTGAGTTTCTTGCTGTTGACAGCAGTTATATGATTAGTATTTGCTAATTTCCAAGATTCAAGCTGGTCTGGTTTGATGCTAAGAACTATCATCTGCAGGTCATGGTCACTCCCGGGTCTCTGTATAATAGAGTAACTCTTGCAAAGGTAGTTGGTGGAATAGTGGACAAATGTGTAATTGATGGTGGTTGATGCCCTTGGAGCCCGGAAAGTAGGTTTAGTGGGCTGTTCATCAAAAAACTCCCATTAAGTGCTCTGTAACCAGAATCTGTCGGAAAGTTGTAAGTCAATCTGCTTTGAGTGTTGAGACCTTTTTGTTTACCATGTCAGGTTATTTTAGGAGAAGTGATGTTATAACTTATGTCAGGGTCCTTAAGGGACAAGGAGACATTCAGTGGATGGAACAGATGTTAGTTAAAGTCCCTAGTAATGATAACAAGTAGCTGTCCATACTTTTCCATGAATGACTCCAGTTCTTTCAGTATTTCATGATATTTGTGTTTGTGCTTTAGAAGATGAGGGGGAAAATTGATGTTCATGATCAGAAACCTTACAATGGAGTGGCATGCAAGTAAAACCGCTAATATATATTCAGATGACGACTTTAATGTAATGCTTTTCACGTGGAGTCTGTTACTGATCACTGTTACTAGCCCACCACTTGCTTTTCCAAGGTAATTCTTTTTTGCCCAGATTTCATGGATAGTATAGTTTGGTATTGCTAGGTTTGAAGGGTGACAGGTTTCTTGAGTACTTATCACATAATGGTCTTCGATGAAGCTTAACAGTGCCCTGAGTGCTTCAGTTACCTGTTGAAGCTAGTGATTTTCCATGAAATAAGACAACATTTGTTGTAAGAGATTTCCTGAGTTCTCAGTGTACTAGTTATGCCGATTAGTTGAGTGGCTAAAAGAACCCAAGAAGTCCCAGGGGGAGACTCCAGAAAGGTGAACTAGGCCCACAAAAACCAAAGGAGGAAGGTGGTAAGCCCACCAAAGAGGCTTCCTCAGTACCCCAGAACCCTAAAAAAGAGGAGAGCAAAACCCACTCAACTCTGGCCAGCAGAGGCAGTGGGGCCCATGTCTTAAGAAACATTTGGAAAGCAGATTGTGTTTTGACTGTCAGCAGTCAGGTCGCCACAGATGAGACCCAGCCTGTCCAAAAAGGTAGATATCATTGGGCTCTCCAGCGTAGCCATAGAGGATGACATTTCAGATGAGGAGGGTCTCTTAGCATTTTGTTGGAAGACAGGTCCAAATGGTAAGTTGGTGATCCAACTGAGGGGGGGAGTAGGCGCCTCCACTCCATTCAGGTGAATGGTAACCTTGCTACTGGCCTGAGAGACACATGTGTCAGTCACACCATAGTGGTTCACAGTTTGGTGTCCCCTGATCAGTATGTGCCAGGTGAGACAAAAAGAGTAAGGGTAGTCTTAGGTGAGGTCACAACCAAACCGGTAGCCACAGTGACCCTGGAAAGAGTGGGCACCCTTAGCTGGTATAAGGTGATAGTCAGTTCTGACCGCCCCTTAGATTGTTTGCTAGGCAATGCCCTTCTAGAGGTTGGGCTGACCCTAGATAGAGCGGTTACCCAGGATGCCCCCTGACTAGGCCCGGACGGAAAACTCTGCTTGTGGGATTTTTGGAATTTGGGCACCTCGCGCCAAGCGGAGTAGTGCGGAGTTCCCAAATTCTGCCTTCCGGCATGAAGTAGAGGGGTTTTCTTTTGTGCACGCAAGACTTGTTTTTGGCACTTACAAGCACCACAGTATTCTCAGGCTGTTAGCAAGCACACAAAAGATTTCACACCGATCCGCGTGGATCCTGGCTGCGACAGCACCAACATGGTGGCGTTCATGAGCGCAAACGCTTCTCGAGTAGATTTTGTTTCATGTTTTAGTACGAGAAGTCTTTTTTAAAACTTTTTTCCCAACAGGAAGGAAGTGCTCCAGAGACTCTAACTTCCTGTTTGTCCAGCAAGCTCCTCCCAGTTCTTTGTCCATTTCCTGGTCACTTTTTACTTGGATTTCGAGATGGAAGGATCACTCTCTATGTCTCCTGTATATATATCTTTGGATTCAATTACTTTTTTGTGATTTCACACAAGTTAAAAAACTATTGAATAATGGTGTTTTTTTGTGTGATAGGGTATGCAACAGTATTTCTTTGTACTTTTAAATTTCATTGTGGTGGGTCGCCTGGAGTTTAAGTAGGGACCTAGTTATTTTTTTTACATTTAATTGATTTTTCAGTTTTTGTAAAGGACAATTGCTACACAGCTCAGTACCTTTTCTCCATGTGTGTTACATTTGCAACATTAATTTTTTTACTATGTGGCCTAGATTTTCAATGGGCCATCTAGCCAGTAAGCCCAGTATTAGTCATCAGTGTAGGAAAAAATTGTTTCCGTAGTACATGGTTTTCAAACTTCATTTAGTGCTGGGATGGCATTGGATTACATTACAAATGTTGGCTATTGTTTGCATTTCATTTTTTTCTGCAAAAAGTTTATATATGCAATAATATTTGATGGCACAGGAGGGTGTGTGTTGTAAAAGATTTATATCTCAGTTAATTTTCATGCTTTCTTCAATGTTAACACCATGGTGGTCATTCTGACCCTGGCGGTCTTTGACCGCCAGGGCGGAGGACCGCGGGAGCACCGCCGACAGGCCGGCGGTGCTCCAATGGGGATTCCGACCGCGGCGGTAAAGCCGCGGTCGGACCGGCACCACTGGCGGGGTCCCGCCAGTGTACCGCGGCCCCATTGAATCCTCCGCGGCGGCGCAGCTTGCTGCACCGCCGCGGGGATTCCGACCCCCCCTACCGCCATCCAGATCCCGGCGGTCGGACCGCCGAGATCCGGATGGCGGTAGGGGGGGTCGCGGGGCCCCTGGGGGCCCCTGCAGTGCCCATGCCACTGGCATGGGCATTGCAGGGGCCCCCGTAAGAGGGCCCCTACATGTATTTCACTGTCTGCTGCGCAGACAGTGAAATACGCGACGGGTGCAACTGCACCCGTCGCACAGCTTCCACTCCGCCGGCTCGATTCCGAGCCGGCTTCATCGTGGAAGCCTCTTTCCCGCTGGGCTGGCTGGCGGTCTGAAGGCGACCGCCCGCCAGCCCAGCGGGAAAGTCAGAATTACCGCCGCGGTCTTTCGACCGCGGAACGGTAACCTGACGGCGGGACTTTGGCGGGCGGCCTCCGCCGCCCGCCAAGGTCAGAATGAGGGCCCATGTCTCTTTTTTCTGGCCAGTGTGAGTGTGTGTGTGTTTGTCATCAGCCACTATTTGTCTTTGTTCTCCATGCCATGTGGCCAGGGGGCATTTTGTGTATTCTATGTCCATAGGCCTGAATGTGTTATTTGTTCCCCCTGCCTACTTGCTTGCTATTGTTGTTTGACCATGTTTGACCATGTGGCTGATGGCCATTTTGTGCATCCAGCCAGTGTGCTTTGCATGGATGGATGTGATACCAGTTTCATTGTGGTATATGTATAAGAAGGATATGATTTTGATGAACAGCGTTTCTTTCTTTTGGTCAACTGTCAGCAATTATTGACCATTTTTTAATTTAATTTTTAATTTAATTGTATTATTTTACTTGTTTTAATTTTAATTTTATTATTTACATTTTTTTTTATTTATTTTAATTTGTTTTATTTTAATTTTATTTTAATGTTTCATGTTTTAATGTTTAAGTTGTTTTTTTTTTTTTATTTATTTTATTTAGTTTTTTTTTTTTTAAATGTATTTATTTAATTATTTTGCCTTGATCCATCCATACATCCACCATAGGAACACAGCCGCGCTACAGCAGTCATTTTCTTTAGGTATAATTCCATTCCCTCCTGGACACCCTAGCTGTGGTGCCCTGCAGACACATCAACAACGTCATAAATTATTTTAATGATTATTCCATTTCCCATGGACCACCTTGTATGCTATAGATTTTCTAAAGGATTATTCAGTTGACCCATACACCTCTCTGACTACCTCAGGTGTCTCCTTTAGAATAAATGGAGATAAAGAACAGAGCTATATCTGTATGTTGTGTTGCGTGATTTGAAACTAAATTCTTTGAATGGTGGTGTGGTTTGACTTTGCAATGCTTGGAAAAATGTGTTATTTATTAGGTAAGTAACCAACCACACTAACATTGGATTTGTCTGTACTATTCCAACCAGCAACAATGCCACGTTTCACTAACTGTATGTTTTTTTTGCTTGGTTGATTTTAGGTGCACACGAGAAGATGAGACATCACCTGCAATTCTGCCAAACTGAAGGCCTTAACGGTGACTTCTAATTCCTTCCGCTTGTGCATCTTAGTGCCACTGCCAACTGAGAGCTTTAAGAGGGCCCCAAAGAAAGCTGTTAGTGCCTGCCGCATAGGCCTCTGGGGAGGAACCGGGGCTCAGCATTCCTGCATCATCAACTGCACCACCCCAACTTAAGCCTAAGACCAAGCTTGTCAGTGAGGAAGCCGCTGTAATCATAGCAACGCCAATGAGCGGTGATGCTGAATTTGATGTGTCCATCTCGCAAAGTAGTACCCAACCATTTCAGGAAACAGAGTAAAGTAGACAGCAGCCGCAGTGAGCAATATTGGATCTTCTTGAAGTTGGAACAGAAAAAGAGATCAAGCTTCCTGCTGAGCAAGAACCTATTTTTTTAGAATCATTGGCTGCCAGATTTCCAGCAAGGAAAAGGAAGGGTGCTACTCCACCATCTTCTCCAAGCACCACTGCTGATGATGATTATAGGGATATAGAGTGGACCCCGGCAGAGTCTGGGAGATGCCGGGAAAGGCAAGTTAATGTTTGTTCCATCAATTAATATTATGGTGGGTATTGTGGAAACCCAATCAACTTTTTTTTTAAAAAGAGAGAGAGAAGTTTCTGAAAGCCTTAGAATTATGGAAGGGGATGAACAGGAGGATGACGACAATGAGCCAGTCATTGTGAAAGCAAGCACAGAGGAGTCCCACATTACTGTTCAACCCACTCCGAGGGATCTGGCACAGGTAGCACCGCCAACTTCCATATTTGTAAAGCCTCCGTTGTGACCAGCACCAACCCCTACCTCAGTAGAAGTGTGCACTGCTGACAGGCAATCAACAACACACCACCCTGCCTCCAGTTCTGCTTCAGGCATTGGCAGTGGCCCACTAAAAAATTACTTCTAGCCAGTTTGGAAATTAGCAAACAGGAGGAGAACATTGCAGGATTCTCCATTTGCTAGTGTTTGTCGAGGTCAGCCTGGTTCACATTACGGTACTGAAGGCCAAACAACCCATATGAAAAAAATCACACAATCCAGTGGGAGGAGCACCTTAAAAGAATTGCTGAACATGGTTGTGGTGGTGAAGGTGAGGAGAGCTGGGAAACATTCACTATAAGTCCCATCACTGTGGAGGTGATAAAGAAGTGGGTGACATCCTCAGGCAAAGGAGCCCGGTCCCTAGAAGAATGCTAGAATTACCTGCCTCAGTGACCTCTGAAAAGACTCAGAGTCAGATGGAGACACCATGGCATACAGTGACTGCCCCATGATGCACATTGAGTCTACCACCACCTACATATTGAAAGTCGCCATCATCAGTGACCCCAGAAAAGAAGAAAATCCAGGCTACTATTACAAGCATGTTTAGGCAGGAGGGCCCTACGACCACAACCACCCAATGCCACATTCATACAATGGGAAGCTGTCAAAAATGTTAGCGCCGGACCTCCTCTCTTTTTCTTTTGTGGAAGGGGTGGAATTCTTGGAATTTGTGGCAGCCATCTGCCCGAAATAAAATGTTCCATGTCAGACCGATTTTGCCAGAGTTTGCTGTTCCAGCACTGCATCAGGGTGTGCTGCAATTGGTTGAACAAGCTTTGCAACAAAGTATTGTCCACACTATCCACTTGATGACAGGCATGTGGACTAATTGTTAGGCAACTGATTACATATGCATCACTGGACACTGGATTTTTATTGCGGGTTTTAAGAGCATTTGGCAGGATGCAACAGTAGCCAGGTTCGCCATGGAGAAATCACATGCAGCTACAAAGATCTTGGACAAACTTAACAGCAAGGTGTCTAGATAGCTGCAACCCAGAGGTCTCCAAATTTGATTTGCTGGCATGGACATTGGCAGTAACATAGTCAAGGGAATAGCAGACAGTGGCTATTTCAGTGTCCTGTGTTTTGCACACTGCACAAACCTGGTTGTGCATGACTTTCTAAAAAAAGAAGACATAGGGCCTGATTTAGATCTTGGCAGATTGAATACTTTGTCACAAACGTGATGGATATCCCATCTGTCATATTATGATCCCCACAGGATATAGTGGGATCATAATATGGTGGAAGGGATATCTGTCACGCCTGTGAGGGAGTATTCCTCTCCACCAAGATTTAAATCAGGTCCATGGTCAGCAAGATACTGATCACCTGCAGATAAATCTGCACTCATTTCAGCCATTCCTTTGAAGCCCAGAAGCAGTTGCAGGTTATTCAGCGTGCTAATAGATTCCAGTTAAAGCCTTGCCAACATGTTAGAACTCAACCTATCATACTTTGCAGCATCTGCAAGAGCAGTACAGACTGATAAATGACTATGGGGGTCATTACGACCCTGGCGGCCGGCAGTATGTTGGCGGTAACACCGCCAACAGGCTGGCGGTGTTCCACAAGCAATTATGACCGGTCGGAATTGCCACGGCCATACCGCCGGCCCCTCCACTTTCCCGCCCGGATTCCGCCTGGCGGTCATAATCCCTAGGGCAGCGGTGCCAGCACCGCTGCCCTGGGGATTATGAGTCCCCGACCGCCGGCCTGTCCATGGCGGTACACACAGCCATGGAAAGGCCGGTAGTAAGGGGACTTGGGGTGCCCCTGGGGGCCCCTGCACTGTCCATGCACTTGTCATGGGCAGTGCAGGGGCCCCCAGGCATAGCCCCGTCGCGCATTTCACTGCCCGAATTTCGGGCAGTGAAATGTGCGACGGTTGCTACTGCACCCGCTGCACATCAGCATTGCCGCCGGCTCTATTACGAGCCAGCTGCAATGTTGATGTGACATTTCCGCTGGGCCAGCAGACGGTAACACTGTTACCGTCCGCTGGCCCAGCAGAAATGTCATGATAGGGAGACAGAAATACCGCCGGCAATGGCGGTATTCTGTCTCCCGCGGCCTCGGCGGTCTTTTGAAAAGACTGCTGAGGTCATAATGACCCAATGTCATTTGAAGAGGAAGGGATGCATTTGGGAAAGCTATGACCATGGATGCGGACAAAAGGGCCTAGTAAAATGCCTGCCAAAGATAATATTCCCTTTTGAGGTTTTCACACTGGAAGTTAGAAAGGAGGACAGAATGTTGGGCCAATCTATCCTGTTGTTGTTTCTGCTACAGGACCAGCTAAACAAGGTGTCTGAAAGATTCACACTCGGAGGTGAGAATGAAAACCCAGAAGCACATTCCTTGGTTAAGTGTTTAATGTTTTGCTTGGCTTGTAATGCCAGGATGCAAAATGATGTCATTTCGTCAAAAAAGTACATCTGTGCCACACTACTTGATCCACTGAACCATAAAAGTCTGATCACTTTCATTCCTTTCTCTGAAGGGGATGTTTCAAAATATAAAAGGTGGATTGGTGAGCAAGCCGGACACCAGGAAGAAGAACGGCTGGAACTTAGATCCCACTCTACAGTTCTGGGGTGCCACCTTCAACTTCCAGACAGGGCAGTCTTGTCTCATCACAGCAGCCAACACCAGCTAAAAGAACACCAGCAACAACAGCAACAGAAGAATTGGTCTCAACCTCTCCATTTCAGGTGACAGGTCTTCAGTCCAGTGCAGAGACAAAGGCAAAAGAGGTCCAGCAAGTAGCAGCACCAATGAACAGAGGATGTTCCAGGAGTATCTTGATAACTCAAAAGAACTGTATGTGGATCAAAACCCATTATTGAATTGGCATGAGAAGATCTGCCAATGGCCAGAGCTTAGCAGGCTGGCAATGAAGTATCTGGCTTGCCCTGTATCCAGTATGTCTGCTGAGCATGTGTTCAGTGCAGGAACACTGCTCGCGGTAGGTCCTGAGCGGAGTACTGGCTGCACGAATTGATTGCACCTGTTTCCCGGCACATGTATTCCTAGGGAGACGGATCCATAATGTGGGACGGGCGACCTTGTGTACTAGGCTACCCAATGTGCAGTTTATTTCAGTAAGTGATGGGAGACTAGTAGACTGACAATTCAAGACGTTTTGAGGTCTGTGTATGTAGTAAAGGAGAAGTGTCAAGTGTTTTGGTCCTGATGAAGCGTAGTTGGATCAATATGGACCCTTGAGATGTGGAACATGTTGACCCATCCAAACGGGGTGTAAGATAGTTTCCTCCCCCCTTCTTTACCTTGATTGAGAGAGTGAATGAGCATTATCTCTACTTTCACTCTCCTTTTGATTTTAACTTTGTCCAAGACTCTTCCTTGATCAAATACATTTATGGTGATGTGCTAGGTTTTGAGCCAATTTTATTCTTTTTTTGCTCTCCCATCCTTAATGTGCCTGTAGGTGGGCATTGTCCTCTATATCTCTTACCACGCCTCAGAGATATTGGGAAAAGATCTCTGGCAAAGAGCCCCCTTTAGGGGGTGCCCGTCAGTCATTGCAGCGCTGGTCTGATGAGTAGTATGCCCGATGATGAAGCATGACATCCAATTGGATGTGTGAGAGCATTAGCTTCTAGCAAGAGGGTTGCCCTGTGTCGTTCTACATTTCCTTTTTCTTTTTGGAACAGTGTATCTTATTTTCATGAGGATTATACACGGGAGGTTGTAAACTGGACCATTAATCTCCCTGTCCCTTGTTTGGAGTATAAGATCTGCCAATGGCCAGAGCTCAGCAGGCTGGCAATGAAGTGACTGGCTTGCCCAGTATCCAATATTTCTGCTGAGCATGTGTTCAGTGCAGCGGGTGCAGTTGTTACAGTTAGAAGGACCAGTCCCTTGCCTCAAAACATGGAGAGATTGACCATGATCAAAATGAACCAACATTTTATTCCAGCTGATTACACCGTTTCCAAACTACTATAGAAGGATGATGGTTGCTCAGAATCAAGTATGTTGGCTGACCAACCTATGGGTGAATCACCTGAGTTTGAGGATGAACTCTACTTCTCAGCCAGAGTATGCTAGTGTTACCATAGATCGTTTTAATTATTTCTTGTTGAACTTCTTCATTTGCAAAGAAAATTAAAAAGTAGCTAGTGGAGCATTATGTTTATATCAGATTTATGCTGAACTTCCATTTTTTAGTCACATATGTTGCCGGATTTAAGTTGGACCTGTGTTCATTGAAGAAGCCTCCACATTCCCTTCAGGACATTGGAGACAATGCCTGCCTCCCTCAAATACCATTGCCTATCCTTTTTTGCATCAGCTAGCAGGGCTGCCCCACAAAATCATTGATTAAAAGACTCTCAGTGCCAATCCCAAATTCCAACATGTTGCTAGCACCAAAGAGGAGATACAATTGTGTATCTACCATTATGCTTCAATTGGAATAGGTAACTGCTAGCTACTGCACCAATGAGTGGTGATATATTATATATTAAGTGTTTGTGAGAGATGACTGATGATGTATGTGGTGGCAGACAGTGAGGGAGGGTGTTCAATGAATTTGTAAACCTGATTTCGATGATTTGCAATGTTTGGAGACTGATAGGTGATCTTTTTTCCTGAAGGTGATTGGCCTTCTTAGCGAAATTTACCTGCAAGGTCAATTCTTTTTTTCTGGTTCTCCAGAGTCCAGGCCAGTCACTTTAGTCAACAAATACAAATCTACACAAAATACTCCAATTCTGTTTATCTATTTGTTCTTCAACAGCAGTGCCCTACACAGGTCTATCTTGCTCGGGTTGGGAGCTGGACGGAATCAGGAGGAGGAGGATGGAAGGACTAAGAGCTGAACTACCTCAACAGCTAGAAAAAGAAAGCTATTGACTTCAGAGAGAACCAATGATGATGATGAAGACTCTGCGACCTAGTACTCATTCAGCTCTGTGGAATGGAGAGAGCTGCATTGATATAGGAAATGCTGACGAGTGCGTGTTTGCTGCATTGTTAACTCAAATGTTAAACTCCTTTTTATGTTCTTGCTCTGCCTCTGAGTCTTCTTGGTATACTCCTGACTCCTCATGAAGCTTACCTTGCTTCATTCTGTCCTTCTCCTTTACTCTATCATACAGTTTCTGTTTTCTCAATATGCAGGTCTTCTAATAGTCCTCTCCTGCATGAACAAAACTTGGTAAAAAAAAACAGTGATGCACATTCTAAGAAGAATGCAGATGCACTGCCTAATTTAGCAATAAAGTATATTTTTTTTTACAATCATAATTTTGAGAACTAGGTGGGTTAACTTTTCTCCTCCATAATTGATATTTTTCAAACCTAGAAGAAAAAACATTTAGAGATATACTACCTTAGGTCCCTCTGGAGCTAAAGGACTGTTTGCAATGCATTAAACTGTGTCATACTCATTCCTTCATTTTCTTCCACTACAGATTGATGGTGGTGTGCTGCTTAGTGACCCCATTAATTTTGTCATCATTTCTTTTGTGTAGTGTTTGTCTTTGCCACACCATTCCCCAAATCCCCTTTCCCATCCATTCATCGAACCATTAATCCTCTTCCCCTAGACAGTGTGATTTTTATTGAGGTGTGACTTAATTTTACACCATAAATGGATCACACACTTGCTGGGTCAGAGGTGATGAAAGTGACACCAAATCACTGCATGATCTTCTATTAACATCATTATTCAGGCCTTATGTTGTGTGTTGTGTAAACGCTTAAACTTGTCAACACCACTCCTGATGCTGAGCCCACTTCTCCTGGCTCAAGGATTTTATTACATAAGTTTAGTTTTCATTAAATACTAGCTCCCTATTTCTCAGAAGAAATTGATATTGCTAGCTTTTACTCTCATATCAGGTCTTCTTTGTTGTGTGTCACTATGCTATCACTGTGTGGTAGTCTGGTGTCAGTTTTTCTAAAGTTATAATATAATATAACCCATTAACTATTTGTATTCTTTCAATCTAGCTGACAGTGATGGAAAACCTTTTCAATAATCCTACAGTTGGAGTATGCATAGGTGGGAATGGCACATTGCTTGCAATGTCTTACATGTTAGCACACTAGCCTGCTGCTACTACTAATACCACCACAATAAGATGGCACCTTGGGAAAATTCTGCAATATGAAGACTGAACTATCAGCCCTAGCTTCATCTATTCAGGTAAGAGAACAATGGAGTGAAGAGAACTTCTTTAGTTAGTAATTAACTTCTACTGAAGATGTTGTTTGTGTGTATCTAGGTTTTTGTAAGCAAAATAGGCAATTACAATCTCCCCCTAGTGGACAATATAGTTACTGAGGGCAGTAGAGCAAGGGTATAACTAACTGACATACACTTATTTAAGCAGATTTTAAAAACAAGCTACGCTAAAAGACAGCCAATGCAAACTAAAACACTGAATTAAAGATTTAGGAATAAATAAAGTAAATTAAAATATTACCCTTTTATTATTTACAATTACTAAACCCATCCTTACCATCCACAACAGGCCCACCCCTCTCCCTAAACAAATCGTCACGTCCCCAAAAAAAGTCCAACGAAACAAAGTCCAAAGTCCAATGAAAGCCCAAATAAAATGTCCAAAGAGAAAAATCCCAGTCCCAACTTTCTTTTCCTTCCTATCCACGAAGTGTCCCTCCCCCCAACAAAAAAAATAAAAAAGGGTTTAAAAGAGGACATTTTCCATGTGGGTCCCAAGATCACTGAGGCTTACCTATATCTGTGCCACCCAGTAGTCCAGGCGTTTGAGGTGTTGGAGGACGCAGCCTCTGAATACATTGTCAGAACATAAGAGGGGCAGCAGTGGTGGGACACGGATGGGCTGCTGCCACCTGGCATCATCATTGACGGTGTTGTTGTTGCTGCTGGGAGGCTGGTGGCACTGGCTGCTGACTGGAGGAGCTTGGACCCACGGGCATGTTGGCAGCTGCTTGAGCCTCGTCCTCCTCCTCCTGAAGAGCCACCAGCTGCTAATATTGTATGCAGATGGGCTTCTGTCTCTGCTGTGGCAGCCAGGCTGCTATACCCTGGTGTGTCAGGGTATGTCCAATAGGAGTAGCTAAAGCAAGAAAGAAAAAGGAAAATGACAAGTTGTAAATAGTGCTCTGTGCAAAAAATTGTTTAAAAAGTAGAGTGGCACAGTAGCAGTACATTGCTGTAGCTGCGGGCCATTGGAATTTGATGTTGTTCATTACGAGTCACAGGGCCAATTTTTTACCCACACATGCCTCAATATAGTTGATGAATATTGAAAGGGTAAAATTTGAATCGCCATGAATCTTTTATGGAAGCCATGAAATATATATCACTTGTACATAAATGCGGCACAGGCCAAAAAGGGATTTTTCAACTTTTTTGTGGTAGGTGGGACAGAATTTGGGAAAGAATGAAGGACTGAAGTACTAGCAGGTGACAGAGTGGGCAATGGGAATGAAGGGAAACACACCTTGTTTTAAGTTTGTAATGCATTGATACCTTTGTAAATGCTCCATTAACTGGAGCAGATCTACATTGCACAGACAACGCTATTGTACTGCCACATTGAACCACGCTGCAGTAACGTCATAGTAGCATGGGTGACTAATGGTCAGGAATGATGGGTGCGAGTATACACATCTGTCTGCTTAACAACTACATGAGTTAAGGGAGTAGACATGAAATTAAAATACCCCCCACTTTGAACCATAGCTTTGATTACCAAGCAAACCAAGCTAAGCAGGTGAACATACATGTTCCTCTCCAGAGGCGCTCCCTTCTTGATCCAAGCAATTATCCATTCATATTTTCATTGTCCTATTCACCCTTTGATGCTCACTATTTAAGCTTTACATTCTCTCTCATCCAGTCTTTCACCATTCCAATTCCTCCATACATTCCTGTATCCACCCGTCCATCCTTACACTCATCTATCCAGTATCCACCCTTTCTACCATCCTTTCACCCATCCATTCATCTACCCATGCATTGTTACAATTAACCCATCCTTTAACCAACCCACGCATCCTTTTGCTCATCCACCCTTCACCCACTGAGGCATCCTTTCAACCATATACCCTTTCATCCATCCTTTCCCCCACCTATTCATCTCCTATCACCCACTGAGGTATCCTTTCACCCATCCACACATCCTTTTACTCATATACCATTTCACCCATACTTTCTTTTATCTGTCCATCCTTCGTTCCCTTTTCATCAAACCATTATTTGTAGCATCCGTTCATTATGAGATTTTGTCTGCTGAGTTGCAGATAGAAGAGGCAATTAAGAATTCAATCTCCGCTGTAGCTGCGATAGCAGGGGCTTGACAAGCAACTCCCTTTCAGTGAGTATACTAATAATTGTCAATTAAGAAAGCAGTATGACTTTCAAATGCCCGTCTCCCCCTCCAACCTCTGCCACGTCCGGTGCACTGGTACTGCCGCTGGCGCCTGCCCTGGTGGTAGGTGCGGCTGGAAAAAAACGTAACACATTTTAGATGCAGCCATGCCTCCCCTTGTTATTTTTCAATAAGTAATTCAACAAAATTCAACCGCAGTATATCACTACAGTTCAGTTTTTTCACTTTAGGAATTTTGTTGGTTAACTATGTTATAAGAGCCAGGTTGTTAAGTCACAAATGATCGTTTCTCATTGTAGGGGCAGAGCTTAGCCACTGAAGCATAAGGAAGGGGTGGAATATTTGGTCAATCCAGGAGGACCTATGGTAATTTGGTGAGGTCTTAGTTAGCAAATGCAATGGGATTCTCCTCATACTACTTTCAAGCCATGCATTGTCATCAAAAGCGCTGGTATGGTATTTTGCTGTAAATATGAATAACACATATACACAACATGGGGGAACCACTATGACAATGGCAAATTGTTTGTTTTACTGTTTGAGCATGAGCAAGGAAAAGAAAATCTTCACAAACGTGAGTAGAAAAGCTGACTTGCGCAAGCAAACTTCATGGTAGAGTACCTGAACTAAAATATGTTCTCTTAGTCCTATGGTACCATTCCACAAGATATACAAGAAGAGAACAGTAAGCTAAGCGTGGTAACAAAGCAGAAGAATGCTGCAAACCAGTACCAACAGAATGGAGTCAGGCACAGAAACATGAAAAATAGAAACATTCAATGATAACAGTAATTTAACAAAGTTTAGATAAAATGTCAATAAGTAAAAAAAGAAGGTGGAGAGGCACAGTAATAAAAAGAAAAATTATTTTAAATGAGGAGAGGTGAAGGTTAGATAAATGATATATCAGGAAGTCTCACTGGTGCCAGCAGATCTGCAGCTGCCTCACTGGTGGTGGCACTGGCACCCTCGTCTTCCGGACCAGCCTGAGATCTTGCCCTCTTCTTCCCCTTGGGTGCTGAGGCAAGAAATAAAGAAAATAAAACATTAAATTAGTGGTACATTCTGACAGGCAAAGACAAACACAGCAACATAGTACTATTCTATATCAGATCACCTAGCATCGACTTGAGTTGGCCTATTAATTTCCTAAACCTAAGCCCTACTCCAAATTTCCTCAACTACATTTGCAACTGCATACCACTACTAATGCATTCATATTGCAACAAATGATCTTTGCTTCTCAACCACCTTTGATGGGCCAACTCAGTCTCCCTTCTTTTTCAATGCATAGATGCATATTACCTATCCCCCAGGATTTTGTGATTGGGACTGCATAAGCTACATCAAGAAAGGCACAGAGAAGAGGATGCTAGCTCACCCATATGACTTACTACTACTACCAGTATCTTGTTACTGACAGGAGGTGTCTCAGTCTGCATGGCTTCTTAAATAATCAGCCCAAATGCTCACAGAAGAGTACAATTAGGAAGCACTGACTGAGCACATGGCTAGCTCAAACTGGATAACATAGAATTTGTTGCATCGTAAACTTAACTTATCTCTGAGAGTCAGCAGTGTTATTTGAAACAAATAGCATTGTGGAACATACAGAGCAAATAAATAACTATTTATTCACTGAGCCGCAACACCTTGACGACAAGCAGGTTGAGCAGGTCCTGCTTGTGGTCAAGTATGTCTGCCCACCAGTGTGTCAACTTCTGCTGGGTGCGCTGGACACCAGTGTGCTTATGAACACACCAGTGCACCCTCCCCCAAAGCAGTCAACGCTCCTGAAGGGTGTAAACACTCCCAGGCTTGCCACCTGCTGCCAGCATCAAGGGGAGGTGATGCTACACAAAGACCACAAGTGCTGCTGCTATCTCCGCCTCTGTAAAAACTGGCCAGGGCTTCATCCCTTTGTGGTGCCAAATTCCACAATGTAAGCAGCTAGCATCCCCAACGGCATTGGATGGAAAAAGAGGGGAAGAAATAGAAGGAAGTAAAGAAGAAAGGAAGAAAAAATAAAGAAGTGAAGGGAAAAGCAAAAAATTTTGATATATATTCAAAAAGTCATGAAAAACACACAAAAAATGACAGAACCACGTTCACACGATGTTTTCAACATGAGAACTGCATCACGCTCCTGAACCTAAAATACGTAGCGTTATTGGGCAAGTCAAGCAATTTTTCCCGCTGGTAGAATTCTGCAGTGCTCACAGAGTTTTTAACCACTCTGTAGAATTCTGTGTACTGGACCTCTGCAAGCTCTGCACACCATATGTCCTGGGGAGCAAATCCTGACAGTTAGGACTCTGGGTGTCCCAAAAGAAAGGGAAATAAAAAAGAAAAGGGATGAAACTCTTAAGTAGAGACCCCATGAGCAAAGGGCCTTCTAACCCAATAAGGGGGAAACCCAAAGTTATCACTGGTAAGTCCTGAGCAATCAAGCAACTGTTCAGAAGCAGTGTGTCGCCCCTGCACTGACAGAAGCGAGAGTGGATGTGGTAGCTCCCCACTCTAAACAGATATGGAGGTTCAAAGATCTCACAATCGCCCCTAAATCAGCTTACCCACGTCAGCGGAGAGCTTAGGGTGTGGTTTTGGATTCTGACAGATGTCAGTAGCTTCTTCTGGGTGCTGGCCTTCATAGCAGCATTGTATTTGGCAAGGGAGGCATGACTCTGCTGGTCATGGTGGGGTTTATCAAGTGCTGGGTGACCTCTGTGTGTAAGCTAGTTGGTGCCCTTGCAAAGAAATGGACAGAAGAAATTCCACACCTCACTATCCAAAGTAAAGGGGGTGGAAGAAAAAGACACAACTATAGTAACATTTCTGTTTAAAATGGGTCCTGTTAATGTTGAAATGGCTCAACTGCCCGGAGGGATTGACCCTGGCAGGAGGGTGTAAGGCAGAGTAGTCCATGCAATTGCACAGCCTGTTTGATTTACTTTTTTCCTCACCTGATAAGCCAGGAACATTCTCCTAGGGTTGGGCTGAGGTTCCTGTGCGTGTTAGCTAAAGGGGGGAGCGTTTGTAAGAAAACAGGTCTTTTTTAAGATGCCCCCCACTTTTTTCCCCATTCTTACTACTAGATGTTGGCTTTCTGACTCTGGTTGTGACCTGGGCTCTGTTAACCGGACCCAGGGCCAGTGATCTGTTTTAAAGGTATGTGGTAATTGGTGTAATTACAATAGGTTCAGACAGACTACCTGTAAGTTCCAAGTATCTGGCAGGGCATGTGGTTTTAGAGACTCCAGTGGACCTAATGAACTTAAGTGTGCAATGATATGGTGTCTACTGTCTTTTTAAAGCTAACTCTGCTTTGCAGGTTGGTTTTTAATTAAAAATGTGCCCAAATTCAACTTTGCAATAAAAAGTGCTTCTAAAGTCTAAAACTGCCTGTTTATTACATATGTCACGACTAATGTCTGCCCTAGGATCCCCAAGGGTAAGGGGCCTTGTTATAAAAAAAAACAGGTACATTGTAAATGATGTGTATTTTGCTCTGGTGAGGGGGAAACTACCAATTTAATTTTTCCCATTCTATTGCTACTAGCTCCATGGGCTACAATGGGAAGACTTTATTAAACTTTAATAAAGTCTAACTTTAGGCAGGAATGAGCTAGAACACCCATTCAAAGTATCAAAATAATAGCTATAAAAACTCCGACAACTTGCCAAGGTTCGATTAGTTAGACCTATTGCTGGACAGTCGTTTTAGAACATTTTTTCTTGAAGTTACCTAACACAGCCCTGTAGTAGCCTCTTCTGACTGGCCAGCCTTTGATAGGCTGAAGCTGCTCTGATGAGGTGTGAAGTAGCCTGGACTGAAAGAAAGAAACCATCTGCTGGGAGGAGATGTGCTAATGCAGATGCCATGGCAGGAAGAGGGCTGGGTAGCCAAACTAGTCTTCAAAGAGAGCAAAACAGATAGTATATGAATCAGGCCCACCCCCACTTCCTGCACCCTCAGTCAGATGGCAGCCTTTCTAATTAGATCAGGAGAGGGCCTGGAAGGGGAGTAAAGGAAACGTTGGCCACACCTGTGGGTTGGGTTATCCAGACCTGTACTCCCAGGAGAGATTCTCTTCATTTTGAGGTTTGTGGAGATATGAATTCTGGGACCAAAATATGCCACACTACTGAGGAAGTGGTCATCATAGAGGGCAGCAACTTAAAACCCATTGTTTAGGGATGACCCCCTCTTGCTAGCCTTGAAAATTGCAATACGTACGGGAGAGCTGCACAGCACCTCAGATCCCTGCTTGAAGAAGTCTAAAGGAGAAGGACTGACCTGCTGCACAAAGAGGGGACTGCACTCATAAGATTTACACCTGCTGCACATCCTGGGCTTTACTTTGCCATGCTTCCAAGACTATGGAGTGAACTCCCTGAAAGCAACAGGTAGAAAAGAGCTACAAAAAGTCACCTGCATCAACTCCTGTGAGGACAGGCCCAGCTCACTCAGACTTTAATGGATATGACCAGGTGCTTTGTGGGAATTGTGATCCCAAAGGCCTCAACAACAAATCAGCCCTTCTAGGCCCTTTGCTGGTGTTGTGGACCTTCAAAGACCCAAAGGAGGACTTCCAGAAGAAAACCCAGAACTTTGAGAACATTTGGACAACTGTTGTGAAAAAGCTCTATATGTCACGATCTGCATGATGCTTCTCACCTTTGATGGAAGGGTTTGAAAGAGCACCCAGCCTTCTGCTGGTTCTGGATAGACCAAGATAGGGGTGACTCTTACTAGTAGCCATGATGCTGTTTGACTGAGAAACACCAAGGCAGACCATACCCTCCAGAAGGAGTCCCAGAGGACAAAAAAAAATAAAAATTGGGGAAACCTCTAAAACAGGAACTCCTGAAACAGAGGAAAAAGCAGGAATAAATGCAGTAAAAGTTTGCAATCAGAAGAGCAGGAACTGAAAAACAAACGATGAACAGGAGCGAAGATCACCACCAAGAGGAAGTGTTTGCAACGCAAAGCAGATCAGGACTGAGGAAGACAGGAAGTGACAACACAGGAAAAGGAAACAACATTATCTTGGATTGGGAAAAAGTCCTTAAAAAAGAATGGGAAAAAAGTAGCAGTATAAGAGAAAAAGGCATACTGGGAAAAAGGAACAGAACAGGACAACATGGATCCCTGCAAGAAGACAGTATAGGGACCAAAAAGAAGAAAAAGACAAGCGTGCAGATAAGACAGAAGAAAAGAAGAAAAACAAACAAAGGAAGGAGTCCACCACCAACAGGAAAGAAACATATTACAAGGACAGGTAAGAACGATGCGACCGGGGGCATAAAAAATGCTTCCTGTCACGCATCGCAAAAGCAGGACAAAAATGCGTAGGAAGGCACTCCGAGAATTAGAGGCACTTTCCAACAGCGGTAGTGAACAGAGATGCTACGGTTAAGCGCGGCATCACACTATAAGTTCTCCGATCTTGATGACAAGAGTCAAGTCGGTGACGTCGAATCACAACTTGACAACTACTGGTCATCGACCCAAAAGCCAGATTGCCTAGGATGACTGTTCAATGTCGAGAGAAAAAGGTCCAAAAAAGTGACTAAGGGCCTGATTTACATCGTGGTGGTAATGGCCCTGCCATTGGTTTTCTGATTGAAAGCCTGTCCATCGCTTTGGCGGTCCACTAATCTGATTTAGAGTCTGCAGTCCCAGAGGTGAAAGCATGCCTGAGCCCTGCCAGTTCCACCAAGAATTCTCAATCATGTTGATGGCATGATAGGAAATAGTTGCTGATTGCGGGACTCCAGACACCCTTACCACCATGCAAATTTGGATGTGTCTTACTGCCAAGCCATCTGAGGTGGTCTGACCTTCACACCTGAGTTGGTGGATTGGGGAGAGAAATGGAGTGAAAACTTACCTTTTCACCAAATCTACTTCAGGTTTTGGCTAGACATGACTGGACAAGACCTTCCATTGCTGCTGCCAGTGTACCACAGAAAAAACATGACCCCTCTGTCACCGGATTCGAAGGTAGGGAACCCGCATTGCCTGTGTTCTTTGTGTGGGCACCGCATATGATCTCAGGACCACTGCAGTCATACACATGTCACAATAATCTTTTAGGGTCGAGCTTGTGATTGCATGTGTTTGCACATATGTCGCGCATGCAAGACACTGTTGTGTTCAGTAAAGGGCTTGGAGCTCATGTGCTGCTCACCATTTATTGGGTTGCGTGGCACTCTTCTTTACTGCCTTGTAATTCGTCAAGGCACACCTGCCATCATGTGTGGAGCAGGGATCAAGTACTAATTGATTTAACTTAATTAGTGTCCATCCGCTGCTCCCAATGTGATCAAGGTACTATTTTGTTCTACCTTCCAGTGCCCCACAAACAGAAGGCTTGTGACTGCAAAAACATGTTGAGCAAGACATGCTAACAAGCAAGACAGTGCGTTGTTCCTCCTTCGGTCAGGTCGGTGTGCGTTGTTTCTCCTCTCCCACAAGAGAGGGATGCGTTGATCCGGACAGGCACCTCGGGTCCTGGTAGGCTCTGCATTGTTTTTCCACACCCATTGATGTTGCGTTGAAAATCCAGTCACACAGTATCACAAAACAGCGCTGCCTGGGGGTTGCAGCGTTATCAGCCTCCGTTAGCAGGTGTTGCACGTCGTTTCTCCAGCCGCGTTGCGTCGATCTTCAGCCGCGATGCAGGTGGAGCATTGATTTCAGCCACGAAGCTGCCAGCTTCACTTTTCAAGATCCCAGGAACTGGATGGAGCACCTCTTGGCAGGGTAAGAGTCTCAGCAGAGAGTCCAGGCGCTGGCAGGGGAAGTCTTTGAAGGCCCTGAGACTTCAACAACAGGAGGCACATGTCTATCTGTCCCCAAAGGAAATCTGCACTTTAATAATATTTAAAGGCAGCCCCCTTGTTACCCTTTGATAGGGATAGGCCTTGCAACAATAAAAACCGAATTTGGCAGTATTTCACAGTCAGGACATATAAAACACATGTCCCATATGTCCCATATGTCACACCTTAAACATACACTGCACCCTGCCCATGGGGCTACCTGGGGCCTAACCTAGGGGTGTCTTACATGTAGGAAAAAGGACGTTTCAGGCAAATTGGCAGTTTAAAACTGTACACACAGACACTGCAGTGGCAAGTCGGAGCCATGTTTACAGGGCTACTAATGTGGGTGGCTCAACCAGTGCTGCAGGCCCTCTAGTAGCATTTGCAGGCCCTGGGCACCTCTAGTGCACTGTACTAGGGACTTACCAGTAAATCAAATATTCCAATCACGGAAAGCCAATTACACATGCATTTTACATACAAGCATTTGCACCTTAGCACTGGATAGCAATGGTCAAGTGAGCAGAGTAACAAAAACAGCAAAAACAGTGTCCTGCACACATCAACAACCTGGGAAACAGGAGAGACCACGCCAAAGATGCCAAGTCTAACACTAACTTTATTTTATTTTATTAAGTTGTCTTTTCTCAGTTTCCACTCGTTTTCTTTTAATTGGCTTGTGGGCTCTGTTGTCAAAAGATGACAATTAACTTGTTTGAAATGTGTGAGACCTATTGCATTGCAAATGCTTGTTTAAATTACTGTGACATGCATATGTCGGAACATGATTAGGTCAGACATGGATGGGGACACAATGATACATGACACCTATTGCACAAACACACCTGTCATTTTGGTGTCAGTATTGCCAAATGAATGCTGGCACCACGTTGACAGCACAATCACACTTGTCAACTGTGTCCATGTGTGCACATTGCAAGGGGACCAATACCTGTAATTTTGTGCTTCCAGTTGTGTATGTGAGTCAGTACTTGTGTGTGTGTGTGTGTGTGTGTGTGAGATGCAATTGGCTAGTTGATTTGGAGGCTGCAGGAGTGGCTGATCCGGGTTTGCCAGTATGTGTGCCACATGCATATGTGTTTGATATTGTTCTGCATGTTGTGTGCAACATTCATGTGAATTATGCTGTGTGGTTGTAGTTGTAGTGATGTGTGTGGTTGTGCCTTTGTGTGAGTGTGTTTGTGTAGATGAGTGTGTAGTTGTGTTGGTTGTTGTAATTGTGTCGTGTGTGGGTGCAATATCAATAGTGTGTGTATGTTGTGTCATGGATATATGTCAATGTGTGTTTGCGGCATGTACTTGACGAGTTGTGATGGAATGGCAATGGATATGGTGTGGATGTGTGGATGGTGTCATGAGTGATGCAAGGGTACACATATGGACTAGGTACAGTGTGTGTGTGTGTGTGTGTGTGTGTGTGTGTATGTGTGAGCGTGGCTTACCTGTATTCCATAGCCATTGTCCGATGTCTATTGGGTCCAGCAATGGTCTCCTGCCATCAGAAATCTGCTGCCGCTACACCACCTGCAGGACTGTAACATCTAAATATGGTTGGGGGGAGCCCGCCTGCCTGATGGTTAAGAAGAGCACTCTGTCGTGGTCAGCGACAGCTCAGCTGCAATACATGTAAGTAGGACGGGCTGAACATCGTTGGCTTGACAGTGTTCTCGGGCCCGCCACGGCTGCAGATTGGTAGTAAGACACCAAGATCTAAATCAGGCCCTAAGTGCGAAGGTAAAAATTTAACCAGTCCCAACTAGTCATTGTATCCGGTCCGCACTCCATCATGGTTGGCCTACACCTTTGGCTTAGACCCAGTCCAGTGCGACCAGATATCATGGTTGCCATTTTTTTATTTTTGGTGCTAGAAAGCACATTTTTGCATTTAATATTTTACAAGTCATATCTCCTGTTTCCTAAGTCGGATTATTGTCGTTTTGGTGTCATTTTAAAGATTAACATATTCTCTATTTTCCTAAATTGGTGTTAGACTTATATTGTGGGTTTTGTCTTACTTATTTACTGTTTTGGTTATATTAAATGCTTCATAAATCAGTCGCCAAAGGTAAGCCTGAATGCTCATCAGCCAAGCTACCAAGGGTTGAGCAAGGATTCATTTATTGAGACTTGACAGGACCTTATTTGTGGCTGTGGTATTATTACCAGCTGTAGGTACTACCTGCTCCTACTAATAAACCACCTTCTAACACACACTGCAGCTACCATTAAATAGTAGGTAGCAGAAGTGGGAAACATTTCAGAGGTGGTGTGTGAGACTAAAGCGAGCAGTGGTAGCATGGGAAAACCATGGAAAGTGTGCAGCACTAGGGACGGAGGAGCGAAGTCCACTGGGGAAGAGGGTGCAAAAGCAGGAAAAAAGACTGAGGCCAGGAGACAAAAAGGAGGCAAAAAAGGGAAGGGAATAGAAGTTGAAAGAAGACAGCAAAAGGGCTAAAAACAGAGAGAGAAGAGCAAAAACCAGAGAAAAGAGAGACAAAAACCAGAGAGAGAAAGGGGCTGGACACTGGAGAAAGTTCACAGTAAAGAGTGGAAAGAAGAGCCAAGAGGCAAAAATCCATAAGGCTGAATGAGAGAGATTAAAAGTGCAAAGAGGCAAACAGCAAAAGAGAAGAGCAAGAATGAGAGTGTAATTAGAGGCTTTGGTGATTAAGACACAGACCTGCCCTTCCTCTGCAGAGCAGATGTCCACCCTGAGCATATGAGTAAGGCACGGAGACAGGACGGTTTTGGTGCTCTGCTCCGATAATCTTGTACTTCATACTTTCCCTTCCATCTCGCAAAATGCTGTTTCTACTTCCACATGGGCTAGTTTATCATTATTCCATTTTATCTCCCAGCTCCTCACCCCACTAAGGAGGAGAAGAGACTGCATACGCAGCACCCCTAACATGAGGTTTCTTATTATATCAACAACAGATGAAGGGACAGGGTAGATGACCATCTCCCTGAGGCTCTGTGGACCCCAAAGTCTACAGTGTGGGTTCCATGTAGGGTGCTGTCTGCTCTGAAGTTGTCACTGGAATGAGGAATTTGGAGCATGCTAGGGCCAACTGTAAGACTGAATTGGAATCAGATATTGCGAGAAGGGTAGTATCTTTAGGCTGACTCCCTTGCACTGTCTTCCTAGACTTTGAGTGGTGGGATTGTGTTGAGCCCCGCTTGGCCTTTGTGTTCTTATGGTAAATTTTGACTTCAACTTCTTGTAAGATGTTGAATAATCAGTTCTGCGACTTGGAACAGAAATTGTATTTGACAATGACCTCCTCCTAAGTTTGGCAACATATGGCTTTGCCAGTTGCTATCAGAATACCTTTAGGTGCAAGAGAGCGCACTTATGGCATAAAAAACTCATGCACCACAAAGCACACATCGTGGGGATCCTTGACAGACATCTGCTTCCTCTAGTCTCAGCAAAGCCTCAACCTTGTTGGTTTTGGAGACGGCATCTTCCCCTAACATACTGTGGAAAGAATTTGAAAGTCGTCAGAAGACTAACAAAATTGGGAGTGGAGCTTTGCATCAACAAAGGGTGCAGAAAGAAAAAGACTGATGTCAGTGAGAAGGGATAATGCATATATTTTGCTCTGTTCAATCACTTCTGGTGTAGTATAGACTCACCACAGAGCCACACAGAGCCACAGACTGCCACACAGGAGCACTGTAAAAAAAATCTCTGGATCCCGTTTGATGTTCCGGAATATTCTGAAGAGGAGCTATCTGCAGTTAAAAGTCTATCAGAAAGTACTTGAAGACACACCCAGCATCCATCTACATCTAGAGAACAAGCTACAACCCAACAAAACATCCGCTATTGTACACCAACACACAACAAGCCCTCCGTCATACCACACAAGAAACATGATATGATGCGCCAAACACACTCAACATCATACGTGCTTGACTGTTTGGTTTCTTGTCCAGGTTTGTTTTTAGGAGTGCAATTACTCTTCTTGTTTTTAAAACAGTAACATCTCTCTGATGCTTTACAGCAACGTCTCTCTACTGAAATAAACAATAATAATAACCCCTCTAGTACTATGGACAAAAGCAATGTCTCTCTGGTGATATCAGCAATAGCAACGTGTCTGCAATGCAATAAATAATAACACAATGTGAACATGGCAGGGTTCTCTATGCAAAGCATTCGCTCGAGCATTGGCAAAGGCTTAAATAGAGGGCCACGCCCAACATGGCTGCTGGTTTTTCACGAATCCACTGGTGGATTTGCGAGTCCCACAAATTGGAGGTCTATCAAAGACGTGGGTAGATTTGTGAGTCATATGAGCAGCTTCTGGCAGTTGGCCCGTAGGGGGTTTCTTTGGGAGATCCATGAGGGGAAAAGAGTATGCTGTGAGGCCAGCATGGGATCCTGACAATTACCTCCACCCAACTATCATCAGATGGTAATATGCAAAAGAAGAAAATGAAAAACAAAACAAAACAAGCATTTTCAATGCAACGGGCTTCGCATTTGTTCGAGTTAGAGCTATTAGCGTTGTAAATTTAAAAAAGATGCAGCACAATCGTGCTGCGTGGAAAATAAACAGATAAAGTAGTCCGGACTCTAGGCCTAAAACATCGACCTTCGTATGTTTTTTGTACTTTACTGGTGCTGTGTAGGTGGGCAAAACACCGAAAAGGCATGACGTCTGCATGCCTTTCACAAATAAAAGCAAGCGGATTTTAAAAGGCAAGCCCACAAACCAATGTGAGTGACTGACGTGGCATGTGCGTGGTTTCAAGCCCAAAGAGAGAACAGAATGGACGGAGCACTTCGTGCTCACCCATAAAAAAAAGTTATCTTTTCTTCATGCCTCAACTCTGTCGTACCAAGAAGCCTTAACAGCAACGCCAGAACACAATCCTCACAACATCAAATACTTAAAAAAAAAATAATAATAATAAAATGCATAATATAAAACCTCATGTGACAGCACACTCATCATCCACGCAACAAACATCATATACCAACAAACACACCAGAATATACCAGGATGCCTGCCATCATAGGTGCATTTACGGTGAATTATATGGCAAAACACACACTATCGTGTAGCCACCTACTCCACATCTCACAACGCAATAATATGTCTGGACGTCCACCTGTATATGTCCACACATTTCAGATTGGACAAACACACACATCTACTTTCATACACCCATTTTCTAGAACAATCTGAATATTTACCATATGTTGTCAAGTACATTGGACACTCACATCTCAGGTTATATCTCCAAAATGCCTGAATTAAGTTACACCATACCAGCCAGTAAAAGGCACCAAATGCTCCTGTGCCATAATTTGGTGAATATTTTTGTCTTTTGTTTCAGGGTAAAGGGCAAAGAAAACTCTCTTGAGGTAGAGACAATTCTTTGGAGAACTGCAGAGCTTAATTTGTGCTTGTTGTTTATGGTGCAGAGCACCAGCACTTATTTTTGAAGGCCGGCGCTTATTTGTATGCCTCAAGCATTTACTATGAGCAAAAGACACACATTGAAAAGATGGAGGAAGAGCAAAATGAAAAAGTGTCACAATGGAAAAAAGCAGAAAGCTGCAGGAGTGAGCTGAAGGGGCAGGGAGTGGCTATAAATGGATTGAAGAGGCCCGAGATGGCTTAAGGATTACACTACCTCAGTATTCTGTGCTCACACATTTAATTACAGCAGCCGCATGTTTCAGAGGAAAGCGTTGAGCACTGGTAAGTTTTTATTTACAAATTAAGCACTGGAGAACCATTATAACCTTTCAGCTTTTTGATGGGTCTACATCAATCTACATCAAATTGATATGGTCCTACCAAACAAAGGGCCTGATTCACAAACTGTGCTTTGTACTTTTTTATAGTACTGCAAAAAGTACTATGAAGTTGTGTTCACAAATTGCACTTTTGGAGAAACATGCACTTTTGAGTAAGTTTACTATTTTTCGGTATTCACAAACTGCACCTTGTGCTAGTTTACACTTTTGGGTAAGTCCCTACTTGTATTATTTTTTATCGAAATGTTTCGCAGTACCAGTGCATGGCCATGTGCGGTCTTCAACTTACTACAAAAGTGTAAGTTACTACAAAAGTGCAGTTTGTGAATACTGAAAATTAGTGACCTTACCCAAGGTGTAAACTTAATCAAAAATGTAAGTAATCGTTATGAGTCATGCCCTTCGTGTCACCCCGTCACCCCACCAAGTTTGGTACAGATTGGTCAAGAGAGAGGAGGAAGCTAATATCTATTGAAAATTTCTAAGAAATGTGTGTTAATCTTAACTCTTTAATTACAAAGGCACAAGGCCAATGTAGGAAAAGTAGGTGTAAAAATCATGACTGTCTTCACAGTTGGGAAGAATGAACAAAAGCATGCAGAGCTTTTGTAAGTATGAACAAATACATGGAGGACTCTGAACATGTTGGCACTGATTATGACATTGGCGTAAGTCCCGCTTACCGCCATGCTGACTGCCGCCAACATACTGCTGGCGCAGCGGATAACCACTACCCATATTATGACACACACATAGCAATCCGTCATTATACAGCCACACACAAGTCCGCCAGCCCAAAGGTCAGTGATAAACTGGCAGTACCAAAACCCACACCGTTATGCCAACAGAACTACGCCCACAGCATTATGACCCACAAATCCCTGTGGCGGACATACAACCGCGGTAAACCATTGGCGGGACATACCGCTGCGCTCAAAATACACACACACAAACAAAACAACACCACATTGGACAATCCGAACTACACACACCTGACACACACATACACACACCACACCCACACCACTATAAAACACACACCCATACTACCCACAACCCCTTACGACTCAAAAATATTGCCAACTGAGAGAGACAGACCAAGAGTACCAACAGAACCAGAGCCACAAAACATCATCACTCATACACCATACACACACCTTACAGCACACACCCCAACACATCCCCCCACACACTCTCACACACCACTCACACTACACCCATGGCACCACAAAGACACCCCAGGTTCTCAGAGAAGGAGCTAAGGGTCATGGTGGAGGAAATCATCGGGGTAGAGCTACAGATATTTGGAGCACAGATGCAGCACACATCCATCGCTAGGAAGAGTGGGCTATGAGGGAGAATCTTCGACAGGGTCGACGTCGTGGGACAGCACCCCAGAACAAGGGATGACATCAGGAAGAGGTGGAATAACCTACGGAGGAAGGTACGTTTAGTTGCTGCAAGACACCAGATAGCTGTACAGTGGACGGCCACCTCCTCCCCCACAACTAACAGCATGGGAGGAGCAAGTCTTGGCAATCATGCATCCTGAGGGCCTGGCAGGAGTAGGAGGAAGACTGGACTCTGGTAAGTCAACTCTCTATCACTATCCTCCCCTTCCTGCATGCAATCACATACCCCCACCCCTGCCCTCACCCCATCACCCCACCACTTTACACACACCCCACCATCACAACCCACTCATCCCAATGCCAAGTCCTGGCCATAACACCAATGCACGGACCCCCATCACAGACCTGCATGGACACACATCCCTAAAGCATGCACACCTGAGACAATCACCTAGCCCACCAAATCTCTACTCACACAAGGCCAAGCTGCCAGGGCAATAACAACCATAGAGGGCAACACACCCATGCACAAGATGGCACACACAGAAACAATAACACTGCATTTACATCCCCACAGGTCCCCTATCCAATGTCACCGGGGAGGAGGTGCCAGCAACATCCATTCCCCCCCCAGAAGAGGCCCACAGTGATGACAGCAGCTCCAGATGCCTAGATCTCGATGATCAACATGGCCCATCAGGGACCTCTGGACAGTCGGTTGCCCAGGCACAGTCCCATACCACCACAGAGCCTCCCCCCTCAGGTAACACCAGCACAGCACATACCCAGTGGGCCCATACCACTGTCCCCAGGACACTTCAATCAGCAGTGTGTTCACCACTACAGGGACTCCAGGCAAACCCACAAACACAGGACGATCAGGGACCTGGGGTCAGTGGCAGTGGGCACACGGTCCAGAGGACAGAGGCACAGGACAACAGGGAAGCTGGAAGGACTGCTGTGCAACAGGGGGAAGACAGGCCCAGGGAACGGGAACCCACTCTCCAGGAGGCACTCACCAACATCCTGGGAGCATACCACCATTCCCAGGAGATGATGGGCCAGATACTGGACAAGTTGCAGGAGACCCAGCGGATGCAGGAGGGACAGTATCTGGGGATCAGGGAGGATCTGAGGGACACCCACACCACCCTGTTCACCATTGCAGGGGTGCTGGCAGACATGGCCAAAACCATGAGGGAGGCAGTGGCACACCAACGGGCCCGGACCCTAGCCACACAGATAAACAGCCCTCCACCTCCGCTAGTAGACAGGAGGCCCAGCCACAGGAACAACAGGCCACCAGCACCCCCCCTGCAGAAGGAGAACCATCCCACAAACGGTCCCTGCCTGTGATCCAGGCACAAGCCAGAGAACATTGCCAAGACCACCACCAGGAAATAAGATTCTCCTGAATGTCACCCTGGTGTCCCACTCTGCCACCCTGTCCACCTTGAACTGCCATTGCTCCACTGCCTATGCCCCCTTGGACAATGCACATGTGGCACAAATAGACTCAAATCCACCCTGGACATTCCTCCATCAGCAACCCAGCCCATTGCAATACCCCCTCCACTTATTGGCACCCAAATAAACAACTTTGGCAAAAAACAAGTATGGAGTCTGTCAATTGATTGAAATATATATTCGTTCAACAACCTGTAAACATTGCAATTCTACTGCACAGTAATGTACACATAGGTATGACCTGTGGTTAGCTGCAGTCAACATACCAGGAGCCAGAGTGGGGCACAGATATCTGAAATAGAGATGCCAAAGGGTAAGTGGCCATAGTAGTGGGAAAATCAGACTGTCATGTAGAATGTCCAAAACAAAACTGTCAATGTGAGGTGAAAGATTGTCTTACCTGTGTCTTACTGGAAGTACTATCATATGATTGCTGTTCTGTTGTCCTCATCCTCATCCTCTGTCTCCTCTTCGTCACTTTCCACAGGGTCCTCTGCTGCCACACGCCCATCTCCAGCCACATCTCCCTGCAGAAAAGGCACGTGGCGTCTCAAGGCAAGTGCAACATACAGCATGCCATGATGATCTGGCAGACCTTCTTGGGCAAGTAGCACAGGGAACCACCTGTAAGATGGAGGCAACGAAACCTGGCTTTCAGGAGGCTGAATGTCCCTTCGATTATTCCTAGTGTTCGCCCATGTGCCTCATTGTAATGTTCCTCTGCCCTTGTCCTGGGATTCCTCACTGGGGTCAGTAGCCATGAGAGGTTAGGGTAACCAGAGTTACCTGCAAATATTGATGGAAAGCTGTTAGCCAAACACTAACCCTTAGTGGCAACACCATATCCATACACCAACATATACTGGGTGGGAACCATGGGCTCACCTATTAGCCACACCTGGTGCCTCTGGAGTTGAGTCATCACATATGGGATGCTGCTATTCCTCAGTATAAAAGCAGCATGCACAGACCCAGGATACTTTGCATTGACATGGGAGATGTACTGGTCTGCCAGGCACACTATCTGTACATTCATCGAGTGAAAGCTCTTTTGATTTCTAAAAACCTGTTCATTTCTCCGGGGGGGACAAATGCAATATGTGTACCATCAATAGCCCCAATTATTTTGGGGACATGTCCCATTGCATAGAAGTCAGCTTTCACTGTGGCCAAATCCTCAATCTGGGGGAAAACAATTTAGCTGCGCATGTGTTCAATCAGGGCAATACTCTGGTCAGCACTATTGAGATATCAGGTCTGGCTCCAATTGGGCACACAGCTCTGTGATTGTGGCCCTGTAAAGTCTGTAGGTGAGGAAAATCTGCCTGTCCTCCACTGTTGCCAAGTCCACCAGAGGTCTGTACATGGGGGTATGTCTCCATCTCCTATTCATCAGCAGCGGTTGTAATGTAGGGGTCAAAACGGGGAGCAGCTTGTCAGGATTCCACATATCCAAACTGTACACTGCATTGCATGTTGTGACAGAAACAGTATGTTGTTGGATAGGCCCAAATAGTGCCTATATGTACTATGATGCAGTTAGGTGCGATGGCCCGCCCCCCCCCCTGAAATGGCATTGGCTTGTCCTGTGTGGATGGACATGTGGAAATGAGGTAATGCCGCTGACGTTGTGCACCATTGCAGGAGGCGGTCAAGTACCGCCATGCAAATCCTCATTGGCTAATATTGGGCCCTATGGGTTACAGTGGTCAATAGTGATGTACGCCGGTGGTGACGGTACGCACCGCCGCGGAAATGACCGCCATTTCCTATCTGTTCTCTCACTTGCTACCTAACATTCAACAGGAGAGGACCTGCACTGCAAGTGCTGCTGTGACATGTGTCTGGAACCGACCACGGCTCGAGACACTGGGGAAAGGGCCTCTGCCTTCACCGCTGCAGAGTTGGAGAGACTGGTGGATGGGGTCCTACCCCAGTACCGAATGCTGTATGGGCCCCCAGACCAACAGGTGAGTACACTGTGTGCACAACGCATGGGGCATGAATGAATGTAGTTCTGTGTGTGAGGGACTCGTGTAAGGGTGGGAGGTTGGTGGAAGGGTCCTAGGCAACATGCAGCATGGATGGTGGGCAATGTCTGTGCATCAGGGGATGTGAGGACTATGGTGGGACATGAGTGTAACAGGCCAGACGGCAAGGCTGATACCTTTTTCAATGTTTATTTGTCTGCAGGTCAGCACCGATCAGAAAAAGGGTATATGGCTTGCCAGTGCCAAAGATGTGCAGACCCTGGGGGTCTACGTAAGGCGATGCACTCACTGTCACAAATGGTGGGAGGACCTGAGATGCTGGGCCCAGAAGACGGCAGAGGCCCAGCTGGGGATGGCCTCCCAATAAGGAAGGAGTGCCCATCGCACCCTGATCCCCCTGATGGCCCGCATACTGGCGGTGGCCTATCCGGAGCTGGATTGGCGCTTGGGGGCATCACAGCAGCCACAAGGGGGTATGTACAGTTCCCTAATATAGTACTCGCGCGTGGTGAGGTGGTCTACCGGTTCGGACTGTGGGTCCCCCTAGGCCAGGCTGGACATTGCAGGATAGGTCCCATGTTGGGCAGGGGCTGATAAACACCACCTCCTACAAAGCTAGAAGGCATCCACTACTGGGCAGGGGTCCTCTGGGTTTCAGGCATACTGCTATTGGCGTTAGGTATTCCTGTACTTGGGCTTGTGACTAGCATTGTGACTGGTAGTGCATTCCATTGTGTGTATGCCTTTCCCCTGTGTGAGGATGCTCTGTACGCCAACGGTAGTGTTAGTGCCGCCATTGACCAAGTGTATCCTTTGTCTCTCCCCCCCCTTTTTGTTTGTCTGTCCTTCTGTGCATTAGCATCATCTGGCGGAGGAGCAGAGGCACCGGCCACGGAGGCAGCTGCATCCCACATGGCCAAGGAGGCCGAATCCAGTGGGACAGAGGGCGAGGGGAGCACCACGGCGGAGACAGGAGGGGACAGTTCAGACAGTGATACTTCTTCCGATGGAAGCTCCCTGGTGGTGGCGGCCACCTCTGTTGCCACCCCAACTACAGGTAAGCCGCCAACCCCCTTACCAGCACCACCCTTCCTGCAGCCCCTCAGTGAGTTTATCGTGCCCGCTCACCCAGGAGGGTGGGCAACTCCTTCACCCTAGGCACCTCGGGCCCTGCCCCATTCATCCCTTCTGCCCTGAGTGAGGAGGCTATTGAACTTCTGCAATCCATCTCTGTTGGGCAGTCAACCATTGTGAATGCCATGCTGGTGCTGGCAGCCCATTTGCAACAGACAAATGCATTCCTGGAGGGCATTCACTCTGTCATGGTTGCCCAACAGAGATCAATCCAGGCTCGGGCCTCCTCCCTGATGGCAGCCGTTGTCTCTGTCTCTAGCCTCCCCCTCCAACTTCCTCTACCCAGTTCAATTCCCCTCAACCTCAACCTATCCCAAGCACACATTCAAAACAGCATGCATCCAAGACAACACACAGGAGTGGCTCAGGGGAACACAAGCACCACACACCATCCCACAGGCACTCACACAAACACAATCCAGATGAAGACATACCAACATCCATTGCCTCCACTGTGTACCCCTCCTCCTCATCATCCACCACCCTCCCAGTAGCATCCCCAGTCACACCTGCAAGCACTTCATCCTCATCCACTACCCCCATCACCATCACTCCTATCACTACATACCCCTCACTGGCAGTCACCACCCCGACATCCATGCACACATCCCCTGTGTCTTCTCCCACTGTGTCTGTGCCCCCTCCTCCCAAAGTACACAAACGCAAGCACTCAGACACCCAACAGCCCTCCACCTCACAACAGCATCCAGCCCATGCACCTGCTCCCAAACACATCGGACTGACACCTCCTACAACCACTCCCTCTTCCTCCACTCCCAAACCTTCATCCTCTTCCCGCCCCAGTGTCTCTAAGAAGCTTTTCCTCTCCGCCATTGACCTCTTCCCTACTCCTCCCCCCCGTCCATCACGTCAGGCCAGGGTAGTCAGAATCCAGCCGAGCACCTCAGCCACCCAGTCCATGGCCACAGTAGTGTCGGCAGCTACTGCAGGTGGTAGAGGCTCCAGGAAACCAGCCACCAGCACTGACAGTGTGCCTGCACCAGCTGCCAAGGGGACGGGCAGGGAGACACCACCAGCTGCCAAAGACAAGGGCAAGGAGGCACCACCAGCTGCCAAGGGCAAGGAGGTACCAAAGGCTGCCAAGGGCAAGGGAAAGGAGGCACCACCAGCTGCCACAGGAAAATAGGCACCATCAGCTGCCAAGGGCAAGGAGGCACCACCAGCTGCCAATAGCAAGGTGGCACCATCTGCTGCCAAGGGCAAGGGCAAGGAGGCACCATCTGCTGCCAATGGCAAGGAGGCACCATCAGCAGCCAAGGTTCAAGGGCAAGGAGGCACCACCAGCTGACAAGGGCAAGGAGGCAACACCAGCTGCCAAGGACAAGGAGGCACCACCAGCTGCCAAGGGCAAGGGGCCTGCCCCTGCAGGCTAGAAGGACAGGAGGCCTGGTGCCGGGACTGAATCTGACCCCAAACACCAACCACGGTGGTTCAGCCATCCGAGGCTGCAGGGATGGGCTGGAGCCTCCCCCCACCACTGCCAGCACCATCACCAGCACCACTGCCAGCAGCAGCAGCCCCAGTGGGCAGCTGTCTGAGGCTGCAGGGGATAGGCAGGAGCCTCCCCACACCTCTGCCAGCACTGCCACTAGCACCACTGCCAGCAGCAGCAGCCCCAGTGGGCAGCCATCCGAGGCTGCAGGGGAGGGGCTGTAGCCTCCCTCCACCAATACCAGCACCGTCACCAGTCCCTCAAATGCCACCACTGAGCAGCTGTCACCGCCGACGGGCAGTGTGTAGTCCTGCCTCCATGGACTGTAGTGCATCCTGGACCCTGCAAATCCTGTGGGTGTGACACCTAGATGAGAGACAGTGACCTTGCACTCCCCAAGTGCTGCATCACAGGACACACGGTCCCCTCCAGAACCAGTGGAGAAGCCACCCACTCACCCCATCATCTCCCTGGTTAAGCACACTGGGCACAAGGCCCCCTCCAGAACCAGTGGAGAATCCATGCACTCACCCCCTCCTTTCCAGGAAGAAGCACACTGGGCACAAGCACCCCTCCAGAACCAGTGGAGAAGCCATCCACTCACCCCATCCTCTCCAGGGCAAAGCACACTGGACACAAGGCCCCCTCCAGAACCAGAGAAAGAAGTCACCCACTTGACAGACTGTGGCCTTGCACTCCCCAGGAAGAAGCAGTGGGCAAACCACCCACTTGAGAGATTGTGGCATTGCACTTCCCAGGACAGGGTGATGGGCATGTTGCCCCCTCCAGGACGAGTGGTGTTGTCCCATCTTCCAGCTGAGGTGCGCCCTCATCCCCTTGAGTTGCCTGTGTATTTTTGAACTGATGCCCCTGGGGGGTTCTCTCCGTGTTGTTGCAGGAGTCAAGTGGGGCCTTGCCCTATGTGATTTAGCCCACGGACATTATGGACTGGGCTGTGTCCCTCCATAAAAGCAGGCAAAGGAAGGACCATTGGGACTTTTTCTGCTCTCCCTTCACATTACAGCAACTGTGTGTTAACTTCTAATTAAATCATCAACAAATGGCATCTCTCATCTTCGGGCGGAATGGACGAGAAACTTGGTGAACAGAGAAGAGTTGACGTCTTAAACAAACACCTATAAATCCACCCGACCTGACAACGAATCAAAGATTGCATTTATAAGGGGCGTAGAACACCCATATAGCCTCTAAACATACATTCTCGAGAGGGAGCGAGAAGTAAAATTATGACAAGATCTCAGTAAGCCATTACAGTTAATTTCACAGTACCTTCCTTTTATTTAACAGCTGCGACATTTCAAATTGAAGCAAATGATTATTTCTCACTTTCAATATTTTATTTTATAGATTTATCAACGGAATGCTCAAGCTGTAGTTTATTAGTGTGGGAACACAGATTCCTCGCTGTGTATCATCTGTTGAATATATTCTTTAAAAACTACACTGTAACTCCAGTCGGAAGAGATTATAAAATAGTAATGGTTGGGTGGCAGCAGTCAAAGCGTATTTCCTACACCACACAAATGCACTGCTGCTGATGCACGTTACACATTTTCTGTTTGAGAGAAAAGCAATCATTGTTGCCACATGTCTTGCAATAGTTCTTTGAATTTGGAAAGCTTGCACTGCTGCTGCCCGTGCTCATGTTGCATGATGGTGAAGATCCACGACCATTTATCGATATATAAAAGACAGGATGATTGATACTATCACTGTGGCTGACACTAAAAGAAGGGTGTCTAAAGGGAAAATGAAGGATGGCAGGTGGGGGAACCAAGATGTTCCAAGTGGAGGAGAGGGTGCAGTAAGCATGAGGGTGCATGCAAGACGTAGGGAGAAAGGAGGACAGTGTGCAAGGGGAGGGAGGTAGACGGGAATATAGGGTGCATGGGAAAGAGAGTGCATGGGAGGTTAAAAACTGGGAACAAAATGTGCAAGACAGGGACTCAAGGTGCTCTGGGTAACACATGGAGCAATGAACTCTATAATGTGCAAGGGATGTAGACAGTGCAGTAGTGAAGGGACATTGAAAGGGTGCAAGAGAGAGCGCTGATTGAAGAAGACAAGAAGAGTGTAGGCTGCAAGGAGGCAGTGAAACGTGTAACAGGGAGTGTCCGGTGTAAGGAGAGCACGGGATGTCCCTTCAACTAATGGTAATATCCCGCAAAGATCTCCCATAGGCAATAATCAGTGCCTTCTTGGTGCCAGTCTATGTTGCCTTTATTCTGTCTTAGATGAATAATTTGATGGGAGAAGTCACTAGGTAAGTGCACATCCTAGTTTACATTAAATTTGAAAAAGTTGGTTGCCTCTTAAGATAAATTTTCAATAAAACATAGTGAGGTAAAAGTCAGCTGACAACACTTGCAATCCATTCACCCATCTGGTGTAAACTATTTCTCCCAGATAACCTAACGTAACAGTAAGATACTTAACATCATGACAATTAATGTTGTAGGAAATGGAAGCATCAATTGAGTGAAAACCAAGGTCAGATCCCCTTCACAAGTATATAGGGATATTATCTCACTAGATGCTTAGGAAACTGAGACACCTCTGGAATCATCACAGAAGGTATCTGCAGACCTGTTTCGACATGGCATAAATAAACGTATCCAACACCCTTTTCAAAGAGTAGAAGAAGAGCTGCAATGAGGTTGATCATACTGTTGTAGTTTAGCAGCGATTAGATTAAGCATTTGCAGAAGACATCTTGTATTTAGTAACTATTGTGAACATTTCACAGAATCCATTTTGTATTCATGGCAGCCATTTTCTCTGCCACATGCTGCCATGTGCTCACCATATGCTCTGTCCTACCTTTCTGTTAACTACTCTTGAAAATCTGCCTAGTGACAAGTTATATTTAGCATCTCCCACTTTCGCACATACTCAGTAAGGTCTGCAGCTGTTAGTCCTTGAAAACTGTTAGCTCCTCCTACCTGTCGACTGTGCATTTCCACATGACCTTACATGTATGCAAGTTTTGCTTCTATAATTGTACCACCTCCTTTTAGCCCCTGCGTGGGTATAAAAGGACCATGCTCTCTCAGTTCAGTGTGCTACTTCAAACATTACCGAAGGGTGCTGTTTGAACTGTAGTACCACCTCATGAGGTTAATAAACGTTGTCTTTTATTTCAGTTTATGTGCCAACTTCTTCCTACATGGTCTGAGGACTTTGTGCAGAGAAAGGTGAACCCCTTGCACTAGTAGGCCTTGCTGAGGCTCACTTCAACAAATTGGCGCCCGAAGAGGGATTCATCGGCGACTCGGACGCTCAACGGATTGGTCACGACGAAGGATTGGGATCTCGCTGCGGATGATCAATGTCTTAGCAGACCCGAGTCTTGGCAACCACGGCGTTTTTCCCTTCTTTCTGATTTGACCATCCAGGTGGCGCTGGTTTTCGACTGAGATCCTTTTTGTTCATTCGTCATGCAGTGACCATTTGGTCGATTTTAGAACTTGGCAGTTGGAACCTGGACACCCTGTGATTGGTAAGAGCCGTTTTACGGCACTTGCTGTGGGTTTTGATGCCTTTGTTTGGTAATGTAGTTTAGCACTACGTATTGTGGCTCTCGTGTTTTGGGTGACTAGTCAATTTGTGTCCTTTGAATTGATATATAAATTGCAATTTATATAGGCAGGTAATGAGGAGAATTTTCTCCAATTTAATTTTGATTTGAACGGCATCTTAAGTGCTACTTTGATTATAATATTGCATATTCTGCACTTTTTTTGGCATGCCTGATGTTAGCGCACTTCGTAGGATGTGTTGCTTTTGAAATGGTACCAATTTGAGACTGGAAGAATCGCAACCGGCACCCCCAGAGGGGACGCCCAATAGAGATATGTATGTTAAACATGGTCTTTCTTCTATAATGTACAGCACATTATTGAATAAATACACTGGTGCGGATCCTGAGTTACGTTGGCCTATGCATGGGTCATTTGATTTGCGAAAGATTGAGTATGTGGAACAATGTATGTATAAGCGAAAGTCTAGGCAAGATATGTTTGACTGTGTACGAATGTGGGAGAAAGAAGTGCGTGGACGAGTGAAGCGTGAGCAAGCCTTGCTTGAGAAAGAGCAGCGGAAGAATGTATATGTGAAAGCATTGGAAATGAGAAAGAAAGAAATAAATGACTTAAAGGAGCTAGAAGGGAAAGAACGTAAATTACAGGTAACTGGCCAATACACCGTTAGGCAATCTCTCTATCCTATCCTTAATAAACCACATGATGATTTATTGTTATTAGATCGCCCTCCACCTTTGTATGTCGTTCCTTCTGCCCCTCATGAGTTAGTTAAGGCCTCCAGTTCGGAGCAACAGAAGATGCGAGACAGTCGCTCTATGTTGCCTGCTGACCGTGCGTCTGAGCTTAGATCTATTGTTCGTAAAAGAATTCGTAGCGTTGTCTCTGCTTTTGAAGTTTTAGACAACATGAAAGGGTGGACGGAAAAGGAGCAGCTATATTTTACTGAGGCATTTGGCTCAGAAGTTATTGAACTATATCGGAAATATTCTGATGAGTTAGAGCCCGATGATGTAGCAGCTGGTCATAAGCAAATGCGTGATGGTCTTTTTGTTTTCTCCTAGGTGGCTGATGCAATCAGGCGTTTGGTGAAATTATGTGTTGCGGCAGTCCGTTTGCAAGAGGAGAAAAGGGCTGTGGACGTAGTTGCACGGACATCTCAGACCGGTGGGGTGCAAGCTTCCATCTTCGGAACAGATAAGACTATGATAGTTCACGCGAAACCAATGCGGGAGGCAGCGCCTTTGTATGTTCCTCCTAAAGGATTGGGTACAAGTGATGATAAAACTTCTGTTGATGCTAAGGGTTATTTTATTTATAATTGGGTGTATACTCCTTGGAATAGGGCAGATGTAATGGCACTTAAAACAGCATTACCTGACCCGCGGAAAAAAATCCAGCCGCCTTTTATGAGGAAGTTGAGGGAGCAATTAGTTCTTGTACTATGACTTTGCCTGACATTGATTTATTTTTCGGATTGATATTACTGCCAGATATGTGGAGAACTGTTTGTAAAATTGATGATAGTGCAGTTTTTGGGGCGTCATGGAAAGAATTAGAACAGATGGACGGGGATAGGGAACCTGCGAAAAAGCCATATCAGTTGATTCTAGATCTTCCTGCAGCCATATTAGTTAAGTTAAAAACGATTATTCCCCCTAAAAAGATCGATTGGACTGTTTTAGCGTCTTGTAAACAAAAGGCAGATGAATCGGTCTCTGATTTCTTTACACGCTTTGAAGAAGCATTTCATGATTTTAGCGGTCAGTTATTGTCAGATGATATGGGCAGACATTTGTTTGTCGATAAATATGTCGCAAATCTGTTACCAGGAATAGCTAGTCGTCTAAAAGCTAGTGAAAGTTCATGGACTACCTCTACTCTGGCTCTCTTTTGACTATGGCTCAGTATTATGAACGTCAGGAATTAGAAGCAAAGGGTAGCGAGGATAAAAAGATTAAAGAATTAAAGACGAAGGTTATGTTGGCTCAAGCTTATGGTCCGCCTTTTAGAGGTAGTGATAGAGGTGGACGTGGATCTTATGGTTCTTCTTACACTCGTTCGAATTTGTCTGTTGATCAGTGTGCGTATTGTAAGAAATTTGGGCATTGGGCTGCCGATTGTCCAGGACTACGTGTTCAGCAGTGTTCACGTGGTCGGGGACAAATGAGAAATCGCTCAGGATATTCAGGACCTAGAAAAAGCACGAATGATCATGCTAGGGTTGATGCTAATGTACGAGGGCAGGATGGGTTTAACACTTTTGATAGACGGAACGAATACCAGATGTCTAACCATGTGCGGCATGATTTCCAAGATTCTGCTTATGCATAGGATTGCCTAGGATGGGGTAAGGAATCAGTTGAAGTTCCAGTAGATCAGAGGGGTCCCTATGTTACAGCACATGTTTTGGGTTCTACTGATCAGTTTCTGGTTGATACAGGAGCTACTCGTAGCGCCTTGTCTAAACAATTGATTCCAAGGGCTCCCCTGTCTGGCTTAACCATTACATCGATAGGTTTTGATGGAACACCTTCCCCTAGCCCATTGTCACAACCACTTGCATTCCATGTTGATAAATTTACTGCTCCATCTCCATTTTTGCTTTCTCCAAATACACCAGACAATATTGTGGGTCTTGATATGCTCAAGTATTTCAGGGCTACAATACGATGCTCTCCTGAAGGGGTGCGTGTTATTTTAAATGATAATCATTCTGTGATGGAAAGGGTTTGTCTTGTTAAAGAGGATATTGCATTAGCTTCACTCCCTAGTACTTTGTGGGCTACTTCAGATACTGATGTGGGACAAATGATTATTCCACCGGTACATATTAGTGTCAAGAAGGGAGCTGTATTGCCACGTTTGCCTCAATACAAAATTTCACAGAAGGGCGAAGAAGCACTCACACGAATTGTGCATGATCTTATTGTAGTTGGAGTTGTTGAGGAAGTTCTGTATTATGTTTGTAACAGTCCGATTCTTCCTATTCTGAAAAAGGATACTGATACCAGGATTTACCGATTCATTATTGATTTACAAGAAGTCAATTAGATTGTGATACCACAATATCCTGTGGTATCTGACATCACGACACTTCTTACTTTGGTTCCCCCAACAGCAACTACGTTCTCTGTGATATACTTGAAGAATGCTTTCTTTTCGATCCCTATTCATCCTGACAGCCGATATTTGTTTGGTTTTACTTTGAATAAATGATCATTTAGATTTTGCAGAGTTCCTCAAGGCTATACTGAGAGTCCAAGTATTTATAGTCAAGCGTTAAAACAACAACTCTATTCTTTTGTTTTGCCTGAAGGTGTGGCTCTCATACAATATGTCGATGATATTGTGTTGGCAGCTGATACCCCTGAGCAATGTGAAAAGTGCACTTTGTCCTTACTTTCTTTTCTTGCTTCACACCATCATAAAGTGTCACAAAAGAAATTGCAATATTGTAGACCAAAGGTAACCTATTTAGGTCACCTTTTGTCTAAGGAGGGCCGTGCACTTACATCAGATCGTATTCAAGCAATTTTAGACACACCAGTACCCTCTCTCAGAAAGATGTTCGTGCATTCCTTGGTCTTACTTCTTTTTGTAGGCAATGGATGTTAGGGTTTTCACACATTGCCAAACCTTTGCTAGCACTTTTGACTAAAGATACTCCAATGCCCCTCCCATGGACAGATGAATGTGAGACTGCTTTCCGGCAGCTACGACAAGCCCTTTGTTCAGCACCAGTGTTAGGTACTCCAGATTACAGAAGCCTTTTGCACTTTACGTACCTGAGAAAGATGGATGTGCATTGTCAGTTTTAGTACAGACACTTGGCGATAAGCAGCGTCCCTGTGCATATTTTTCAGCAGTACTTGATCCTGTCACTCGAGCGTTGCCTGGGTGTTTTCGTTCAGTTGCCACAACAGCTGTGTCAATACGTCAGAGTGAAGGGATAGTTTTGTCACATAAGCTGTTGGTGTTAGTATCCCATGCGATTGATGCTCTTTTAAATCAAACAAAGACACAACATTTAACTAGCGCTCGCATAACAGGATATGAGTTGACATTGCTGGCTCCTCACATTACACTGAAGAGATGTGCAACACTATATCCAGCCACTTTATTGCCATATCCGGTGACTCAGCCTCAGTCACAAGAAACACATGATTGTATATTCCTTACCGAAGAACAGACAAAGGGTCGTATTGATTTACAAGATACGCCCCTTCCAGATATAGACGGGAAATTGTGGGTTGATGGGTCTTGTTTGAAGTTGCCAGATGGTACGACCTCAGCTGCATATGCAATCACCACCATACACACGGTAGTGGAGACAGCTCATATACCACAGAAGTCAGCTCAAGCAGCTGAACTAATAGCTTTGATACGAGCATGTGAGCTTAGTACTGACTTATGTGTGAACATTTATACAGACAGCCGCTATGCTTTTGGAGTGGCTCATGATTTTGGTTTGCTTTGGAAGGAGAGAGGTTTTCTCACATCCCACGGGATGCAGATAATGCACAGAGAATTAGTGCATAACCTCTTGACTGCATTGACATATCCAAAGAAACTAGCTATTGTGAAATGTAGTGCACACAAGAAAGTGACCGATAAGATAGGGCAAGGTAATGCTCTTGCAGACCGCGTAGCACGTGAGACTGCGATGCAGCGAAGTGCTACTTCTATGTATGTAGTGAAGTCACAAGCTGAACGTTGGCATAATGCTAGACAAGACGTATTAGATATACAGAAATCTGCTTCTGTGAAAGAACGTGAGCAATGGTCTGAAGATGGAGAATTGGATGATGAGGGCTGTTGGCGGAATAAGCAGATGGATACATGGAAATTGCCTATAGCTTTTGTACAACCTATGGTTCAGATGGCACATGGGCTGGCACATGTTGGAGCTTCAACAATAATGAAGTTGCTTACGCAAGTTTGGGAGCATCCAGAAATTTCCAGTACAGCTAAGAGAGTAGTACAGTCTTGTTTGATCTGTTTACAATACAATCCTGGAAAAGAGACATGTACTCCTGCGGGAGGGTTTGCTACACCAACTGCACCTTTTGAAGTTCTACAAATGGATTATATTCAGCTTGAACGCTGCAACAATTTAAAGTATGTCTTGGTGGTGGTATGTGCCTTCAGTAAATGGATAGAGGCGTACCCCACAAAGGATAATACTGCCATTATCACAGCGAAGATGCTTTTGAAAGAATTTTTCCCTAGGTTTGGTGTTTGCAGACTTTTATGGAATGATAACGGACCTCATTTTGTTGGGGAAGTTATTAAGTATGTCCTGAAAGGATTAGGGATCAAACAGAAGCTCCATGCGGTTTTCCACCCACAATCAGCAGGGTTCGTGGAAAGGTATAATGCTACTTTGAAGCTGAAGTTAGCGAAGATACAGGCTTCTACATCCTTAACTTGGCCGGATGCATTACCGTTGGCATTATTGTCTATTATGTCAGTGCCACACTCTTGACTCGGCCTTAGCCCATACGAAGTGCTTTTCGGGAGGTCAATTAATATTTGGGGAGTTCCTAAGCCAAATTCTGTATATGATGTACCTTGTGTCCTGATGAATGATTATTTTGCACAGTTAACCGACAATTTGGTTTCTATTCATCAACAGGTTCGAGAAGCACTTCCTGACAAATCTACAGGTGAAGGCCATGAACTCCGACCTGGTGACCAGGTGATGATTAAGTCCTTTGAAAGATCAAGCAGCTTGGAACCAAGGTGGCGAGGCCCAGAACAGGTGCTCCTTGCGACAAGGACAGCAGTTCGAGTGATGAACCAAAAGAATTGGGTCCATAGTACTCACTGCAAGAGAGTGCTACCTACCTTGGTGGAACCTGCTGTGCTGACCGATCATCGAGAGATTCTGACTACGGAGAAAGGCCGTGCTATATCACCTGACGAATCTGCAGAGGTCTTCCCGGACCATACGACTTCTGGAGTGCCGCGATATAATTTGAGACCGAGGAAAGAATCTGAAAATGTTTTGAAAAAAACTGGTTGAGCTACCGCCCTGGGTTAGTGAAACGGACAGCCAATGTGGCAAGGGGGGGCGGATCAGCCATGTATTAGAGTAGTGACATCCGTCTTGGCACGTGGTGAAGAAATCAGCGGCTGCCCAGGGATAAGAGCTCCAACGATTGTTTTTAATTCATTTCTGAAAGGGTCGATTATCACTGTTGCTAAAATGAATAACAAACTGATCATTAGTACTATGGGGTTTGTTGTTGTTTTGGTTCTTATAGCAATAATCACCTGGTTTGTTGAAAAGAAGGCTCCTGCTCGTGAGCTTTTTGTTGCCACTACTTCAGTACCAGAGGATCACTATTACTTTGCGCTTCCCTATCAGGAGCAGAAGCACCGTCAATCGTACTTCAATAATACTTTCATTCAGATGTTGCATCATACTCATAATGCTACAAATACTACTAACTGTTGGGTATGTGGAATGATACCTGCGCATCAAAAGAAAGGAAGAACACCTTTCATTCCTCTTCCTTTTTCACACAATGGTTCTTGTCAAGCTTGGTACACGCTTTTGTTTGCATCTGGAAAACGTACAGAGGGCGGACTTCTTTCTCGCCTTTATAAAGTATGCTACCAAGACAAAGATGGGTATCCCCAAGCCAAAGGAACTAAATGGGAATGGGAAGAGTATCAACCGGACAATGTTTCAATACCATATGTCTTCACAAAAATAAGAGACTCTGACAAGAAAGAACAATTTGTGATTTCTTTTACAAAAACTAAAGCAGAGTTATGTATACGTAGCATTGGGCGAATTCCAGTAGCGATAAGCGATTGTACCTTGATTTTAACTATTGAGAGTGTAAATAATAGTAGTTTTACAGCTTCACATAATACATATTTTGTTTGTGGTAACTATGGATATTACCAACTACCTTTTGGGTGGTCAGGTGTGTGTTATGTATCTTTTCTATTACCCCCTGTGTTTTTGGCCCCTGCATCATATCACCGAGATTTTAAACTGCTCAATGACATCGGTAAAAATAGATATAAGAGGGCAATAAGTACAAATGAGGTAGACCAAACGGATACTAGCCTGCAACAATATGTTGATTTTAATTTAGGGTTGTTCCCCTTTGTGGGTGCAGCGTTAAACAGTAGGAAAGTGAGACGATTGACTAGGGTTGTGGAAGCTGTTACCAATCAGGCAGCTCTGGCACTTGGGAATATTACTGAGGAGCTCCAAATTGCGAGGATTGTAGCGCTCCACAATTGTATGGTACTAGATGTGATATTAGCAGACCGAGGTGGTGCATGTCACATCATCGGTAGTAGTTGCTGTGTCTTTATTCCCGATCACTCACCTTCAGTATATGATGCAATATCTAAATTGCATAAAATTGCTGCAGAAATCCACACAGAGAATGGTACTTGGACTTTTTCTGGATGGTTTTGGGCTCTTGTTTCCGCCTGGGGCTGGAAACTACTGACTATCCTGTGTGTAATGATTGCAATATTTTTCACATGCTGTATCTGTATTCAGTGTAGTCCAATGTTCTGCTCCACGTGTATTACTGCTTGTATGCCTACCAAAAGAAATATTACAGAAATGAAAGCACAACATATGTTAGATAAGGAAATAGCTGAAATGATGAGCATAAATATACAAGATGAATATTTAGATTATCCTAGAAAGACGAATGTCTTGAGCTAATGCTGAAAGGGTCATCTGTTGTAGTTTAGCAGCGATTAGATTAAGCATTAGCAGAAGACATCTTGTATTTAGTAACTATTGCGAACATTTCACGGAATCCATTTTGTAATCATGGCAGCCATTTTCTCTGCCACATGCTGCCATGTGCTCACCATTTGCTCTGTCCTACCTTTCTGTTAACTACTCTTGAAAATCTGCCTTCTGACAAGTTATATTTAGCATCTTCCACTTTCGCACATGCTCAGTGAGGTCTGCAGCTGTTAGTCCTTGAAAACTGTTAGCTCCTCCTACCTGTCGACTGTGCATTTCTACATGACCTTACATGTATGCAAGTCTTGTTTCTATTATTGTACCACCTCCTTTTAGCCCCTGCGTGGGTATAAAAGGACCATGCTCTCTCAGTTCAGTGTGCTACTTCAAACATTACCGAAGGGTGCTGTTTGAACTGTAGTACCACCTCATGAGGTTAATAAACTATGGCGGTCATTCCGACCCTGGCGGCAAAAACCGCCAGGGCCGGGGACCGCGGGAGCACCGCCAACAGACTGGCGGTGCTCCCTTGGGCATTCTGACCGCGGCGGTACAGCCGCGGTCAGAAACGGAAAACCGGCGGTGTACCGCCGGTTTTCCGCTGCCCAGGGGAATCCCCCATGGCGGCGCAGCTTGCTGCGCCGCCATGGGGATTCCGACCCCCATACCGCCATCCTGTTCCTGGCGGTTTTGGCCGCCAGGAACAGGATGGCGGTATGGGGTGTTGTGGGGCCCCTGGGGGCCCCTGCAGTGCCCATGCCAATGGCATGGGCACTGCAGGGGCCCCCGTAACAGGGCCCCACTGAGAATTTCAGTGTCTGCTATGCAGACACTGAAATTCGCGACGGGTGCAACTGCACCCGTCGCACCCTTTCCACTCCGCCGGCTCCATTCGGAGCCGGCATCCTCATGGAAGGGGGTTTCCCGCTGGGCGGGCGGGCGGCCTTCTGGCGGTCGCCCGCCCAGCGGGAAACACAGAATAACCGCGGCGGTCTTCTGACCGCGCAGCGGTATTCTGGCAGCTCCCGCTGGCACCGCGGTTACCGCGGGCGGCGGGAATCAGAATGACCACCTATGTCTTTTATTTCAGTTTCCGTTCCAACTTCTTCCTACATGGTCTGAGGACTTTGTGCAGAGAAAGGTGAACCCCTTGCACTAGTAGGCCTTGCTGAGGCTTACTATAACAATACCAGTGGCAAAATATGAACTATCTGCCATATATTACGGCAATATGGAATTATAGTTTGCCTCATGGATCACAAAGGCTGTTTTAGGCCCTTATTGCAATGAAAACTGCTGGTATTCGAGAATCAAGTAAACAAATTACTTGAACCCACTAAACAAAAGACTGCCTCACCTGAAAGGTCACACCCTTAACATTTCAGCCTTTTACAATTAAAGTGTATAGATGCAGATTGAGTTGATCTGGATGGAGACCCATGGCCAAAGGGAGAAGAGAAAAAAATACTGATAATGTTAAAGAGTTACGCTGAGCGCAAGAAGGTCCAAATAACACAGTCTCTTTAGCGAATTCAAGACCACTAAAAATATAGTTGTTTCAATTTCCATTATCTGTTCACAATGATTTGTAATTAAGACTGAGAAAGAAATACCAGTATATCTCAAGCATTTCTGCCAAAAGACTCAGGGGCTCATGGACAGAAGGCTTTGGCAAAGCCAAGAAATCTGCCAGCCTTTTGGCAATTCTTCTTTTGTCATGGGTTTTTCAAAATGTTTTTGTCTGGGAAGTTGCCTGGATGTTTCTCAATCAAAAGGCAAAAATGTTTTTTGATCTCAGAAAAGCACACATTACCATAATATTCCCTGACACGCAAATGAACTACTTTTTGTGTGAATTAGCTCATTGTGAAAAACAAGTATGCCGTAACTCATAATGAAGCCAGCCAATGGCTTAAGTGGGCTGACACATTGCTCTTGATGCATACTTGAGCAGGTTGGAGAAAAATGAGAATGACACACCTCAGACAAATGAATTAAGTGTGGCTGAAAACCCCCATGGGTAGAGGTAAGTATGTCATGCAAATAATTTTAGTAAAATCTAAAGGTCTTGGCTAACACAGAAATAAAAAAGCCTATCATTCTGCCATTGTCAGCCAGCCTCTTACCTTGAGAAAATAGGAAAGGAAGCAAAAAGAAAAAAGGCAGAAGGAAACAAAGCAAGAAATAATGAAGGAAACAAAGAAAGATGGCAGGAAAGTAAGAAGGAAACAATGAAGAAACAGCAGAAGGAAAAATGGAAGGAAAGAGGGAAATAAAAGAAAGAAGGAACACTAGTAAGAAGGAAAGAAAAGGAAAAAGGAAAAGAATGAAGAAAAGCAGGAAAGAATGAAGGAAAAGAAAGGGAGGAAGAAAAAGAGAAAGAAAGAAAACAAAAAGAAGAAAAGAAAGCAATAAGGAAAGAAAGGAAGAAGGTCAGAAAGCAAGGAAGAATAAAAGAAAGCAAGAAAGGAGGAAAGAAATCAAGAAAAAAGAAAACAAAGAGAAAGAGGGAAAGAAAACAAGAGAGAAAGAAAGTTAGATAGAAGGAAAGGACCAAAGAAACAAAGAAATAGGGAAACAAGGAAACAAATAAAGAAGGAAATACATTCAAAAAAGTACCACCAGCGCTGCAATTAAACATGATAAAGGCTGAGTAGTTTCCTGAACAAAGTTTATCAAAGTATCATTCGTGAAATTGAGTCCAGAATAAAAGAGTTCTGAATAATTGTACACTTATGAATTCACATGTATAATATTGAACCTTTTGGTGTGCTGCATAAATAGTTAAAAAAGAATAACTTAATACAGAACAATTTCAAATGGATGCACTCTGTTATGCTGTGAAATAGGACACTTCAAATGTAATTTAAAATAGTATTGAAAGAAGACAGGAACTGATAAAACTTAAATGTGGCCTGTGGTCTCATCTGGTTGATTGTAAGGCACAACAAGGGCCACCCTAGTAGCAAAGAACCTCGGCTATACAATATACATCCAAACAATGGTTCTTGTCCACCAATGTATGTATACTCAATGAAATAATTTAATCAACTAGATAATGTATTGTAGGATGACCGAAGGGGCCCTCATTACAGTTAAAGAGATGCAAAGTACTCCAGAAATTCAAAAATAATTTTGTATTTGTATACAATTTATATCAAGACATCCACATGTAGAAATCAAGAAACATTAACAAAAAATAAAACAAGGTGTCCAACAACAGGAACACAAACAAGACAGTATTACACAAAATCAACTCCATTCACCACATTTATATTGAAGGTTACCTATATTTTCAGCATAAGTGACTTAAAACCCATCAATTGTCCACATAAAGAACCCAACTCATCTGGTAGAAAGCATCCTGCTATCACCTCAGGCTCTAAACACAAGGGCAGCGATAAAGTAATTATAAAGTAAAAACAAAAACATTAGCACTGAACGGAACTACACTGTGTTCAGATGTCCTCCTTGTGAAAGAGCAAAATGCATTCACTCAAAGAAAAGGTAATAAGTTGGTGAAGTATGTTGACCCATTGCCACATGCTGTATGCTGTGGTGGTCGGAAGCAAAATGTTAATAAATGAGACAGCAACAGGCTAATGGATAAAAAGAGATGGCTTGAAGCCCCTTCAAGTAAGTATGTTATAAATATAATTTTAGGAACATCAAACGGTCTTGGGTAAAGACAGGTGTAACAAGCAGAGGCAAGGCCAAGCGCTAAGGCCTTGGATGCCTATGCACAGACAGCCATCTTTGAATGTTTTTTAAAATCTTTTAGCGTTTTGTATTGTTGCAAAGTGCTTGACACATTGAAAGTATGCCAGCCATCTTGGAATGTTACAAAAATATAAAGCACTGTAGACACATTCCAAGAGGGCCTCTTGAATGGACACATACCAGTGGACATTTTAGAATTATTATAGATATAGATGTATGTTAGAAATGGGGTCTTTGGTTGGCACTCAGGTTACCCCATGTCCAAGCAAGGACCCTCACTCTAGTCAGGGTAAGTCACACACAATGCAAATTATCCTTTGCCCACCCTCTGCTAGCTTGGCATTGAGCAGTCAGGCTTAACCTAGAAGGCAATATGTAAAGTATTTGTGCAATAAATCATACAATAGCACCATATAGCACTACAAAAATACACCACACAGTGATTAAAATGCAATCAGTAAATGTTGAGCTATCACTGTAAAAGTGATATAACGGGTCTTATGTTTTTAAGAAGCAATAAATGTCTCTTTCAAGCACAAAGTACCTGGTTTGCATTCAAAATGTCTGCAAAGAACCGCAGAGGAGGAGATGCGTGGAAAACAAGGGGGTGTGCGACGATTTATCGGGCCACCCATGGCAATGCGTCATTTAGTTTTCACACAGAGATGGATGTGTGCCGATTTCAGGTGCTTGGTTGTGGATCCTCTTCGGGTTGCAGGGTTTTTGGACACCCCGGGGACGATGCGTTGATTTCCTGCACTGGCAGGACGAAGTCACAGGAGCTGCGTCGATTCGTTGGGTGTTGCAACTCATTTTCTACTGCAGGGCAGTCGCCACGTTGATTCCTCTCTGGAAGTCAGGCTGCGTCATTCCGGCTCGGCTGAGCGTTGATCCAGTGGGCTGTGCATCGAATTTCCGGTCGTTATGCTGGCGCTGCGTCGATCTTCTCTGCGCGAAGTCGGACTGCGTTGTTCCGTTTCGGCGTGCAGTGAAATTTTCAGCGCGGTGCAGGCTGTGCGTTGTTTCTGGCAGGCTGTGTGTTGAATGTTGCCGCACAAGGAGTCCTTCTTGTAGAGATTAAGGGCCATATGTATGAACACTTTTTCCCATAGACACAGAATGGGATACATCTGGCCCTAAGTGTCCTTTTTGGTCCTGAGACTTCAGGGAACAGGAGGCAAGCTCTATCCAAGACCTTGGAGAACACTTCTTCACCACAGCCAGAGAGCAGCAAGGCAGCACGGCAACAGCAAGGCAGCAGTCCTTCACAGAAAGCAGACAGGTGAGTACTTTGAGCAGTCAGGCAGGTCTTCTTGGCAGGATGCAGGTTCTGGTTCAGGTTTTTTCTCCAGGAAGTGTCTTGTCAGGTAGAGTGTCTACCTCAGAAGTGTCTGAGTTGGTAGGGGCAGATGCCCTGTTTAAATACCCAAATGAGCCTTTGAAGTGGGGGAGACTTCAAAGAGTGGCTTATAAGTGCACACGGTCCCCCTTCAGTTCAATCCTGTCTGCCAGGGTCCCAGTAGGGGTTGTGGAAGTCCTTTGTGTGAGAGCAGGCTACTGCCCTTTGAAATGCAAGTGTTAGGCCCACCACCCTCCCAGCCCAGGAAGACCCATTCGAAATGCAGATGTAGGCAAGTGAGGCTGAGTTTCCCATGATTGGGGCGTGTCTGAGTGAATGCACAAGGGAGCTGCCAACTAAACCCAGCCAGATGTGGATTGTAAGGCACAGAAGGATTTAAGTGCAGAGAAATGCTCACTTTCTAAAAGTGGCATTCCTTAAAAAGTAATATTAAACCCAACTTCACCAGTCAGTAGGATTTTGTATCACCATTCTGGCCATACTAAATATGACCTTATTCCTTTCAGATCAGCAGCTACCACTCAAACAATGTGTGAGCGCAGCCCCAATGTTAGCCTATGAAAGGAGCAGGTCTCACAGCAGTGTAAAAACACATTTATGAGTTTTACACTACCAGGACACATAAACTACCCAGGTACATGTCCTGCCTTTTGCCTACACAGCACCCTGCCCTATGGGCCACCTAGGGCATGCTTTAAGGGTGACTTATATGTAGAAAAGGGTTTTTTCAGGCTTGGAAAGTACCATTAAATGCCAAGTCGAATTGGCAGTGAAACTGGACACATAGGCCTTGCAATGACAGATCTGAGACAGGCTTGAGACAAGGCCCACGAGTAGCATTTAATCTACAGGCCCTGTACACTTTAGACCTTAGTGCACTTTACTAGGGACTTATAAGTAAATTAAATAGTCGAATTGGATATGATCCAATGTTACCATGATTAAAGGGAGAGAGCTTATGCACTTTAGCACTGGATAGCAGTGGTAAAGTGCACAGAGTCTTAAAACCAGCAAAAACAGTATCCAAAAAGTGGAGGGAGGCAGGCAAAAAGTTAGGCGTGACCTCCCTAAGGCTGTCAGGTCTAACATGTGTCCCCCCCAGTGGAAAGTGGAGAGAGCTACCCAACCTCCTGGGAGCTCTCATCCCTAAGGCAGAGGTATCGGGAGAGACCATCTGCATTGGCATGGTCAATCCCCAGGCGATGCTCCACTGTAAAGTCCATCCTCTGTAGGGAAATGAACCAACTCAAGAGTTTAGGATTCTCGCCCCTATCCGCATGAGCCATCTGAGGGCCTGTGGTCTGTCTGAACCCAGAAATGAGTCCTGAACAGGTATGGTCTGAGCTTCTTCAGTGCCCAGACCACAGCAAATGCTTCTCTCTCAATAGCACACCATCTCTGTTTCCATGGTAATAGTTTTCTGCTAATGAAGACTACTGGTTGGTCTAAGCCCTCCTCATTTAGCTGTGCTAGAACATCCCCTATGCCATGCTCTGAAGCATCTGTCTGCACTATAAATTCCTGGGAATGGTCAGGTGCCTTGAGCACGGGGGCCGTGCACATGGCTTCCTTCAGGGAGTCAAAGGATTTCTGACAAGCCTCTGCCCAATTCACCAACCTGGATTGCATTTGGGAAGTAAGGGCCAGATGTAGCAAGGGTTTTGCGACTCGCAAACGGCCAAAAACGCCGTTTGCGAGTCGCAAAAGCCTCACCGGAATGCAGAAATGCATTTTGCGAGTCGGCTCCGACTCGCAAAATGCATTTCCGACTAGCAAATAGGAAGGGGTGTTCCCTTCCTATTTGCGACTCGCAGTGGGATGCAATTCCATTTGCGACCGCGTATGCGGTCGCAAATGGAGTCGCAGTTACCATCCACTTCAAGTGGATGGTAACCCACTCGCAAATTGGAAGGGGTCCCCATGGGACCCCTTCCAGTTTGTGACTGGACCCCAAATTAATTTTTCAAGGCAGGGAGTGGTCCAAGGGACCACTCCCTGCCCTGAAAAAAAACCGAAACTAAAGGTTTCGGTTTTTTTGAAGTGCAGCTCGTTTTCCTGTTAGGAAAACGGGCTACACTTCAAAAAAAAAAAAACTGCTTTATTGACAAGCAGGTCGCTAACATGGAGGTCTGCTGACGACAGCAGGCCTCCATGTTAGCGAGTGCCTATACTCGCAATGGGGCCGCAATTTGCGACCCACCTCATTAATATTAATGAGGTGGGTCATTGCGACCCCATTGCGAGTTGCAGTCGGTGTCTGAGACACCGTACTGCATAGCAATTTGCGACTTGCAAATTGCGAGTCGCAGGGACTCGCAATTTGCAAGTCGCAAATTGCATTTTTCGTACATCTGGCCCCAAGTTCTGTCAAGGGTGACACAGTGGTACCATAGCCCTTGACATACCTACGGTAGTATCCAGTGAGGCCTAAGAAGGCTCTTACTTCAGTCTGTGTTCTAGGTGGTTGCCAGGCCTTGATAGTTTCAATCTTGGCCTGGAGTGGCTGCACCTTGCCACCACCTACTAGGTGTCCCAAGTACACCACAGAACCCTGCCCAATCTGGCACTTACTAGCCTTGATGGTCAGGCCTGCCTGTTGCAGAGCCTAAAGCACCTCCTTGAGGTAGAGCAGGGGTTCCTCCCAGCTGGAACTATAGACAGCTATGCCATTTAGGTAGGCTGCGCAGTAGGCATCCTTGCCAGCTAGGACACCGTTAACCAACCGTTGGAAGGTAGCGGGCATTTTTTAACCCAAAGGGCATCACCCGGAACTGGTAATGGCCATCAGGGGTGGAAAATGCAGATCTCTCTTTAGCTCCTTCACTCAAGGCGATCTGCCAGTACCCTGATGTGAGATCAAAAGTACTCAGGAACTTGTCAGCACCTATCCTGTCAACTAGCTCATCAGTTCAGGGGATGGGGTGAGCGTCAGTCCGTGTGACTGAGTTGAGACCCCAGTAGTCCACACAGAACCGGAGTTCTGGCTTTGCACTGGGGGCAGCAACCTCGGGTACCAACACCACAGGGCTGGCCCAGGGACTGCTGGACTTATCCATAACCTCTTGGAGACCTCCTCCTTGATGCTGGCCTTCACCTTATCTGACAAACTGTAAATGTTGTTTTTTACAGGGGGACTGTCTCCCGTGTCAATGTCATGGACATACTGATGGGTGAGTCAAGGAGTAAGGGAAAACAGGGAAGAGAAGTGCTCTAACAACTCATAGCAGTCTCCTCTGTGATTTAGGGTCAGGTAGTCAGAGAGATTGACACTCTCCACTGACCCATCGCCTTCTTTGGCAGAGAGGACGTCAGGGAGAGGTTCACTCTCCTCTTCCATGCCCTCATCTGTCACAAGGAGCATACTGACCTAAGACCTCTCAAAATGGGGCTTGAGTTGGTTGATGATCGGAGAACCCTTAGGGGGTGTTTAGGGGTCTTGAGTTCCACTAGGTAAGTGGCCTCACCCTCCGCTCCTTGATCTCAAATGGACCAGTGGTCCTTGAGAGCCCTAGGCTCTACTGGCTCCTTTACCCAAACCTTGTCTCCAGGTGAGAACTCAACCAGAGTGGAATTCCGGTCATACCACTCCTTCATCACCTCTTGACTGGCCTCAAGGTTACTCTTGGCCTGCTTCCAAAAGCTTTGGGTTTGGTTGCGGAGGGCCAGCATGTAGCTGACCACATCCTGGGGAGGTGTCTTGGGAGCTTTTCACAGGCCTCCTGGACTATGCTTAGCGGTCCCCTGACAGGGTGACCATAGAAAAGCTCAGAGGTGCTGAACTCAACCCTTTCTGGGGCAAACAGCAGGCATTGCAAGAAGACATCCCACTTACACCTCATGGCCTCAGGTAGGACAGTGATCATGCCTTTAAGGGTCTTGTTGAATCTCTCAACAAGCCCATTGGATTGGGGATGATAAGGGGTGGTAAACCGGTAGGTCATCCCGCACTCATCCCACATCGACTTCATGTACGCAGACGTGAAGTTTGTGCCTCTGTCAGACACAGCTTCCTTAGGGAATCCCATATGGTTAAATATTCCCTTCAGGGCTCTGTTCACCGAAGATTCAGTCACTGTTCTCAGAGGGATTGCCTCTGATTAGAGGGTGGCATGGTCCACCAAAAAGCAGGATAAACCTGTTGCCCAAGGCAGTTTTGTGGTCCAAGGGACCAATGACGTTGATCCACACCCTTTCAAAAGGGGTGCCAATGACGGGGAGTGGGATCAGGGGGCCTTTAAGCCTTTTCCCAGTCTTCCCACTAGCCTGGCAGGTGGGGCAGGCCCTACAGAAATTATCTGAGGCTACCCGCATTCTAGGGCTATGAAAGTGGGTGAAAAGCCTGGCAAAGGTCTTGTCTTGGCCCAAATGACCTGCCAGGGGGATGTCATGAGCCAGACCCAGTAGAAAGGCCCGGTAACACTCGGGGACCTCCAGCACAAGTGCTGCCCCAATGGTCAGAACCATAGGCTCACTGTAAAGGAGGTTATTCTCCCAGTAGATCTGGTGATCAACAGATGCTTCACCAGCTGCTTGGGTTGTGGCCTGTTGCCTCAGACCCTCAAGAGTGGGGCATTCCTTCTGCGCCTTGCAGAACTCTGCCCTGGTTGGCCCGCCCTCTACTTGAAAGCCAGCAAGTTCAGGCAGGTTGGCCTGGTCAGCTATGTCCTCTCCAGTTGTCTCGGGGCTCCTCCTCCTCAGGGGCCCCGTCCACCACCGTGGAAACGTCTGAGCGTGGTTTCCCGCGCCTCTTGCCCTTCCTCTCTGCAGCAGTCTGGGCCATTGTTCAAGCCTCCGGAAGCTCTTGACTCCCTTCCCGGGCAGCCAAGGACCTTGTGGTCATGCAGACCCACTCAGGCAAACCTAACATCTCCAGGTGGGATCT